>NC_141392.1:112469146-113183865 GCF_034619465.1 Leptosomus discolor
TCTTCCTTCCTTCCTTCCTTCCTTCCTTCCTTCCTTCCTTCCTTCCTTCCTTCCTTCCTTCCTTCCTTCCTTCCTTCCTTCCTTCCTTCCTTCCTTCCCAGTCTGCCTCCTGAATCCCTCACTGATGACATTTATCTACCATTGTCTTTCACTGAAACTTCAAATATAATCCTAAATTCTTTGTAAGATTTCACTCTGGTGCAGTGATGAAGGTGATAGTCTCAGCTGGCCAATCCATGTTCTGATCTCTGTGCCCATTCAGGTGGACAAGCTGCTTCCCTGCTGTAAATGATTTGCTTTCATTTACTGTTAGAATATGTTTTGCACCTGAAGTTTTCCATCAGCTTTATGGGCTTTGGATCAGGCTGAAATAGAAATGCAGTAAAGTCAGATCATTATAAGCTAAGAATAGATAGAGATCTTCTTCACCCAACCCCTTTCCCATGGAACAGAGGTTTTCAGTGTGAGACTCATGAAGAAGTATCAAGGTTGCAATTATTTCACTCTTCTTAGATTATTTAGTACAGTCTTTCCTGCTTTCTAGCCTGAGCAAAGAAATCCTGCTCATGAGCTAAAGTGTCCTGCTGCTGAAAAGCTCGAGCATCTCAGCTAGGCAGGCCAAAAGGCTTTTACCACCTTAAAAAACAGGTTGTAAACTACAAGAGTTACAGCATTAGGGATGAGAAGAGGTTCAGATATTTTACTTATTCCAGACTTTAGAATTATTCTGAATTGAAAGTGAATGTTTGGGCTAGGTTCCCTCACATATATGCACTATCTTTACCTAATAGCTTTGTATGGAAAGGAGGACTGCCTGCAACATTTGTGTAGCATGGGAGAATATGGTGGCTCCTATTTGCATTTCCATAAATACACATCTTATCATAGAATTGTAGAGTGATAAGGTTGGAATAGACCTCTGAGATCATCAAGTCCAGCTGTTGACCTAATACCACCGTGACCACTGTCCCCCAAGGCTCAGTATTGGGATCAGTCTTGTTTAACACCTTTATTGATGATCTGGATGAGGGGATTGAGTGCTCCCTCGGTAAGTTTGTAGATGACATGAATTGGGAGGGAGTATTGATCTGCTTGAGCGTAGGAAGGTTCTGCAGAGAGATCTGGACAGGCTGGATCGCTGGGCTGAGGCCAATTGTATGAGGTTCAACAAGGCCAAGTGCCGGGTCCTGCACTTGGGTCACAACAACCCCATGCAGCGCTACAGGCTTGGGGATGAGTGGCTGGAAGGCTGCTCGGCAGAAAAGGACCTGGGGGTGCTGGCCCACAGCCAGCTAAACATGATCTGGCAGAGTGCCCAGGTGGCCAAGAGGGCCAACAGCATCCTGGCCTGTATCAGAAATAGGGTGGCCAGCAGGAGTGGGGAGGTGATCGTGCCCCTGTACTCGGCACTGATGAGGCTGTAGCTCAAATGCTGTGTGCAGTTTTGGGCCCCTCACTACAAGAAAGACATTGAGGTTCTGGAGCATGTCCAGAGAAGGGCAATGAAGCTGATGAAGTCTCATGAGGAGCAGCTGAGGGAACTGGGGCTGGTTAGTCTAGAGAAGATGAGGCTGAGGGGTGACCTTATCACTCTACAACTGCCTGAAAGGAGGTTGTAATGAGGTGGGGGTCAGTCTCCCAAGTAACAAGAGATAGGACGAAAGGAAATACCCTCAAGTTGCACCAGGGGAGGTTTAGATGGGACATTAGGAAATTTTTTTTATTGAAAGAGTGGTCAAACATGGGAACTGGCTGCCCAGGGAAGTAGTGGAGTCACCGTTCCTGGAGGTGTCAGTGTTTTTTCCTAAGAATAGAAGCAAGGAGTGGCTTAATTTTTGTCAATACTAGCTCTTTGTTTGGTATGACAATGCACCAATTATCAGCAGAGCACTATGAGTTTAAAGGTAATCTTTCTGATACAGCCCAACTTCCTTGTATGAATAGTACCTGTTTTTCCAGAGGAGACAAGGTGAAATCACATGTCACTGTCCATTGCATGTGACAAGGTTTTCTTTCTTTAGAAGGAAGCTGGTTGCCCTTAGCTGCCACATGGCAGCTCCAACAGCTGTTTGCAGCCCAGCGGTATTATGTTGCATGCAGGAAAGGAATGTGGTAATACTGTAGTCCAGTTCTTCAGCTGGTATAAACCTGCATAGCTGCCTCATCTCAAAACAGATCTCTGTTTTATGCATTCTGAGGACACATCAGTGATGCAAAATGGAGTGTGGTGCAGAGATCACTGAAAAGGGGAGAGTCTATGTCAGTAAACCCACATGACAAAGTACAATCCATTCATGGAATGACCTACTGAGCTTCATCATCAAAATAGTTGTGGTCTCTTTAAAGCCAGGTTAATCAATAATCGTTTCCCAGCTGCAGGATATTGTGAATGTGGCTGTCAGGCTTCAGTGCTAAATATGCTCAGTCATGTGTTTTGTTATTACAGTCCCTAACATCTTCTGGTGCAAGGTTATCATGTGTAGATTTAGGCCTTGAATTTCTCAATATGCACTGGAGTATTTGTGCACTCCGTTGTCGGTTTATGGCTTAAGATTTTTACTGTGACATTTCCTATAAGTGAAATGTTGTTCTTCATTTTAAACAGTGAACTTTTCTTAAGGGCCTATTCATCAGATTCTGGGTTCTTCACTGCAGCCCTTGTACATGTGATTGTTTTGGCACCTCCTGGGCTCTTCATGATTTCCTGGCTGCCATAACTAGAGATGTAAAGCATAACCACAACCACCACTGAGAATCTTTTTACCTTTGATGGTGTAGCCTGGAACAAGTAGGGTCCATGTTTTCACAACATCATCTTTTTCTTATCTGCCAAACCATAGTTCTAGTCATATTTTCTGGGTAGCTTTCATAGTTAATTTCTGCTTGTTGAGAAGTGGGCACTCTGGTTTTTCAGCTTTTTACCAGAGCACACTCCATATCACCTGCCCATCATGTGCTTTTAACCTTTTCTTTCTAACTGCAGTATTACCTTTCCTCATTTTACCCATCTTTGGAGTCGAGGTTTACTTTGTTCCAGTAAACTTTGACTCTGTTCAAGCTTCTGTTTTGGTTCTCACACTGGCCTTTGTGACAGACACTCAGACACTTTTTCCCAATTTTGACTTCTCAAACGAAATACTGACCCCAGATCCCTGTTTATTCCACATGACACCTTGAAAATTAAGTCAATGAGAAGACCTCCTGAGGGCAGCCAATTCATCTCATTTGAGGAGATATTTCTTCAGAGGAAGAATCTAAGTACATGTAAGACCTGCAAGGAAACCAGCGTTGTTAAGTGTTGTTACTAAGCAATAACTTCTATCCTTCTCTGTTTAATTTTTAACTAATTTGGTTTCTGCTGTAAAGAGAAGAGTCTGGATTGCTGCCTTCAGCAGCTCCCAGATGCAGGGGTTACTGGAGCAAGAGTTCTTCGCTGGTTTTGGATAGGGGATCCTCCATACCCTGAGATGTGGAAGTCCAAAAGAAATGAAGGGCATAACCACAAAGGATAATGCTATTCAGGATGATCTGATTTACTTTTTGTGGCATTTGTGCCTGTAGAGAACAAAATCTACACAGACCGCACATAGCAAAGAACCACAGCTACCACACACTCATCCTCATGTCTGCTTTTGGCACCTACCAGCCAATTACAGGGAGTTGTTGGGAGACTCCTGTGGCTGCTGTAGAAGTGATTGAGGTGCTTGGTACCACTTGTGTTTCATTATTGTGTCAGAGTTTTGGAACAGTGGGATTTATTTTTGCAGGCAAATCATCAGCTAAGAGGAAACAGTTGTGCTTCCTCTGCACTTATACATTTCTTGATGTTTTGCTGGCTTTTGCTTGGATCTATCATACTGACATCATTGCAGTGACCCATGGGTTCCTAGAGCAGCTGCCAATTAGAAAAAGAATGAGCAGATCATTCTTCAAATGGAGTAAGTTAACAACTGGCCCATATTATTATACAATTAAGTTAAGGATCTGGTCTTGGTCTTCAAAACCTTCAAAGCACTTGGTTGAAACTCCTTCTGGGACCATCTTTCCTTCCCTAGCCAGTGGCCACTAACATCACTGTTTCCTGAATGAAGCACAAAAGAAGCTTGCTTGCTTAATTTCTTTTTCACAGCATAAATTATTCAGCAGACTTGCAAGGCACAAAAAATAGGAAAGTAACCTGGCATATACAAGACACTTAAATAGCCAGTAGCCAGCAACAATTTCTCACGGACAAGAGATAAGTGAAAATTGAAGAAAAAATTCAGTGATAAGCCACTCTGGGAGGGCATCTACTGCTACTTTTTAAATTTGTGCTGTTTGTGCCTTACCTGGATCTTTCCATGTGATACACAGTGAGAGAAAATGTGACCTCCCTTACATTTGTACACCCCCCACTGGGACTGTGTTGGTGCTCTGTTTACATCTTCCCCTGCTGAACCACTGCTTCTTCATGGCACTTGCACACAAAATCATCTTTTCTATTTTTAGGTTCTCCGACTCACATCCTGTGAAGAACAGCAGTGCGCTGGGCATGTTCGGTTTCATTTATTTATTTCTCATCACTTATTAATGGTGCATAACACACTTATATGTCATTTAGATGCCTGGATTTATCCTTCATATTTTTAAAATTATGTAATGAAGCCTCAGCAGGCTTGGGATGCTTCTGTTTATGCTTTTTTTTTTTTGTGCTGACTTGTTTTTGCTGCCTTTAAAAGTCAGCGGGAATACTGTCACTGACTCCAGTGGAAATGAGAGTGTTTCCCAAGTGAAACTTTCACCCTGTATTCTCACCCCACCCCCAAATTTTCTATTCTGACAAGTCTTTAAATATGACACCAGATCTCACCGCTGTCTGAAACACTCATGAGAGAGTATGCGTTCTTTTTAATTACATTATGAATGAAACCTCAAGAAAAATCCTGAAAATACAGGAAGATATTTTCTTAATGTTAAAGACTTTAAATGAATTCAGCAATCTGAGGCTGAACTGGCTTTTCTACCTCAATCTCAATGACCCAATTACAGCTTCCCCCTTTTAAAATAATGACCCAAATTTCTATTCCATTATGTTGGTTTAGACCAAGTTTCAGTTTAAGATTTTCAGTTTTAGGTAGCCAAAATCTTTCATATACAGCTAAAAAATTGAACAAAACGCAGCTGGATTTCCAGTTACTGAACACTAATGATTTTCACTCTCTTCAGTAAAAACTGTGGCAGCTTGGCACTTCCAAAAATCAGGCCAGCCTACTGAAATCCTTTATATATAGCAATGTAGTGACCTGATTTTTGAAACTGTTGAGTACAGACGAGTTCTAGTAAACCAAGGGCATCTTCAGGTGCTCATGAATTTGGATATTAAGCCAATACTTGCATAAAACCAGCAAGAAATTGACAAAGTCTCCAGAAGTATCCAGAGACGTAACAGAATGTTAGTTTGGTCTCTTGGGTTCATTCCATAACACTGGAAGTGATTTACACATGTAGATCCCAGAGTGACACTGTTAGGGTTTAACCACATCCTGAGCTTTTATTTTAATTATTTTTCTCAATGAACATTACAATATGCAGTAATATTTTGGTATAGAGAGCAATGACACATCCTGTACCAGAACAGATATGAGCACTGAAAATAGAACAGAGAGGTCTTTGTTCATTTGTTTGAAAAACAACCAGCTACATTTTTAATCTATTTATTTGAAAACTATTTTGTGCTCCATCTATACTGTAAAAGGGAATAGCTCTGGGTTTTAAGAAAAAAAGCTACATTTTTTTCACACTTTGCTTCAAAATCTGGACAGATAAGATAAGTCTCTGTTCTTTAGGCCTTCCGCATACATGTGGGTCAGCTCAAATGTCCACATATCATCCTGTAAAATTATTCTGCTAACAGAATGAGAAGTCAGTGAATGTGGTGGTTAATCACTGCCTTCCCCCTCCCTGATTAAAACTGAAGGATGTTCCTTTTCCACCCCCCAAATTATATTTCTAGTCATCTTGTTCTTAAAAATGCAGCACTGGAAATTTTCACTCCTTATTCCCCCTGCAAAGCCTTTATAATTTTTTATGTATCCAAAAATAATTTATATGCAACTGCCCCAAGTGCAAAAATATATTTTTATAATCTAGCCTGTACTCTTTTCTTCACATATTTTTTTCTTTTAGAAGAAATAAAAAGACTCCTTTGGGACTGGGCTGTTTGCCCCAAATCAAGGAAAATGAGTATGTTTTTCTCATGATGTTTTATTACTCTTGCCCCTGGGCTACAATCAATATTGTCATTTTGCGTGAAATCCACAGAGCTCATAATCACAATTTTCCTTTCCTTATTATTTTCTTTGATGCAATTTTATTATTATTGTAGTGGTCTTTGGTCTCCCATGGACTTGTTCTGTAGTAATTGCGGTGATTTTGACAATAACATCTAGTGTATTTGTCTGCTAAAGTCTTTAAAACCACTAGAAAAACCTGGGGAATGGGGGAATATCTTTGCCACTGTCTATTCAGAAGCAGCATTCTGAGATTGATTTTTAAAATTTAATCTGGTAATTAATTTAATATAGTGGCTTTAGCTGGTTATATTAGCCATTTCAGCATTGTTTCCTATAAGATTAAGAACATTAATTCTTCTTTATTTCTCCTGCTCAGGTAGTACACAAGTCACATTTTACATCCGAGCAATTCAGAAAGATTTTCGGTTTCCTGTAAAATGCTGTGTTTTGATCTGTCTCAGTATTGCTCTGGGCACTTTACTGAGATACAAGTACATGGCTGTGCCTGTGGTATTAGGAGGTTTTTTAAAACTTCTGGTTTACACTAGATTTGTTTCTACACATTAGCAGAATAAGATCCCAACAATATTCCAAGATTTAAAGCCTTGTCATCAGCTTTGTTGAGATATCAGCTGGGCCCTTGCCTAGGAGATAAAAAAAGAGCACAGACAAATGGAGTAGTCATGGAAAACATGGAGCAGCTGTATCATGATTTTTATGTGAGACTCATTGTATCTTTTAAATTCTGCCCTACTTGCCACCTGGTTGACTGAGGGCCACCTCTCAGCGTTTGGGAGTAGGAGTAAGTCAGCACTAGATTAGTTTTAGTGAATGGAGATATGCTGGCCTGGGTGACGTTGAGATGACACCAAGGTCCTGTAGAGCTCGCGAGATGTTACAACAGAAATGTCCCAAAGAGGCTGCACCAAGAGATGTCTTCTGTGTGGGTTGGGTGCTATATGAAGGAGAGAGAGGAGTTTGGTAGTTAAGGGACCTTGTGACAAGGGGGACAGAAACCACTGAAGTGCTGTCAACTGCAACATGCAGAGAGGTGGCATGTTTTGTAGGAGAAGCCAATGAGCAAGAGAGCAGGACTCCAACCTTTTTGCAGGGCTCTGACCAAATGTCAGATATTTGCAAGTGAGCCTGTACTAGTTTTATTTTTTTATCTAGATTTAATTGTAAACTCAGATTTTTCGTACTTAGACTCCTGGGTTACTGCTTTGCTGCTTCTTGCTTTCTCCTTCTGCCCCATGAATTCTGTATTTATGGCTGCACAGACAGGACAGAAAGCCTTCAAAAACAAGGAAAAAGGCAGTCGATACGATCCCAACATTTTGGAGAGACAGGGGAGTTTAGTCCCTGTGTCCGAGTTGAGAAAGGAAGGTGGTTTTCATATTGGGTGCTTCTCTTCAGGCTGTATTTTGGGAAACAGTTGGTCCCAGGCGCCCTGGCTGCATTCTGTGAGAATAGAATAATTTCTCTATATAAACAAGGAGTGTCTTAAAAGGAAATTTTTTGGTGCCTAGAGTCAGGATATAGAGTGCCCCAGCTACACGACACGTATTTAAGGCTTTCCTACACAGATCTGGTCTTGATAGTGGGGAAAGGACCATTCTTCTCTTCCTCTCTGCTTCCGAGTCCCTTGTTTTGTAGCCCAGTATGTATAATTTTTTGCCAATACAAGTAAAAGGTCAAGGGCTTTCTGACAACCTGACAGTGTGCAGGGATTAAAAACGTGCCTGGACTTGTCTTGGCCTGAGCTGTTTTTAGCTTGTTTTTGCTGTGATAGCCATTGCCTAGCAATCTGCTAACTATTGCCTGCATTTGTTTTAGTTGAGCTTTAGCTTTTGGTGATAACAAGTATTTTTTCTCTGTGAATTGACCTGTCTGTGATCCAGACTGAAGCATGGCATGGAAGAGCACCAGTTCCTGCTCTCGCTCTCCCATCACCTGTGGTGCCCTGACCACGAGGTGCATTGTGTTGTGGAGCTAATTGTCTCAAAAAGAGCCGTTTTTGACAGAATTTTTTCCTTTCCAGCTACAAACAGCTTAAATAGCATTGTTGCTCATGGCTTTGGTCTGGAGGAAAGGGAGGGTGTTCAAGAAACTCTCTCCTTGGTATTGCCATCACTTGCTCCATCCAAGGATCTGGGCATCTAACCCCAAGTTATAAATTCTCCTATTAGGATTCATGTACCTCAGATCTTTTGCATATGTAGGCCAAAGAGGGTTTTTTTTGAGGTCCTTATTTAAATTCCAGGAAAACAAAGAACTGCATAGACCAGCACTCCAACCTGCAGGCTACAGTTTCTTTCTCTCTTGTGTAACATATTCTTTGCAGTCTGTTTTATTCGGGAAACACTGGTTTGAGCAGTAGGCCTTTGCACAACTTTGCTTTTAGAGGGAAAGTTGCAAAATATATTTGTTCCTACTATTTCAGAAGAACTTGCATTTTTCTTTTGCTAGGAATAGTTTCTCGAAAAAGAAGAAAAAACAGTCAGGAAGCCAAAAACTTTGCAAGTTTTTCTTTGAATAGAACCCCCACCTCAAATTATTCACACAGTTCTATTTCTAGACAGAATTTTAAAGACTTGACTACTTCAAAAGGAAAATACTGAAAATTTCTGCTAATAGGTTATCTCTGTGAAAGGGAAGAAACTGTTAATGAGTAACCTTTCTCTTTTTATTTTGCTTCAGAACATTTTAATTGTGTTCCAATTACTTCAACATATTTAATATACTTCCAATATGTATTTGTACAGTATGCAGGCAAATGATTTTCCAAAGCCTTATACAATATAGTGAGTCATAAATGATTGCTGTTCCCACTCCCCCCAATCGAGCGTGAGTCACAAAGTGGTAAAGTCTGTCTCCCCGGAGCGCTGAGTGAAATCCACCTGATTTCAGGCAGCCTGTACAAAGCTGACAGCCGAGTGACATGTGGAGATCCCTTGGCTGAACAGTGCATGTCTGCCTACACATCTCTTACCTGCTGTGAAAAAGGGGCATATTGCAGCCTTTTGGGGCATGCCGTGTTGTAGCAATTTGCTGATCTCTGAACATCCTGCAGTCGCAATGGGGAGGCTCTGGCTGCGGCTGTGCTCCAGCTGTGCACCCTGTCCCTGGTTTACGGGGGCGGATTTCCTAACCACTGTTCATCTGGCACTGAGGTTTCCAAGTTTTCGGGCTGTGTATGGGGACAGAATCCAGTTTGACTCAGTACCGCTGCATGGCAGTCACCCCCTCAGCTGCGTCACTGGGGTGGCAGCAGTCGCTGAGTGGTTTTTGGCAAGTTGCTTATAGCTGTGCACACACAAAGCCTTTGCTCCCCACAAACACATGCTACGTGAAGAGAAGTCCCTTGAAATCAGATGCCACAAGGTGGGTGGGATTTGCTTCCTTCCGTCCCTGGAAAATTAAAACTATTTTCTTTTCATAGAGGAAGAAAATATTCTGTGATTTGGTTTAAACGTTCATTGCAGGATCCACGTTAACCAGGCCACAAAATGGTCTTTGGGCATATGAGACTAACAAGTCCTTATCTTCTGTTGATGAAGGTTACCAAAGTGTTTCCAAAGAAACTTTACCGCTTAATGTACTTGATACAAGTAACTGTCAATGATCAATTATTTGAATAGTATCACAACAGTCAGGTAACACCACAGGTATTCCTACCTGAAGTTTCAACGGTGCAGATGTATTATTATTAATTTTTGCTGTTATATGGGAGTAACAGATTCCTCTTAATTTTGATATTCCCAAACACCTCTATAATGCAGTTATTAGTAACTGATCTTTTTTCCTCTGATTTTTGCGAAGACTGCCTTTCAGACACAGATTGACCAGCTCTAGCAACAAATGAAGGATCAGGTAGGGTAGCAGAAGTTATCTTTTAAAATACTTCATGATGTACCTCTAAATAATTTTCTTTATACATTTGAGCTTTCTGACTTGTATCCCTTAATAATTTTAACAAAAAAACCCCACCACTCAGGGATTGAAGCTGTATTCCTCTAAACATACAGCAAATAACGTTTTCATTAAAAACCTAATAGCGTAAAACCCTTATACAAATATTTTAACTTTTGTATATCTTTCTTCAGAGGAATAGTTGCACTGGTTTCTTTGTGCACTTCAAGTATGGTTTAGCTCACTCAGTTTTGATCATTTTAATGTTAGATGTCTAGTCTAATGAACTTTCTTAGGTTCCCTTTTACAGTCAATGGAGAGAGATATTCGCCTCCGGAGGGGTGATTCATACCTCCTATCTTAGACTTCTGCCTGTCTCAATTGACAACAGAAGTGTAGCCTAGACAACTGTGTAGATTAGATTCCTATCTCTTAGATGAGGTGAGATAAATCCTATTCTTGGCCATCCTTGTGCATGCAAATCTACAGGTTTGGAGCGAAGTTGTTTAAACACCTAAAGTACCCGTGGGGGCCGATAGACTAATTGATTCATTTAGAAGCTTTCCAAACCATGAGTACAAAACAAAGAAAAATCATCTAGTTCTTTTATGGGGAAAAAAAAAGAGCGAACATAGAAAATATTTTAATATTTGCCCTTCAAGTATAAGAACACGGTAATGACAAAGAATAACAATAAAAAATATCTATAGTGCAAAAATTAGTAACAACATATGACAGTTAAGAGGTAAATTTGCTGTGTTTCTGTAGTGCCCCAAACATAGCCTTGAGTTTTCAACAGCTGTACATAGCTTTAGTGACATGGTTTAACACAATGGGGCAGAATTCACATCTGAGTCATTCCTGCTGCTTTGTCCCCAGATTTCTCTTTCTGATGAGTCAGCTGGCTCCCTTTAGGCAAGGGACAGTGTGCAAGCCAACAAGGTGACCAATCTTCCACATATCAAGAGTCATGAAAATACTATTTATTGACAAAGGCAACAGGCTTTAAAATGTGCTCCATTTAGTATTTTTTAGATTTTTTTTTTTTTACTGTGAATACTAACTGAATAACATAACAAAAGTTCTAGTCTATGCATTGGCAGTCTACTTGATGATAAGCCAACAAAAGAAAATGCATAGAGAGTAGAGAAACCAGAATCCTTAAATTTCAATTATTCTTCCTTCCACTACCTCTACTTTTCTCACCTTAGACCTTCTTTCTTCCTTCTTTCCTTAGGTATGTCCCTCTTCCCTTTATGACTCTCTCACTCCTTAGCTTTCCTAGTTTCACCTACAGTTTCTAAGAGCAGAACTCATGCATTTGGGCTGGCTTAGTTAATGATCTGCCAACTCAGAAATTGTCTGGACGGGTAGCCACTATTATTGTTTGGGCAGAAAGATGCTGCTGCTGCTGCTGCTGCTGCTGTTTCTCTTCCACATTTTTCTCCATCTACCTAGCTGAAAACAAAAAGTCTTTGCAAAAGCCGTGTCTTCAATGTCAGTCAGAAACCTTGGCTTGCAAAATGCCATTTGGCTACCAGGGAACTGCACGACCATGAGGTTTAGACTTGGATGCATGTACATTGAGTTAACTTGGCAATATCATAAAAAATGCATTTATAAGGATCTGTGGACTGAAGTCAACTCAAAATGCCACAAGTTTATTCTTCAAATTCTGAGGTGTTTTCCTGGCACCATGCAGCCCGAACGATCATATCACCTGTACAGACTTCACCCATAGAATACTGGCAGCTGCAGGGAAGAGAAAGCAATTTATAGTTTTAGTTTCATACACATCAATTCAGAGCAGCCTTTTCAGCTATTATGTGACTTAAGACCTTGGCAAAGGGAAAAGTGAGAACCAGTTTTGTGATATCAATGTAAAATGTATAACTAAAGTGTGATTTACTCACTGTGATTCCTTAGATCCTTACTGCAAGTGTTCTGTGTATACCAACTGCACATACAATAATTTTGTAAATGAAGAAATACACTAGATTTAGTGCTCGAAACACTTCAGCTCTGCCACATAACCCAATACGGAGGACAGAGTCCACTGTAAAGTTCCTGTATACAGAATGTAAAGTGGATATAGAAATATCAAATCATTGAATCATAGAATCATAGAATCATAGAATGATTTGGGTTGGAGGGGACCTTAAAGATCATCTAGTCCCAAACCCCCTGCTACGGACAGGGACACCTCCCACCAGACCTGGTTGCTCAAAGCCCCATCCAGCCTGGCCTTGAACACTGCCAGGGAGGGGGAAGCCGCAGCTTCTCTGGGCAATCTATGCCAGTATGGTACCACCCTCATAGTAAAGACCTTCTTCCTAAAATCTAATCTAAATCTACCCTCTTTCAGTTTGAAAACATTACCCCTTGTCCTATCAGCACGCTCCCTGAAAAAGGGTCCCTCCCCGACAAAGGGTCCCTCCCCAGCTTTCTTGTAGGCCTCCTTTAAGTACTGGAAGGCTGCTATAAGGTCTCCCCGGAGCCTTCTCTTCTCCAGAGAGGGCTGAACAACCCCACTCTCAACCTGTCCTTATGGGGAGGTGCTCCAGCCCCCTGATCATCTTCATGGCCCTCCTCTGGACTTGCTTGAGCAAGTCCATGTCCTTCTTATGCTGGGGACCCCAAGGCTGAATGCAGGACTCCAAGTGGGGTCTCACAACAGTGGAGTAGAGGGGCAGAATCACCTCCCTTGACCTGCTGGTCACATGTCTTTGGATGCAGCCCAGGATGTGATTGGCTTTCTGGGCTGTGAGCACACATTGCTGGGTCATATTCACTTTTTCATCCACCAATACCCCCAAGTCCTTCTTCTCAGGGCTGCTCTCGATCCACTTATCTCCTAGCCTGTATTTGTGCTTGGGGTTGCCTTGACTCATGCACAGCACCTTGCACTTGGCCTTGTTGAACTTTGTGAGGTTTGCATGGGCCCACCTCTCAAGCCTGTCAAGTTCCCTCTGGATGGCACCTCTTCCCTCCAGCAATTACCTTGCAATAAACTCCTTAGTGTAATCTTGACATTCACATTACATGCAGGTCCTGGGGCTTGGTCTTTGTGCACCCTGTTTCTTAGTCAATTTTCACTCAGGTAGAACTTTAATTCACTCAAAAATTATGAAAGAAACTCTGAATAATGTCCAGATATGAGATGAAAGTGTCTTTTCCAAACTGAATTAGCATCCTAAAGATGCATTAATTGCTACATACAATATTTTCAAAATTTCCTGGGAATCAAAATCCCTACACTGCAGTTCTCACAGACGTTTTGTGCGTGCAATATGCTTTTATTCTTTTGACAGTCTAAATCTGAAAAGCAGCGTGTGGCAAGATTAGGAGTGTACTTTATTTCTGATTGTTTTGTGGCACAACTCTATAACTGCAATAATTTAGAAAGCAAGGCAGAGACTTGATACCAGCTGGAGAGGCACTTTAGTGCTCCTGGTGACTCCTTGCAGGGTCTCAATTTGTTATGTTGACTGTCTTGGGAGCTCAGTCTCTTCACATGGGCACCTGAAGGCCCATGGTAGAAATATGGAGGTATGTGGATATGTCAGGACACAGTTTCCTGTGTTGCCTTCCTACGTCAAATGTCATTAGACTCAGCTTCTGTCCTCAAAACGAGTGGTTTTATTCCTGCCACAGATAATTGTTAGGCCCATATGGGCTATTTGGTGCACGTTTTTGTGCCACGAGTCTCAGCTAGTTGTCTTTGAGTCATGCTATTTCTTACCCAGAAGAGAGGGTGGGTCCCTCCTCTGTTGATGAAAGAGTTGTACATGGAATGTGGAAAGAACCTCAACTTGAGGTGACATGTCTTTTGCCTGTATTTCTGCTTTAACCCTCGAGTCATTAAACTTCCTAAAAAAAAACCTCTCAAGGTAAGTGAAGAAGGACAGCGAATGATTTGGGCATGAACTGTGGAATTTGGGAGACACAGTCATTTACTACAGATCTGGTGATAGAGCTCTCAAGCATTTTGTCAGGACACAAGTCTAGGTTGTCTGGAGTGTCCTAAGCTGGTTGTGCATCAGAAACAGAATAGCCATATTAACACAAGCTAATAAATCTTGCTTCTTTGCTGAGCAAATTGCCTGGGTGGGTGGAGCTCAGGTTAAATGTAGGTATTTTGCTTCTGGTACTCTGGTTAGCTCTTTCAGAGATAATTTCCACATTGCAGCATGAGAATAAGAAATGTAAATATGTATAAATATATTATTTATGTAAATACATAAAAAGAAATACATATAATTGTGTTGATGTATATCTACAATTATTCATTTGTATGTTGCTATATATGTAATTGGTGATATGTCCCTGCTGGAGGCAAGGCAATAATAGTACTTCCCTCTGTCACATGGGGCTGCAGGATGTACTAAAATTTGTGAGGGACTGACATGGTGATTGTAACCACGTAAATGTATATAATTGTGATGTGAAACGTATGATTTGTTTTTTCATAGTTACTTTCTCTGCATGTATTTTTTCTTCTAAAAGCTCTAAGGTAGGGACAGAGAACTTCTTACATTAACATTGTATTTTTTTCTCATCATTTTTTCTCTGCTAAATAGTTTTTTCAAAAGCAAGAGCCTGCTTCAGAGAAAGCTAGTAAGAATGCTGAGAAATGAGAGCATGAATAGATGCTCAGGAAACATATGCACAATTGGAGAGATTCCAGAAGAAATCAGCAAGAATGATCAGAGATCTAGAAAACATGACCTTTTTTTTTGGAGGAAACACTGAAGAAATAAATAGATTTTAGTCTAGATAATCCTCAAGAATGTAAAATTTAACTGCAAAGGGGAAGGTGGTAGACTATTCTCTGCTAGGGAAAACACACACAAACATAACAAACTCAAACAAGGAAAACTTTAAAAACAGTTTAGAGAAAACAGGGTTTTTTTTTGGGAATGATTTCCAAATCTGTATTTCCACACTACTGAAGGTAAAAGTCTTAAGAAAGAAAGAAAGAGGGAGATTTCTGTTTAGACACATAAATATTCTAGTTTTTGAAATATAAAAACTTTAACACACGCTATTTCAGCTGCTGTTTTTAAAGAATCCTCATTGGGGTTGGTGTTGAACAGACCAGACTTTTAAAAGCATTTCCTTATCTATTTCTTACGAATGCCAAGTGAGTACCTGTCTGTACATCTATGCAATTCAAACAATCATTTTTTTTCTTCAGTGCTGATTTTTTCAATGCTGATGTTTCTGGATGTAAATTTTACATTATTTATGAGAACATTTCTATTTTCATGACCATTTAATCTACAGACCACTCTGTTCATATTTGACCACCAAAATAATTTGTGAGTAATCATTCCTGCTCTGCTCAGATAGATGTTTGCTTAGAAATGGAAGTTTATAGTGTTTCTGTCCTTCAGCTTTCTGCTAGTTTCTCTGAAATTTTCAGAGAAACTGCCTGTTTCTGTTGTTGATGATGTAGTAATCTATAGAGCTATTTGTGAACTAGTACAGGCAGATTGTCTGTGTGCACAATAATATAAATAAATTTCCTTGGGCTAATTATCTCTTAACTAAAATGCCAACAAGGAGGTGACCAGAGGTACCACAGATGATTTCCTCTTCTGTCTTCCTCTATAAATTTACCACTTATTACATGACAGGAGCTAAGTACATACACTAACAAATATATTTCAGTGTGTTGAAAGGTTTTATCCACACTTTGGGAGCATATATGCAGATGTAGCTTATTAACCTTTTGTTTATATTAAAAATAGAAAAGCCAGTCCAGAACTAATGTGTAACATAGATAGTATTATTTAATAGTAAAACAGCTGAGGCTGTATGACAGCTTTTTCTTGCACTTATGATTAATCATTTTTCTATTAAGGCTGCTGAGAGCAGCATGAAAGCAATTCTCATCCTTTGCCACTGGTGATGTCACCAGTTTTAGCTTAGCACTTTCAACAGACATGGTGCTGTGTACTTAGATTGAAAATGCAGCCTAAAGGCAGCTAGCAAAACTGATGCAAACCTGTTGTTAAACTTTCTTCTGGAAAGATGTCACAGTTTGTCATATTGATTTTAATAAAATCTCTTGGGTGCTGGGCAAGGTTCCTCTGAAATACCTGTTTCAAGTTGGAAAGTGCAGTTGTCAGCATGATGTCAAAGATGAACAGGGCTGGGAAAGGTTTAAATTCTAGCTCCTAATATCCAGTGCATCCATCTGCTCACAGGAATATGTTTTTTTCACATATGAATGCTTCCAGTGCACAGCCTGTGTCCTACCTTGGCAAGGAAAAGCATCTCCCCACAATCCCTGGCCTCATGGCAGGTACCACTGATGTTGGGCTGCAGAGCTTCTCTCTCCCTCTGTTCCCCTCTTGCTCAGCCAGCTTGCCTCTGACTGGGGTTTTGGCTCATCAGCCATCTTCAACATAGCCATGTTCACAGCCTGCTGTTTTTGAAATCGTGTCCTCCCTGGGCTTTCAACATGTCTGAAGCATTGCTGTCTTCATTCTCCCTCTGTGTTTCTTGATAGGTTCCAGATCCGATGTTGTACTCCAGATCTGCCTCAACTAAAGTGTCATCCTGGCCTTTTTTCCCCAGTCACATCATTTTCATGCTGCTGTGCGAAGTTACTGGCTGCTGTCTTTTCTCTGTCTGTGGTACCCAGGTCTCATTTCTTAATTTTTCAGAGAAACCCTTTTCGACTGCTGCCCATGCTGATACTCATGCTTGCTTTATAAAGCTCTTCAAAGCTGATTTGTTCTTTTCAGGTCTTCCATGAAAACTTCTCTGTTTTAAGATTTCTATCAGAGTTTACCACAGGGCCACACATGGAGAATTGTGCTGTCGTATTGCACTGTCCTCTGATTCTCTATCTAGAAGTTGTCTCTTCCAGTCAGATCTAGACAATTTTGGCCAGGCACCATTTCCAGTAAGGGTTTGCTATATTGCTGAACATCACCGTAACAATACTTCTGGTATCCCAGCAGAATTCTTGGTGCACTGGTCAGCATGTATTCATATAGCATTTTCTTATCTAGCTGGAGGTGAGTTCAGGGTAGACAACATAAAATGTTGGAAAATACTCCTATTAGTAGAAGTGATGCCTTACTGTCAGGGAATGCATTCTCTTAACCTGGCTATGACATAGGCGTTAATAATGTTTTCCCTCTTTCTGTGTTGCTGAGAGGAGGAAGGAATAGAAGAATGAATGTGCTTTTTGTTGCTTGCCTCAGACAGCCAGAGGCAAATGAAGCTGAGTTTCCTAATCACATAGATACAAAGTGGGTAGTTTCCCACACAAGAAAACCACCTACATGACTCAAAACTCCTTTCTGTTCAGATGCTTCTATTATTGCTTGTTTGGGTAACTAGGAATTTCAGCAACACTGAATATGATTCACCCTTGACAGGGAGAAGGGCAGGAACATCGTGGCCAGCTTTGCACCATAGCAGGGATGGTTGAGTCACATTGTGAGGCATGTGAGTTACAGCGGATCCAGAAGTGATTTCCAGTTTGCATGGCTGATGTAGAGGTTTGTGGGAGGCTTTATAGTCTGTGCAATCTCTACCTCTTACTATCAATTTAGTTAGGAAACGAACATCTTAATACTGGTAAGTACTGAGATCCCTGGCTCTAGTCCAGACATGTACTAGGCATGTGTGAGTCAGACCATTTCTTTGGAATTGATGATGTGCTTAAAACTTAGGCACATGCTTAAGTAATTTACTGAATTGGGAACAGAAAGCTTGGCAACTTGCAGGACTGAGCCTTAAACTAATCCAAACATGTTTTTATTTTTAGTAAAAGAAAAAGTCCCCTCCCACCACTCCTAGCCCCATCCTCTTTAATAATGCTTTCAGGTTTCAAAAAAACCCCAAAACTTATCTGCAATAAAAGTTTGCCTTTAAGGTGATAAGTCGGATTTAATCTATTTTTACTAGGTTCTGCATATACTACCTGATATCCTGCACAATTTTTTTTCTGACTGGCTTACAAAAGCACCATATTATGGGCATAATTCATAGCATAGATGGGTGACATATGTAAGTCAATCCAAAAGACAGCACAGTCAGAGCATGAAGGACTGAGATGCAGCTACCAAATTCAAAGAAATCTTCTGTCATTCACCTTGTAGTATATCTAGGTGTCTGTTTACCTCTTATTTCCATGCCCTTGTTGACAAGCTCAGAAATGAAACTGAGATACTTTACATTATTGCAATTAAAGCACAAGTTGTTAGGCCGACAGTAGTTTAACATTTAGGAATTCTGACAAAACAGTGTTTTGCGCAAAGGGTTTCAATGAGAAAGATTCACATTCAAATATAGAGATAGTTTAGCTGTTACATATCAAATTCAGAATTCTTAACTGAGAATTAGTAAAATAGTGGTATATTTAATCAAAGTTTCTGTAGATTATGCTAAAAAAAACCCCTGAAAATAATATTTTCCACTTTGACGTTTTGTGATGTAGGAAGAGAAGCACAAGTAAAATGCCTACTAGTCAATATCTCTTTGCCTGACTCCATTAATTCCCATGGTATCCTGAATCATCTGCATTGCCATTTCAGTTGGAAATTCAAAGGATAACAGACGTTATGGAAGACTGGGAAAATTTTTATATCAAAACCTGAGGACTGTTATGTAGAAAAGAACTATGACCTAGAAGTAGAGTATATGATTTTTTTCCTTGAGTAAGGTGTAGAACGAAATATTAAGAAAAGGCTTCTTTTACCAGAAAAATAGAGATGTCTTTGTTGCTTAAAGGTAGCATACTTTTTCAAGAATGTACAGCATTGAGTAGTCTTGTGATATTATCTGATCTGTTCTGTTGTCATAGTGTAATGACTCTGTATTGCTACACCTTTGAAGACAATACCCAGGCCTGGGAGTTAGTGTTGTTCAGAGCACCTTTTTGTAAGAAAAGAGTGAACTACATCTTCACAAGGCATAGCTTTGGGAATCTTTTTTTCTTTAGGTATCAGAATAATGAATGCTGTAGTCCAAGGTAGCTGGCCAGCTTTCATTTCGTTACAGAGTTACATATCACCTGAGTACATATGCATGAAATCTGTCCTAAAGCCAAACTCCCTTAGATACGTTTATTCAGTTTGAGTCAAAATGAAAACAACGGTATTGAGCAAGAGTTTTCCCATAATACTTCGGAGCTGAACTTTTCTCAAATTGTGCAAGTGAAGTCTTCCATTTAGCTGCCCTGAAACACTTGCATTTCGTAAGGCTATGGGCTCTCTTGTATTAGCCTGTCATGATCTGCAAACTACCATGGAAATCGAGAGCCCTTGTCTAGACTTTTTTTCTGATTAAGTATTTTCTAATCCTTGCAGACTTATTAATATAGTCATATGAATAAAATGACAGGATGGAGTCTTGGTTGCTCAGCTTCTCACTTACACAGCACAGAAAGGGCTGAATGATTCTCCATGGGGACCTGGCAGACCTCAGCATATATGTAAGGACTGCTGAATTGTTGTGTCAATGAAAAGTTGTACAATCAGAACCAACGTGGCATTGTCTTGGCCTGGAGGCTCATGAAGCCAAGCAAGTTTACTTCACACAGCAATCATCCTCTGCCGGAAGCTGTCTCGTACCTATTTGGCTGGGTGCCACACTTCCTATTGTACCTTGGCCACGGAAGTTAGAAACAAGCACTTCTGGAAAGGGTACTCCTGCTCCTAGTTTCTTTTTTTCCCTAGGCCATATCTCCATGTTTCTGATGCACACTGAAAACCTGATTTCTGAGACAAGTCTATGTATAAAATCCACATGTTTATCCATAGGGAAATACAGAGCAACCTTTTTTGGTTTGAAATATAAGTGACAAATGATACTATTGCTAGGGTGGAGAAGATGTGAAAGATTCTCACCTTTTCAAAGGATGTTTCTTAGGTATGTGGTAGCTGTCTTACACGAGATTTTTGGAGTTCTTGGCCATCAAAGTCAGTGATGGCTCCTTGATTCCTCAGGTCAACATATAAGACATGAAGAGAAGGTAATAATGTCCTTTTTTTTGTTTGTTTGTTTTGTTTTGGTTTTTTTTTTGTTTTTTTTGTTGTTTTCTGGAGAGGCATGAAGTTGGTAGAAGCATCAGTCTCTGGGCTTTTTAGAATTTTGGGTCAACAATGGTCTTCGGTCTCTGCTATGTCTGGTAGTATAAGAAGCTTCTTTTCAACTTCACACTTTTTGTTTAATACCTCTCAAGGACGAGTAATACTGAAAAGATCCTGTGTCCTGGCTGCTTTTTGTATGAATTTCTGCATATATGGTACCTATACACTGGCAAGTCTGGACATTGTTACTGTACTGCATGCTGAAATTTGCAGATTGCACAGACCAATATTTTTCAATATACTGGTCAAGATTTTGTGGATATAACATAAGATACCTGTAGTCTTTTGACATATATGGAGTTATGCCACTTCACACTAACTAATAACCATGGCCTGTTTCTTTTGCAAATGAATGCTGCTAAATAAAATTCAGAAGAAATCTGTATTCACAAATATGATTGTCACTAAAGACTGACAAATGAATGAAGTTTCAGGATGGGAAAAAGTGGTCTGTGTTCTGCATGAAGGTTGTGTGTACTGACTTAGGACTAGAGACATCAGTGTGTGTCTTCAAAAGGGCTGCTGCTCAAAGATTTCCTTTCTTGCCCTTTCTTTTGAAGCATGCTATTGTTGCAAGGGAAAAAAACACATCCTGCAATGCCTACAAAGAGCCTGGATGTACCATCCACTGCTCCTGTCAAGTAGTGTCTTCTGTAAGAATTTCCATTCACTTCAGTTTAAATACTAATGTAAGTGAAGATTATCCAAAGGAAGCAAGGTTTGCAAGAGCAGGCCATAAAAACACAAACACAGGGAAGAGTAGTACAGAAGTCAAGAACCTGGTATTCACACTTGGCTGTGTTCTTTAAGAGTAGTTTAATAGGGAAGGAAAAAGTTTTCTCTAAATAACAAGTGAATGAAAATACCCTTAAATCACAAAAAGTTCTGGCCCTGTATAGAAAATACGAATTCATATTTACAATAGATTCAAGGGATAGGAGTATTTTGAACCTATGGTGGAAGAAAAGGAAAGAAAGAAAAAAAAAGCTTCATTGAGGAGCTTTAGATTTTTAGACATTCTGGAAAATATTGGGAATGGCTGTTTAGAGATTTTTTTAAGCTAAGTGGATCATGGCTTTCCTTGGAACAGAGACTATACAAATTCCTTTTTGACTGTCATCTGCAAATCATTTGACTGCTGTTAAACAGAACCCTCTATGTTGTCCTGATAACAGGGGGAAGGCTGGAAATAAGGAATTCCACCCTTAAAGCTGTTAAGGTAAGTCTAAAATTGATGTGTATTGGATCAAAGGGTGGAATATTTTCCAGATGATACTCTGTTTCTTCTGAGAAAAAGAAAAAACTCAACAAAACAAACCCAGAAATCATTTTCAAGGTGTTAAGCTTCAGTTGCTGAGCATGGGGCTTCAAGTTACAATTTTGTGTCCTGCTAGGATGGAACCTAATTTTGCCAGTAAAAAACACTTTGTGTTGCTTGCTTGTTCTTTTACTACAAATGAAAAGTTACCGTCCATCAACAGCTATAGAAATCTGGTTTAGAAGGAAAAATCAAATGAGAATTGAAATTATTTTTCTGTAATGTTTATTTTACAACATCCTTATCTATGAAAATGACTAGGCCAGAGGAGGCTCCTAATTTAAATGGATTCTTAAATTTTATTATTGGGGAAAGTGGAAGCTTTTAGTATAGTCAGAGATTATACTTCTACGAAAGTATCAGTCATTACAACCTTGGAAAGTAAATAGGAATGTCAGCACAAATCAGTATCCGTTTAAATTTCTGTATATGCAAGCCACAGAGGGAGATGCTTCTGTTATTTTATCTTCAGCTCCCTAAGAACTTATTGTAAATGTGGTGACTTCATTGACCTGTGTAAAGCGAATATTATGCTCTCAGATCCGTTCCTAGGAAGCAGTGACCACATCAAACAAACAACAAAAGCATCACCGTTACCACTACTGTTAACTTTTCTTCTGCCTCAGTAAAACAGGTTTATGGTGGGGAAGCAACTGTGTTCTCACCTTCTGTGTAGCACCTCCATATCTGACTTAACCATAAATTATTACAGGAAAGCTTCTTCTATCAGCATCAGTGTTTCAAGTTTGGGAATATTTGGGGGGTGACAGGGAGCACTGGTTACAGCCTAAGGTGGTGTGTGCACCCCCAGTTGTGTGACACAGGGAGGGAAGGTGTGCTGTGAATACGGCTGCACATCCACCCCAGTCCTTGCTCATTGTGGGACAGCAGCAAGTTCTTCATGGGTGCTCTGCAGGGCTTTTTCAATTAAAAATAAGATTCTTGATCTGCACATTTAACCTCTGTAGATGCCTAATTGCGATCAATAGATTTTTCTGTTGTGGTTTCTTGTAAAACTCCAGGTCTAGCCTACCCTCACCCCCCTCCCATCCTCTCTGGGTCCTCTTTCCTAACATGCTTGTCTCCCATCCATCTCTCCTTCCCTAATGTGATCAACCCTTCCCATGCAGCCGTTTCCTCTCCCCCCGGCGTTTGGCTCTGGCGTTTGGCTCTGTCATTTGGCTCCAACAGGGGAGAGTGCTGAAGGCACAGGAAAGGCAGCTGCCCAGCTTTTTGGAGAGTGCCTTGACTTTTCTCGAAGATGTGGCTTGTTTCTGATGGAACAGAAATGAGACAAATCTTACAAAAAGGTGCTTTTTCCATCCTATTTCTCCAAAATTTTCATCCCATATGCTCCAAAAATAGGGAACTAGAATTTATCAAAGAAAAGATTAGCGGATTTTTTTTTTGTGTACATCAAACGGCATTTTGTGCAGGTCCACAATTATTTTTGGAAGTGTACTCACAGATTTTTGGCTGAAATTATACATAAATCCTCAAAACCATACATCCAATGAGTCACAGAGACTGCAGTGAAAAGAGTTAATCAGGAATACAGGAAAACAAAGCCTTTAGAGTGGAATTGTTGTTGAACCATTACTATATTTTGCTACTATTGGGAAGAGAGTCTTCTGTTTGTGACTTTGCATCTAATTATATTAACAAAATAGTAATCAAAAAACTCCACCTTACCATAAACAGCTAATAAAGATTTGACACTGCAGCATATAGTACAATACTCTGTGAATCCAGATAAAAAGGACGTTTTAAGATGGGGATTTTATCATTCATTCTGGTAAGTTCACTCTTCACTGAAAACATGGAAAAAATGAATTAAGAACTCTAATAACCAGCCAGCAGGAAATACAAAAATAAATCTAAATTGATGGCTATGCTCTGCATCTATATAGTTTCCTTTGCAGAGAGTATCTCAGCCTGCAAATTCTCCAAACTCATTAGTATGGAATCCTAAATTCCAGTAAAATTCCCCCCTCCCGTTTTGCTTGACCTTCTGCTACTACTGACCTACTGTACAGCTCACCTCAGGGCTAATTCTGAGCTAGATATAAGCAGGCCTGATAGTCTTAAAATATATTACAACCTGTGGCACCTTTTCCAATTTTAAGTTGAAGCTGCCAGTACAGACAGTTGCAGATCTGCAGTTTCAAAATAAGTATAGGGCATGCTCTTTCTCCTTATTCTCCTCAAGAGAGTAACAGTTATTTTTGTAGTTATTCCCAGAAGACCATTAGTAAATCTGAATATCTCTGTGTTGGGGTCATAGGAAAGATTCAAACTGACATTCCTGACAAATGCGTCACTAGTACGACCCAGTCTTTTTCCGAAAAAAAACCAAAAAAAACAAAAAAAAAAACCCAACAAATATTTAAGGTGATATTTCAGGACAGTAGGTGTTGGTTAAACATAGCATGTTATAATGACATTCTTTATCTGATTAAAGAAAAGACTTATGCACTTTCTAACTGATGTGGAGACTGTTTGTAAGACTGTGTTCTGTGTTATTGCATATTGTGTTGCAGGAGGCTTGCTGAGGGTTATATCATCAGAAACCCATATTAGCGTATTATACACCCCGGTGCTGATAGTGCTGCTTACAGCAGTGGTATCATTCCATTCCCACTCTCAGTCTCTTGGTGCTCTCAGTATACACTTACATTCTCTCTAAAGCCTATTAACTCTTTTAATGAATACACCTCAATTTGTTGTGTTCTTCAAGAGGAGGTCAAATCATGAATTTCTGCTCAAATCTCAGTTAGTATGATTCAAATTTGAACTTGGTAGTTTCAGGCAGATATGGTCCTTTCCATTTCCTCTTCAGTTGGTGATGTTATTTTCAAGCAGTGTTGTGTTCTATAGTGCATTTACATTAAAGAGAAACATTCATCCTACCACAGGAGTCTCTTGTGATACTCAATATTGTACAAATTATTGCAGCTATTTGAAATGCAGCCCTCTTTGTAGAATCAGTAAATGTGGTTCCAAATTTTAAACTCCAGTATGGTAATGATTATAAAAAATCTTTTTTCCCCTTTAGAAAATGTTCTGAATCTCAAACAGGCTAACAGTTTATTAGTAATTGATTTCCTGTCCTCATTACTGTATGATGTGGCAGTCATTTTCCTGGCTGCTCATCACAAACATTCAGGAGGTTTAAGTACTGAAAAAAATCCATTTCTAGAACACTAATGGTGATAAAAATCACTAATGCTTTATAAAACGTTTTTTTTTTCTGGCAGGTTTTCACATTCAGACATCAGGAATAAATTGTATATAATTAACAAATTGCAGTTGACAGTTTATTTCAGTCAATCATGATTTACAAAGGGGAGATCTAAAGAAACCCCAAATAATATTTTATAGTTATCGCTCTATGTCCTTCTGAGAAACAAACCTCTGAATACATGCTTCTGCACCATGTATCTCTGGGTGTGTGTGTTCATACGAGTGCATACCGGGTCTGATTGATTGTCTGCTTTATTACTTCAGTTTTACCTCCTGCACTCAAACTGATTGCTGATTGACTGTAAAGGGTTACAGAGCAAGGTAAATTTTAGTAGTAGATGAAGCTTTAAAGGAATATTTGAACATTATTTTTTATCCTACTGTGGAGCAGACGCATGTGGCATATAAAGTACCTCAGTACCTCACCAAGCTGCAGCTACATACTGCACCTGGTTGATCAGGGTTCACGTCGTATCATAAAACATCAGCTCTCTCACTTCAGCTGTGAGATTTAAGGCCAGTAAGCCTTGTCTTTCTCTGCAGAAGTATAGTTTCCTTCTCTTCTGAACAGTTCCCTTTTGGTTTCTCATGCTTAGGTCCTTCTCTTGCAGCACTGGATGAGAAACTGAACGGAGAAGAGGGTGTAATGGATATACAGGGAGCCCTACAGATGTGGATAGCATTGATTTTTGGAAACTGCACACGAGACACAGAATATTGGAGGGAGGTGGTGAGGCTCCGAAGCACGTCAGGGCCAGAAGGGATGGTGCCAGGCTTGGGTAGGCACACGGTCATACAGAGGAGGGGGCTTATGGAGCTACAAGCATGGGCACAGAAAGGTAAAAGTAATTTTAATGTCTCTCTGAGAAAAAATAATAATGTTCCCAAAGGCCAGCCAGGGGATTGCTTAAAGAATGAAATCAGCAAATGGGAGTTTGAAGATATTGAGGTAAGGCAGAGATGGGCAGATCACCAGTACTCTGATGCCATAGCTTCCCTTGGAAGACTAGAAACCAAATATTTCTGGCAGAAGCCTGAATTTTATCATCAAATTTCCTAGTTGCATGATTTTGCCTGTAAGCGAGAAAGCGCCATGTGGCCATACTTCATTTATAACAAATGTGAATTAACTTTAAAATGGGACACATATTTATAAAAGCCCGAAGAAATAAGAACAGCCAAACAGTATTATCCAAATATTTCTGCACTCTCACAGCACTTTTGTTCCTTAGTTAACATCTGCAGCATCCTGGGAGGCTAGTGAACATTTATTTTCATTATTTATTAATTATTTCATTCAGTGTTACCTATTTAAAAGTTAGCTGCCTATTTTAAGCTCTTTGTCTAGTCATGTTGTAGTCCATGAAGAAAGACAAGTCAGATGCGCTCCCTGCCTCTCTCCACTGATAGGGAGAGTTTAGATGGCTAATTTTGACTAACTCTCTAACTTTCTGATGCAGAAAATTCACTGAAAGAAATTGCACACTTAGTAATTGGGGAAACACAAGAAGCTGAAAGGGAAGGTAAGAAAGCGTGCTGAAAATAAGATTGGAGAGCACAGAAACCACTGTTCAACTTAAAAAAATACCTGTTAGTTTCTAAGGGACACTAAAATAATCAAATCAAGTCAACTTCATTAATAAGTAAATAAATAATTTAAGACGTAGAAATAATTATAGACACCAGAAAAAAATTGAGACTGACTGTCTGTCTAAAATTTAGGTTCTATTAAATGTCAAAGGGGAGGTGACTGACATCTTAACATCTTAGATGAAACTCAGCTCTGAACTGTATTCATATAACATTACTGAAGTTATGAGTACTGCATAGGTGTGAGGACAGAATTTGAATCTCATGAAGTGTGGTGTGAGATCATATACTTTCGTTACCTGGAAGCGGATATGATGGGACTACAATACAGATTAACTACATGATTCTTAAAATTCTCGGAAAATCTGGAACATGGCTTTTCTTCAAGAGTTGTGCAACGTTTCTTATTGGTAAAAGAGAAAAATATATGCTGAAATTCTCAAAGTTTTAATCTGCAAACAGCTCTATTGCATTTGGCCAAGGCTATCTTTAACTGTTTGAAATGAAGCGCGCATCCTTCTGTTCTGGCATATGGAAAGGCCGGAACTGGAGAATGGAGCTTCGCATCCTGGCTGGGACTCCTTGGAACGGTGAGCGCAGAAGCTTCCTCTCCAGCAATTTTAGTTCATTTGGAAAGGTGATTAATTGCTAGATTAAGCTCTGCTTTTCTTTCCAATAAGTTGACAAAAGCTTAGATAATTTCACCAGGAGCAGGTTTGTGCCCTTGAGCATTACTGGTGAGCTATGGTCCTTTACATTCTTGCTATATCTTACTTTCCTGTTTTTAATCTCCTTCAAAATCTAACAGTTCTCCTTTAAATGCTGGAATCCTACTACCCATTACTATGGTTACAGTTCCTGAATCTTGACCCATTTCACTTTCTTTTGAAGGTAGAAGTAATAACATTAGCAAATACCACTGCGCTGAGTCCTCATAAAACAGGATACAACATGCTAATGCTAGTTGGGCTGTAATGGATATCTGTACAATACCAGTAATTACTCTTATTTAGCATACTTACAGTTACTAGACTTGTCCTTCATAGTACAATGAATGAAAAAATTATTTATTTAAACTGGGATGAAAAGTGTATTTCAGATAACAAAATCTAGTCAGGTTTACAAAAGATTACCATAACGAAATTTCTTTTTCATTAAGCATTATTTCTTCACAAAACTAACTGCAAACTCTTAACTGAACTAGTATTAAGAATAGGCATTTGTTACAGAGCAACAAGATATTTTTATAAAAATGGCGCCCAATATTCCCAGACTAGAAGTGCACTATACTGGGCAGGAAAATAAGCACTTACTATTTATATTACCGTATATTTCACATGTATAATTACTTTCACCAGAAGATCTGAGGACATGCGTCAAGTGAAATGTACTTAACCGTGGTGAGGCAAATTAGACCCCTTCTCCATGGGTTCCCATTTCCTTTTACAGCCACAGAGAGAGCAGCAGGATAGTTTGTAGGGCAGTGATGTGCAGTGCTCTGACTCAAACGTTGTCAAGCAAAAGCAGCACATTTTCTGCTGTTAAATGGTAACACATTGAGATTCTCCTGCTTCATCCCACACCTGCCCTCCTCTTGTTTTTAGTCCATGCTGTTGCTGGGCGCTGTGTGACAGGTATTGCTTCCTGGAAGGGCCACAGGTTTGTGTGGTGAGTCGTCTCCATTCTGACAGCTGTGTGGAGGACTGAATGACTTTTTTTTGTTGAGATTGTGAAAAAAGGCAAAATTTTTTTATTTAAACCCCACATTTTATATGATGGTAGAGCACCCTGTTGTGTTTTATTCTCTGAAGCAGTTCCATCATATTATACTATAGTAGCTTTTTTGGGAAGAAAGTGGTTAAGCAAATGCACACAGCAAAGTGCATTGAATACCCTCATGTTTTACTTGCAATTAACATGTAGTCATTTCTATATTATGTGTGCAATAGGGTGTATGTTTGTGTTACAATAGTGCTGAAGGGATTATGTGTTATTTTGGATAAAATCTGCCCGCATGCTCCTAAAATATGTTGGCTGTTCGGGATTTCTGCTGTGGTAGCTTCTGTGCCCAAGTTTACCACATATTCTCATGATTGGATCACTTGTTTCAGTAGGTGCACTTTCATTTCAATGCCACAGTGGTCATCTTCCTCCCTGTTCACTTGTGTGCACCTCAGGGACTTTGCCATGAGAGCTTGGGGGCATGTGTGCACACATAAGAGATGGATTAAACCAGGGGTGCAAAGCTATTGAACCAAACATGCAATATGACTGCTGCCAGCAGCAAGATCTGGGAATGGGTGGATGAGAAGAAGCACAACAGAAAGGTTGGTCTGAAACCATTTTTGCTATAGTTGTGAGAAGAGTGTTGCACATCTGCCCCACAGATGGCCAGAGCTGGAGGACCATTTCTGAGTGTCAAGTATGCATTGCTGCTCCAATTTAGGATATATGGAGGTTTCGGACTGAAGTGTGATTGTAACACATGTAGCACATACCAAGCTAGTTTTAATCTAAAACTGCATACCACAGGATACAGCTGCCAAGCAAGTATTCATGTTTATGTGCAAGCATACTTTGCTCACAGCAAAACCAGCATTCTGGTGGGGTTTCTGCAATCAGTACAGGAACAAAGCAGATGACCAGAAGATTAAAGGTAGCCCAGTTATATCTGTATGTGCACCAAACCTATGTCCTAATTGCAGCATAGACGTAGTTTTCCTTTCTGTCAATACACAATGTTTGGTACTGCTGACCTGATTTTACGTAGAATATCCTCCAAACCATAACAATAGGACATATATGTTTATGTTCAATGAAATCCAAGGAAAAAAAAGCAAAATATTACTCTACAATAGGTTATTTCACACAATGTTTTCCAATATACATGCATATTAAAAAAATGAAAAAACCCTGCACCCTAAAGAAAATTTTACATTGTGATATTCTTTCATGTTACAATTTCAAGGGTAGGTGTCAGCAACCATGAAATGATGGACTAGGACACACTATCCATATTAACAAATAAAAGGTTTCCTTTATTGTGAAAATCACACAGATGTTGTTGTCCTCAGGAAACAAGTGAACATTTTGTGCATGAAGGCTTTGGGAAGGATAGGAGAGACAATGCTCATAACTTTTTACTGTTTTCCTGGCAAACATAGGTTTCATGGATTTTTACTTTGGAGCTACTTAAAAGCAACTCAATATTTGATAGTCACATAGGAAACAAGGCACTATTCTGATGGTACAGATAAAATATGCTTTTTCTCTAAAGCTATACTGCTGAGACTTAGGGCTCACCTTCTCTTATCAGCATGTGTCATATGTAGGTACCTGACCAAAAAAAAACCACCACATTTTATCATAATTAAGATTTCCCCTTGTTTCTCCATTCACATGGATATTGGAAACACTTTCTAAATATAAGAAGAGCTAAGCAGTGAGGCAGCCTTCAGAAAGTAACAGAAGAATCTCATTTCTCTCCTGAAAAGAGAAGTCTATCTATTCCAAAGATGGGCTAAACACACTTGTCATGGATAGCCTAGGCACATTTAATTCTTCCTCAAAGCAAGCAGATAGACTAATGAATCTCTGAAGTCTCTCCCAGTGCTACATCACTATGATAACTTCATCTGTTTTTATTTGTGTTAAAGGGATTAAGGCTGCTTTTGCTGATCATTATACAGGACCTAGAACAAAGAGAGCTCTTTCCCTGATGAATTAAGTTTCCCTGCTCTTCCCTGCTCTAAGGGTTTTAAAGTTCAACTACAGACAAGACTACACAGATGAAGAAAGCACAAAACAAAGTTCATAATGATAATCACAGCACTCCATTCAGCTTTTCATAAGCATAACTTTAACATTATTTTCTTATCTCCTTTAAGGCCATCTCTCATTCACCTACAGTAAATAATTGTTAATGTAAGACCTCTATTACGGACACACCAAGATTAGTTATCATTCTCATCTCCCTTGCAATAAAATTTCATAACTTTGACTAAACTGCTAAGTAAATTTTGCCCCCTTCATGAATCTCACATTTTTCTTTGGTAACTATCGTTGCATCAATGTAATTATATAATTGTTAACGCAGATCCTAGCAGGGAGAGTCCATATTTTCAACATTACCTTGAATAATTGAAATTCAGAGCTGGCCTTTCATTTTGTTCTAGTATTGCAGACCTGCCATCAGTCTCTGGCCTATAGGAACCAGTGCTGAGCAGGAAATGAGCTACAGTCAACATTAACCTTTTTTTTTTTCTCCCTGTAAGCTAGTGAAACATACAGAAAACAAAAAAGTGGCTTGCAAGGAAAATCAGAGCAGTTTGTTGTCTGTGTAGTATGAAATGGGGATTACTAAGGGCCAGGTGTTATTACAGGGGCACATTCACTGGCAGAGGAGGGCAGGGGGATGCATTCTTGTTGCTCTGGACAGTAGCTAAATGCTGAGCCAGGCAGTGGCTATAAAATCCTGTGACTCTGCTCCAAAAAGAAAAGAGGATTGCTGCTACCCCAGCTCCATGGCACTGAAGGCCAGGGATGTTGGACTGGGGTGTAGCCTTCTGCCTGGCAGAAACTGGGGGAAAAATAGATGGTGCAATTCAGGTACAGGGAGTTTTTAGGAGCTCGTTAGACAGGTGCAAGATTAACAGTCCAGAAATCATAGACATATGTTTGAGCTCAGGTTATGGTATATGATGGTTCCTAAGCATGTTTATCCTGTCTTGCTGTCCTCAAATCCATTTTGCTAAAATTTAATTTTAGGTTACTGTTCTTCGCTGACACTCTGTGAGTATCTGCATCTGATAGGAGGCTGAGTGCTTTCTACATTGATATGTTTTGGAGACCTGCTTCTCCCCAGAACTTTTGCACAGCTTTTGTATAGAGCAGAAGAAAGTGCTAAACCTCAACAACACTCCCACACCCACTTTTCTTGGAAGTAGCAATGAGATGATATAGTTGAACTTATTTAATCTAAATGATTTTCAAATCTTGAAAAAACTACATTTGCAGTATAGCACATACAACATGGATATTTACACTTCCTTTCCAGTGCTAGATTGGGCATTGATTTATTATGATGAGCTAAAACATAAGATCTTGAATCAATTCTAAATTAAAAATACATTTCCATGTGTAGATGAGCAAACAATTTTTTTGACAAAATATATTATGGGTTCAGCTTGGCATCACTAAAATAACCCCACCAACCTTTTCCTCTCATAGTCCCTTGAAATGCAGGAACACCTTATATTTTAGCTGTCATCTTAATGGTAGATATTATTATAGAGGAAAAAGAGCTAATATCAACTGCTTTTAATTTAGGCAGGGTTTCTTTTACATGAAGAGAGAGAATTTTTCTTCTATAACCATTTTGACTGGAAGTTATAGGGTCTTTGCCAAGAAATTTCAATTATGCTTTTAAAATATAAATCCTAAGAGTCTGGAAATTACAGGGTGTGGGTAGCGATATGTTAAATGTTTTACAAGTGAGGAGAAATTAGTGCATTTTGGCTTATCCTCAGTGCTGTTAAGAAACAAAACGGTTCTTTTGTTGTAGGTAAAAGCAATTCCTTCCAAAGAAGTCTGTAAAAACTGGAAAGCATTTTCACATAGTTCTGTGAAAATGACACACAGATAACTGCAGAATGTGGAAAATAAAGCAAGTCGCAGAACCTCACCCAGGACATGTTCATCAGGAGGACATGGTATAAACATACCATAGGATGTTTTGGCTGCTAGAGCAACCATGGGACTATTTGGGGTGTGTTTTAGCTCTTCCCACCTAACACATTTCCCATGTGGTATTTGGGTGGGAGAGATGAAAAACTACCCCTTTATCAGGTATGAAACTACTTCCTTTTCTTAGTTTGAGGTTTAGTGCATGCCTTGGTTGTTTGGGTGGAAGACACTAACAGCTGCAGTCAGTCTTGAAGGAGAGGATATTTCAGTTGGGGCAGGGAGGATTTCTCCACAGCTTAGAGTTGTTCATATCAATACTGATTGGGACAAAAAGATGCTGTGTCAACAGATGTTATAGAAGACTATTCATAAAGCCTTCCTTCAAGCATGGCAAGTTACATGGCAGTTCTGCTGTCACTAATACTGTATTTGTTAGTGATCAATAGCAAAACCACTCCTGTATGATCCAGGAGTGATCCAGCTTGGCTGTGATCAGATGGCTGTACTTCTGTCACATTAGCCAGGGTACAGAGTATATTTTGGCAGTATGTTTTTTTCCAAAACCAGGAGAACAAATAATATCAGCTCTGGTATTGAGATGGAATGGTGGTGATTAACTATACCTACTGTGGTACAAAGTTTGTTTGTACATAGTAAACCCTTCAGCTATTTTTGGACAAATTTGGACAAGATGAATGAGATAATATAGAATCAGCCTTTTATATCATATGGCTTTGGCTTTTTGAATTACTACTAGAAGCCCTAAAGCCAACATTTGCTGTCTTATACACTTATGGCCTCAAGTAATAAAACAAACACACTCAAATCCTAAGGTTCCATTGTTATGGATACATAAATCAGCGCACTTCAGAATAACTCACAAACTTACCAGGTAAATACAGCAAGAGTCGCATTCAGGGTTGTGATTGACACTTGCTGAAATGGGAATACGAAATCTTTCAGGTGCCTCGATCCTTAGGGCAGACAGTGAGTTTATTATGTTTCCTCTCCTTTCACTGTTGAAGTAGAGCTTAAAACCTAAGAATGAGACCTTAGCTCTTCGTTTTGGTAAGCTTTCCTTAAAAAATTGTGTTGAATCTTTAATTTTTCTTTAATTAGCATTAGCAATAATAAACTGTTAGCATTTATCTAACCAAAGCTTTAGCCTTTGGAGTGCTATAAGAAAGCAAGGGGAGTTTACTGTTCCCAAGTGAATTACTTTAGACTGTAATCTGTGGGAGGCAGGGAATAAATTCCTGTTGCACTTCTGAATGCTGAAAGCAAAATGGCCTACAACTGGGATTCCTAAGCACAACTGAAAAATTACAGCAACAACTTTTAATACAGCAATGACCCAATTAAAATTAGTACACAGTAGGCTACAGTACTGACATTGGAGGAGCTGATGAATGGTGGCATACGATAAAATCACCTTCTTCTATCAAATACAAATTACTGAGATCAGTTCGGGGATATCTTGGGGAAATGTTAGGCATCTGTGATAAACAGGAGATGAAGATTAGGTAATTTGATAGTCTTTTGTCTAAAGTCTGTGAATCTAGAAGTCTGTGAATCTGAGTGAAGAAGATGTGAACTGAATACCTCAAAGTGTAGACACTCATCCTAAGTCTGATGTTGGTTTTTTTCTTTAAGGTTTCTTTTTCAAAGTGATGCGTGCTCATTACATAGGACTACTGGAAATGTACCTCAGTATAGTTAGATTTTCCTGTGAGGCTCAGGCAGAGATTCTCAACATTTCTGACTTCCCTGGAGCCAAGGGGAGCTAGGAGCACCAAGCACCACCCGTGAGTTGAATGCAAACTCTGTCAAAGAGCAAAGCTCATGATCAGAACTTACTATGAAAATTTGGCACTACCTTCTTTCCCCTCCCTCTCCTCAAGCATCCAGAATTAGATTTGGGTGATTCTTGTTTCCTAATCTCCTGTTCAGTAGGGCATGTTGTGCTGCCTTGATCTTGGTATTTTACAACAATTCAAAAGGATATAACAGCTGTTACAAAACCTGATAAATGAAATTTTAAGGTAATCTGAGAGATTTCTTTAAGCAGGTAAGATTCTGGTCTTGCAATTTGTTTCATGTAGATAGGGCACTGTACAGGATAACACTCACAGGTAACAAAGGATTAGGAATGCATTAATGCATACAAAAGCTGTAGGATATTATAAGCAGCATGGCTTTTCAGTATGTGATCCTTACCTTTTGTCCTATTCTATCTCCTTCTGATGTCTGGTAAGAAAGCCATGATTCTGACCTAACAGAGGCATCTGTATGTTCTGTTCATAAGTCATTAATGTATTCCTAGAAACGAACACATCAAAACTATTTTGTATTTGATTCTTTTCCAGACCACACCAACAAAACAAAGAACGTGGGGTTTTTTTGTGCTGAAAGCTGACCTTATATTTAAGTATATAGCTAAGTAGTCACATTAATTTTTAACTTCCTTTATGAAACAGTTCAGAGTAAGCAAAGCTCAGTAATCCAGAAATAACTGGGAGATGATAGAACTTGAAAACTTGTCCCAGTGTGTTTCTACGATACAAAAGATAAATCTCTGAATCTGAAGTTACTTTCCACCCTTCAGAGATAAAAAGGTCAGAACATATCCTTTCATTCTGCAAACATGCTGACCCAAAGACAGAGAAATGCTTTAAAGATCAAATCTGAATCTCTACTTTTCTTAGGTCATGCACCCAGATTTTAGGAAGATTTTCTGTCACAGTATTCAGATTATCTGACAAAAAATGTGTCACTCTTGCTAATGCAAAGTGTATGTTTGTTCGGTCAAATGGCCAGTGGCTTGTCTTCCATTTTTCTCTTGACCTGTGATACATACTTGTGAAAAATCAACAGACGTCATCTCTAGACCAAGGGGATGCTCTGTAGAAAATTTCAGCAAAAAGCTTTGGGGATTTATGTGTCAGACTAAGGCATCAGCCTCATGTTCTGTTGAGGCTTCTTATCTTTATCCCACACTACCTAGTAGAGTATAAATCTGTAAAAGGAGAAGTACCACAGATGCTGTAGTTTACAACATCTAGAAGAAACAACAGACTCAGAGGAGACATAAAAGGATAATTTTGCTTATACAAAATAGCAGCCTAAAAAATAAAATCAGGAAAACAAACAAGCAGATGGAGAAGGCAAAGTCTGCAAGACACAGCTGTGTGAAGTATTTAAATATCCAGATGCAAAGCAGTTTAAGGGTCAGAGACAAGGAAAGGTCACAGAATGCTCTTAGCAGCTCTGTCGCATGATTGAATAACCTGCTTTAAAATTTCAAACACTTTGATTGTTGATTGTCCAGCTTTCTGTCAAATTTAAACGGCATTTTAGATTTTGTTAGAGATCCAAACCACTGAGACTCTTGAGCACCTCTTAATATGTTACTATTTATATAGAAGCACAATAATTAATGTGTAGGTAAAAATCTTTCTCAATTGATCTTTACTCAATTCTCCTTTAGCAAAAGGAACAATAAAACATTTTTTTTAGAATAGTCAAAATTGTTTTCTGAAGCAGTTAGTAGCAAAAATAATAATAATAATTTACTCTTTTACTGTATACTGACTTCATCTAAAGGATTCAAGTGCTTTATGAATGTTAATTAGGCATCTGCAAGCATCTATTAGGCACCACCAGTTGCTAGATGATGATTTTCGTCTATCATTAACTCAAAAGACTCCACCTGCCTACTTTGCTTAGTATGCTTTAAATGGGGCTGGGGGAGGGTATCTGCATACTGAAATGTGGGAAAGACGCCTTTTGCTCTAAAATGTAGCTGCAGTGGAAAGAGTTAACTTAAAATGAATTTCTGAATGTGATTTTATTACTGCTTTGATTATCTTCCTGGGCTCTGGACTCCCTCCTGAGCTGGCAGATGTCCCCTCATGTCACGTCAGTGGCTGAAAGACAGATTTTCATTCCTACCCTCAGTCATGTCTCAGGTTCTTCAGTCATTTTGGGATCCTGTTTAAAGCTACAGATCCATTTTATAATCCCTCTACAGACAGGTTCAGATGCCTTGAATGATTTCTTGCTTACCACACTTCTTTCTCCATCTCCTCCATTGCCTTCCTATTCTGCCTTCATTTTGCTTCGGGTGTAAGAAGGCCAATGCACCTGTTTTGACCCCGTATCAGCCTGGCCAAACTCAGGAGGGAGGCATTAAAGCCAGTTTTGTGACTCAGTCACCAGGTTACTCATCCTTCCTTTGCAGGGTGAATAACTGCATTTAAAATAAGCCCCAAACTCGCTGTGTTCTTTGGTAAAGGCTTCTAATCTCCTTACAAGGGACTTCAGAAGCAAGGTAAATAATAAAAGAGAGCCAGGGGCAGTGAAAACTGAGCTAGTGAGTCACGTGGGAACTACAGTCTAGTGTAAGCATGGTACTTAAATAAACATACTGCAGCAGCCTGCATTCCTCATAGGGGAGACCCGCAAAGCACAAAGAATATTGTTTACTAAATTGTGATTTTATAATTAAGGCAAGAAAAGTGCATTTAGATAGTGAAAACTATTTCCTGTGACTAAAGAGAGGGAAAAAAAGGCAATATAAGGAAAATCTTCCAATTACTAACTGTAACTTTTAAAGGGTACTCAAATCCTGTTTCAGTGAGATGTCTGGTTTTATCTTGTAAGCTTTTTCTGTAGGACTCTAACATCAGTTTCCATTCACAAACTCATATGTTTACAGCAAACAAAGAACACTTTCTTAAGGATTTTTTTACGTGCTGCTATTACAGGTGGGCTGGACATTAAAGTTCCGGTTCTGGCTTTTCAGGGCCTTTCCCTACATAGAGACAGGAGGAAGCCCTGAGACCCTGGTCACATCCTTATGTCCTAACTCATGAAATGTCATTGTCATACAAAAATCACCCTGTGAAAGCTAATTTATCACTAGATAAGTTTGGTTTAGATGGATCCAACACAATTAGTATCAGTGTACTATGGATGATTGGGTGGGCCTATTCATAAAAATTATTTGTGTGAATAACATGGGTGTAATCAGACCATGTTTTATAAAGACCGATTTTAAAACTTGCAGACTTTGCTGGACCAGAGGAGATTATCTTCAAGATGTATCGCTAGCAGTGTCTCAGATGTACCAGAATGGCTGTAGGCTGTTCTGGATTTTGATAAGGGCAGCAGCTCCTGCATCTGTGCTGGTCACGAGAGATTGTATTAAGGCTGTATACCACCTAATGCTATTCCACAGCCACTGCCATGTCCACAGGGGAGGGCTGGTGGAGGACACTGGGTAGCTGGGAGAAAGCACTGCTGCCATCACACTGCCTAATGAGATCCCCTCACATCTAAGAGGTACCAGTCTGGTCCCAGGCTGGATGTTGCAGCATTACTCACTTGTCTTTGCACCACACATTGCAGTTCTATCCACAGGCTAATTTGCCTAGAAACCTGAGGTCAGAGACAGTGCTGCAACCCAGAGCACAGCTCCAGCCTGGCTTATCTCCCAGCACCTCTGCTCCCCCAGCATGGCACAGACATCCCAGCTCTCCCAGCATAAGCCCACTCCTTGTCGACATCTTGCAGTGGCTCAATGGCTCAAACCAGTGTAGTTCAAGAATTCCTGCTCTACATGTAACTGCAGCATCATTTCCTTGTTATGAAATGAATCATGCTTTCATTCTTCAGACTGTTTGCAAAAAAAAAAAAAAAAAAGAAAAAAGAAAAGCGTGACTGTGAACTACATTCCTTCTTCCTTGCATTCAAGAAATGAAGCTAAAGCCAAAGCACTGCTGAACATGGAACCAATTATTACTTTATCAGCTACCCAAAGAAAACACATTCACCAAGGAAAAAAAAACCCACATACCTCCTAGGCAAAGCTACCTCAAAATCTGTAGACTTTATTTTTTTTTTTTAATTTATTCTTAAAATCCCTTGGATCCCACCTCGTTTTCTCCTGTTTCCTGTCATTGCTATAACAAACCTTTTTTGGCAAGCAAACAAGATTTCTTTTGTTGCACTGAAAACTTTGCGCATGATTCATTTTTTTTTCATAGAAAAAGTTTCAAGACAAATATTATTTTCAGAGCCTTCCTACGTCCTCTCCCCTTCCCAAATCCTTGTTCCTGAGGGACATCCTTGTTCATGGTAGCCTACTGTAGACAAAAGAAAGCTGATATCAAAGTAATTGCTTGAAATATAATTGATGACAGACTTATTCATTTGCAACACTTAGCAATGTCTTTGCATACACATAATACTTTTGCACACTTTGTGCATGTCTGGAAAATAATAACCCTTTGAAAGAAGAAAAAAGGACAAAAGGAAAAACATACAAGTTCATTACTTAAAAGAGCTTGGAAGCTTGTAAGGTACATCCGGTGCTTTTCCAAACATGGTCTGTGTCTGCATCTCACTAGTTTCTTCCAGCAGATTTTGGTATCTTGCCCCTTGCAGATTTTGTGTTTGAAAGGTTTTATCATCCACCTCTCCATATGCTACCACATATTTCCTGATAGTTTGTTTTTTTTCACAGCATACCCAGAAGGCTGCTTGGGGGCCTCCTGTTTTTGGATCAATCTGTAATGTGTTTTGCTTTCATCCATTCCTATTTGGAAGTCTGTTTTCTTGTTCATTTTTTATTGTTTCCATACATGTTATTTTAAATTGAAATAGGTATTGTAAGAACAGATAAAAAGGAGTATTTTATCAACTTTGGGCCCCTCTACCTTTCTATATCCAGCTGGGCTCCATTTTAACAAACTACTCAAATCTCCCACAAGGACAAGTCAAGACAATTTGCAGTCACAGCAAAACTAGCTGACCTTAAATTATGTACTTTGGTTGCTACTAATAGTCTAGCTGTAACAGCAGAGACTGTTTTACCATGATAAATTGTGACAAAAAGAGGTACAATTCTAAATATGTATTTTTTATTATTATTTGAGACCAGAAGTGGCAAAAACAAATGAGGAAAAAAAAATATTTTTTTTTTTTTTAAAAAAAGAAGGATTTTGAAATTATTCTGCTCAAAATGTTTTGGTTCCTTGCAAAATGTGGATTGTGTTATTCATCATTAATATTCTCACCTCTTCTCTTGTGTAAAGCTTGTAGTTTCTTCCTGCAAGGCCTACTTGATCTAATTTTTCTATAAGGCCACAAGGACACCTCGTCCAGATAAGACTCAGTGAAGATTGCAAGTATCTCTCAATTTATGGATTTATGATTTGTGATGTTTCATCATGGAGACAATAAAAGATGACTTGTACTTAAGTACACGAATTTGTGGTTAATGTATATAGCCACATCGTGTTACTATTGTACTTCAATTTCCCCCTTCTGTGTGTTCAACTCATTCATATTCAGTCCTAAACTGAAAGTCTCATGCTTTGACACAGTGGTTGTATGAGACGAAGTATAATGAGATGTCAACCTTGATCCAAATCTGCTTGTTCTAGCTCACTGAAAATAAATAATAGCAACAACAGTAGTTTAAAGACAGTGGGTGGGATCCTGTCCATGTAACTTAGGAATATAATTGCACTTTAATTATAGACCCTTAGGGTGAAATTTCATTTCATGTAAATTTAATTGTTTGCTACACAGATGTCTGCATTTCAGCTATTTATTGGAGAAAAAGAGACTCTTAGAGGCAAAATTCTAATCCATTTTAGACTGAGATGCATCACTTCCTCCAACGGAACAAGAGGTACTTTGTTGTTATAGAACACAGATGAGTTCAGAGATTTCCACATCACTAAGCTCATGTTGTTTATATGTGGAAGGCAGATCTCTAGGAGAAATGAGATACCACTATGTGGCTGGTGCCTCAGATAGAGATTTCAATAAGTTATGAGTACTAACTTCTGATCTCATGATGATGATGGTCTTGATACTGGAAAGGATTTGAAAAATCTTTCTGTGATTAAATGTAGGACTATCACAAACTTATTAGCTGAAGAAGAGGAAAGAAACTCTTAGAGAAACTAGTTCTCATATTCCTGGGAACACATAGTCCAATACTTCTAGTTGGGCTGGATACACAATGGATTATTTCATGACTAAAATAATTTTCCTTTGGAAATGTATGTCTTTCTGACAGATCCCTTTCACCTACTAGGTGGGACAGACAAAAAGTAATTGGCACAAACTTTGTAAGTCTAGCAGTGTTTTGTGAAATGCAGAAAAAATATACTAGGTCTATATGAATTTTCTTTCCTCAGTGTGGAGCTCCATCTGAGACAAAAGCTTATAGTTGGGCTTGTGGACATCTGCAAAAGCTGTGGAAATCAAAACCGGTGTGAACAAGAGGCAGATATTACTGTGAGAGCTGCCTTTTGTCCTTCAACCTTTTTCAGGGCTCTTGTTGCATTTCTGGCGAAGTATGTATCAGCAGATGTGTCCAGAGGAACATTAATCATTTTTTTTCAAGCCTCTTCCTGGAATAACATCTTTGACTGTCTTGGTCATATTCACGAAATACACAGAAGGTCATTTCAGAGTTAGGGTGTCAAGTATATGATTTTGCCTTGGACTTACAAGAATCAGTTAAGAGTAACTCTGCAAATTCAGTAAAACCATACTATCATAAAAAACCACCAGAAGAACAAAAATAATTATGTATTGATTTTTAAAATGTAAATATTAGAACTACCAATATTTTCACATTTGTGTGCATCTAAGTTATTTTGAACTCAGCACCCCCAAATGAAGATGCTGCTGGTCATTGGAAACTTTTCAAAATATTATCCTAAATGGCAATGAATTGTCTGATTGTATCTCTCCTTTTCCTAGGATGGCAATAGTGTTCATGGTTACACTGTGGACCATGAAGAGCAGCAGATTCTTAAGGACTTCTTTCCTCTTATCTACAAGTGACACTAATGCCTTTTGCTTATTAATATGGGGGTTTTTGACCATACGTATGTTATTGAGAGGAATATGGAAATGTTGTTTGGAAAGATGCAATTTAATTGCATCTAATATAATTAGAAGGACACAATAGCCATATAAAGACAGGGGGTAAAAATCACACAAAAGAAAAAAGATTTCACCCTCTAATTAATTGCATTGCCCAAAACCACAGCTGTATACCATGAAAGAAGGCTTAAAAGTGATTGTGTGATGACAGTTATGTAACTATTACTCATTTATCCCAAACTAGCTTTTTCTAATATATTTTTTATTATTACTCTCTGCATTGTAGAAGGAAATAAATGCAATAGCAGCAAGTTCCAAAATATAAGTAGAATCTTTATGTATTTTTTCTGCCTTGAGAAAGGACGTAGATGTTCTTTCTGCAATACTTCACTAATTCAAACCTGCTCGGAATTTGTCAACAACAAATAAAAAACCCCCAAATTTTCTCATTATTTAACAAAATATCTGAAGTGATTTTTTTTTTTTTTTAAAAAGATGAAATACGAATGAATCACTGAACATATTTGTTAGTTTGAAAAGTAAATGTTAGTTTGAATTTGCTTTATCTTTTTGTGGCTTAATCTTATTAAGAGTTCTCTTATTACTGAGAATTCTAGATTTAAAGCAGCTCAGCCTTCTGCAAACATACAGTTTTCATTCCGTGGGTTAAAAACAATGTTATATGCTCAGCTTGCTAATAAGCTCCTCAGAATCAGTGAAGTGCGGTGGTAAAAACAGGCTAAACATCACTTATAAGTAACTTGTGAAATGGAGGGCATTTTCAGTTGAGAGTCGTCAGGCTTCATATAGGACATGTGTGTGTAAATTGCAACCCAGACATACCTCTTATTTCTGGAAATATGTGATAAATCATGCATATCACTTGCTCTAGAACTTCACTGGCAAAAACATTATATAAATTTTTTTCAGCTTTGTGCATGTCTAGAGAAGTTGTCTGAAAACCACATATAAAGAGAATAAGGTTAATCTTCAAAGACTAGTCTATAGCAAAGTGTAAGCAAGGAAGAATTTGAGTAATCTAACATAATTTGTATGTACACCTAGATATGCACACTGTTCTATTAAGGTCCTTGGCTACTTGGGCACTTCTGCACAGTTTTCAGGAGGCAGTTCATGATGTGAAGGTGATTTCTAGTGAAAGAAAATCATACAGGCCATTTAGTTGAACTAGACTTAATTTTAATGTTTTACCCTCTTAGTTATTTAGTAGCTAAACTGCATGAGCACTATGGGGTAGTTACACTAAGAGAGAATTGAAAAAAAAAAAAAAAAGGAAAAGAGAGAGCAAAGGTTCTTTCCAGATTCACTCAAAACTGAACAATATTTCCAAATTTCCAAAACAAAGTTTCCATTTTGAGCTTTTTCATGTGTTTGATCAAAATGTTTAGGCATATGAACTTTTTTTCTTTTCATCTTTTCTTTTTCCCATTAAGCTTTCACACTTCCCTAATATTTTGCTGCAGAAACCTGATCGTATTTTTGACAGTAAAATCAACTCTACAAGGTAGAAAGGAGAGGAGATTCACAGAACCTCAGCCAAGAATAAAGCATTTAGATGAGGTGCCAAACGGAGGAGTCTAGCTGCTTTGAGGCTTCCCTCTAAAAGCAGGCACAGCAGGGAGATGCAGCTATCTCCAGGGCAGCAGCCTCTGAAGGGCAAGTCAAGTGGGACTGAGTCATGGGCTGCAGCTGCCTGTCCCCTTGACCCCAGAGGAAGCTTACAGCAGCTCCTCTCCTAGTTTAAAGACCTTGACTGTGCGCTTGTGGTTCAGCAGGATGAATCTGAGCCTAGCAGCATACTGCAGAAGGGTTAAAGAACACTTTGGCTCCTTTTGTTTATAGGGCTTCAGTTGTGAATGAAAGTGACAAAAATGCTTATGTACACTGTCTCTAAAACACATGCAGTATCTGATATAATGTTGGGTAAATCCCTCTAATCCTGCCTCATAACAAACACGTTGCACAGTCGTGCTCAGCATTACTTTAGGAACGAATTCTGAATGCGAGCTCATATTCCTCCAAAATCTGTAAAGCTACAAAAGTTCAGAGGATTAGGTTTGCAATTTAATCTATTTACAGCTCGGTTGAAATGTACACCCATTTGAATTTGTCCGATGGATATACTGAGCATGACTCACATGTTCCATAATTTGTATTTTATTAAACCCTGTCAAAATAAGATTTATGGCTAACCCAAGACAACCTTAAGACACGAAAGCAGAAATCTTTTGTAGGTGTTATATGACAAATGTTAGTCTGAGTTTGTTTCTCATGTTCACAATCTATAATTTGCATTAGAATAACCACTCTGATTTCAGCTAATTGATATGTGCTTCTAACTGTCATGTCAGTCTTCTCCGTGGCAGGGCAGACACCTTCAATAGCACAGGTGTCATCCAAAAGTAACGTTGTAAATGCACAGCCATGCTCTAACCTGCCACCATTTCAGCCCACTGCTGAGGGAGTTTTAAATTCAAGAGATCCCTTTTTTTTCCTCGCAGCTCTCAGAAGTACTCTACTGATCTAAACATGAACTAAATACTTCACACTACTCCGGAGCATATGAGCAGGGTTTGCTAACATAGAGAAGACAAGAATAGTAGCAGCGAGTCTGAAAATAGAGAGAGTAGGATGTCCCAGGCTCAGGTATTATTTGGTAAGGATGAAAAGGGCCTTTCTGAGCATTCCGGGAATCAGTCATCTCTAAAGTGTACAATGATGGTATTCTAATTTTAATTACTGGTACTCTAGCTATACAGCATTTGAAATTTTCTACATGCCACCTTCTAAAAGTTAGTTTCTGAAAGAATTCTCTCCATAAGTGCTGTAAGGATCCAATTAGAGGCAATTGCTTGATTTCTGAATCCTTTTGATCAGCCTTCGGTAGTGGTCCACTTCTGAATTCCTCAGGAGCTTTCAGCTTCATTGACAGTCCAGAAATAATGCCTCAGTAGGATGTCACTTGGTGCTCTGAGCTCTGATACACCCTCTATTCAGGCACCTGTATTAGACATTATCAGGACACAGCAAGGGTCTTTTGCTAACAGCAATGAAGCTGGCTGAAAAATAGGAGGACTGGAATTGTTAAGCACTTTCCAAAGCCTCAGCTTTTCAAAGACAAACAACTGAGTCCTGTCTTCAGAGAATTACGGTGTCTTGCTGAAATCAATAGAAAGCTCCAGTTGTTACTTTTTTGTATGCTTAGGAGATTCAAACAAGAAGTATTCATGATATAACATAGATACAATTCTCCTTGAAAAGGAACTTACAGAATAAGCAGTGCACATCTTCCTAGAAGAGTGTGATGTACATCATTATGTTAGAGAGGAGTGAGGAGAATTCAGCTTTTCTTTTAGCCATGAGGCAAACAGTGGCAATAGCACAAACACTTTTTATAATCGAATGGAATTTCAATGAAAGTTCAATACCATATCCAGTGAAATGTCCTCTCTGTTCACAGAATCACGTTTCCTACATATTCGCTGCATAGTTCTTTCCTTCCTAAAGACTCTGGTGATAGAGAGGCTGGGAAAACTTACAGATTTCAGCAGTCATCCTGGTTTCAGATGGATAATATTGAGCTAAATATAACAGTTCACAAATCAGAAGAATTCCAAGACTTCTGCCTGTAGGCTGTTGCTTTCTTCTGCTTTCAGCTGATAGGAAGACACCGCTTGCAGGATATTAAACACCCTCCAACTTGAATATAGCACCTTGGCTGCAACCTCAGTGTTGCATATATCTGAGATTACTTAGTGTCTTTAAGGAGGGAGGCAGGCCATATGAAAAGTCCCTTCCTCTGGAAAAAAAAAGAAATTAAAAAATCAGTTGTGTGCGGCAAATAGCACCTTGTAGTGTGCCTTTGAAGATTAAGACTAGCTAAGCAACCATCCTTTCAGAAATGAATCATATGTGTTTTTGGAGTTTCATCTTGTGCAAAAGTAGTCTTTGAAACACAGCATAATTCTTTTTTCACTTGTCTTTTTTACCGATGACAAGCCAAACCAAAAATCTTGTTATTCTAAAAGTTTGGCAGGACTCTGTGATGCTATAGTACTTCAACAAAAACACATTTTTCAACAATGTTTTCCTTCAATTTTCTTAAAGTGTGATTGCTATACTATGTAAATTTGTCAGGTGTTTGTAAAATGTGTGTATTTAACTGCTTCCTTTCTATAAAAGCATATATTATTTTTACAGGTGATAGTAACTATGCTTTAACGGTGTTTTAGTTCTAATGGGAATGAAAGAACGTACTGGTCAGATGAGTGAGTGTTGTCAATATTCTTATAGCAACTGGTTTTAATGAAGAGAGCTCCTGTAGGATTAATTACAGTAATAAAATAAAGGAGTTAACACTTCTGTAAGGTTTTACATCTTCTGTGCCCGTGATATCTAACCTACATGTGAATTAATGATGATCCATGCAAGTCTCAGGAGCTATAGCAATTTACATCAGCTGAGAATGTTACATTTTAAATTAGCACTTATATAACCAAACTTATTCTGTGGGAAAACTTTTCTAAATACAATCCCAAAACGGAAGTAGAAGATGCTTTCAGGAAAAAACAGGTAAGTTAGAATAAACAATTGTGTCAAAACTTTCTTTTCAAATAAGTCTGTGCTGGTTTAGCCAACATATCTAGAGTTTGTTCTTTAACATCTTGGTCTTTCTTTGTGACCTTGTGGCAACCTAGTGTTCGAAACCAACCTCTGCTATAAACAAGTTTACCTTGATGAGTCACATACTATTAAATATTGTTTTTAAATGCAGGTACCAAGGTAATATGAACGGACTTTTCAGCTACTCCCACAGACTTTTGAAATAGCTTGTCTCAATTGTTCTCTGATTTATACTGCTATAAATCAAGAATAACATGTTGCAGAGGTGTGAAAGTTGCTTAAATGAGGATGTAATCAAGGTAATGCTCTGTGATTTCTTTGGGGGAATGCTTTTGGTGAGTATATATACCATAGATAGAAATATTGGTTTTTTCCTAATGTAAAATTTTACTAAATTTCTTTGTTCCTCCTCAAAGGAGAGGAAATTTAATACTGAGTATTGATACATGAAAAAATTAAATCTGTGTAAGGCTTTGTTAAACTCTATTTTTGCTCTCTCAGTTCTGTGAGATCGTCTCATCCCAAGCATTATAAAAAAACCAGTTAGTAGAACTATAGTGTGGCCTTTGCACCAGTGAAGTACTGAAGTACACGAGTGGTTGCACCGATTTGAGGAAGGTGATTTCCTGAATGCTAGTACATTTCCAATGGGGAAACTTGCGTGTTTAAAAATATGCATGACCGTAAGTGCTTTTCAAATCTGAGGTTTGAAATGTTTATTTTGTATTCTATACTCTGCACAACAATTAGACTATTTCATGAAATTTCCTGGATTAATTTAAAAAAGAAAGTTGTTTTCCCAAATTTTCTACAAGAGAAACCTGAGTCTGTTTTCCCAAAGGAAAAAAAAATAAAAGCAGCATCAGTTAAAGGCTAGCTTCCCTACAGCAATACTATATTTGGTCAGCCTCCATGATTCATCTTTCCTAGAAATACAATGATATCACAAAGTCCATTTCCTTCTTGCTCTAAGTAGGTTTAGTCTCCTAAGCATACAGAGGATTCAGTTTTTTGAAAGCTCTCTGATTTCTAATGCAGCAATGTTTCATAGTGCATTGGACATGTAGAAGGCAAGCATTAGGCAGCTCTCCTGCAGCTGTAGCAATCTGAAGCCTGTTTACTCCACCGGTTGAACCAAAACTTGTAACATCAACTCCAAAAATAGCCCACGTAACCTTTGTAAAAAGGTCTAAAGAGAGTTTTTGTGAAAAATAAACCCCTTAACTTTTTTTGTCATCCTTTAAAGATACTTGTGTAAAACTTTCAGCTGTGTTTGTTTAAAAAAATCCTATCTCACGACCGGAAAATTAATGTGGAGGCTGAATTTTAATTTTTTCATTCTATAATTCAATACAGCTTAAACTTGTATATAGGGGATAAAAGACAAGCCTCCATGGTTTGCCCAGCACTGACTGCTAGGAGGAACAGGTTGCAAAGCAAATCTTTTTCCAGAAATAGAAGGAATAGTCTGGAGGAACTTGATATTATTCCTCAAAACAGTTTAGAAGTCCTCTAGCAGTCCTCCCTTTGTTACTGAAGAAACAATTGGAGCCTGGGCGGAGCAGTGAGGCACAAAGTAGCTAAATTTTGTGTAACTGATAAAGACAATTATGTGACTGTATCTGTCTACTTTCCCCTTATGCTTACTTGCTGAGAGAGGAAAGACACAACAGTCAGTGAAGCTGGGGAGCACATAAACCAGGAATACAGTGAGTGTCCTTGGAGATCTACTGGAATTGAAATTATAGCTGCAGTCTGCATCAATAGGACTGTAATGTATGCTTAGCAAGGGAAGAAAGAATTAGAGCCTGGCTATTTGACAGAACTTTGTGTTCTGGCCCATTGCTTTGAAAGACAGTATCTAACATTTATTGATAATTATGAGGCTAAAATCTGCGACAAAATAGCTCCTGCTACTCAGCAGACGAAATATTTCCTGGGATTTTGAAAAGTATACAGAATAACCACTTTTCAATACTACCAGTGAGTGAAGACTTTTTCTGCATCCGTTGATTTACTCAAACTGAGAACAAATGAGTTTAGTAATAGAAAGATAGTGAAGATGTTAGTGCAGCAATAGTGGTGTGAAAACTGTGTGGGAGACCACTGGGGGTCAAAAAAAAAAAAGCACAGCTTGGAGCTCTATTAAATGTTGAGTGCTTATGTTTTGGGAAATAATGTCATTATATTAACTCTTGTCAACTCTGTGATAAATATTGTGGTGTCTGAGAGAAGTTAGGGCTCTTAGAAGATGTGCAGGTCAACACAAAAAGCACAGTCACTGTGGTATAAGGGTCATCCCAGAAGATTTCACTGTCACCAGTTTATAGATGAGTATGAAGCTCACGGGCAACACAAAAGCTGTTGTGTAGCTGACAACAAATTGTTATGTGGATTCCTTTATAATGGGAAGAAACAAGACAGAACAGAACTTGATAAGCACCTTTTTGATCTATTCTGTTGCAAGAGTGATTAATGCCCAGTTAACATGGAGTTGTCTCAAAGGCAACTAAGCTTTTGGTGTCTGCAAAAGGGAACTCTTTTCTAGTTTCTAGTTAGCCTCTACAGCTAACAGGAAAGAAAATATTTAAGGCTGGGAAAAGGACCTGATGTTTGTAGACATCTGTCTCTTTCCATTGACAGTGGCTGATATACCAAATGGATGTGCTGCCATTCAGAAGGACCTGGAAAGTTTGGAGAAATGGGCAGAAAGGAAACTCATGAATTTCAAGAAGGGAAATGCCAAGTCCTGCACCTAGGGAGGAACAACGTCGTGCACTAATACATACCAGGAACTGACAATCTGAAAAGCAGCTTTGAAGAGAAGGACCTGGGGGTCTTAGTGGACAACAAGATGAACAGTGTGCCCTCATGAAGAAGAAGCCAAACAGCATCCTGGGCTGCATTAAGCAGAGTGTTGTCAGCAGGTCAAGTGGTACAAAGTCTAGTTGGAGGCCAGCAACTAGTAGTGTACCCCAGAGGGCAATACTGGGTCCGATCTTGTTCAACATCTTCATGAATGAGATGGATGATAGCACAGAGTGTACGCTCAGCAAGTTTGCAAATGGCACCAAATCTGGAGGAGTGGCTGATACGCCAGAAGTTTGTGCTGCCATCCAAAGGGATGTTGACAGGCTGGAGAAATGGTCTGACAGGAACCTCGTTCAAGAAAGGGAAGTGCAGAGTCTTGCACCTGGGGAGGAATAACCCCATGCACTAGTTCATGCTGGGGGCCACTCTTCTGGAAAGATATTTTTTACTGAAAGAGTGGTCAAGTACTGGAATAGGCTGTTCAGAGAAGTTTTACAGTCTCTTTTGGTGGTGATATTAAAAACCTGACCAGTCACTGTCCTGAACAACATGTTGTAGGTGACTCTGCTTTGACCAGGGAGGTTGACTAGGTGAACTTCAGAAGCCCCTGCCATCCTCAACTGTTTTGTGATTCTATGTAAGGAGCTCCTACCTTGCTCAGTAACTAACGGGGATGCTGAAGTTTTAGAAGTTAGGGAAGATGGCTTTCACACAGGTTGTCTTCAGCTTCAGAAAAACGATAAAAATTTGAACAAGGCAACTGATAGATTCTGGGTTTGTATTGCAACTTTTACATACATGAAGACAAAAACTGATCTTGAAGAATGAATAACTACTGAATATTACAAAGTTTCTCAAGCATCTCAGCACCTTGATACTACTATAGATGCTTTCTATTCTTAAACAAACCCCTATATAGCTCTGAACCTGTCTCAAAGACTGGAGTGCATGCAACACTGCAAAAGAATCATTAAAAACAATGTGGTCTTTCATATTTGAGATGGTTTCTGTGTTTACTATTAACTATGCATATGCATGTACTTTACATGGAATAGAGACAGTAATTTCTGGGTGAAAGTATTTATCCAAAAGCAACACAGGATAAACTTCGCTATGATGGCAACTGAAGACAGGGACAAAAAGAGATCACAGAATCACAGAATCACAGAACATTAGGTGTTGGAAGGGACCTCAAAAGATCGTCTAGTCCAAACTCCCTGCCAGAGATGCAGTGTAATACTTGTAGATTTATAGTGTCTTTATATTAGTTGTTTTTTACAAAGAATACAATTTAAGGTCTTACTGGAATTTACTAAACATCAATCTACAGGAGCACATGTTTTCAGTTTTCATGTGAAAAGAAGATATCGTACTACCGAAATCTTACTGAAATACTGAAGAACTGAAATTAAAAATAGGTATTTAAGATGTGGGCTAGTCTGGCTCTGCTTCACCAAACCCCTGCCTAGCCTGCATCCCACTGACTGCATCGTGTGAATCTCTCTTCTCAGTTCTGCATAGAAACCTGACAGGCAAAAGTAGCTATTGAACCCAGTGCTTAATTAAATACAGGTCATTCTTTACTCTCAGTGCTAGGTCATTCTTTATTCTCAGTGCTCTGCTTCATTTTATCTATATTTCCAGGAATCATAGAATCACAGAATCATAGAGAGGTTTCGGTTGGAAGAGATCTTCAAAATGATCGAGTTCAACCTTTGTCCTTGTTCTATCAACACCACTAAACCATGTCCTTAAATACAAGATATACCTGTCTCTTAAACATCTCCAGGGATGGTGGCTCCACCACCTCCCTGGGCAGCCTGTTCCAACGACTGACAACCCTTTCAGTAAAGAAATTCTTCCTAATATCCAGCCTGAACCTCCCCTGCTGCAGCTTAAGGCTATTAAGGAGCAAGGTTAGGATCCTAGAGCCAAAAGTCTCCTGCTGCAGCTACTTTTTCTTGGCTCACAGACTAATGTGTTTTCTGCCATATTCTTTCCCCAGTGTTATTTTTGACAACAGTTGAACTATTTTAGCCGTGTCTTCCTCCAATAATTCAGAGACAGATATCTGGCCTAAAAAGTTGAGCTTGAACTGCTGAATTTGACAAGTGAACAACAAATGAGAACAGGCTTTCATGGTGGAACACTGTCAAAAAATTTTCCTCTACCTTGAGCTGCTGGCTCAGCCTACTATATTCTTTCAGTTTATTGTGAAGCTTCTAATTCCATGTATTTTGATAAAAAGCAGTAATATAAGAGTTAAGAGTTGATCTCTGGCTCCAAGCAGGTGTAGATGAATAAGTCAGTTCTTTCTTGATGTTTCCTTTGTTTCTTACTTTGCGACTAATTAGTGTGTTCTGGATGCCCTCTTTCATTATAGAAACACTTCCCCCTGCTTTCATATCACCTGTAGTATTTAATTCAGTTTTAAATAATTTTGTTCAGCCATGGTTAACCCTTGGCCACCTCAACATCTTAATTTCCTACTATCCTCTGAACCACCCATGTGTTGCAGCAAAAAGAATCTTATGTGGTTTTATCTTCATTTGCAAAAGCAGCTGGTCTCAACTTGTTCCTACACTGAGCATTTCGCTTCATGCTGAGAGTGCTGCTCCACTTTTGTGTTATCATTCTAGGCTCTAAGAGATTCCCGATAGACTGCAAAAATCCCAGCAATGCAATGGAAGAAACTTGCTCCTTAGCAGCAATCTAAATGTCTTCAGACATCACTTTTCGTCTGCAGCACAGCATGAGGCTTTAGAGATTTCTGGCAATTAAAACAATGCTATTAAGGGGCATGTCAGATAAAGTCTTCCATGTCTTCGCTATCTGAGGCCTCATTACCTGCAATGTTCAAAGTTGATCACACTGTCTGCTTTGAAGAGGGGGAAGCCCAAGCCTGCAATTACTTATCTATGTGCTTGAAGGCTGATAAGGCTTAGTTTTCCTTAGCACCTCATTCACTAGGAAAGAAACATTTCTAAGACTTACAGTTTTCGGATTTGCATTTTTTTAGTCTTTGCCAATGGCAATACGACATTTTTCATCATTTTTTTGCCCAAACCATGGACAACTTGAAGTATCTTCAGTCGGTGTTCTGTCACATGATGAAGGCATCCCTCACCTCAAGTTGCCCAATGAGGGGTTCAGTCCTAATAACTCTCATTTCTTGCTCTCCTGCATGAGTGCTGGGCTAGTACAGCCCTAAGGTTTAACTGCGGTTCCCTTACATGTGGTGTGTAGGGTTGAGGAACCAGCAACAAGTGTTCTCAACACTGCAGCAGGGGAAGGAGTTTGCTGATGGAGCAGTAAAAATTGGAGTGTAATAAATACAAAATCTGTCTGAAATGCTGCAGAACTATGTGATGATAGTGAGTCAAAGCAGCAGATTAAACACTGAAGAATAATGGTAATGTTAATGTGTAATGTACACTGGAAAAAAATTGCCTCTACTATACACAATTGGTGATAGGATTTGAGGTAGCTGTTACTGCCAAGAAAAGGGATCTTGGAGTTTCTCTGGTCAGAAATGCAAACCTCAGATCAGTCATCAACAGCACTCAGAAACAAACTGCGTGAGACAAAGTATTAGGAACAAACCCAAAAGCATTAGGAACAAACCAAAAAATTTGTCTCTCCTCTCTTCTTCTCCCCCCTTCCTCCCCTCTCCTGCCTTCCCGTGCCCTGCTCTCCCCTCCTTTCCTAGGTTATAGTCAAATGAGAAAAAATAAATGATGAAAATTACGTAAAAGAATATTGGCCGACTCTCATACAAGTCTTAAAGAGATTATGACCGTATAGCCAGAAAATGGATGACTGAAGAGGGATATAGTAGTTGTCTGTAAATTGCACCGAGAAAAGCTATTTATGATTCTTATAATACCAAAAGTAGAAGGAATTGTGCAAGGTAACAGGTGGTAGGAATAAAACAATATGGAAAATGTTCTTGTTCACACCACATGCATATAAATTGTGGGACACATATCTCTGACAAATTTACCTGGATTCAAAAGAAAAAATAGCCATTACAAATGGGATTACAAGTCGTGCAGAAGGAGTCCCTGAGCAGCAGCTCACTGCAGCCCAGGAGGTGCCAACGAAGCACTGCTGTGCACTCTCCCAGATTCCATGCATTCCCACAGGGACTAGTAGTAGGCCGAAAGGTTTTTTCAGGGTAGCCCAAAACGACAGTTTTGCTGTCTACTACAGTAATATATTCCACTTTTGGTATGTGTTCCACGGATTTTACATCTCATCCGTCTATTGTGCTTTTTCTTTTTTTGCCTTTAGATTAAGGATATAGAGACCTAACAGTAAGAGATACAGAGTGCCAGAAGGTAGCAAGTTTTATTGTTGGACAAAAAAAAAAAAATGTAATTCCTGATTTAGACTTGACCATGAGCCAGCAATGTGCCCTTGTGGCCAAGAAGGCCAGTGACATCCTGGGGTGTATGAGAAGGGGTGAGGTCAGTAGGTCGAGAGAGGTTCTCCTCCCCCTCTCCTCTGCCCTGGTGAGGCCGCATCTGGAATAGTATGTCCAGTTCTGGGCCCCTCAGTTCCAGAAGGACAAGGAACTGCTGGAAAGAGTCCAGCACAGAGCCACAAAGATGATTAAGGAGGTGGAACATCTCCCTTGTGATGAAAGGCTTAGGAAGCTGGGTCTCTTTAGCTTGGAGAAGAGGAGACTGAGGGGTGACCTCATCAGTGTTTATAAATACGTAAAGGGCGAGTGTCAGGAGGATGGAGCCGGGCTCCTCTTGGTGATGGCCAATGACAGGACATGGGGCAGCGGGTGAAAGCTGGAGCACAGGAGGTTCCACATTAACACAAGGAAAAACTTTTTCACTGTGAGGGTGACAGAGCACTGGAACAAGCTGCCCAGAGAGGTTGTGGAGTCTCCTTCTCTGGAGACGTTCAAAACCCGCCTGGACGTGTTCCTGTGTGACCTACTCTAGGTGGTCCTGCTCTGGCAGGGGGGTTGGACTAGATGATCTTTCGAGGTCCCTTCCAATGCCTAGCATTCTGTGATCTGTGATTCTGTGAAACACTAGCTACAAATGGCAACCGAAAACGTAAGCCAATATCCACTGAAATTGGTGAGAATCATGTGAGCTACTGATTGCTATTGCATTCTTCTTTTAGCAAATGCTGTTGTTTTCAGTTCTGAAGGTCAAATATCAGAAGTAACAGGTAACATTAACAGAGTACACCACCCACCTGGTTCATGCAAAGCTGTTATCTAATTTTTCAAGGGCTTCTCCATTTTTACTATTTACAGTAACGTTTAAAAACACTTTTTTTACTTGAATGGACAAAATGGCTTATGACCTGAAGAGAAAGTATATGTATTACTGAGAAAAGCAAAGATTTAATCTGTGTTAAAGATTAAAGGATTACAATCTATAACTGTTATTCACAGGTATAGTGCTATTCCCTCTAGCAAATAATTTGAGAGAAAAGGTTGTTTAAAATTGTGGACAAGTTTTAAACCTCTGATTTTAAACCTCTGCTTTGCCACAGAGTTCTTTTGTGCCACTCCCTAGCTGAAAAAGGAGGATACAACTTTTTCTTTTCACCTCATTTTCAACAATTTCTTTCTCCAATCAGTCAAGACTATTCCATTATGTGTAAGAGTAGCTTCTATCAAGACAGAATACTGATCTTGTTTGAGGTTCTTAGGTATTGCTACAATATCACTGATGTGAATAATTAAAATAAGTAACAATTTGTCTCTGGTAGTTTTGCTTTTCAAAAAAAAAATATTAATTGAATATTTTTCTGTTATAGGACAGAGTAACTGAGAACTGGAATGCTGTACCAAATTTACAGTATTGCAAATTTTACACAGGCCAGCTGAACACAAGTATCTGAAATTTATCAAAAATCCATTCAGCCATGTTTTTTGTTGCATTGGAAGAATGATACAATTGAGCAGTTCTGTAATTTCATCAGCTTCTTGGATATAACCTAACTTAAAATTTATTGTACTGAGAAATATTTATTCAAAGATTCAGGAAAACAATATAGACTGTAAACCATTAAAGTCACCCTCAGATTATGTCTTTATATTCTACTAACCTTGTACAATGGCTCGAGGTTTTACCTGTTTTAGTTTAATTCAAATAAAGGAATGAAATGCAGCTCTTCTGTTCTGTGAGTGTTGTGAAATAGAAGAAATAAAGTGTATAATCTAACAGAGTTGTCTCTTTTTGATTTTATGTGTTTACTTTATTTTTATACAGTTTTGCATTAACAGCTTCCAGTATTTTTCCGTGTTATCTGACAGTGATTTACCTCCCAGTTCTCCAAAAGTCTTGACTAGAGGCACCTGACAAGTCCCACTGAGAACAGGCTAAGCTATGTCTGAAGGTAAGTAAACTTGTGTATGAGTCTATGCAGTCCATCCCTCTCATTAGCACCTTCCTCCCATGTTGTTGAGTCTTGTAGCCTATCACTCTGCTTATATGTCTCACAGAGCACGCAGTCCTCAGTGCTGCCACGCTGAACTGCTGCAGTCCAGCCTTCACCAAGCAAATTCCTTTCAGTGTTTCCAGACATGATTGTTCCCACAGCAGGTGATGTTTCTTGCTTCTGCTGAACTTTGTCTTCTTTACCTCTTTTGATACCTGTCTCAATAGCTTCTTGCCTGCCTTTTTCCAGCCACTCCAGACTTCCCCATGGAAACTTCCCTCTAACTCTGCAGTGCTGCTTACCAGCAGCTCCTGTCCAGCTTTCCTCAGAGCCTGCCTCAGCTTCCCCACTTCTAATTTACAACCCAGACCAACATCTTCTTCGGTAATCACTCCCCTTTGGCTTCTCTTCCTCCTCTCTGTCTCACCTGGCTCCTTCCTTTTTTCCTGGGGTAGATGTCCTTTGCTCTGCAAGCAGCCCTTGTCCTCCAGCCCTGTATGGCTCCACTTCTCCTCCCAGGTGCTTGCAGTGGGGAGCAGGCAATGTGGCAAGTCATGTCTGTGACAATGGCTTTTGTTGACAGAAGCTCTGTTCCAATATCAACATGTTTGGCACAAAATATACAGAGTTGAACGAGAGTATTGTGGGCCTGATCCAATTTCCATTGAAGTCAGTAGAAGTTTTTGGTCTGACTTTAGTGGGTGTTGAATCAGACTCTAATGTCTAGTGACTAATGTTCTTTTCATTGTATATTTCATAATGCAAATATCCACAGAAGAACATGACCCAGAGAAATATGAGATACTTATTTTTCAATATTCATTCCCGACTCTTGTCAACAGCAGTCTAACACAAATGCTGTTTTTAAATGCTATCCAAGGAGCTTGTTTACCTCTATTCTTCACCTAGCAGACTAGAAAAACAAACTTCCAGTTTAAAAATCTGTTTGACTAAGGCAGCATTTATATTAAAACAGACTCATTGAATCTTTGTTGAAATAGAATATATATTATCTTTTACTGCCAAGCTGAAACTCATTGCTACCTGGGCTCCCTTCCTACTTCCAGTAAATCTGTCACTTGCAGTACACAGGACCATCACTCTGCTGCTGATAAAACATTTACTGAGGACTGCATCTTAACCTTAGCTGTGCAAGCTTGCATATTTATCATGTTAATCCCTACACTTGGAATCTGAAATTAGGGTATTATCTTGACCAAAATAAATAGCAGTTAGAAAGCAATTGACTTTTTATTTTTTTCCTTCTGCAAGCATATTCTTCATCTAATTTGGGACTTGGACAGTAGAAACGATTAACTATTCAAGTTAGTATCAACTACTCCCATAAATAATACAGATGTTTTCCACCTTACTACTCTACTGTATAGTGAGAAATGCTTGTCTGTGGTGCAGTAGGACATAGCATGTGAATATGAATGTAAAATCTACAGACACTTCAGTAAAATGCATAATGAATATAGAAAAAAATAATCCAGGCTCTCCGTACACTTAGATTTAGCCTCAAGTAATTGGCAGCTAATATCTTCAAAGATTTCATCTCTGCTGAAGATGCTTCTGGCCCTCAAAGGTTACTAAAAAAGAAAAGAAATAATTATGTCTCAATCTTTGTCTCCCCAGTTCTCTGTCTATAAAATGGGAATAACACTGCCACCTAATCTTAAATTGATACTTTAAAAATAAGTGGATAAATGTATCTATGAAGAACCCACACTTAAGGGCAAGGTCATACACAGGATATAATTAATACATTTGTCTATATTTCAGACTTTGAATCAGCCATGCTAAAAAAAAAAAAAAAATAAGCAAAGAATAACTAAGTACCAAGAAACAGTGGATACCTCATCATTCAGTGGATAGGGGAAAAATAGGATTTTGCAGTGTGATAGCGTTATGATATGTTTCTTCATGAAGATTAACACTCGTTGCTAAGCTAGGCTCATGTTTGATATTTCATGTGTACTTGCTTTGTACTCTTAAAATTCTTTTAATTTCAAGTGCAGTTGCCCAATTAGTAGATCAGAGAGAGGCTCTCAGGAGATATCATCTTGCCTGTTCCTTGGCACCCTACTCCTGCAGGTTCCTAGGGGCAGGTGGGAGCTGGCCATGCCCAGGAAACTCCATCTTGGCAGTGAACACTCTCATTCCCCAGGGCTCCACAGGCAAACACGTGAACATTGTGGATGCTGGGTCTTTCCCTGTGCCTGCATTCAATGGCTTTCTTGCATCAAGGCATAAAAACAAAAACTTTGGGCATTCCAGATTGAAAATAATACCAATATTTAGTGAATTTTAATTTTTATGAATATACCTTAGTCCGTTTTCCTAGAAGATAGTGTAGACTTGTAGATTCATGTATTAGCATTGAAATGAAATAAGGAAGACATAGGTATTAAAACAATATCTAGAGAATATGTGCATATGTCTAAAGTATTATAGTACTTTTAACTGTGAATTTCAGTGACATCTGTGCAATGCCAGAGTATAAAACTTCAGTATATAAAATACTAAAACTGTAAGGTTTGGGCCTGTTTTCTCCATGTGAGTTATTTTTATCACTATAAATTCATGTTAGCATGTTATGTTAGCCTTTTTCATGAGAAAAAGATTTGTGTTGTCTAATTTATTATATTGATTACACAATGATGAACCGCTTTGGCCTTTTCAATATGCTGTTATGGGATTGGTTATCCATTCCAGTTCATTACTGCAAGCTACTTTGGTTTAAACATGAAAGAAGTGGAAAAGCCAGCCAATAAAATGACATAGTTGCAGAAAGGTTAAAGAACTATGCAGCATTCGACTAAAGCTGACAAGCATTGAAGTTTGGATTTCTCATTCTTATGACAAAGATGGTAATGGGAAGAGAAAATAGCAGTATCTAATCCATTTTTATGACAGTGACTGTAATTAAATTGGAAAGGATGTAAAAGCAACCTGTTCTTACTACAATTCGTACATCCTTATCTTACAGTCCTTCCTCAATTCTTCTAATTTAGAATCAGTATACCAGTGTAACCTTTGGACAGTGGTTCTTTGGGAAACATGCAAGACGATATGTACAGAGCACTGTGTTATAAAGTGGCTTACGTATTTCTAAAGAGATTTATATCTACTGATATTAATATTCTAGACTAGAAAAGGAGTGGTTTAAAGTATAGATAACAATTTTACTGCTTGATGTTCCCCAAAATGAGCATGTATGTCACATGAATCTTTTGTGAATCATTATTCACAGCATTTAATAGGATTGATCTTTACTTCAGAGTGACCAGTGATTCTAGATTCAGGAGTTTCTGTCTTCCATTAACTAAGACATTAACTTTTCTTAAGAGAATGAATGATAAAAGTGAAATGAAATGATAGGAATCAATAATTTTTATCAGTATGGTAATATATAAAGAAATGCACTCCCTACAGAACTCAATGAAAAGTAGGACTGACTAAATATTTCACTATGAAAAATTAATTTTGATTAAATTGAGGTTTAAAAAAAAAAGGGCTGTCCTACATTGAAAATGTAAGGTTTTAATTATATTTATCATTGTGATCTATATGTTGGCATAAAGTTTATTTTTCATAGACTAAATAAAAGTCAAGTTTGGCATAGTAATTTCTTGTATCCCCTACACAGAGAGTTCTAACCAATTCCTGAGAATTATGACAGACTGGCTACTATTTAAAGCCTCAGTCATGCAAAAATTTTTACCATATGCTCACCTATAAGCATAGGTACAAAAGATTATCCATGCTGAGTTAGCTGAGCATCTTGCAGTAATCAGAAACAGAAACTTATTGCAGAGCACAAGGAATAAGATGTCTATGAAGTATCAGAACGTCTGCTGTATGAAATGATGAACACAAATGACATTTGAGAATGGCTTTAGATACTGATACAGCTGAATTAATAGAGGTCCTGCTGCTCCTAGACAGATAGTATAGCACTACAGCTTTTCCCCTCTCAAGGGTGTGTGTGGATCATGCTGTTTATGTCAGTCCAGTTCTCAGCCTGATGTGACTGCTGTTGCCCTGTGCCCTCAGAGTTTAAAACAGCTCAGTACACTACTGTATGAGGACATACCAAGTTAACTGGAAACATTCTAGGAGGAAAGTAATTTCATTTTTATCTATTATTTAATGTACTTATCTTGTATTTAGTCTTGAAGATCACAGTGTTTGGGTTGCAAGCAGTGATATACTAACTATAATTTCTCTATTTTTTCATTTAAAAAGGGATAGTTTCCTTTAAAAGTTTCCTATTGGTAAATATTTACCATGATAAAAAGCATTCATGTCTGTGTATTATTAAAAAGTAAACAGATTTCTGACTAATTTTCAAGTTCTGGTCAAAGATTTTTTCATCCCAGCTGGAGTCATCACTTTGTCTGACACTGCAACAACACTGTATGAATTTGAAAGGTTAGCACAGTTTTAGTTTGCAGAGTGTGATGTACAGTAACCATTTTATCAACAATTTGTGTATTTTGTTCCTTCATAAAGGTGGTGGGCCTCTGAGAAGACGTCTATTGTTTGCTTTGTCTTGTACAGACAGAGCATTTTGAGGGAAGAGGTGCTCCTTGAAAGACATTGAACACAAAAAGGAAGCAAGACAGAAAGAAGGGGATATATGAAAATGAAGTGAGGAGTCTCCCAGACTTTAGAGAAGATCACGAACGAGTGGTAAGTGACAAGTAGCATTCCTTAGGGATCTATATTGGGACTGGCGCTATTTAACATTTTTGCCGGTGACATGAACAGTGGGATTGAGTGTGCCCTCAGCAAGTTTACTGATGACATAAAGCTGTGTGGTGAGGTCAACACATTGGAGGGAAGTGATGTCATCCAGAGGGACCTTGACAGACTGGAGAGGTGGGCCCATGAAAACTTCATGAAGCTCAACAAGGCCAAGCGCAAGGTCCTGTACTTGGGATGGGGTAAACCCAAGCACAAATACAGGCTGGGTGATGAGTGGATTGAGAGCAGTCCTGTGAAGGAGGACCTGGGAGTGTTGGTGGATGAAAAAGTGAATATGACCCAGCAATGTGCGCTCACAGCCCAGAAATCCAATCACATCCTGGGCTGCATCAAAAGAAGTGTGGCCAGCAGGTTGATGGAGGTGATTCTACCCCTCTACATCACTCTTGAAAGACCCCACCTGCAGTAATGCATTCAGCTCTGGGGACCCCATCATAAGAAAGACATGGCCCTGCTCATGTGAGTCCAGAGGAGAGCCACAAAGATGATCAGGGGGCTGGAGAACCACTCCTATGAGGACAGGCTGAGAGAATTGGGGTTGTTCAGCCTGGAGAGGAGAAGGCTCTGGGGAGATCTTAAAGAGGCCTTCCAGTACTTCAAGGGGGCCTACAGGAAAGGTGGGGAGGGACTCTTTATCAGGGAGGGTAGTGATAGGAGGAGGGGTAATGGTTTCAAACTGAAAGAGGGTAGATGTAGATTAGATTTTAGGAAGAAGTTCTTCATTGTGAGGGTGGTGAGACACTGGCACAGTTTGCCCAGAGAAGCTGTGGCTGCCCCCTCCCTGGCAGTGTTCAAGGCCAGGTTGGATGGGGCTTGGAGCAACCTGGTCTAGTGGAAGGTGTCCCTGCCTAGGTGGAGGGTTGGAACTAGGAGATCTTTAAGATCCCTTCCAACCCAAATAATTCTATGATTCTATGATTATATGAAGCATGTCTTCATGCTGCTAGGCTTCTGACAGGATGGAAAAAGGCTTTCTAGAGCATTTAAATAGACTGCATCAAGTCTGTTGCAACACGGAAAGATGTTGAGGCGCTGATCTCAGGTCAAGCCTGGTGGAAGAGCTCACCTGCAAGAAAGCAGTGTGTAGGGAAGGTCCATCCAAGAGCCTTTTATTTGTTTTGGGGTAACACAATAATGAAAAATCCCCCTCAAAACTCTGGCCTGACCTAGGGCCTTATCAATATTTTCAGCTGAATTAGTGTAAGTTTGTGCTTTGGGATCCTGTGAGCTAAATGTCTGAAGTGCTGGCTCACCAAAAGAATTAATGATACAAGTGTGATTCCCAGGCGTATGTGTGTCAAAGAGCACTGTGAACTTGCTAGGGGCTTTTGCAGGGGGAAAACAGAGGTTACAGCTCATGTGCATACGTTTGGGTTGTGTGGAGTCTGAGAGAGTTTTGGATATGATATCTGACTTTCAGCTGTGGTAACAGAAGGCCACAGTTTAACTTGAATTTCCAGGTTCTGTTCCTGTAGGTGATGACTTACTCAACTAATGAGGCTGGAGATATAGTGTGTTGGGGTATAGCTGCTAAATGCACCATTACTATAATGATTTGTAATTAGACACTAATCACCATATAAAATGCTAATAGAATAAATGTACTTGATATTTTCTTATGCTCCTGGCAAAAGTCCTCTAGGCATGCCGTTTTCTCAAGGACATGCTGAGCAAAAGCAGACTGTATAAAGCAGCTGGGGCATGGCACTCACTTTCTGCTGTTGTTTCTCTTTTGAAAGAGAATTATTGGTGGTTTGAGGATAATTTTAAACTGATGAAAACATTACGTGCTATTCTATTCCCAGTCTCTGCCCATGTGTCCTGCTGACTTCCTTGTGTCTGCATACCTATTAGCTATGGGGCTATGGCTCTGCTTGTTATGATCCAGGTGGAAATTAATACTATTTTGTTATTGTCAGATTACATTTTAGTCTATTTGGTCTTCCTTTGTGGCAGGAACAAGCATTTAGTGTGAGGATTTGGGGAAAGAGATAGGGAAAAGGGCAAGATACTTCTTTTGACAACAGTCTTTGCTTATGTCAGCTTAAGTTAATTGTCAGTAGTAACCTGATTTAGAAGGCAATAGCAGAGCATCTGAAAACCTTCTGCTTCTCATGAGCACGCACCAGACTCGGTCACTGTTGATTTGTGTAGGATACAGGTCTCCTTCCACATGTTCCTCTGTAATCTGGGAAAAAAGAGGATGTGTAGGTCCCTATGCCTTTTCTCCACCCTGCCTGTCTGCGTGCACCTACATGCTGGTACGTGCACCTGTGTATACTCTCTTCCTCTGCTTCACATCTGAGTACTTGCAGGCTCAATATACTCAGGGCTAGGTTCTCACACAAATTCCCTTTCTAAATAAATCATATCTCTTTTCAGTTTCTTATCCCACATTTTGATTTATTCCTTTTGTAGATATGCAGGTCAGCAATCTCTGGGTGTAGAGAAGGTGAAATAGCTTTGGCTGGTTTCCATGTCAGTTAGCAGCACTGTGTCACATGTCTGCCTAGTGAGAAGAAGGAGGACTCTGTACCTGTTCTAGCCACGCTTTACCATCTGTGGTTGATGTGATGACTAACTGGTTTATTCAGTTCTTACTCTGACACCAGATAAGATAAAAGGAACAATATTTATAGGGAAAAGTAATGTCCTTTATTTAATCAGTTGTGTTATTTAGTTATTTAGGTTGATTTTTCTTCGTGCTGTGTAGTCTTCATTTCAAATAGAAAATGTAGTTACTTCCAGTTAGAACAAAAACAGTGTCATAACTGACACATTGTTTATGGATATAAGAAAGGTAGGCAAAGATAAGCCACATCCTAGCATTTTTCCTTTCAAATCCATGGCTAAACTACAGCAGCTGCTATTACATGTGGGGTATATGGAGGAGTAAAAGGTCAGTGTCAAATCTGCTAATATTGTGAGAGCAAGTATTTTTATAATCTTTCTGAATTTTTGTTGTTAGATTATTAATTCATTCTTTCATGGCTCTGGAAATATAAGGAAGAAAAGCTTCTGTCCTCTGTACTGGTTTGCTGAATCTCAAGACATTTAAACCTCTATAGATGATTCGAAAGGGATAGAATTGCATAAAGTCTGAATAAAGGGTATTATAAACAGTTTGGTTATATTCAGTGTAAGATTGAACGTCTTTTAGTAGTCCCAGATCTGTAGCAACTCAGCAAAAGATTTTCTCAAATGCACTAGCAATAACATGCCATCAGCATAACTTGTTACGTAGTGACATCACTTTTTCGCTTACGTGAAATCTAAGGTTACCATAAATCGTATATACAAAGAACGTGAAATCTGGATTAAGCAATAGGGATAAGAGAAGGTCAGTGTTTGTTAACACTTTTACTTTTTTCTGTATTGATAATAGCTGGTGATTTGCATAATGTGCATGTCACTAGTATCTATTATTGGCTTGTGGGAATTCTATGTATTGGTTTTAGTGGTAACAGCAGATGCTGTGGTGCAGTACAGGTGGAATGAGGTTTTAAACAGATAACATTCACAGACATATAGAAATTTCTCAGCTTTAACTGTTTTCCCTTGTTGGGCAACTTGGGATAGAGGAAGACTCAGATTTTAAAGTGTTGGGGACTGCAACTCTTAATATCCAGGCAGCTGGTCCTTGTTTAAAACCCAGATTTCTCCACTGTGCCCCTACACAAGAAATTTAGAAAGCTGGGCTCCTGAAAATGAATGCACAAATACAGCAAGCTGCAAAAGCCCTAAACTAGAAAGGTGAAGAAACAAAGTCTGAAATTCCCTGGGCCCTGCATGCCTTAGGAAGACATCCCCACACGGCATCCATAGCTTGGACTTCTTTCCTAGCCTCACTCCTTGAGAGATGTGATTTTTGAGTGCTCTTAAGAAGTGGGAAAGCCTGAAACATGCTCTCTCACTTTCTGTATGAGTGCTCAAGCTGTTGGCAAACTCATCTGTTAAAGGGGGACTGTAGCTGTTGCCAATACCAACACCATTTCAATAAAGTATTGGCTAATGTTGTGTTTTGCATGCAGACTGATTCAACTACATCAGGGTGAGACATAGCAATGACATCAGTGCTTGAGAGTCTCCGAACAAGAGCAGGAAAAAAACTTTATATTCCTTAGGTATATGTTGACTTATGACATCTTCAGGATTAGGCAAAAGACATACCGAGGTTCAGTTTTGGATGGGTTTGCCTCTATTCTTTCCCATTCCTTTTTCTTTTTTTTTTTTTTTTTTAAATTTGATCCTAAATCTCAGTTTTCACTTGAAATTATAGCGGTGATAATATTAAGTGTTCGAAAAATGTGTTGTTCTGTGACCATGTTTTCCTGAAAACAACAAACCACAAAAATAAGGCTGTTACCCCTGCCTCGTTAAAAAAAAAAAAAAAAAAAAAAAGAATCATTTGACAAATCAACATAATAACAGTGTATCCCACCAAGTTATTCTAATGTTTAACTGCTCTTTTTGAAATATTGCAATTGTTATCAGGTTTTCAGACACACGATGAGCAACATGCAAATGGTTGCAGTTTCAAACTACAGCAAGCTATATAAGAGCTAAATGTTTATTACAAGACTCCATCAGCTAAAGAGATTTATAAGCTGAACTACTATGCTATATTATATACAGTTAGGCACAAGTTGTAGCTGATATTGCCCTCTAATGTGGAATTAACAAATGGACAGTTAAATAAAATGAATCTAAATGCTATGTATTCTTTTTGTTACCTGCTAACTTTGGCTGCATGAATTTGCAGAGAGTTTTCTGAGTTCTATTTAACGCCCACAGAAGACAAAGTCAGACTTTCCATTCACTTTAAAGGTAGGTGGATTTGTTTATTAGTCATTTTAGTAAACCCTAGTGATTTTCCTGTCAGCTTTAGGGTGCTAGTGATCCTAGACTGTTCTAAGAGACATTTCAAAAGATATAAAATGTTGGAAGATGTTTGAAAGATGTAAAATGTATGTTGCAAAATCTTAAAAAGCTATTCATGAAATCATGACTTCTTATAAATAGGCAAGAACTTACAGGGTTACTTCTACAGAGAAAATGGTATAATTTCCAAACCACTGCTTCTCCTACCAATCATAGAATGAAGCAGACCAGTGAGGTAATAGATTTAGAAGTAACAATAACATCTAACAGTAAAACAGATTTCAGAAGTTAACAGCCTTCAGATGATTCACATGTGTTTTAAACTGCTTGGAGGAGAGATCACTTTTCTGCTGTGTTTTTGGAGTGCCTCAGCACAAGGCACTCACTGGTACCTGAAGCTTTATGCAGTTTTACAGTATAAATACCAATGGTAATACCTACTAATTGTTCTTCTAAAATAAAAGCCATGGGCAGAACAAAAATTCTTCTTTCCTTCTGAAATGGATTAACGGCAGCCTGAAGAATTCTGTACCCTCACAGTTATATACCCACTGAAAAGGAAAAGAGAGAAGCTGCCACCAGAGTTTTATGAGAGACACCGTAGCTTTTGCTTCTTGTGACATCACATGGTTTGTCAGCACGTTTTCCCTTTAAATATGTTTTCTTACATATGGAATTGTGATGGGTTGTGTCAGCTGAGGTTAGATTCTTCTTGAAGCTTTGGAATGAATCAAACGTGGTTTGCAAAGTTATAATTTTACAGACTCAGATATGACATCCGTCTATAGGGCTTCACTTTGTTTAGCCAACAAGTCAGGAAACATGGATTAACAGAATCTTAAAAAAAAAAAAAAAAAAATCAGGATGATTTAAATGTACTGATGTAATGTTTTTTCTAATGTGTGGTTAAAGGAGGGGTTATGTCATGATGTACTAGCCACTGACACTATCACATGGGAAATTAATTTCTGATCAAATGCTTCCAGATCAGATATTATAGGATTGCATTAACTTGTGGATTGTCTCAGTGGCGTCTCTTTCAGATGTAGATCTTTAGCTGTCTTAATTTCAGTCAGTATTTTTACAGGGTACAACTGTTCGACAGAATTACACTCAAGATTAATTTGCTGCATTGTTTCAGATGGTTTTCTTGCTCCATCAGAAAGCATCTGATCATTCAAGTTCTTGTTATTACGGGTAACCAATATGGCACAGCCATGTTTACTGAAATTAAACCTAAGGAGGGCTAATTAACTTATCTTCAGTGGTGAGCATGGTCAAGCATTAAAAAGTATCTTGAGAGAAGCTTATTAACCCAAACTGATTTGGTACAGCAAATCATTGTACAATACACCACTGTCCAGATTTTTCATTTTATGTTCTAGCAGTTGTGCTGTGGTAGCCAGGAAGATGTGACAATATAGGCTGAGAAAACACGTAGCAAGAAAGTAATATCTTTTATCAGACAGTGGGAGAAGAAAGGGAAAAGATCATCCATGCAATAAGAATAGCAGTCAGGGTTTAACTTTCTGAGTCCTGTCTGTAAAAGAGTCAATGTAAAAAGGGACAGGATAAGCTTTCTTAAACTTTGCTTATATTGAGATTTTGGCACCCACGTTCCACCTAATTCTCAGCCAGCAGCCAGACTGTTTGCTAGCCCCATCTTATCTTGTACGCATGACAATGGTTGGACTGGATGACTCGACCTAGGTACACACACCATAGTTTGGATTGCTTTGCTCTGAGGAATAACATGGGGGAAACTTCATCTTTTTGCATAATAGCTTAAAGGGTAAACTCTTACTCAGAAAAGGGAAGGGATTCCTCCTGCCCTCTGCATTCTAGCAAGGATGATCTTGCCCCTCTGGAGTGCTATAATCACCAATATTGAGTATTCTGCTCTATCTGCCTATGACATTTTGTCCATTATGCAGGCAGAAACGCAGGAGTCACAGGTCTGGAAACTCAGTCTGATGGTAGCCTGGGCTGAGTCCAGATGCTATCAGTTAGGGTATACATTTGATGAACAATGCTCTCATGTTTAGATTCGTATTCCCAGGACTGTATAAAAATAGAACCGGTTATGGTCTAATGTCCATACGTATCGGAAGGAGTGGGATCTGAAACACTGCTTGTAGCAGACATTTCCCTGGTCTGCTTCAGGACTCACAATTATATGGTATTCCCTCTTCAACAGCAAGTGTAGCCACAGACTAGAACTGGGATTAGGGCACTCTTCTGAAATCCTTTTTAGGCTGGGTAGATGGGATCAATGAGCCCAAATCTTCTGTTTATTGGTCAAGTGAACAAAGCTAAGGCAATTATACAAGATGGTGACTAACAGGAGGGGACAGAAATCCCCACTACTCACACATTTCTCTTTATAAAGTGCCATCTGTGCTCTGTGACTTACCTATGTGGTGCTCCGGGTTCTGGCAGGATGGAGGTGCTCAGCGTTGCCTGTTGGGTACTTCGACATCACCAAAGACAGAGCCTCATTTAGGTGTCCTTACAGTGCCCTCCGCAGGTCTTCAGGGCCACCTACAAGTTGCTTTTGTAGGGAACTTGTGCCTACACAGTTGTCCTTGAATCAGTGGAGATGGGTGTAAACTTTGCTGCCCACTACAGAGCATAGTAACTGAGGACTTTTGCTAAAGCCGTACAGAGCCAGGAACATTCAAAGGAAAAAGGAGGATAGCCAAAATAAAGGCAAAGAGAAAGCTCTTCGCCCAAGTCTGAGCATTGGGAGGAGAAGAGGGGTCAGAGTGATGGTGAGTGTGGGGATAAGTGAAACTTAGAGTGGTAGGAGCTCAAAGATGAGGAATGAATGGTATGGAGGTGAATACTAGAAGGTGAAGAATGAGCAGAGGGAAGCAGAGATCAGGAGAGTCCTTATCATTCACATTCAGCCGGGACATTAATGTGCTACCATCCTACAGGTATAATAACAGAACACCTGCTGATGAATGCTTTCTGTATAGATCAGTATCTTGATATAGTCTACAGATGTCTTGTATTTTCCAATCTGCTAGTGTTTGGCTATATTAAATAGTTCACTGTCCTCTCTTGAAAGGTAAAACTAACTCTTAATGAGAGCAACAGGTCTAATTAAATGGTCTGTCTTAGGAGTTGCCGTTGTTGTGATTAATTTCTCCAAGGTGATCAATTTTAGTAGCCAACTCAAACAAACAAGAAAAAGTAGTATGTCTTAGGTTGAAATTATTTGAATTTAATCAATGCATGATGATTCCCAGATGAGACTTGTACACTTTCTCGTAAGAAGTCTGCAGTTTATTTGTTGGCAATGGCACAGTTTGCCCATCTTTCTCTAAGTGAAAGGATGCCATTTTTCATGTAGGGAAGAACATCTCACAAAAGCAACTGAAAAGCCACTCAGCTTACCCAGACCAGGATAGGCATCTGATTATTTCTTCACTCTAATCAACTTCATATGAGACTTGTTGCAGGGGAACTGAATAACTAAGAAATAATTTACTGTGAGAAGAAAATCTAAGTGGGATGATGATTCCCAATAAGATAAATGGAAGCTTGGGACATCATGTGCACAGAAGATGATGTAATTTAGGTGCCTACCTACCTCCCTTTTGTGTTCTTGAAAGCCTTTGTCTAAACCCTTGTTCTTCTGTTGGCTTTCCAAGGAAGCTTTATCAAACAATCTGACAAATTAGTTGCATTGTAAAGTAGTCAAGGTGGTGCAGCTCTGTATATGACAAAAAAGCTATCGTAATTTTTGCCTCTGTAATAATCTCAAGCTTTTCTAGTAGTACTCTTCCTAGCAGTGGTGGGATGTATGTGCGGGTGTTGTTTTTTTTTTGTTGTTTGGTTGTTGGATTTTGGAGTTTTTTCCATTAGAAAGCCTGTTGTATGCTTCATATATTTAACAGCTGCCTTAAAAATAATGGTCTGATTTTGTTCTTAGCTCTGCTAGTTTAAATCTCGAGTAATAGCCAAAATGATTGATTCACTTAAATTGTAAATTCAGAACATTTGGTAATCTACTTAGCTGAGAGAAGTACTAACATTGTCATTTATCCTGCTGCATAGAAAGTCTCTACAAGTTCCTCCACCACAGTGCACAGTTGCCTGTGATTTTGGCGTCGCTTCATACTTCGTCAGTGAAATGAGTTTCATCTTACACCAGAAGGAAGCAAAAAGGAAGGCCACTTCCAATATCCTTAGGGAAGGCAAAGTGCATTTGCAGAGAAAATACATGGAGTAACATGAGAAATAATGTGTTTACTTTGCTGTCTTCACACAAACACTTTCATAAATATAGTTGACGAAGAAGGCATTGTTCTTGGCAAAAAAACTTGGGTTCAAGTGTCTGGAAAAGTTTATGCTTTTTCCTTGATCTGTCTGTTTTGTAAGCTTTCATAGTACAGAGCAGAGCAAACATGAGTTTCAAGGTGCTAAGAAGAAAGAGCAGATAGGAGCATAAGCTTTGATAGAGAAATTCATTGGAAATGACTGCCCCTAGCTACCTTTAAGAGAGAAGGGAAGTGTTGCTTAGACTTACACTTGTGCTCCTAAAAAAGTCATTGCTGGAAAACAGAGTTCACCAACAGATTAACTCACCCAAATCAAGGGAATTTCTATCTTCTGCCTCCCTGACTATTCCTATTAAGGGAAAACATACATTTCCCAAATTAGAGCTCTTGAGTTTTTTCTGTATCTTGATAAAGAAGTTTGCCCATCTTCTTCCTATTAACAGTTTCTTGGACCATTGCTTTTCTTTTTGTCAGTCCATCCTGAGACTGAGAAAACTATCTTTGTGCCAGCTGCTGGCACTGTTTGGACTGAAAAGTAATATCCTGAATAACAGTTACATATTTTTAGCTGCCTTTTAATATGATTTAAAAGGTGGAACCAGGAAAGCTACCATCATGTGAACCAACACATGTTGTGCAGGCCAGGGATAGCCTTTAGATCGCAGCATGTGACCTTTTATACCTAAAGGGCTTTCTCCAGGGTTTCAGGGGAACAGTAAGCAAAGGGTGACGGGACCATTTTGGCAGAGCTTGTAGCATGTCTTGTGGACAGGTATGTTCCTCAATGAGAAGAACAGAAGCACTCTTTCTCTGTGAGCTGCTACAAATGCAGTAACTATGTCTTCTAAAAAATAATTTTTGGAAGATGTATCCCAGCTGCTGGTGTAGAAGTAAGGGTGGAGAAAGCTGAATCATGTCTGCCTCTCTTCCCTGCTCTCACAGGGGGACAGAGATGTAATTTCTCCTGATCCTTATGCAGGCTGCAGTGAAAGAGGGAGAAAGTATTTTCCACCTTTGTCAACGCTTCTGTATAACAGCCTGCTGAAAAAGGCACAGATATAAAACAGAGAGAAAAAAATATGATTTATTTTCTAGCATGCTCTATGTATTCAATTAAGCAATGATCCTCTGGATAAAAACCCCAAACCCACACATCAAATAATATACATCACAGAGCTAGAGAAAGAACTGGATTTTTTTTTTTTTTTCACCACAATGTTGAAGCTTATTTTCATTTCAGTTTCAGACAAAATACAATATATTTTTCCTGAAATAGATGTCTAATAAATTTGTTACAGATGTACATGGCATTTCAATTCTGCAGGCCTGAAGTGTTCCTACTTTTAATTCAAGAAAAAAGCTATATATTTGAGTTAGAATTTGGTTTTAAATTGAATAATCGGATACTTTGACATTGGTGAGCTCTTTTTCCTTGAGAATGAAGCGTAGACCAAAATGACTGAATTTTGAAGTACTTTGATTTTGACAGAATTGTATTTTCTGTTAGAGAATTGCTTAGCTGAAGTTTTTCTGACAGCTAGGAATAGTGTCACTTGGGTAAACAGAGTTTGGTATCTAAACTACTCACTTGAGTAAACAGACTAATGGTTGGCATTAGTAGGTAGTTCTTTCCTCTAGGGGACAAAATCTTTATACTTTCAGCGTTACAGCTATTTCATGAAGGATAAAAATGTTCAGAGTATTGAAACCCAGAGAAAAAAGTGTCCTGTAGCGATTTGTAGGCAGTTTTGTGTAGATAGTTTTGCTCTTATTTATCCAGTTTCCTTCTTTTCTGCCCTACTCCAACCCAATCATGCTTACCAACCTTATTTGTGTCTATCCATCCCTGTTCCCTCCTGCAACTTTCCTGTACTCAGTCTTCACAGCTCTGAACTTCTAATTAAGCAATGATTTATTGGCAAACAATGGTATCCATAGTCCCAATTCCCTTGATGAGTGGCACGGTAGAAAGAAGAGCAAGCAGCCCATTTGGCCACCAAAGTGAAGTGTGTCCTTTGCCAGTTGCTGCTAAATGAACATATCTATGTTTCTTTCCGTGTCCACAAACTGAAACTTTCAAGGAATCATGATCTCACCATGTTTTGATTACCTTTCCCAAAGGATAGCAAAAGGTATGTCGTTGCCCACTTATGTTTCTCTGTCAGCTGGAAAGCTTGGGCTACTTATTGGAACATATTGATAGAATGGGACTTGCTTCTTTTTTAAAAGCAGGACTAAACAACTTAGTTTTTCCTGTGCTTCTTCTGAGGGGAGGAAAAAACTCTCAGTATGGGACAAATACCCATCTTGGAAAGGTCTAAATTTAAGGACAGAAACTAAAAAGCTCCTGGAAAATGAGGTGTTAAACAAAAAGCATGCACATACATTTACTACCTCCATCATTACTCAGTAACTCAAAGTTTATATGGCATTGGTTTATAAAGGCCACACACAGAAAATCTGCAGCTTCCTCCAAGTTTTGTACCACTGTTGGGCCATTTACTCACTCAGATGACATCATTCAGGTCACAGTTAGCCCCTAACAAAATGAGGCTGGGCAAATTATCCTTTACATTCAGCAAAATGCAGATGGGGGAAATAATTAGTCATGCATTTCCCCTTTTGTGAACGGCTTCCTTGTACTCCAGGAAGGGATGTCACCCTGTAAATTAGTCACTTGCAATCTGTCATTTCTGATCCATAATGGTAAAATAACCATCCAGCTAAACAATTTGCAGAATGCCTGAAAACCTTTGTGCTACTATTGACTACACATGAGTCAGATGTGCAACTGATTGCTTAATCAATCTGCACCTTGGATCCTGTATGCCGTTCTTAGTCTGCTTGAATGAAGCAGGCAGGTAGCTAAGCCTGACGTGCACGGCCTTGTGCACTAAACAGTTTCTTGACATTTCTGTCCTCTAATCATCCTGTCTGAAACAGGAAAGCCAAATGACCTACCTGTCTGTTTTGTGATCTTCTCCTGTGCTTGTACTGGAGTCTTCTTCCACTTCAATGCAACTAAGTCCTTTCCTGGGTAATATGTCTTATCAGAAAAGGGCTTGGTTCACCAACAGAAGATATTTCTTAAAGGGTAATTGTGGAAGTTCAAATTGTGACATCACTTGGACACATATTAAACAATGCTAAATTATTCTGCCTTCATAACTAACTGTGCCTGTCCTTTGTTTGTACAACACCTAAACTTGACTCTCCTTTAGAAATAATTTAGCAAAAATTATAGTTTATGTATGAGATATAATTAAAAAAAAAAAGAAAAAAAGGATGTCTCTTGCACTAAGAGTAGGTCACTGGATGTGCATTTGTGACAGACCACAACAGGTCAGGTAAAAGAAATCAACAGTCTTGGAATGATGATCTTCTGCAGTGAAAATTTGCAGCAGGAAATTCCCTTTTGAGCAATGCTGTAAACGAAGGAATTCTGTCATTCAGAGGGGACTCCCACTGAGTCCTTCCCAAGGGGGAAGGTTGGGAACTGACCACAGTCAGCTTTAGACAATCCATCTGTTCCCCGTTGTAAGGCTATTTTGCTATCCTTGTCTTACATTGCAGCCATGTTGTGTGATTAAAGAATATTTACCACTGAGGTTATCACATTGTAACAAAACACATGGGTACTTTAAAACCATGAGAAAACAGCTGTGTCTGCTCTGTTGGAGGAAAGCATGCAGGTGTAGAGTATTAGTTGATGTTTTAAATAGCTTCAGCCCAGAAGGAGTAGAGATGGACTCGGCTGGAAGAAATAAGAAGTGGAAGAAGTGGGATTGTTTTTCTGGAAACCAGTACCTTCTAACCTGCTGCCTGTTAATTTTGTGACAAGAAGTATGTAAATTACTTTAAAGTGAACTCATGAAACGTCAGTTGAAAACTAGGCTTTGTTCTACTAGTCCTGTAGCTCTGTTGTCCATCCCGCATCCCTCCTGAAAATCTTGTACTAAATTTCTTCATAAATTGTACGAAAAAATATGAACACCCACCAACCTGATAGGGAAATAGAAAGAAGGGGGAAACTCCCCGCTGAAGATCAGGTAGGTACTTGTAGGGCTTGGACCCCTCTTTCTCCTCCTACCACCGACAGGGCTGCTCGCAGGGGCTGCCAAGCCGAGCAGCCGCCGCAGCCCCGGGCAGCAGCCGGGAGCTGGGGCCGCCGGCGCCGCCGCCCCGGCTGCGGTCTCGTCCTGCCCCCTCGTGGTGCGCGGGCAGCCGGGCAGCGGCTGCCGCCCGCCGGAGCCGGGCGGCCGGGAGGGTCGGCCCGGGTTAAATAAGGGCTCTCTGTCAGGGTTTGGGTCACGTTATTGCTCTTCTGAACAAGTGCAGCCACTGGGATTGCAAAGGTGTCAGTCAGGATAAATCTTTAGTCCAGCCTGCCAGAGCACACCTATTTCTCTACAGGAAAGCAGGAACTGAGGGAGTGAACTGGCAGTTTGACTAGGAAGGGAAGTGCAGAGGAAGATGGAGACAGCTGAAACTTTGTCCATAAATCAAACGGGCTTTGGGCAGGGCAGGAAGGGAGGGATGCTGTGGTGTTCAGCAGTGCCTGTGCTGAACCGCTGGCCGAGGCCAGTGGCGGACCTAGGAAACAATGAGGAGGAAAGCAGGAGTTGTAATTTTCAGCAGGTCTTTGGTTTACATCAGACAAGTTCCTTGGCTGGTGATTGCTGCCACTCTGCGACCTATGATACAATAATTCCTACCATCAGGGTACACGAGACTATATTAAAAAAATTGGATAAATGAGGTAAACAGGATCCAATTAAAAAAATCCCATCTATTAACAGGAGAAGAAATTTCTTCTTTGGCAGAATGGTACTGGCTTTGATCTTCTGTGTTTCTGGGATTGAACCTAACTGGAAAGAGGCTAGGAATGCCTGTTAGAAATATGTTGGCCAGTTTGAAGTACCTTCTTAATCCTTACCATGTTAGTAAGACAACAGATGCCACAAAATTTAGAAACTTACTACAACAGATAAATGAACGAGTGCACATTGTAAGAGAAGGTAACTCTGCAAGATTATAAGGATACACAGAATGTAAGGAGTTGGAAGGGACCTCGAAAGATCATCTAGTCCAACCCCCCTGCCACAGCAGGACCACCTAGAGTAGATCTCACAGGAACGCATCCAGGTGGGTTTTGAATGTCTCCAGAGAAGGAGACTCCACAACCTCTCTGGGCAGCCTGTTCCAGTGCTCTGTCACCTTCACAGTGATGTAACATTGCTTGGTTGTTATCTTCAGATCAACTCCAACTGCTTTACAGTGTTTTGAAGTTATGTTTGCTGTTGTATGTAACATTTGTATAAACTGGGGAGAGTTTTGTGCAGGACAGAAATGGATGCATAAAGTCACTTGACATAGGTGTGTAGAACTCCTAGTTCAGATTACAGAAGGTGGAGAAGATAATCCTCTTTATTTCCATCTTCATTTTTTGAGTGTGATGTGTGGAAAGGGAAAGTGATGATGTTGACTTTGCCACCTCTAAAAATGGGGAAAAAGTGAAGATTTGGGTTTGTATTGAGAGGATCCATGACGAACATAACAAGGGAACAGTGGGAGAGGAGAGCTGCTATCAGTCAGCCTGATCTTCCCTCCTTACTGGGCAGAGCTCTTTGTTGCCTTGAATCTACCATCCGGGAATTATCTGAGCTGGGAATGCTGCAATAACTTTCATAATTTTTTTGAAAAGTGGGATGAACTACTGATATTCCATTGGAAAAATTGTTCCATCAAAACAATCCTTCTGCCTTTTACTACGAATTGACAGACCATAGTACAGCTCTGTCAGTTGTACCTGCCAGGGCTAATCCAGAAGATGTTGGCTGAGACTTTCAAGAGGTGTAAGAAAATTAGAAGCAATATTTTTAGATTCTATTCACAATGACAACCAACAGTAGTTGCAGTACCACACGCTATTATTGTCGGAAGTAATCACTGATATAAAATTAAGGGAACTTTATTTCAATTTGCACTAAGACAGCCTTGCACAATTTCAGTGAAGTTTGAGCGCATCCTGGAAGGACAGAAGGATGTGAAGCTGTGTGTCAAAAAAACTCATCACCCAAGTCCTAGCACTGGTTGCCAGGTGCCCACCAAAGGTGCTCTATTGCTCCCCTCCTCAGCAGGACAGGGGAGAGAAAATGTAAAGAAAGTCTTGTCGGTCAAGGTAAGGACAGGGTAAGGACACTCAGCAATTACTGTCACAGGCAGAACAGCCTCATCTTGGGAAAATTTAATTTATTACCAGTCAAATTAGAGTAGGGCAATGAGAAGTAAAACCAAATCTTAGAACACCTTCCACCCACCCCTCCCTTCTTCCTGGGCTTAACTGTAGTCCTGATTTTCTCTACCTCCTCCCTCCCAGTGGCACAGGGAGACGAGAAAGGGGGATTGTGGTCAGTTCATCACATGTTGTCTCAGCCACTCCTTCCTCCTCACACTCTTTTCCTGCTCCAGCATGGTATGTCTTCCACGTGAGATGTTCCTCCATGAACTTCTCCAATGTGAGTCCTTCCCACGGGCTGCAGTCTTTCACAAACTGCTCCAGCCTGAGTCCCCTCCAAGGGGTGCAGTCTTTCAGGAGCAGACTGTTCTAGTGTGGGTCCCCCACAAGGTCACAAGTCCTGCCAGCAAACATGCTCCAGTGTGGGCTCCTCTCTCCACAGGTCCACAGGTCCTGCCGGGAGCCTGCTCCAGTGTGGGCTTCCCGCAGGTTCATATCCTCCTTTGGGCATCCACCTGCTCCTCCCCCTCCTTCTACGCTGACCTTGGTGTCTGCAGTGTCGTTTCTCTCACATATTCTCACTCCTCTCTCCCAGCTGCTGTTGCACAGCAGTTTTTTCCCACTTCTTAAATTTGTTATCACAGAGGCACTACCACCATCACTGATTGGATCAGCTTTGGTCAGCATCGAGTCTGTCTTGGAGCCATCTGTCATTGTCTGTATCAGACATAGGGGAAGCTTCTAGCATCTTCTCACAGAAGCCACCCCCGTGGGCCCCCCAGCTGCCAAAACCTTGCCACTCAAACCCAATACAAAGAGGAACATGGAAAAACATCTACAGCACAGTAACATCTGGAGGAATATTTTGGCTAAACTGCTATTGAATCATGGAAGAATTAGCCCTGATAAAGGATTGTAATCATGTTTCCAAGGACTTAACTTTTGTCTGCACTTCAAGATCACATTTGGCTTTTGGTGGCCTTCTGGGTTAGAAAAAGAAATTACAGAGGTTGTTGGAATGATGTTCATACTGTTCTGCCAACTGTTGATTCCCAGAGCAACTCATGCTCAGGTAAAGAGGGTCATTACGTCAATAATTAGCTTGAATTTTCCAGGAAGAAAAAGTAATGTACATGTTGTCAGGTCTAAATATGCAATGGGAACAAAATTTTGCAGTTATGCCAAGACTAACAAGTGATGGAAGTGGAGATCTATTTTTAAGACAAATAGGATTGTTTAGTACCCTTATTCAACATATGATCCCACTTATCTTTTGATAAGTTGGGTTTTTTTATTGAATTTGCACATGGTTTTAATTTTCTTCTATATTAATCATAACGTTTACTTCTGTCTTTTTCTTTTCGACCCTTTGTCCAATGTATGACACATGCTTTTTTAATACAGTTTTCTACCATTGCTTTCTCCTTATTAAACTAGATGCAGCTTTATTATATTTTATACAAATAGATTATAGATACAATAATATGAGGAAGAAATATTTTGATAGAAGAAAGTGAGGTTTAGTATTCCTCTCTGCATTTTGTTTCAGCAAGCTAACAGCACTTAAAATGAAAACTACACCGGAATTTCTTTTGTTACTCCCAGTTGCTTTATTCCGGGCACACACTGAATTTACTACAGCAAAATCTAAGATTGCTGAAGATGGTGTTCATCAGAAAAGTTGAAAGTGAAGACTCCTGACACCGCAGAGCAATACTTTTTCGTATCCCTAGTCACCTTTGCAAACCTTAATTCAATTCCTCAGTCAACCATCCTGTGTAATGAGACCTGGGATGGAACTTTCCATATTGATTTGTGTGAACTCTCTTCCTCTTGGGACTTATTTATACTCTTTCCCCCTACTTCACTATTTCTATTGTTTCCCTGATCTTTATATATCCCTATTTTTTGTAATGCTCTATCTTTCCCTGCTGTTCATTGTGATAAGAACCGAGGTATTATTTTTTTTTTCCTAACTATGTGGAAAAAAACCCTCTCTTCTATTCAAATATGATCTTCATGCATAAATAACTTTAGATTGGGGTAAATTTAAAAGGAAAATGTAGCTGACATTTATGTATAATAAGGAAGCCAGTGATCATTTCAAATTTTTTAATGCTGTATCAGAGAATTCTAGAATAAATGCTGAAATATATATGTGTTTGCTCAGCCTGTCCCTTACAGTGTGAGATTATTCAGTTTCTACATGCCTCCTTCATGTGAACACTGGTGCAGTATTTCCAGGGTTTTTTTGTTCCTCTACATGTAATTGTTAAATATAGGGTTTTTTTCCAATATGCATCTGATATCTCACGTTTATGAGAGGCCATTTAAAACAAGCTTGTCTCTTTCATAAAACAATTTATCATTTTGAGAGTGAAAACTCGCAATAAGATGATTTTTTGACATTACAATGTCACGACAACATTTGTGAATGTTTTCAAATCTGTCAACCTCACTAAGAACCAGGATCACCAAGTAGATCTAGTTTCTTTTCAACCTCATCTTCTGTTCCTTTGTTTCCTCTAACTCTGTGATGCATATCAACATTCTAGATATTTTGCATGTGTACATATTTTCTCAAATCTGTGCATTCCAGAAATAGGTCTTTGTCACTGAATTTTCTTGACAGTTACTGTTACTAGTTTTTACTAGGGTGGTGCAGAAGCTCTGGTGGTGGCTAAAAACTCATTGTGACAGGACCACTTCAAATACACAAATAAAAACATAATTTTTGTTCTCAAATTTTATAGTCTCTCCATTACCCTGACTAAGGTACAGTATTATACACTCTCATTTCATGTGTTCTTTATGGTGGATTATAAACTGGGGGTCTCAAAAAGCTTGGGCAACTTTCTGACTGACAGCAGCACAGGGATGATGTTCCTTCTTTTGTGTTGGGTACTAATTTGCTGGTGTATCCATGGGCCACCAAGGAATGACAGCAGACCAATGCCTAAAACTGTGAAGGAAAGGGAGCAGGAGAACAAGTTATTAAGGAGCAGTCAAGAGGAATTACATTTGCTGAGGTTTAAAGAACAGACCTGTGAACAGATCTAGGAGTTAATCATGGATTAACACTGCTGGGATTGAGGGAGTCAGCTAAGGCTCAGTGAAGCTTGTGCTGGGTAGTGTTTAAAGGCATTATCTCACAAAAGATAGGCATTGCCATGGAAAATGTAAGCAAGGACTGCAATTATCTGCATTAAAGCAGCATGACTAATCTGCAGGTTTTGCTGATCTGGGGTAGGACTGAGGTTCCAGCCTGATGCTGAAAAGGGTTTGTGTGCCTTTACAGCTCATGCGGATTGTTTCTGACTGCCTCCGAGACTTGTGTTGTGTGAACCCCTTGTGCCTATAGAGTTAAGCAAAGGGACTGGTTGTATACACTGAGAGGATTTTTCTATATTATAAAGGATTATATAAGTGGGAAGGAAGCTGGGACTCTACCAGTTCACTTGCATATGTGACTGACATTTCTAAAAGATGTAGAACTATCAACAAATAATAAAGTTTTAAGCGGATTCTTCTGAAACATTGATTTTACTGATTATTAATCCATATTTTACTTATGAATCTAACTACTGAGTAAATCTATTTTTGATATAGTTTATAAATACTAGTTAAACTAAACAAGCAGCAGTTCAGTGGCTTAGCTGAATGTATTTGTGTATGAGGGCTTCAATTCTGAGTTTGGGCTGACCCTGGACAGAGCTAAAAGCATAGGCACTGTACTTTTCAGATGCTCTGCCTTGGAGTGAGCCCCTGTTGTCCACCTTCCCAGTCTGTACCCTCAGGCTCTGACTAATGCTGCTGGCAATAATCCTCAATAGACATTAGAATTCTGTGTGAGACTTAAAAAATGATAATAAAATCTTTTATAGAAAGTATGCATTAAATTGGCTTCTACTGACATTTCAAGGATATAATACAGCACAGCACAAAGATAATTTTTTTTTTTTTTTTTTGCTAGGAATCTTGAACAGCTGTATGTGCATGATACTATTTAAGTAAACATAGCGATATTATAAAAGGGTGGGAAGTATCCAGCCAAGGAAGGTGGTATTCTTTCACCACAAATAAGCAGACACTTTATCTGAACAGTCAGTTTTCTGATGGATTTAAAACTCTCCCATCATCTGCATTTTTATACATGTATAGAAAGGTGGCTTCCAGGGTGCCTGGCTAACGCAAGAATTTTTATCAGCTCTGAGGAGCTGACGTTACATTTGAAGTAACTATAGGAGACAGTAGAGATAAAGGGTAGGAAATTCTTATGTTTCATAGGCATCTGTAAGTTAGTTATCTAACTTGGGGCTAGCTGGGCTTCAGAAACTCTTCCTGAGAATTATTCATCTCAATATAAGATAGATAAATTAAACAGTTTCAAAGTTAAATGAGTCCCATGCTGAATAAATATATTTGTTGTTTGTTATTCAGGTCCCGAGATTTACTGTACCGGGGATGGCTAAAATAACTTTTTTCCCTTTCCTCTCCACCCCCTCTGTTCCCATTATGTATTTGCTGAGAAAAGGCACAAGGACTCCTTTTGAATGTTAGTCTTGTTCCACTTTTGACCTTGGCAATTGTCAGTGTTTGAATGGTTGTAGACCGTTTGAATACTGCTGCTTGTGATGTTTGGTGTTTTGTGGTCTGCGCAGCAGAATTTGGCCTACACAGAGTTTGAAGAGCTGCTTCTCTGGAAGTCTATGTTTCTTTATGTGCAGATCTTCACTAGATAAAAAGGCTTTTTTGCCGCACAGAGGTAGTCACAGTACATCATCTCTTCCAGGATCCATATTTCCATTGCACATCGTCTGTATGGGCTTTCAGGTCTTGCATAAAGTAACCACTTCTTGATGGTACTTGAGGTATTTGTACTCTGATGTTATAATTTATACTCTTGAGGTATTTGTACTCTAATGTTACAATGTCTTAAATACTAGATGCAAATGCATTTCCTAAAATAAAAATACACACAGTGATTAACACGGCATATTTCAAGATACATGTTCTACCTTCTATGGCAGGGCTGGCAATCCTTCAGAGTGATTTGCCATGGAGTTAGGGAAAGAAAAGCTTAAAGTTAATAGTTGCAGTAACAACTTGGTCATAGTTTGGAGATGCCACCTTTCAGAGAAGAGAGGTGCAGCTGATCAGGTAGTTGTCTCATGCAAAGCTGAGTCTCCTGGTTGCAGTGGGAGCCAGGACACCACTGATATTTCTGTGTAGGAACAAGGTGCTGATCACCTCTGGAGCAGTCTCCTGCTGCTGTCTGCAGCTGTAGCTCCCACACAAAGCCAAATTTGGAAGAAACAGTGTCACTTCCAACCCCCGGGCATGCAGCGCACTGGTGGAAAGCCTTTGTGTGCTGCCCCTGTCGCCTCTGCCACGGTCTCATGTGTGTGATGATGCCTGTTTGGTGGAGTTTTTCTGTCTAAAATACATTTGGACAAGGTTTACCAAACTGTCTAATTGGTTTGCTGTGGTAATTTGCAAATTAGTAAGAAAAGATAAGTCCAGACTTGGTAGTATTTTGTTATATATTGTTATAATATTTTGTTATATTTTGTTCATAGAGTATGAATTTGTACAGTATTGTCTGGTTATCTAAGACAAAAGAATTGGGGTAGAAATCAAAGGGAATAAAACAGAACAGGAAATGTCAAGATTTCCTTCAGATATCACACTGTAAACATGTTTATTGCACTGTCCTCATCACCACAGGTATATGAGCCCCCACAGAGCAAGCTGAAGTTTATGACCTTTATAATAGATTACAGAAAACAAGAGGAGGGACTGTAAAATAAAGCGCATGAATTCTTCAACGTTCCCCCAGCAGGAATTGCTCTGAATGTGTTTCATTCTTCACTTCCTTTCCTCCCTGTTTGCTTCAATTCCCCAGTGCAGGAATCCTTTCTCATTACAGCAACCACTCTGATTAAAAACTCATTGGGTGAGGAGGATATCTCACTTCTCAACAAAGGGGAACACATGCAGAGCTGTGCCGCCTCTGATCAGCATTGCGGTAGCCTCCAGCTGTCGATCATTCTCATTTGCTTAGTCACTGAGCTCAGCAGGATTACTGGGGTGCATAAAGTTAAACAAAAATGCAAATGTTTGCAAGGTCAAAGCCCAAGAGGCTTTCAAAAGCACGGATTGTTATTTGCTTCTGTCAGGACAGAATAATTTGGGGCACTTATTACTCAACAAGAGAAGTATAGTAGTGGTTGTTCCCAAAGCATTAACTAGCAATAATAAACAGAAGAATCTGTTAGTTCAAGGAAACTACAGAACTACAGCCTGAAAGGCCCAGGCTTTGTCCTTCAGTTTGAAGTTTAGTATTTTGTCAAGATGTTAAATTCACATTTATTTGCATTGTTCTGTCTAGAAGGTCATTAAACAGAGTCCAGGCTCCAGAGAGGTGTGAACTGTCGATCTTCAGCCACTTCACAGTGTTTCAAGCCTTTGAGAGATTTATGTCTCTGTAAATGGAGTTTTTTTAAGTCCTTGATGGACTTGTTCTATTTCTTTTTTGATGAAGGAACTGTTATTTGTGCTGTTTAATGTTGATCTCAAACTATCTTATTTCAAATTACACAGCTGAATTAATTCATGGAGAATAATTTTCTTACAGATTTTGTAACTAGATGCTAATAAATTCATTCTGTGCTCCATATATCAACATTTCTGTTTCCTAAGCTTAATTAGGAATGCTAGAATACACTAGAAAAATAACTAGAAGAGAGCTGTTAATATAAGAGTGTTTATCTGCATGCAAAGTTTATGACTTCTGTGAATATTTTCGCAACATACTTCAGAATAATGTACTGATGCAGTACTCAGTGAAAGAAGATAAAGAGCAAAGTGGAATTCAATGTTTTGTGTTCTGAAATTATGAAAAATGGTCTTTGCTTGGAGTTAAAGCAGAAATAGCACATATTTCAAAAAATCCAAAAGGTTTTAAAAATCTTTACAGTATGTTGTATGTTACTGTCACAAAAATAAGAGGTCAGAGTAAAGAAACGTATGAAGAATCCTTAAAAAAATATTTCTCAGTACAATTATAAATGGAAATGGTAACAAGATGCTTAGATCAGCTAAGACTCCTACTCTTTTTACCCAGCTAGTTCAGTTGATGTAGAAATTCTAAAGGTTTGTTGGTTTACATCCTTTTCACACTTATTGTGGTTTAAGGATGTTCCTGGGGTGTCTGAACTAGGCCCACTGAACTCCATCAGTCATGGGTAGCGGTGGATCAGGTCAGTCAGGAGATCCTGAACCATTAAAACATGCTGCATTTGTTAGAACAGTCTTTCTAGTGACATCCTACGAAATTTGTCCTTTCAAAATTCACAGATCAGAATTAGCCTCTTGCTGCCCACTGCAGAGGCATTTCATAATTTTTAGATCTAGCCAGTGTAAGAGATCTGGCCTCTGCATTAAATTGAGGTAGCGGTTTCTCCATTCCTGTGAGGCTTATAGAAGTTAGTTTCCCAGCTGGGATAGAAATAGTGTGAAGAGTCTCGTCTGACTTTTTCTGCATGTCTGATGAACCTCTTTAGGAAGCATCACAGGGAAATTTTGAACATGCACACTTACTAAATGATGACTGAACTCACATCTTTGCTCAATAACAGCATTTCCTTTGCCCGAAAATGAATGCTGCAACAAAATAGAATCCCATTTCCAGCATACAAGTGTCATGAGATAGTGGTACACTTTTTTAACCTGCAGTGTTTATTTTAAGAAGTCAGTAAAACTGAAAAATTAAGAAAATAGTTATACTGAATCTGTTTTCCCTCTCTACTTTTCTCCTGCTTTTAGTTTTTATACTTTATATAGTGTATAGGAGGTAGGAACCCAAATCAGATCAGTGCTAGCATGCACTGTATACATAAAGATGACTCCTACCTGAGGTTTACACATCGGATACATAAAATAATAGTCTATCAGTACAAACAAAGAATGCAGGTGAGCACATGAAATAATGGGACCTCATTGGTCTCCAGCATCACAAGGGGAATGGAAATTCTCTCTTCGGAGAGAAGAGCTGGCTGCTGTGTCATGATTCTCTCCCTTCTAGCAGCTCCTGGCATATCAGGACAGGAATACATATTTCGAAGACTAGGAGGTTGACCTGGCAGGGTGCAGAGGATCCCCAGGTTGTCCTGAACTCTGTTGAGGTCAGGATTACTGCAGAGCTGGCCTTGGATTTGTATAGTTCTAACTCCCTTTTAGCACTAATGTAAGGAAACAACATGTTCTTGGAAGAGATTAAAATTCAGGCCATATTTCTGACACTATTCGTTCTAGTTTCCTGGCTAAATTATAGCACAAGAAAATATAGTCTGGCCTACCTGCATTCACCTGTGGGTACAAGAGGATGAAGTAGGCTTCATTTCTGTCTCAATATATTGCATAGTGTTCCTGGCAATGGTAGATGTGTGCGGCTTTCCAACCCAGAGGGGTCTATATTTCAGCGTGAGTGCAGTGATCCGTATACTGTTATTATCACACCATACAACGCAATCTCTAAAGCACCTTGGGGTCCATCTCTCTTGGATGAAAGGCATTATAAAAATGGAAAGTATGTTCATAACGGTTTGGAGTAGAATACTGCATTAGCCTCATTGGGCTACAGTGATGGATTAAGGGGAACCGTTGCCCTCAAGAAGAATAGGCTTGAGTGAGTTATGTACTTCCTTCTCAATGCATTCAGAGTGTGCATATATTAAGAGTAGTTTTGGCAGACTCTGGCAGAAGGCTGAAAAAGTCACAGGGAGGTGATCAGCTTTTGATAATAGCTCATTAACATTATTTGTCATACTCATAACTCTCTTTAAAATACACACAGAGATGGCAATTCACTGATGGGCAGAGGGTAAAACAGCAGCAATGTAAGAAAGGAAATGCAATTTTAAATGTACTAGATTGAAAGAAAGCTTGAAGAGAATTAGCCTCCTGAATTATTCATGTGCTTTTGAGACATTTCCTTTAAGTGACTTAACAGGAGGTCACAGTTTGAGCAGGGGGACAGAACTAGGAATACAACACTATCTTTAGCCTCACAGCCAGCTGACAGCAGTGAATGTTTTTATGGAATAAAACTTCCTGTGGGGCTGTACTAGCTGCAGTAAAACTTTTGTGGGGAGAGTTTCCTTACGAGAGACGCACAGAGGAAGGTCTTTCGGTGGGCAGATCGCAGACTTGGGAGGTGGGAGAGCTTGGTTTTTTAGTTACGGTCTGATTCAGAAAGACTCAGAACATGGAGTTTCAGAAATACTTTTCTGTCTTTATATCATTTACAGAAGACAAAAGTCAGAAGTCTTGGGTTTGCTCCAGCCTGGAGCAGAGGATGTTTTTGTGACCTCAGCATTTTCTCCACGGCAGGAAAACAAGTTTCCTGTTCCACTTTACTCTGTCCAGGGCTGATCATTCTGACAAAGTCATATCTGCATTATATACAGAGAAAAGTATTTAACTATTTTATAGCAGGGATTAAGTTTAATTAATATTATACTTCTTCTATTCTAAGTTTCCTGTCAGAAACTGATTTTTGTTCTGGAATGGCAACTGAAACATGGCTTTGCTGAGCACAGGAAAGTGCTTCAGGAGGCATTGAGCAAGCAGCTGGATTGCACTGGAGTTGATCGGCATCCTAGATTCTCTCATCTGAGGAGGAAGTACCTTTCACACACATCCCTGGCACAGCTGTCTGCTGAGGTTGTAAGTGGAAGAAAGTCGGGCTGTGGCCTTTCCCTGTTCCTTCCCTTCCACATGGAGGAAGGAAAGTGTCCTTCTTCTCCTGTCCTCTACGTGGCACTAGCAAGCAACAAAGAGGGAATGAGAAATAGCTTAAATTTTCTAACATCCCCATCCGGGTATGTAGTTCAGATCAGAAGCTGGCCTGCCCCAAGGCAAAAATAAGGCCAATTGACTTAAATTGAGCAATGCAATTTGTTCCTCTGCTGCTTGTCTTTGCAGGTTTAGGTTCAATAATTATCTTCCTGTTGTTTTTCTTCCATTTTCAGCATATTTTAGAACTTCCATTTTTTTAATCTTAACCCTCAGCCTGTCTGTCATCCTCCAGATCCACATAGTACATCGGTTGTTTAATTTTTATTTGTTCCCCTCTTCCTTTGCCTTTGACTCTTATTGATTTTTGTAACATTTAGTTAGTATTTTAGTATATTATTTATTTGTGTGACATTTTACAGTCCATGCAGTTAAATCACAACAGATCTCTTGAAATTACTGGGTGTGTAATTCAAATAATTAAGTTAACTTTCAAGGGGGAAACTGGCAGAAAAACAACACAAAAGCTTTCGACCCTGTGGAAGCAATCATTTTCGTGTCTCCAAAATACCTGAAGGAAGAGTGGTTTTTTTTGGTTTTAGTTTTCTTTAAGTTACTGAGGTGCATAGGTATTCTCTAAAATATCTACTGCACATTATCTACATATTTAGCTGTCTACATGACTAAAAATTCATCCTTAATGTATTCATGTCCTGGCATGGGAGCCAGGCACTGTGGTAGTTCACTGATGTAGGAAGTCCTCATGCTGGATCGATACATTTCCCTCTGGGCTTTCACCAGCTGGTCCTCTGCTGGCAAAGCAGCATCTGATTACTTGTACCTCCATAGGGAGGAAGGGGCAAGCAGCAACTAGGGAAGATTTTAATTACAAGTTTGGTACAGCAGAGATCATCCTATGGGACAGCTAAGGTCATCTGTTTGGGGGTTTTACGTTGTGAGTTAGCAGTTATTACTTAAGGTTTTTAAATCTGTGGCATGGGAACATACCATCTACAACGCACTGTTTCAGCCTTCAATGGATATGAATATGGGGCATAAACATGGCATATATATGTTCTTTCAGCTGAGGAAGCATTTGCTTTAAGGTGAACCCTTCTGTGCATTGTATTGAATGTTATCTTTCTCATTTATGAAGAACTGGACTAACTTCTTATGACATCAATCTTGCACAAGCAATATATAAAACTTTATTATATTATATAGCAGTTCTGTACACACACAACATTAGTTGTGTATATATACCTGAAAGAGAGGATTTCTGTTTCCAATACTGACATTCAGCTCAGAAAATTCGTTATTTTCTCCCTTTTGCCAATAGATGGCAATATGTCATAGATATGTGAAATTACATAGCCAAACTTTAAAACTGCTTTTTTTCCAAGAGATTTTTTGAAACATTAATCGATCTGCATAGAAACTGAATGCAGGAAAATCAAGCCAAAAGGTATTTAAAATCACCTTTTTTTTTTTTTGCTTCTTTTTGTATGTGCCTCTGTTTCAAGGGGAATGCATTGCAGGGAAAGCTGAACAAAAGAACTCTCTCCAGGATGCAACATTATATGTAAATTTTAAGCAGAGCAGAAGAATTAGTGCATAATTCTTTCTTATGTAAGTTTATAAATATCTGCCTATAATATAATCACTGATATTATTATGGAACTTGTAAGGGCACTAGACTAAAGTCAGTATTTAAAAATGAGAGGGAAGAGTGATGTGAGGAAAGGAATAAAATTATGACTGGGGGAGGGAAGGAGATGAATTGAGGGAGAGGTTTGTTTCAGTTCTTAGGAAGACCTTCTCTGATAAAATGAGTCTTTATTCAGCTTTTTAAAATAATAGAATGGGTACTAAATAAACAATTGCTGAATGGTTCAGTGTCCTGAATAGTATGAAGGAAGCAGGGTGGAATGTATTTGTGTTTCCTTTATTTTCAGGTGCAACTTTACCGGTTCTTTAGCTTTGCTCAGAGTCACTACTTGACTGTATTTTGCTTCTAGGCTTTAGGAAAAAATGGAACAAGAGCTTTACACCCACTATGGCTCTTTCGTGGCATTGCAAATCTGCTAGAGATGCGCATCTGCTTTTCTGCATCCGTTGAGGAACTGCAGCTGCACAAGCTTATTGGAATAGACACAGAGCTGCACCAGGGGACTGAGCCTTTTGTGTATTAAAATGCTGTTTTACTTTGTGTTACAAGAGATATAAATAACAGCGTTGTAAATTAAAGAGCAAAAACATTCAAAGAGCAAAACTAACATGTCCAGTGGAATATGTATGTTAATTATAAACTCTCTGCATTATACCAGTATTCATTTTTATTTTAAATGAAAAAAATCCACAAAACCACAATGAAGTGGAATGAAGATCATTGTGATATTTAGCTAAATAATCAGAAGAAATCTTGAGTTTTGGAGGAAACAAGTCATGAGATGAAAGTAAGGTAGACTTCCCCTTACTTTAGGAATTAACACCTACACACACGATAATTTCTATTTTTTCAGTAAGATCGCGTATTTTAGTTGCAACTGTTTGGATTTCACAGGACCTATATCTGCTGCTATTTCACATGTTTTTCTAGTTGGAACATTTAAAAAAAAATCACTATTTGTATGTTTATTTGGAAGTATAATGATTAGAAAAGTATAAATTGAACTTAAAAAGCACACAGTCAGTTTTAAAGAAAAAAAAATATTTTTGACACCTGTTAATTGTTTCTTCTGTATCAAATTTGCCCAGTTTAAAAGTCCAAAAAAGGTTTCTTCTAAACTGTATGCACTGGAAAGGTAATATCTATTGGCTGAAAAGCAAGGCTCTGCTGTTTTTGCTTTGCAAGCTGTCACCAGAACCAGAGATCACAGAATTGGAATTCAGATGACAGGTTTGCTAATGGTGCATAACCTGAAATAAAGGAAAACGGGGCTTTCTGCAGTAGTGACACACTGACTTTACAGAGCACCCAGCTAGAGGTATTCTGGCAATTTTTGACAGGTCTGGAGTTTTGGATCAGACTCATAAAAAAAATTAGTTTTATTATTCAAAGCTGGTTTAAAATTATCACAACAATTTGGACTTGGAAAATGGAAATGGAGTCTAGAATTTGGTGATTTTTCAGACATATTAGTATCATAACTGCTGATGTTTTAATAAAATTAACTTCAGAAAATACCAAATATGAAAGATAATTAGGAAGAATGTGTTATTTGAACTCCAAAGATGTCTAAATTTTTCATTTTTTACTTTTAGTTAATAATGTATTATAATTTGAAAGATTCTGCAGTATGTCATATTGTAATCTTTAAATCATGAGGGGAACCAAGAAAAATTACTTTGAGCTTACCATTTTTTATTTATTAAATTTTTGAGGAAACAGCTAGCAGTTCTACTGTAAATACATCCATCAAGAATCTGTTCCTCTTCTTCCAGTAGCATAAAAAGAAATTCTGTTGAGCTGGTTGCCTTCTCTTCAATTTAGAGATATACCATATGATTCCTAGTTCCCCTTAAATACACACATCTAGTATTTTGGTCCCTCAAACAATAAAGCTTTGCACTTCACCATAACCTCAAGTGATAGAGAGATATTATTTTTTATAGAGAGAGCACCCACACTTCTGCTTGCATTTTTATGAAATTAGTGCAGATGCTGCGCTGGGTGCATGCGATGCCTCCACACATCTGAAACACACTGAACTGTGTTGTTAAACTGTGCTTTTTCCAGGAGGCTCCACAATAAGTGCAGTTCAGAAGGGCTTCAATATATCTCTTACTGTTCGTTTTCTTGGGTCCGTAAAGCCCAGACATGCTGATTCCTGGGGAAGGTGATTTCTGCTCTTCAGATTGCTGGGCTTTGTCATGTTGGCAGAAAGTGACACAAGATTGTGGAACAAAATACATTTCATTCTGCAGCTCAACTTCTTCCTCAGCTGCGTGAACTCTAGGCCTGTTGGAGAAGGTGGAGAGGAGAAAAAAAAAGAAAAAAAGAAACAGATGTTGAGGCTGCAGATAGTAATAAATTATGTACTATGCTCTCTTGGCAAGTTGAGGGACAAAACATATAGAAGAGATGGGAATCCTTCCAACCGTGAACTTCATCTATTCTTCAAGACTGAGTCTTGCAAGGTGCCCTGACTCCAATGAGCAAATCACTTAAACTCATTTCCCTATGGTAATACTTGCATGCTTAAAGTTAAGCAGCATTAAATACTGTGCTGCATTAGATAATGTAGAACTGAATGAAATTGCTTTCAAAGCCTAAATCAATCATGACACATAGTATTTCTGTTATTTTTGTAGCAAAAACGCTCTGCACCAGTGGATGTCACTGTGTGCACTCAGGCAGTGTATCTTAATGATGCTGCAGATGAATCCTTGCAGAGGATGCATGGGGAAGAAAGATCCATTTGTGATTCAGATTGGTACTCTCTTGCCATGCACTGAAAGATAGGAATACAATGCTTTTGAGAGTCTAAAGCCCTCCCCCATACACCACCCCCCCCCCCCCCCGAACCCCCCCAAACCCCTCCTGTAATTTAGCTGGAATTTTTTTTCTGTGTTTTATCATCCAAGATCATGTTGGGCTTGTTCATGCTGGAAAAGAGAAGGCTCTGGGGACACCTTATAGCGGCCTTCCAGTGCCTGAACAGGGCCTACAAGAAGGATGGGGAGGGACTTTTTACAGGGGTCTGCAGTGACAGGACAAGGGGTAAATGGTTTGAAGCTGGGAGAGGGCAGGTTTAGACTAGATACAAGGAAGAAGTTCTTCACCCTGAGGGTGGTGAGACACTGGAACAGGTTGCCTAAGGAAGCTGTGGCTGCCCCCTCCTTGGCAGTGTTCAAGGCCAGATTGAATGGAGCCTTGAGCAACCTGATCTAGTGGGATGTGTCCCTGTGATGGCAGGGGGGTTGGAACTAGATGATCTTTGAGGTCTGTTCCAACTCAAAGCATTCTATGATTCTATGACTCTATGAGTTTATGTATCTCCAGTTCTTTTCTATCTAGAACAAGCAAGATTAAAATAACAAATGTACAACTAAAGCCAGTGATATATATTTACTGTGTTCATGAAGTTTCTGGTTGTGTTGTTACAAGTAGGAGAGTTGATAAATTGGGAAATCCCTGAAGCATCATTTAGTACCCAGCACAGGATTTTTATTTATGTAGATAAATAGCAGTCCTTTAATGCGGTAAATCTGTTACAGTGAAATCTGTGTGGTTTCAGTATTTGTAATGTGAGCATTTCAGAAGCATAAGTACCAGTTTATGCAAATAGGTCCCAAACTCATCAGTTTTACCTACCTTATTATTGATATCTATCTTCATTGAAACTATGTACTGAGTGCACTTCATTAAGGCTGACAAGCCGAAGGCTGCTCCTTCTCCCTGGGAATTGCCATCTTCTTTACAATGCAAAAACCATTAAATGAGCCTTTTACAGTAAGTCAAATCTCTCTGCTTCTCTCCCCTAATGGGGGGGTATTTTTTTTTTTTATTTTACTCCACAAATTCCTGCTTAAAGAGACATGCTAGGAGTCTTTACAATGAAAAACATTGCACCTTTGTCCTTCCTCAGAGGAGTGCATTTATTCCCCAGGGTCCTAACTATCCAGTAAGATATTAACCATGACCTTATAGTTACACCTTGTGTGGAAAGTTGTACATACACTTTTTTTTTAGTGTCCGTTGCAAAGAAATATTCATCTCTCTCCATTGCCTCTAAAAAGGTTTTGTTTTTCTTACAACACATTACAATGCAGCTATTATCTAGTGATATTTGAAGGTAAAAGCAAAGTTCTCTATATACAATGCTCTGGCTACAGCTGCTGGATGAGGGAAATTTTACTCACAGGTTTGGTATTTGTACAAGCTTTGCTAGAGCCTTTTCATATAGGTTTCTTGCCAGATCACTTAATGTACGGTCACATGTGAGAAAAGGACTTCTTTTAAAGGACAGTTCAGTATCTTGGCTGCACAGAAAAGTATTTCCTTTGAATTGGTATTAAAAAATAAATCCTGATGTAGATGTATAATACAAACGCATTTTTGTATTGTACAAGCCAGGACCCTCCCTGCCTTAAAAAATCCACTCCTGTTCTTGATTTGTCATGTGTGTACTTCTCTACACTGCCCTAAATATATAACTGTTTCTGTGGCTGTATAATGACACATCATTATCCACAGTTGGAATAAGGTATTTGAGTTTGGGTTTTTTTAACAACAGTTCTTACAAGTATATGCCAAAATATTCAACAACTGCTTTCTTTCTGACTCTCTACTCAAGCCCTAGATGCAAACTCTTGCTGTTACTTCTTAGGCTGACCACATTAGAGACACTGTAAAGCACTGCAGAGAGTGAATTGGTGCTTTTGATCTAGATCTGAAACTTTGTCTTAATCTGTGAGGTGCTTTTAAAAGAATACCACACCATTATTCAGTCTGGCTTTTTTCTAATGTGATTTATCTCCTGCAGTCAGAGAGATCAGTTCAGATATCCTGATGTGCCAGGTGAGCACAGAGGCTGCAGTCCATGTGCTAACGGCTGAGGAGATGCTGACCCACTCTGTGTGTCCTTCCTTCAGACAGGAATAACCACTCCCGAGGACTTCAATGGCTTCTCAAATTGTAGTGAAGCAAAGGGAATTTAGGATTAGGTCCCTGAGGTAGCAGGGAAGAGAACAGCGCACAAGACATGGGGTCCAGCAAAAAGCTTTACTTGGATGAGGTTTTATTTTATCGATGCAGACAGTGTGCATGTTTAAGATAGAGTTTATTTCACTTATTTTTTGAATTTCAAAGCATGGTTCAGCTAATTCTCTATCTCATGATACATATAGTAGTTGTTTTTATCTACTGTAATGCCTCAGCTTTCTGCTGCTGTTTCCCTTCCACCTCTCAGCAGCAGTTCTGTGACAGGCTGTGCTGCCTGAAGATCTCTATGGCCCAAGGGATGGATGCAGGCCCTGGGCACTGAGTGGGCACTTACTGGGGCTCCTCATCTCCGTGGAACACTGTCTTGAGTGAGAGAAGACAGCTGCTCTTCACCAGGCTTTTTTATGGTAGACATGCAGTTGGATGTCTTCAGTGCTGACTTAGCAGGAAGCTGTCTGCAGGCTTAGGTACTGCTATCAATGTAGCGCATGTGTTCACCTTTTTCATTTTATTTTCCAAAACCCTAGGGTATGGGCTCTGTTTTACATAAAATAAAATAAAAATAGACGTAGGTCTGCTGTGCGTACACATTACAGGCCAGTGGGCTGAGATTTGGGAAAACTGATGCTGAAGAATTTCACTGGTTTGTTTTGGAGGCTGTGGGATGAGGGAAGGTGTCTACAAAGGAGGTGAAGTTTTTCACATTTGCAGTTACCCCTAGCACATGGATGTGCGCAACTGAAGGATCGAGCTGGACTCAGAACCTTGGAATTTGGTGGTTTTTTTTTTTTTTTCCCTAGTGACGACTTATTATTCCTTTATACACAGTGACATAGAGAGGATGGCCATGAAGTTCATAAAATCCATGAACTGTCTGCAGGAAGTTTTGCATCAAATTTTGACTGTCTTAACTATTAATCATAAGACAGAGTTGTCTGAATGAAGAAAACCTTTCTCTTTCACACTTGTGGGTGAATGTGAGCCCAAACATTAAGCCCAAATATTTCAGTATCCAAATTCATTGTCAGTAGTTTTCATTGGGCTTCCATGTTGTACCATGTTGTTCTGAGCAGCTGAGCCCACAATAAAACATGCAGAAGAGTAGTATGGCCTTAATGGAACTAGTTCTTATAAATCAAGTCTAACACACGGGCTAGAAATTCAGATAGTCTACAAGTGACTGCCTGTTCGCTATTAAGGTAGCAGGTTTATAGAGGGATTGACTTAGTGAACATTTATTTTTCATAGAATCATAGAATGGTTTGGGTTGGAAGAGACCTTTAAAGGTCATCTAGTTTAGCCTCCCTGCAATGAACAGGGACATCTTTAGCTAGATCAAGTTGTCAGAGCCCCATCCAACATGACCTTGAATGTTTCCAGGGATGGGGCATCTACCACCTCTCTAGGCAACCTCTTCCACTGTTTCACCACCCTCATCATGAAAAATTTCTTCCTTATATCCAGCCTAAATCTACCCTCTTTTAGTTTAAAACCATCACTCCTTGTCCTATTGTAACAGGCCCTGCTAAAAAGATTGCCCCTATCTTTCTTATAGGCTCCCTTTAATTACTGAAAGGCTTCAATAAGGTCTCCCTGGAGCCTTCTCCAGGCTGAACAACCCCAAATCTCTCAGCCTTTCTTCATAGGAGAGGTATTCCATCCCTCCGGTCACATTTGTGGCCCTCCTTTGGACCTGCTTCAACAGGTCCATGTCTTTCTTGTACTGAGGACCCCAGAGCTGAACACAGTACTCCAGGTGGGGTCTCACCAGCACAGAGTAGAGGAGCAGAATCACCTCCCTTGGCCTGCTGACCATGCTTATTTTAATGCAGCTCAGGATACAGTTGGCCTTCTGGGCTGTGAGTGTACTTTGTAAGCTTGTGTCTAGCTTTTCGTTCACCAGTGGCCCCAAGTCCTTCTCAGCAGGGCTGCTCTCAATCCCTTCATCCCCCCACCTGTATTGATACCAGAGATTTCCATTACCCAGGTGTAGGACCTTGCCCTTGGCCATGTTGAACCCCATGAGATTCACACGGGCCCACTTCTTGAGCTCCTCCAGGTCCCTCTGGATGGCATCCCATCCCTCACGTGTGTCAACTGCACCACTCAGCTTGATGTCATTTTCTAAGGCAATACCTTTGAACACAGAGTTCTCCTTCCCTGGTTGGGCTACTTTCTGAAGTACCTGTTCTGACCAGTAAATTGTGTTTGGAAGGACTTACTGAGCTGAGTCATTGTCAGTTGGCTGATCACACTGGTTAAATGACTAATTCATAATACTGTTCAAAATACAGATAAAATACAAATTTACACATGTACTCATGTATACTGCTTAAATTGTAAATACTTGTTAAAATATTTTTCACAAGTTTTAGTTGTATAAAAATAAAACTCACAGGTTAAACACCCAATAAGTAACTAAAACTGGCAATTCTTGGCAAGAGCTAGAGTTAAAATTTCTGAAGGAACAGCGTCAGCCAGGACCTCATTCTGGCACTGTCATGATGAGAATTATGACCTCTGCCCTCTCCAAAATGATTTCAAATAAATACATTTTTCAGTCTTCACAGAAGTTCACCAAATACAAGCTATTTTGAAACAGGCAATTAAAAGAAGAGTTGAAGGTCCTGCAGCCCTAGCAGCCCTTCTTAGAGGGTTTCCAGATCTAAGTTCTCATTGAGTGCAATAAGACCTGTTGATTGAGACAGGGATTTAGATATTTGGGGATCTGACCTGCCAATTTGCTCACATATCCAGTTGGGACTGTGGACACAATTTGGCTGGAGCATCAGTAATTTTTCATCTTGCACTGAGGGAAATTCTTTTTCTTTTCCTATATAGGTCTAAACAAATAAACCTACAACAGTTCTTTTAGAGCAAATGTTCACAGGTTATTTTCTATCAAATCTGTTTAGAAAGAGTAGATAATTGAAAATTGTAGTGCTCATTTAGTAGTTGTTCCTGTTATTCTCTCCAGCAGTCACATGTCTCACTCTTGAGTTTTCTCTCCTTGCTTACTATAGTAGGTTTGGCTGAATGTCGCATTAAGAGTAAGGATGTGATGTTGCCTGCTAGAGTCCTCTCAGGGACTTTTACTGAAAGAGTTTTGCAAAGTTGTAAATATAGGTAATTTATTAAGGAGACAGATATAACAAGTATGGAATTGCCATTGATAAATACACTTACTGCAAGAGCACTAATACACTATAATAATGTTGCCAAGTTTTCTCGGGTATTCTTTGCCAGGGGCCAAGGCACAGTTCTTACCAAGAAGGCATCCCTATATTGGGTGGAGGAAGAGGAGCACAGCCCATCGACCGTCTCTTCTAGATCTTCAGTCCCTTTCTCCCCACTTTTACCCCTTATTCTCCTCTTTTTATTCTTTATATTTTTTTTTTTCCCCTCCCGCAGGTTATGTATAGCATGATTTAGGCGGAGAGATGAGTAACATAGTCATATATGTATAGCACAATCTCTAGAATTCTCATTAACACATGCAGGTTTGTTAACTGTAATATTAATTTTCTAGATAATTCAGAAAAGGTTTCACTCCAGGGCATTGTAGCCTTCAAAGCTTTGTGCTGAAACTGTTTTTCTGTTTAGTTCCTTGCTCTTTAGCCAAAACAGCTGCCTTGCTGCCACCAGGCTCCCTCTGAACTGTTATCTCCCCTCACAAGGTCTGTAGAAAGGAGAAGCAGATACCAGCATTCTTAACCTTTTGTTGTTTTTTGCCAGATGAGCAAGTTGCTCAGCTCTCATCCTTCCTCTATGCAGAGCACGGCAAACATGTTGCTATACTTTGCTTAAGTTGAACCTTACAGGCCTAGCATTTCTCTACACTGGGATAGAGGTACCTGTCCTCATAGCAGCTCATACAGTGGTATGCTTTGCATTTGTGGCTAGAAAATTGCTGATAATACACCAACTTTTGGCTATTGCTGAGTAGCACGTGCACAGCACCAAGGTTTTCTCCCCAACCTGCCCCCCCAAAGACCAGTAGGCTGGGAGGGGGCAAGAGGTTGGGAGGGGACACAACCAGGACAGCTGACCCCAACTGGTCAAAGGGATATACCATAACATATGATGTTGTGCTCAGCAATAAAATCTCAAAGGTGGGAGGACATTCATAGTTATGGCATTTGGCTTCCCAAGTAACAGCTATGCATACTGAGGACCCTCTTCCCAGGAAATGGCTGGACGTCACCTGCTAATGGAAAGTAGTGAATGAATTCCTTTTTTTTGCTTTGCTTCTGTGTGCAGCTTTTGCTTTTCTTATTTTACTGTCTTCATCCCGGCCCATGAACTTGTCCATTTTATTTTCTCCCCCTGTCCTGTTGAGGAGGAGGAGTGAGAGAGAGACTGGGTAGGGGTCTGGCAGGTGAGATCCAATTATTGCCTTAATGAATTAATTATTACCATATCACCGTAAAGCATTATTTTTTTGGTATTGTTGTGAAAAAGCATAAAGGTGGAAGAACATGGTGGTGTTTGAAGTGGTGTGAGTTGTGAGCCATATCAGTTTCTAGGTGAATGGCTTATTTGTTCTTTCAGGTCATGCTCTGTTGGCAAGTGTGGGATATAGCTTTTGTTCTTTCCTGCAGTATCAAAGATCTTCTTAGGCGGGTTTCCTGTGCAAGGAAAACAGAAGACAGCTGCTTAAATTTCTCCGAAGTCATCAGGAAAATCGGATTTTAGACATGTATTGATGGCTAAATTGGGTGTGGAATTATCCTGACGAGATAAATCACTGTATCTAAAGGTCTTTCATTGTTTTGCAATAATGGTGAGTGTTTAATTACGGTACGGTTTGTTCATTGCATAGATTAAAATTGTTGAATTGCTACTTTGTGCATCTATATATTCAACTTCTGTAGAGTAACCTTTGAGTTTATGAAGAAGCTGTCCAATTTCTCACAGGTTTCATGTTGAGGTAGTCATATTTCTGTACAGATAGTAGAAATTGATACTAATTTTATAGAATATTTGAATGAGGCTAATAGTGTCCTTGATGGAGCAGAATGCTATTCATATCCTTAAAATGATGTGATGTTCCAGAAAACATGCTTTCCTTATGTTGTATCATTATGATCAACACACTCAGGGCAGGTTGACAAACTGGATTATCTCTCTCTGGATCCGAGATGAAATTTTCACCTGTAAGGACCAGCACCACTGTTACCTAGTAAATACATTATTTGGCTCAACTCCTGCTTGCGTTAAAACAATATTGAATCATATTTTGTTGTTTTGGAAACAATGCTACATATGGGATAAATTTTGCAGTCCTTAATCAAACAGTATTTCTGGAGAAGTCATTGACACTAGTCATAAGTTTAAGTGCTATCCAGCACTCTGGTATGACTAGTGAGATCCATTAGTGCATAGCTAAGTCAGATGTGATTAAAAGTCTTTTCAATTGTTTAATAATCTTACAAAATTTTGGTGTTGTCTAGGAATAACAACTCCAAATCAGCAATAAAATACAACGTATCATAATTTGACGTTTCTATCAACTATATTTAAAATATTTTTAGTATTACATCATTAGAGTCACAATTTAGAAGCGAGAAAGAAAGAAAACCAGACACCTATAAGTTAGGAAGCTAATATGAGGTGAAAAGAACATTATTTTTAACTCTTGCCTAAAAACAGATGGAAGCTAAAAATCCTCTGGCAAAAGAAGATGTAACTTCAAGTGTGTTATGTACAAAATTCTGTATTCATGAATATTCATAACTGAAACTTTTCTTTCTGCCTTTCTGAAAATAATGTTTTCTGTTTGCTGTTTTGCCATAACTGTAAATAGTATTGTATTTGACTAAAACTTTTTGCATTCATGTTCTCTTTAGAATGTTTTCATGCCCTCATTATGATGCATTGTGTAACTACTGGAGAAATAATATGCAAAAAGTTCATATTTAGTATTTTAACTCCACTGATGAAACAACAAACACCTTGTATTAAAGTCAATGTCAAAAACTATGCAATTACCCAATTTGGAGCAACATTTTGGTGGCTTTGATAAAGTAGTGATAATATTTTCTTTCTTAATATATTTAACTTACTATTAGTGATAGTACTTAATTTACTGTTACTGATATTTCCAAGAGGGGAAGCTAATGTTTTTTGTATCTTCACAACAGAATTCACCATGTGCAATAGAAAGCAAGTTTTCTTTCACTGTCTACAAAAGCACTTCTGCTTTGTGCTATCATGTTTTTACTACATATTTAGTTGTATTTTTGACAACTCTGCTCATCATTTTGTCCTTGGTGTCTCTTTTCACAATTGAGACGTAGGGGTTTTGGTTTTGGGTTGCAGCATTTTGCAAAGTTTGCCATCAAGTTTCCAAACTTGGAGCTACATTGTGGGAAAACTGCCCTTGAGAAAGTAATTTGACACACTCTGCCTGGGGCACTGGGTTGGTATATGAAACCCAGCTGGTATATGCATTTTGCAGGTTTATCTGTCAATTTTAGATTTTTGGAATCTGATTGGTTTTTCTAATGATAAGAATGGGGTCCTGTTAGGATCCTTATTGAGGAAAATTCTTAAAAATGAACATGAAAATATTAATACTTTCGAATACTTTCTTGAATCGAAACACAGGTAAGTAACTCTTTAGATGGCCAAGAAATGTATAAAACCTTTCTCAGTGGTTAGCAGGGTTCAGTTAAATTGCTGCCTGAAAGACTATTATCCGTCTGTGAAATTAGAATACCAGACATAAGCCCTATCATTGCCATAAAGTAAAAAATAACAGCCAGTCTAGTCTCTAGATTAATTTTTGACCCTGTATCTTGGGAAAGACACTGCACTAACTGTACTATTCCTCCTATACACAGTAAACAATTCCCTCAAATTGTATTATCACCTAATATCTGGCACCACAGAATGTGATTATCCCCTCCTGAAAACACTTTAGATCTTATCAAGGAGTATGTCTAATCCACTGGCTTTGGAAGTAAATATTACAAGCTGTACTCACTGAATGGAGTCTAATCCAAAGAATTTGAATTTAAAGAGGCTGGAAGCCTGAAAGAAGAACAGTTGAATATAATTAGGTTTCATTGCAGATTTCTGTTCCAGTACCTGTTCAGAGCTTGTCCATCATGCCCTGTGACAGACTAGCCAATATTTAATGAGTTCATTCGGTCCTTTACCTTCTCTTCCATGGTGTCTGAAACAGCTTCCATTTATCTCAGTAAATTGAAGTCCTATATAAAAGCTCATTCACTTAAATATTACATAAAGAAATCACTCACCTCATTGATCAAGCGTCCCTGTACTGTCTGTAAGTCTACTTGTACTTAAAGAAATAAGGATTATGGTATTCCACTTCTGAGGAACAGGCACCAATTTTAGTGAGAAAATTCCCTAAAGTGATGATGGCTCTAGGACACAATCAGAATTTCATTCTATTGTCATTATCAGGAATCATGGATATTTTCTTTTTAAGCAAGTTTGGCAAAACTGAAGCTAGAAACTACCACAATTGTAGGGATTTTGCTTAACAAATGTCAGAAACTTCCTTCTTTAAAGCAATTTTTTGTTATTATTTTTTCCTTGCATTTGATGTTGCAGTTGTTTTGAAACATCGTCCAGAGACACAGCACTGTGAGAGCAAAACAGATCAAAGACATAAAAGCTCTGAGATAAGGTTAGTTTTGCTCAAATCTTTTCTGAAACCTCCGGGTCATGCTGGGCAGTCTCAGAAACTAACATGTGTTTGTGTAATCATTCTGGAGCTACCACTATATTATCAGTTACATCAACTTGATGTTTCTACTAATGAATCCCTATAGAAACAGAAAAAACAGGAAGACATAACAACTTTCAGGACTAAGACGAGAAAAAAGTAACTCATTGCTTAACCCAGAACTTTCTAGTTTAATTTCTCCTCTTCAATTGTTTCATTCTTTTCCCAAGAAGCAATTTCTTTCTTTGCCCTTCCTTAGTATCTTTCCATCTTTTTTTTTTTTTTTTTTTCCCCACAGGATTTCTCAGTTCTTTCATTCCTGTATATGTCCTGTAATACCTGAATGTGGCTGGGCTGCGAATCATATAAGGAAAGCAACATCCTACGGCCTTATCTTTCAATAGCAAAACTTAATGCAGCTGAAGGCTTTCACCTGGTGAAGGAGAAACTGAATATAAGGCAAAGAGCTGAACATCCAGCATAAGGAAATCTAATTTTCTTAGGTAAGAAGAAAGATGCATTTGAATTAAATTCCAAACAGCAAATTTAAAAATACTTGGAAGAACTATTTAAATTAATCAGTGAGAAGATATTTTTGTATAGGAGTTTAAAAATGATCTTTTGAATTATTTTGATATCATGTTTATTAATTTAAAAAAAAGACTTTTCAAATTAACATTGTTTTTGATATCCTGTATTGTATCTTTCTCAAAGTTCTATGGCTGCTAGCATTATGGTGCTGGCCAGTCCCAAAGACAGGGAAATCAACTATCCATATAATCTCTTAGTAACTATAATTTTTGATAGTCCATTTTTACTTCACTATTGCTTTTCCCCCTGCATATGTCACAGGGAATTTTTAAAGGTAGAGCTCTTTGGGAACACAAAAAATCCAAATACTGCACAAGAAAGACAGGATCTCTTGTTATCTACTTGGCTAATATAAAGAACACTTCGGAAATCGGACAAAATTATTAGTGGGAGCAGCATCAGGCTGGGATAAGCAGCAAAAGTGTTAGAAAGGAAAAGTACATGAAGACTGACAGTATTATAGGGCAATTGTTATAAAAAATAGTCAATGACTTTGGCAGGGAGGAGTCATAAGACCGTGTGAGGAATGTCTTTAAGAAAATATCTTTGTTATAGATATGATTCATGTGATGTTCAGGGTGGGTAGATATGGACTATGGTTATGGAACTAAAGGAAGCCTCTCATCACAGTGACAATTGCATTGCTAGATATTGTCATCTGGGTAGATGAAACTTAACTCCCTGGCTAACATTGGTGCTCATGGACACTATTTTGGGTGGCAAAACAGATTCCACTAAAGGTTGGTTTGTTTGGGTTTTTTTTGTAAGGGAAAAAGCCTGAATTACATATACTATTGCAAAATTTCTGGCCTATGTCATTCTTTGCTTCTCTTAAGAACAATGTTGCAGTCATCTGACACATACGAAAATAAATTGATTAACTTATTGTTCTATGTTCCCTCATTAAATTAAAGAAGCGCTATGCATCTGTGTTTAAGATTAACCAACCTATGAACAATCACTTTGTTAGAGAGTTTAAAAAAATAAGTGATAAGATTTATGATAATCTGAGGAGTGAGGTACAAAGTGTTCACTTATTCTGATCTCTCAAGTACTATAGAAATAAATGTAAGGTTTTAGGTTTCAGTGATCAAACATCCAGCTAGTGGCTTTGATGATAATTCAATGAATTATGTATTGTTTAGTTGTAGAGAAATCATTGATAGGAAGACAGAAATTTACGGAATATGATGTTTAAAATAATTTAAAATAATTGCAAACATACGTAAATTAGACTTCTAAGAAAATTGCATTAGTTTGGCATTTAAAATGTGTGTTTTTTTCCTTTTAATAGCGGCTTCTTCATCTGTATTCTGACTTTCAGTACTATGAATGTGTACAAAAAAGTAGACTTTACCTAAAAATGCTAAGGATTTAATCTATGAAGGAATCTCTGAAGGTGCAGGTCTGCATATAAGCAAGGAGAACAGTGCTCCCCACCTCCCCAAAAATCTCCTTTATCTAACCCAGCCAAACTTTGTCATGTGTAAGGAACGACTAGGCAGCTTTGCGCTCATTAGCAAAGCTGCTACTACCTCCTAAAGGCTCTGAAGATGGTAAAATATCAAGGAATCTTGCACAATTAATTATTGTGCTTCTTCTAATTGGCAAAGAGAGGGAATGTTCTTCTCTGCTGTTGTACAGGGATATTAAGTACAAAAGTGCCTTCTGGATGGTGTGGAACAACAACCTAGATAGATAATGTGACTCTGGAAGGTTAAATTAAGGGAGGAGAGGAATGATAAGCACAGTTGTAAAAAGTGAAAAGACATGGAAGAACACATGTAGCTGAATACTAACTCGTGCTCAGAAGTGGGTTGAAGTCCAAGTCCACAAAGGTAGGCAGGAGCAAATGAGGGTTAAGAAAGAATGGGATAGAAAATTTGATATTTACATAAAATGGTAAGTGGAGAGAGCATGGAGAATCCCAAAACAGGTGATTATTTTTCCAGAAGCAGAGTCAGACATGTAAAGGGATTTAAACTCCTATCTCCTTCTACAGACATGTAAATCCATTCTTTGTTTCCACAGCTATCCTTAAAAGAGTTCTTTAGATGAAAGAACTCTTGTCTTTCATTTAGCAGTCACAAAGCTTTCCAAATACAGTTCAAAGAGCTTGAAAAGCTATTAATAAACTGTTATCCTCCCTATTTAACCCGAGAAGGCTCATCTTAGAGGTGTTCTCTAAGCTATACACAGGCAATGATTAGAGGTAGCCAAGCTGGACTTAAAAGGAAAGCTTAAGAATACAAGTTGCATTCTTGCTGTGGCAAAACAGAACTGAGCATAGGCTAGGTCAGCTAGGCTTTTCCTGGGATGGGCTTTGGTGGAAGCTGCCAAGGACAGAAATTACCTGCAATTCTGCAGGTAATGGTCTATCATCCCACAGATGGTGATAAAACCTGTTCAGGCAGGTTGGGCTGTAGCTCTGCTCACAAAACAATGAAGGCGGTGTTTTTTACAGGGCATACCTAAATTACACTGTGCAGCATAACCACACACTGTAGTAAAGTTGATTGCTACCAAACAAAGGCATAATGGCAAAGTTTTTATCACCTTTCCCTCAGTACTGGCACTGCTGATCACTGCATTCTGCAGACCTAGTGTCTTTTTGATACCTAGTACTCTGCTGAATTTCATTGATACTTTTCATCAATATAAACCTTGCTTTTTTTTTTTTTGCTTTTTTTTTTTTTTTTCTCCTAATAAATTAATCAGGGACTTTTACCAGAGCCATGTCAGGGTCATGCAATAATTTCCTCCAAATTTGTTGTCCAGGCTTCTTTCTATGAGGAAGATACTGGGAAGGCTGGATGAAACCATGAGCAATGACATCCCACAGCACAGCTATAGGCACAGGACCTGGAAATGGGTATGTCAAGTCTGTGCTTTACATAGGAGAGGAAAAGAGCTATGGTAGGAGTGTGTTGCAAGTGTCTCACAGATAAACAGGTGCAGAAGACCTGGTTTTAAAACTTAGTGAGATGCTCAGTGAAGAAATATTTAGCATGTTAATGTGTTGTTAGAAAACAATCTTAATTCATGTTTTTACTGTTGGTACTTTTGAGTCTAAACATATTTAATGAATAAAAAAAAAAGCCTGCACTTTTGGGTTATAGTCATATAATTTTTTTTTTTTTTTTTTTTTTTTTTTTTGTGCATGGTTTGCTTTTCACATTCTCTAACCATGACTGACTGACTATCCCTAGTCTTAGAGAGACTAAGGACAAATGGTCTTTCTATTATCTCCATATGGTCATTCCAGTACTAATCCATCTCCTTGTTTAGCTGTTTTTCATAATTCTTTTTATTTATTTATTTCTTGCCTACGAGGTTCAGTGGGTCATTATCATAAAATATTCAGCCATTTTTAGTAAAGTACTTTTTCTATCTTCTGTACAACGATGTTCCAAATAGGACTGTAAACAAATATATTAAAGTATGTCTTGATGTGTTGAAAGACCAGTGAATGTGTTCATGTATATATGCTGACTTAATAAACATAGCATTCACAAAACACTATTCCTTAGAGAGCCTTTTTAACTGCTTCCCAAATCCCAAAGAACCAAACCACTCAACACCTTTCTCACAGGGGTGCTAATTATTAATCATTTTTTATTAGGGGAGCAACAAAGACAAGAAGGATTTAGATGAGTTGTTAAATTCCATGGCAAGACAGAGAAAAAAGTGACTGATTTCATGGACCTACTTCCTTCCAAGAACGCTTGTTCCCCCGCCCCTTATGTAGCAGTTTGGTGAAGGTATTACTTTTATTATTTTTCTTTAGGAAACCAGGTAAGATCTACATATTTAAGGAATGGGAACAAGTAAGCAAACAAACCAATAAAAAGGTGAGAAAAATCATAAAATGATCAAAGAGTTTGGGTTGGAAGGGATCTTAAAGATTATCTATTTCCAACCCCCATGCCATAGGCAGTGACACCTTCCACTAGACCAGGTTGCTCAAACCCCCATCCAGCCTGGCCTTGAACACTGCCAGGGAGGAGGCAGCCACAGCTTCTCTGGGCAACCTCTTCCAGTGTCTCACCACACTTGTAGTGAAGAACTTCTTCCTAACATCTAATCGAAATCTCCCCTCTTTCAGTTTGAAACCACCACCCCTTGTCCTATCACTACCCTCCCTGATAAAGAGTCCTTCCCCATCTTTCCTGTAGGCCCCCTTGAAGTACTGCAAGGCCGCCATAACGTCTCCCCGGAGCCTTCTCTTCTCCAGGCTGAACAACCTGAACTCTCTCAGACTGTCCTCATAGACATGGTGCTCCAGCCTCCTCATCATCTTCATTGCCCTCCTTAGACCCTCTTGAGCAGGTCCACGTCTGTCTTATGCTCTGGGCCCCACAGCTGAACACAATACTCCAGGTGGGGTCTCATGAGAGTGGACTAGATGGGAAGAACCAATACCTTAATATGAAATGTACTGAGAAGATAGAATGCATGGACCTTTCTCATCTTCATATAACTGTATATTTACATATGGATATATAACTTGAATTTTCCTTGGCCACCTTGAGAAAATAAGACTTTTTGAAGAGTTTAATATTCTTTTTCTTAACTGTAACATGTATTGATAGATGCTTTCTGTCATCCTCAGCTCTCACATGTTCATATGATTAATTTTCAACTGGACCACTCTTTCTCCTTATCAAGGTCTTTTGAAATAATACTAAGCAATCAAAAGTGCTGAGTACTCTTCATTAAGACTGTAACAATGAACAATTATCATCCCTAGGGTATGAATGGAATATAAGACGAAAATGCTAGAAAAAATAATTTGTTACCTGTTATTAGTAAAATACTGTGGTATTTGTGAAAATAGAGGAAGCTGCCAAGAGATCTTATTTGGGTTTTTTTTTTCTTTACCACAGAAGAGACTCATCTAATAATCCATTAAGAATGTAATATGCACTGATTTATCTTAAATAAACAAGATGTGTTCTGAAAGCATAAGAGAAAAAGGCTTTATTGTAGATAAAATCAAATTAAGTTCAAGCATTATAATTGAAGCTGTTTGTGCCTCAAGAAAAGATTAAGGTATAAAATAACTACATTTAAAGGAAAGCAAAATATTTAAAGGATGGATAAGGTCACTGCAGAGAAGGGCAACCAAAGTCAGAAAGATGAAAATGGAATAATAGCACGAGCAAATAACTAGTTAATTTGATTTAGTGTAAAAACAAGCAAGGCAATACAATAAAGAATCAAACACCTGAAAAAGAAAAGGTAATATATCAACAAAAAAGAACCAAAATGAAGGATTTAGGGATTACTATGAAAAGACAATATAATCTTCAGCAGAGAACTCTAATGAACTTCCCAGATATGTGAGAAAAACTAAATGCAGGGAGGTAAATACCCAAAATGTAAGAAGATGAAATACTCAGAGCAACATCCCAATGAATTAGATGTTTAAGAGTACTCTTTTTTTATATATATATATATATTCTGAAATGAGAAATTAATTCCTGTGTGCAGTACAATTTCAATGTCATGGTGCAGTATGTTTGGGTACTACAAGCTATCCTTTGAGCATAAAATTATGTCTATATTAACTGTGTAATGTGGGGATAAACAAAATCCCATTTTTTTAAAATCACTAGATGATCAGAAAGGTACATTAAGATCAGATTAGGACAAAAAATATCTAGAAGAACTTAAAAAAAAAGTCTTTAATCAACTTCTCAGTGTTTACAAATCAAGATATTTAAAAATCTGATCCTAAACTCATCCTAAAACCTTTGTCAAAAGAAACCCTTATTTTTGTCCTTAATCTGTCTATAGTAATGACAGGCCTTAAATTTGCCATTGACAGCTGTTTAAATGGTTCCTTAACAGTGTTGTGGAAAGACGTCTCATCATGAATCGGTCTGAAGCAGCTGCATGGACATTATTTGCAGAGTCAAAGCAGATGACAGCAAAGTGCTATCTAGAATTGTTGGTTGTTATTATCTTTGCACATTGGTTTAAGAGTAGACAGAAATGAAGCAATTGAATGATGTCCACTCTACTTCTTATGTGTGACAACCACATGCTTCCATGATCTGTAGCCATAGGGTATATTAGAGGTAAAGGAGATAGGGAGTCTGAAGGACTCCAGGCTGCCAGGACTCTTGTGAAGCTTTCTAGCCATAAAAATGTTAACACCTAGAGTCCTCTTTGAAAACATTTAAAACAGAGATCTATATCTTATTGAAAGTCATAAAAAGCGACATGCTATTCACCAATTCAATTTCTGTAACAGAAGCAAATAAAAGTTTACATGTTTATTTTAGTAAAACCCTTATAAGTAAAGAGCACTCTTAAATTAATTGTTTAACCTTGCTATTAAATTGTGGTCTTTGATCTGAGAAGAAAATTAAGCCCAAGTCTGAAACACTCAGCTATTGTGCAACAGAAGGTTGTTGACCGTAAGTGAGTGTGGTGGGTCTAATTTTCCTGAATTCACTGCAGTTGTGGTGTATCAGACATAGCTCCCAATACAGCTGCAAGATCAGAACACTGGATGCTTCATAAAGCAACTTGGTGAGGAGCTAGTCATTCTCGCTGAAGCCTTTTTGGTTGTGACAAATCTAAATACCTACAAGGATTCTATGAAAAACTCAAGGCCAAAATTTAAATACAAACTCAGGCAGTATATAAGTTCAGAGGCCAGTGGAGTGGTGAATTTATGGTCTGCATTTTTTGGTATGTGCATCCCTGCATATGCTTAAAAACTGTTAAAAGCCAAAGAAAAAATCTCTGAGACTTGCACATAAATAGCTGGCTCTTGCAATGTTTGGATAATACTAGGTTTTGAACAGTGTAGGAATTCCCTCTGTTCTACAGGGTCCTGTCTACTGCACAAAATGTTTAGTCCATTCTGGGGGACTGTGATTGTTCACAATTAAGCATTTTTCTATCCTGCAGTCTACTTTCTCATTTCACACCATTTGGGAGTTTTCATTCACCTATGCACAATCCATAAATATCACAGAGGCAGAAAATTCAAAATGAAGAAAAAAGAGATCTTTCATCTCAAGTGTATCAAATCTTACAGTCCAAAATGTTCTACTTGGCTATTACATTTTGCTAAGGCAAGCAATACTGAATTTGTTCAGAAAATATCCACCAATGATATTTTAGTGTTCAGAGATATTTCTGCTTTATACCTTCTCTGTGAACCATGGTAGATATAAGACTTCTGGATGACTCTTGTGGAACTGTAGCCTCAAGATAGAGAATTGGTACTTTCTGGGATAAATACATCATTTCAGAAACAATAATTGCTGACATTGTAATATCAACTGAGAGCTTACCAAAGCAATCTTACCCCTCTACTGCATCTCTGTATCTCCATGAACTCTTGTTCTTTCAGTAGTCTCCCTACAATACACATTAGCAAGATGGATGCTCTTAACTTGACAGGAAAATCTCTTGTGGTTGTAAACTAGGAAAATTCGTTTGAAGTCAATGACCCTGCATTCATACAGACCAAATGGGATGCAATGCTATTATTTGAAGAAGTTAAATCCTTTGAGGCAGATAATAGAAGCTGTGTATGTGTAACTCTGTAGATGAACTCTAGTTGAGCACCTATTTTTTCCAAACAATTCCTACTTTGCTTATCACATTCAGTGAGGAATGTCTGGAATCCCCTCCATAAGTGAAATAACCATATTGTTTTTCACAAGCTGATACAGTTAATAACAGCTCAGCATTTATGAAGTATGAAAGGAGACAGGTAGGTCAGATCACAGAATCACAGAAAGGTTGAGGTTGGAAGGGACTTCCGGAGATCATCTTGTCCTACCCACTGGTACAAGCAGGGCCACCTAGTGCAGCTTGCCCAGAACCATGTCCAGATGGCTTTTCAATATTTTTAAGGAGGGAGACTTCTCTGGGCAACCTGTTCCAGTGTTCAGTCATCCTCACAGTAAAAAAGTGTTTCCTGATGTTTAGATGGAGCCTCATGTTTTTCAGTTTGTGCCCATTGCCTCTGGTCCTGTCACTAGGCACCACTGCAGAGAACCTGGTTCTGTCTTCTTTACTGCCCCTGCAGCAGGTACTTATACACATGGATAAGATCCCCCTGAGCCATCTCCTTGAGGCTGAACATTCCCACCTCTCTCAGACTTTCCTCATGAGAGGTGTTCCAGTCCTTTTATCACCTTAGTGTTTGAACTCTCTTCATTATGTCTTTATCTCTCTTGTACTGGGAAGCCCAGAACTGGACACTGTACTCCAGGTGTGGCCTCACCGGTGCTGCGTGGATGGGAAGGATCACCTCCCTCAACCTGCTGGCAATCCTTTGCTTCATGCAGCCTAGCGTACCACTAGCCTCTTTTGCCACAGGGGCACACTGCAGGCTTATGTTCACCTTGTCCACCAGGACCACCAGGTTCCTTTCTGCCATGCTGCTTTCCAGTAGGGTGGCCCTCAGTATGAACTAGTGCATGGGGTTATTTCTCCCCAGGTGCAAGACTCCACACTTCCGTTTGTAGAATTTAATGAGGTTACTGTCAGACAATTTTTCCAGCGTATTGACGTCCCTTTGGATGGCAGCACGAACCTCTGGCCTATCAGCCACTCGTCTAGGTTTGGTGCCATTTGCAAACTTGCTGAGCGTACACTCTGCGCTATCATCCATCTCATTAATGAAGTTTTTGAACAAGACTGGACCCAGTATTGCCCTCTGGGGTACACTGCTAGTTGCTGGCCTCCAACTAGGCTTTGTGCCAGTGATCACCACCCTCTAGGCTTGTACATTCAGTCAGTTTTCAATCCACCTCACTGTCTGCTCATCCAACCCATACTTCATCAGCTTCTCTGAGAGAATATTATGGGAGACAGTGTTGAAAGCCTCACTGAAATCAAGGCAGACAATATTCACTGAGCAGGAAGACAATACCCTCATGTACCAGGCCAGTCATTTAATTGTAGGTTTATCAAGTTGATGAAGTGGGACTTCTTGGTGAATCCATGCTGATTACTCCTGATGATTTTCTTGTTGTTCATGTGCCTGGAAATGGTTTCCAGGATTAGATGCTCCATCACCATTCTAGGGATCAAGGGAGACTGTGTAGCCTGTAGTTCCCTGGGCCCTCCTTCTTGCCCTTTTTGAAGATAGGAGTGACATTCATATTCTGGCACTCAGGCATCTCTCCCAGTCACTGTGATCGTTCAAAGATAATCGAGAGTGGCCTCACAGTGACATCAGCTAGATCCCTCAGCACCTATGGATGCACCCCACCAGGGTCCATGGATTTGCATATGTCCAGTTTACTTAAATATTCCCTGACCTGATGATCCTCTTCCACCAAGGGTAAGTATTCCTTGCTCCAGCCTTTCCTCCTGGTCTGTGGGGCCTGATATTCCTAAAAGCTAGTCTTGCTAGTGAAGAGTGAGGTAAACAAGGATACAGTACCTCAGCTCCATGTCCTCTGTAACCAGGTCTCCTGCCCCATTCAGCAGCGGGCTCACATTTTCCCTAGTCTTCCTTTAGTTACTTGCGTGCTTGCAGAAGCCCTTCTTGTTGCCTTTGACATCCCTTTCCAGATTCCACTCTAGGTGTGGGCCTTGGCTTTCCTAACCATGCATTTTCAGATGGTGTCTGTATATTCCTTCAAGTTTACCTGTCCCTACTTCTACCCTCTCTACGCTTCCTTTTTGTGTTTGAATTTTCCCAGGAAACCCTTGTTCATCCATGCAGGCCTCCTGGCATTTTTGCTTGATTTCCTGCTCACTGGGATGGACTGTTCTTGAGCTTGGAGGAGGCAATCCTTGAATATCAACTAGATTTCCTGGGCCCTTCTTCCCTCCAGAGCCTTATCCCATAGGACTCTTTCAAGCAGAGACCAAGTCTGCTCTCCTGAAGTTGAGCACTGTGATCTTGCCTTTTGCCCTGCTCTCTGCTCTCAGGATCCTGATGCCAATAGTCAGTTAATGTCTATGATGTCGAACAATCCAAGTAAGATTGTTCTTCATGGACAAAATTTATATCATAACACTATAGTTTTGCAAACTGTGACACATCACAAGTTGTAAGATTGAACATTGTCTTTTACAAACACAGTAAAACTCTTTTTACCACTCCCCTACAAAAAAATCAAACCAAACCAAACTCTGTGAAAAAGTAGATAGTTATAATAAAAGTATCAAGCATCCAATGACTTACAAAGTCATCCTTCCTTTGAAACTTTTCTGTCAGAAGACGTGTTAATAACAGAGGGATACTTACAAGGATGCTTATAACTTCATGTAGGAATCATCATATCCTCTCTGATATGACTTAATTTTTTTGTGGAATGGTCTTTATATATTTCACAAATTTCCTCAGGGTTGTAATCATAACCTTGAAAAAATAATATAGAGCTTGTGTTTTTCTTGAGACATTTCTGAGTTTCTTTTCAAGTTATTTCCAAAAACCTGGTCTTATCTAGAATCTTTTGTCCCATCTCATGATTACAACAATGCCTGTTTATGGCCAGTTTCCCCTCTGAAAGAGATGCTGCCTGGTCTTCCAATTTAAATTGATTTTATTCTGCTTGCCCCTCAATGTATTTGTATCGATGTTCATACACTATTCCGTACCAATACAGAGATAAATATAAATATGTATCTATTTGTCTATATGGCTGTACGTACATTTGCAGAGTCACGAGTTATTAAGTCAGATCTAATAGTCAGATACTTTCACATTCTGTGAAAAGTCAAGATCAAACACTGAATGGTAAAGGAAACAAAATATTCACTTAACTTATTACAATTAACCACATGCCAAAGGTCTGCAATAAGACTTTCAGTCCTGCGTAATTGAATTACAAAGTACTTTGTTTCCCTTAATCTCAGTTCAAGAGGTCAATCAAAACTTCATTCAAATTACATGGAGTTTGTGGATATTGACAGCTTCCAAGGATTTTTGTTTTGAATAATTCATAGAGAAAGGTATATCTGACTTTGTTTTCATATTGGTGATATATCTTCATGCCAGAGATTCCCCTGTAGACATTGGAAGGAGAGAAGAAAATTAGACAACTTTGAGAATGATGCAGAGGGACGTGACTGTCGTAAACAGGTGTATTTTGGTAAATCAAAGAATCTCATATTTCTTAGAGCTACTACATATTTATCTACATAGTTTCACTTTACAACAAAATCTTCATTTGGAATCCGGTAGAGAAAGTGATTGTTCACCTACAATAAAAAGTCCGAGTCTCCATGAATAAGTTATGTTTATGTTAACACAAGGTAGGAAGATAAAACAATAATGAAACATGGGATTCAGGAATATCAACCATCATACTTCTGTATTATGACACTTTTTCATTTACCCTTTCCATGACTAGTAGATGTGGGGTTTTTTGATTGTGTTTTTTCAACATGGTTATCCATCAGTGGTGTTATATCAGTTCTACTTCACAGGTACTACTTTGTAAAAGGAGAGATGCTTCCAGCAGTGTGAGACACAGTACAGTCAGTGTAAGTGGGCTATGTGACAAGTTCCAAGAGGAAGAGAAGATTTCTATTCTTGTATTAGGTATTTTGTCAGAATTTGGGTTAGGAGGTTGGATCAGAATTGTGATGTCCCAAATCAGTAAAGCTGAAAAAAGGATATTAACTGTGGCTGAGTCAACAAATACTAGAATATAGTACATATTATCTATATATTTATGCTTAGCTGTGTTACAAAATGCAATTAACAGTATTACAGTGTAAAAAAAGACTATACACTATTGTTATAGCATATACAACAGTATATATAAATGATTATATATAAATGATTATACATAAATTATTTATATATAAATGATATATATATAAATGGTTATACACTAGTGTTACAAATGCAATCAATGTCACAATGTGATAAAATGATTATACACTATCCTGGTTATTCTGGTTTGGTGTGGTTATGTTTGGATTTAAGACAAGCAGATATTGGCTATGTCTTGTTTAATTCGCCTCTGCTTTACAGGTGTAACAGGCCTTTACTTTAGCTACACAAAATGAAAACACTGAAAAAGAATGCAGGAGGGGAACAAATGCCGTATATAATGAGTGTGTGTACAAGACATATCTATGACAGTCTAGCATGGAATCACAGAATCACAGAATGTAAGGGGTTGGAAGGGACCTCGAAAGATCATCTAGTCCAACCCCCCTGCCAGAGCAGGACCACCTAGAGTAGATCACACAGGAACACATCCAGGGGGGGTTTGAATGTCTCCAGAGAAGGAGACTCCACAACCTCTTGAGTGTGCTAGGAATTACAGGAGTGGTTTTGTGTTCAGGGTTTCAGTATGATTAGGAAGAAGGGGCATAACCACCATGCAAGGAACTAACTTCTCCATTTTGTCTGACCTCTAATGCTAGCATAATTTCTTCACAGCTTTAGCTTCTAAAGAATGATTCATAGCACAACTTACCATTTGCATTAAATTACATTTTAATCTTTTATTTATTATACTCAGTAAGTAGGACATAAAAGGTATTTATCTTTCACCTTTAATTTCCTGCTTTTGTATAAGGTCAGCGGTAGCTGAGCACTTAATATTTGCACCAAGTACTTCTGTCGAATAATAGATGTGGCATCACTCACTTTCTAATTCCAGTGAGTGTGCTCCTATTAATATTATTTTTTTTTTTACTTTTATGCTGATAACAGCATTAAACACACGCATTCTGCAAAAATGGAAGAATGTTATTACTGTAATTCCAAGGTCCTTTTGAACAGCTGTATATCTGTAATTGTTCATTATTAGGATAACAAATGCATAGGCCACAAAGACAAGAATTCCTGCTTAATCCAGGGTTTGGGCTTGAACTGTAAGTGGGTGCAAGAATAGCAAAGGCAGTAGGAATGTCTTGTTAAGAGTATTTTACTTGGACTTTGTTGTAATATCCATCTGGCTATGCAGAGTGGAAAGACTACTACTTTCATTTTGAGTGTAAAAGAGATGGATAAGAATGCCCTTGATGGTGAGCTATTATTGCTGATTAAGATCAATAGAATATAACCTCCTCTCTCTTTCTCCAAGCCAGAAGAAATGGAAGTGTAAGTGTAGCTTAAAGCCTCTAGCATTACTCTGAGGCTTGTGTAATTAGGAATGAGCAAAAGGCTTCAGAATCTCTGCGGCTCATCTATACAACTTAGACAACATTTTGAGGACTTCTTTTTACATATAAAAATTTGAGTTTTCACTGTAATAATTTGTTCTTTTAAACTGTAATTCAAAACTCGAGTTCTGCTCTCATTTCCCTTCTGTTTTGTAATAGCGTGTAAAAAGACCAAAGAAGATATTAAAGATTTAGTAAATAATGCCGCAGTGAAGAGCTTTTTATAAGAAATGGTTAGAGCTTTAAAAGTGTGCGATAGTTTTTGAAACAGTACAGCATAAGAACACCTTTTCTGTTATGTGCTTGCATTTCTCTACCAATTTCCAGAAAAGATGAGTTATCTTTTGGTGAACATTATCCAAAATTACACTGCTTTAAGGTCCTGTCTCTTTGTTCCTGTCCTTTCAATATTCCTTTGGCCTAAAGGCCAAAGAAAACCTTTCTCTGATCTTTTTGGGCAAAACATTTGCAGATTCATTTTATGTTTTATTTTTATGATGATTTTGAGATTTGCATCTAACATGGATAAATTTAGCAAGTGAAAAAGAAAGATTCAAGACTATGGTAGTTTCTCTAGAGACCCTTGCTTTGTTATCTGCCCCAGTCTATATCCTCAATAACTTATTTTAAATTTTGCATAGGAGATTTTTCTAAACGTAATTAAACATTTGTTCGTATTTTGAAATATGACAGATGGCTAAACAGAAAACATATTAAAATACCTAATTAATCTATATATTAATCTATTCAATCATTTCAATATCTTCTTTTTTTTTTTTTTTTTTTTCAATCATTGTAAAATGTTATGGTTTTAGAATAGGTACAGTTAATTTCCATTTTATGCCAATTTATTTTTCTCTCTCACATTGCAAGTTAGAAATCAGAATATAGTCTACAAAAGTCTTCTCTCTATCTAACATTTCACTCCTATCGTATTCTAGGTTTGAGCTAGAAGAAATCTGTATGTGAGCAAAGCTGATGAGCCTCAAGTAAAATGCATAATCTCTATCTATTCAATGGACTAAGATACATAAAATGAGAACAAACATCAGTTTTAGTATTGGTTCCCACCAAATCTTAATAACATTTGTCACTTTTAAGCATCTTTTTGAAAATTTAGGGTTTCTGTTGAGCAATTCATCTAAGATCAAATTAAATTCTCAGGCAATTATGATACACTAATTTACTCTGAAAAAAAACACTATTAAATCACTATTTGTTTTGCTGCAGAGTGGCCTGAAAGTGCACAGAGTGGAATGTATCTTTCATAGTTACTACCTTGTAATATCAGAGCCTCAACTTTTTTTTTTTTTTTAAAAAAAAGGTTGGATTTTTCTATAACAAAGCAAGGGGGAAGGAAGACAGGTTTTGATTGGTACGCACACACCCTCCTCCATCACTTTGGAATTAATTTATGGCTAATGACTATTTGCACATTTTTTGAGCAACTGTACAAGACTACTAGTCATCAGCATAGTAATTATAGCTACATTTATAACATAAGAGTAAATCTAGGTTTAAGCAAACAGTTTACTACAGTTTCTGGAGATCCAAAGTTATTTACATTCCATGCTGTTAGTATGTAAAAGACTAATAGACCCTCAATACACCTCATAGAGAATGCTAAGATTACTCAATGTAAAAAAAATAACTACAATATAAGCTTCTGGATAAGTTTCCCCCTTGAACTTCGCTGTATTTGAACATTCCGACGCATGTACCTTTCTCTTCGCAGTCAGTCAGAAAACTGGTTTGTTTTTTTCATACTTTCTGAGTACAGTTGTTAGTTTTGCCTGCCAGCTTGATTCAGCACTACATCGTACACTTTTTTCAGGCTTCACAAAGTTGGTCTACCAACCATATGTATATACATGGGGAGATATACTAGCCATTTATCTTAGGTGCCCTTCTCATACTCAGCAGACATGAGATGTGGCAATGGACTCTTGGCCGTGAGGGATGTTTGGGGATGAGATAGGTACTGTGTTGCCATGTGTGGTGGATTGACCTTGACTAACTGCCAGGTGCCCACCAAGCTGCTCTATCACTCCCCCTCCATCAACAAGATGAGGACAAAATACTATAGACAAGCTTGTGGCTTGACATCACTTACCAATTACCATCACAGGCAAAAGCAGACTTGAACTTGGGGAAATTAATTTTATTTATTGCTAATTAATTGTAAAGGAGTAGGATAGTGAGAAAGTAAAATTGAAACTGCCTTCCCCCCCTTCCCACCCCCACCTTGTTCTGAGGCTCAACTTCAGTCCTAACACTTCTACCTCTTCCTGCTGAGCAACGCAGGGGAATGGGGAATAGGGGTTGCAGTCACTTCATAATATGTTGTGTCTTCTTCTTCCTCCTCAGTAGAGCTCTTCTCCTGCTCCAGTGTTGAATCCCTCCCATGTGATAGTCCTTCATGAGCCTCTCCAATGTGGGTCCTTCCCATGGGCTGCTGTTCAAGAATTACTTCAGCATGGGTCCTTTCCACAGGGTGCTGTCCTTCAGGAACTGCTCAAGCATGGATTCTCCATGGGTCACATGTCCTGCCAGCAAACGTGCTCCAGTGTGGGCTCCTTTCCATGGGCCATAGGTCCTGCCAGGAGCCTGCTTCTATATGGGCTTTCCAGGGGCTGCAGATTCCTTCAAAGTATATCCACCTGCTCTGGCATGGTGTTCTCCAGGGGCTGCAGGGTGGATATCTGCTCCACTGTGGCCCACCATGGGCTGCAGTGGGACAACCTGCACCACCATGGTCTTCACAGGCTGCAGGGGAATCTCTGCTCTGGCACCTGAAGCATCTCCCGCCTCCTTGTTCTCCAATCTTGGTGTCTGCAGAGTTGTTTCACATTTTCTCATCCCTCTCTCCCACAGCTGCTCTGCATCCTTTTTTAATGTTTCTTGAATAAATTATCACATTGCTGGTGGGCTCAGCTTTGGCCAGAGGCAGGTCCATATTGCAGCCATCTGGAACTGGCTTTGTCCAACATGATGGAAGCTTCTGGTGTCTTCTCACAGAAGCCACACCTGCAGTTCCTTACTACCAAAACCTTGCCACATAAGTCAGGTATTGTCAAGATTAAGATGCTGTAAAATAGACACAAAGCAGAAGTCTAAGGAAATTATTAGCAAATATTTTGGGTCAGGCAACAAAGGGAAAGGGTTCTTCAGGATCTCAGGGCTGAATTTATGTACCTGAATTTCATCTAATTCACATTGTAGACGTGAAGACCCACTTTGACACTGGAAAAGTTACCATCTAAGTCTAAGAGGAAGCAGTTACTTGATCTTAACTTTATTTCTAAATCCCTCTAAATAATATACAGATACATTTCCATTGTTTTTGTGATTCAGAAAACATACTTATCAAAAAGAATACATAATTTCCACTCTTTTGAGTCTTTATACTGGCGTTTCTTGAAATAACTCTTTACAACTATGAAGTTCAGCCATACACTTCAAATACGTGCTCACTTCTGTCTGAAAAAAGGTTCTTAGGACTTTTTCGTTATCATTTAAACTATCTGAGAATCACTGACTCCTTATTTGTCTCCTATTCTTTATGAAAAAAGAATTCTACCAAGGAATGACTTCACCCTAATAGTAATATAGAGAAAATATCATCAGATGAGGTAAGCAACCTAGAATGCTACAACAATGTTAAAGTTACCTACTACCAATCACACAGGCAATAGATCATCGAGCCAACAGCAAGAGGTTTACGTTGATGACAAAGTAAAATCTGATACATGGGAAAGAAACCAGTCAGAAGACAGAAGCAGCAGAATTTGAAGACTTCTTGATATTTCTTAGTCTTATACAAGTATTATATTGCAAGAGTAAAAACCGCTTGTGCAAACATAAACAGGTTCACACAAAATAGGAAATACTCATTACAAAATAACTTCTTGATAAGGCATAGTAATCAAACATCCTATAATTCAGAGACTGAAGTAGAGAGGAAAAACAACAAAAATACTCTCAAAGGCACAATGGAGACTCTATAAAATGCTAAAACAATAGCAACATTTTGTAAGTGGGGTTGTACAGTAACAAAGGAATAAACAAAGAGGCTGTAAAAGTGGGAAGTTCAGAATTAGCATCAAAAATCAGCTCATTCTCATGCACAGATGTCAATCTTTAAGGGAAATTTTGTCCAAATCCACATCCAAAATGCATCACTTGGGCTCATATCTCATAGAAATCCATGCAGATTAAAAGAGGAAAATATATTTAAATTTACAGCATAGAGGTACTGAGCGCTATCTAATTTATATGTGCCCAAATTGTGCCATTCTTCACGGTCTTCGTATTTGGCTGAATGGTGTGCTTTAAATCATAATTCAAGCAAAAATAAATCACAGCTTTATGAGAGCTTCATTTTTTTCAAAATGTATTTTTGCCACACTTAAGCCATATTTGTTCTCTTGCTTCAAGTTTATAACTCTAAGCAACCCAAAACCAGTTTTATTTTAGTGCAGTTGTGGGTTGGCATAGAACTCCATAGTTTTTTCTTGCCTTTTTGTCATCCTTGAGTTAACATAATGAGTAGAAATACCAAAATGAGCTTGTGGCTGTGTCATTCACTACTTATATATCTTACCTATCCTAACATATATGTCAGTGCAGTACACTGGTTAAAGTCATGTCAGTATTGGAAACTAATAGCAAAACTATCTTTCCTTTCACTAAGACTGAAACGTTGACTACAAAGTGAAACTTAAGTTCCAAAGCTTTGTTCAAATATTTGCATTATCTCTAAAGATAATTTTTCTTCAGTAGCACAATAGGCTTCTTATATTAACAAACTTCATGATTATCAGAAGAGATTGAATTCTAATTAACATTTTGCTCTATTTACTAATCTACTAATTTACTAAAGAGCACTGCAATAGTATGGAAAACTATTATAAAGATACAAATTCAAGAACCATCAAAATAAATTAATTCATGGGAAAAAAATCACAATATTTGGACTGCTGAATAGAATTAAATAGTTTTCCTCTTTTGGGTTCTGTAATATTTTCCATGGATTCTTATATCATTTTAGTGATTTTAACATCAGCATATGAGCTGATAACTGAAAAAAGATCTTTCATGTTGTTTGTTATTTCATTCTGTCAACAGAGAGATAAAAGATATACAGTGAAACACCGGTATACGTACAGTTTAAAATACACCACCACCACCACCTGCCCCCAGACCTATAGATTTTGCTTCCTGTTTACATTGGAGGATAAAAGATTTTAAAAGTTCCTGGTATTTGCACTAGGAGATAGTGACATTCTTCAATTTCTGGAAAAGATGATTTGTATTCAGCCTTGTTATAAGGAACATGTCTTCCTGGCAAGACAAGCTGTTGCCTCTTTTTATTAGAGGGAAGAATTTAGTTTCTGCAAAATTGTTATTAAGAATTAAGCCACAAGATGTAATAGTCAGAAAGGAGAGATACACTGTGCATTGGATGGCAAAGTGCAATAGCTGTGCAATCTGTCAGTCCACATCACTGACATGAACAAATAAGTAAAAGAAAAGCAAAAAAATGTGGCTATACATGTTAAGCTTCATACATATAAATTCCATCACTGGCATAATTATGGTTCACTGCCACTGACAGCCCAGTTTTTGTACCTCTGCTCTAAAACCCAGTAGTCAGTACTCTCCAGCACTTCACTGAGTATCATAGAATCATAGACTCAGAATCATTTAGGTTGGAAAAGACCTAGTTTAAAGCTCTTTCAATGAGCCCTGCTAACTCCTGTGCAAAGATCCTTCCCCCCGCTTTGAGGCAGGTGTACCCTGTCTGTTGCCAGGCTCAGAGCCAGGTATTAATCTGTTGGCTCTTCCTATATCTTTCTTCATCATTCCCTGCAACTGGAGGGATAGAGGAGAACACTACATGCAGTCCTGATCCCTTAACCTGTTGTCCCAAGGCCCTGAAGTTTCTCTTGATTGCCCATGGACCTGTTGCAACTTCGTCGCTGCCTACCTGAAAAATCAATAATGGATATTTATCCAAGGGCTATACGAGGGTAGGAAGCTTTCTCTTCACGTTTCACCTGGGCCCCAGGGAGGCAGCAGACTTCCCTAAGAAGCTGGTTTGGCCTGCATATTGGGCCTTCTGTTCCCTTCAGAAGGGAGTCTCCTATGACAAAGGCCCATCTTTTTTTTCTTTATGGAAGTAGTTTTGATGTAGGGTGTAGGCCTACTTACCCTTGACAACACCACCTAGCTAGATGTTTTATCGTCCAGCTACATCTGCAGAGCCTTGTAGCTATTATGCAAGGGCACCAGGGAAGGTGGGATAGTCACAAAGGAGATGCACCCGCCATGCATCACCATTGCTTGCTGTCCCTTAAGTCACTGTGTTCATCCAGATGGAGAGAAGACAGGGAATCTTCCAAGTCATGCCTCCAGTTTGCCTGTTCAGCCTGTCTCAGGCAAGGTAATAGTGACACAGTAGCGAGTTGTTACCTATCTGATGGAAGAAATCACAATTTCATATGAAGTTACAACACAGTAAAAATTAGACATCTGTGAACATAACATAAAATTATTTAATTTGGTTTTCTTTGACATCTGGCTTTAGCTTCCTCTCTTTCCTTCCTAATGGCAGTTTTGAGTACTATTACACAATTAGAGTTTAGTCTGGGACAAGATCTGGCCAGAAAAGTTAAAGACAACCCATCTCCAGAAAGCACCTGAATGGTCAGAAAATATCGTAACTTCTTTATTCTTCTTTAAGTCTGGAAAGTGGAGCAGCTGGAGATGTGAAGGAGTTCGCACTTTTTATCTGTTTAGGTCAAACAATACGCTTTGCCCCTTTTCTCCTCTGGCAAGAGTACAACCAAACATCGATTAATTTAAAGAGATCCCATATTATCCAATACGTTTGCATGAGGTTAGTATAGCGAAACACTGCTATATTACAAAATAATGAATTAGTTATTCCCTTTGTTTTGTCCCTCATACCACTAAAATACGGACTAAATGACACTGTGAACAAGAAATGCAGCATCGCCCCTTCCCTGTCTGATGAAACCAGGAAAAATCAAACGATGTCCCGAGAGTTGTGGGATCATTCCCCAGGCAGGAATTAAATTACTGTCAGGTCTGCCTGGGTTCTGACCCTCAGAAATCTGAGGTGAGATGTTCAGAAGTGATCTGAAATCATATGGAGGAGCTGCTGAGAACCAAATCCCATGCCCTTTCCCCAAGAATTATGTCAGTGGTGACATGGCAGGCCAGAAATTCTTCTTGGTCTGCAGCAGCCAAGCCACTCCTGTCCGGGAGGCACTGTGTTTCTACATCTAAAGCACACACCTTGTCTCAGCAAGACTCAAGTGCAACCTTCGGCTAACAAATTTAGCAGCTAGATTTGAAATGTGCCCTATCATCTTGCAGAATGGACACAACTAGTCTACGCCTGACTTTGTGGGTATTTAGAGTCCCTTTGGCAAGTTATGTTCCTCCTGTCTGCCTGCATTTGTGAGGATATAGATTTGATTTGGTGTTATGATTTTACCTGATTTCTGGCTCATCGCCTTTCCTGAACTCAGCAGGCAGGCTACAGTGCTTCATGGTAATGAAACTGATCACTTGTGGCAAGCTAGATAACAGTCTGTAAATATTAATACTTCTGTGGGGAAACTACAGTGTTTACATAACTGCTGGCCTACCTCTCCACATCCTTGCCAGATACATTCATTATTTCTCAGCTCACAAAATGCTTGATGTGGTTTCAGGTCTACTTTTATGTTTATGCTTTTATGAGTGATACCTATACAGTGCAAAGCTGGACATTGAATTTTATTATTAAAAAAATAAATTATTATTTGAAGATCCTGCTGTCATAAACACTTGCATACATAATTGAACACCTTTGGTTGTGTGCTGCTTTATGCTTTGCACATGGGCTTAAACTTATGCAGGTAGATAATAAGCGGAATCATGTTCTTCCATGAACTTTTTGAGAAAATGAGTTCAACTTGGAGTGCCACAACTATAAGTCTTAGAAAAGTAAGAATATTATGTGGAAATGCAAGTTTTTGCTACTGAAAAACAGGTTGGTGTAGTTTCATTTTGCTTTTTAGATAAAAGTAACTTGGCAAGTCATTGATTTCTTATGGCTGAAGGAATTTAATAAAGTCAGCTGGTACTGATGCTCTAAATGTAAAATCTACTGCCTTCTTCATTATAACAAATCTTATTTAATGCGTGCTGAAGCATGATGCATATACTTATCTTAATGCTAACTGCTCAATATGTAGACTCAAAAAGACAGTCACTGAATTATTTAAGTAAAAGACTTAAAAGAAAGCAAGTATGCATATGTAACGTAGTTTTGTACATACAGTGTTATAAAGTTTTCAAAAACTGGGGGAGGTTTGCATCTTTAGTTCTCAACTTCTCTATAGCCTTCAGGGAGTGAATACATGTGATCACAAATTTTAAGAGTCGAAGTACAATACGGCAGAAGAGGAGTAATAACCACAGTAAAGCCATAAGTGGTCTGACATTGAAGCTGGACTGAAGTGGACTACTTGAGATTTTAGACTAACATGAATCATGCAGGAATGATAATACCCCTATGACTACATAAATGTATTTGCAGGTGAGGCAATGAAAGGTCTATGCTTGAATCCTTCCAAGTAGATTGTACTTGAGAATCCACAAGCAACACATTTAGGCATCAACAGAAGAATAACCAGATGACAGACATTAGATGATCTATAAGTTTCTTTGATATCCAGATACAGAAAATAAAAGTAAGCAGTCCTTAGCACCTGTTTGGTGCCTGAAACTGATATATGTCATATGTCAGCGTAATAAGCAAATATAATTCGCTAGATAGATAAAAAAAATTCTTAGTCTGTTTTCCAAAGTATTATTTCAGAAGGAAAATTATATACTGAACTGTAACTCACCATATTATATACCTTTCAAATCAATATAATTTTAAAATTCTTTGAGTAATGTACACATGAATTATTGTATAAATTACTATAGAGACATGGTTGAGTTTTTCCTTGGAATATAAAAGGTATAAACATTGCTGAAAATAATTCATGATTATTCTGGATTTATTCAGAGTTATGTACTTTACCAATCCCCATCTAATTCAGAATTCAGTGTATTCAGGAAAAGGACATTAACTTTCATCCACAAAGAGAGATTCAAAACAGAAACTAAAACAACATTCCCATGAGGTTTTAAGTTTTCTAGTATAATTCCCTATGAAAATGCATATAGCATTCAATCTGTTCATCTGTCTTACTTCACCTTCATGCTTTTTAATTTATTAGGTACATCAATCACTAAGTAATTATTTGGGGACCTGGCTTTAAGTGAAGATAAGGGAAAGTAAGAAAAGCTGAAATTAAAACTGAACTGGACAAAATATGGCACTTCTCCATAGAAAAATATCAGCACTTTATTTTGGTGTTTTCTAGAAGTGGGGTTTTTTCCCTCTTCTTTTCTCTCCATGTTTTTATGTTTTTTTCTTCCTCTTTATCTCTCTAAAAAAGGAAAAATGCAAGAAAAAAATGAAAGTGGCAAAGGATGCAAGAGAATACAAACTTGCAGTTTATTTTTCTTGAAAATTACTGTTTGCTGACATTTTAGAGTAACAGCCCATTTGCTTATTATGTACTAAGGAAAAAGAAATCACCCCTGATTAGCCTGTCTGGTAGTCGAGTGACTAGAAGAGTTTAGCATAATAAAGATGGCCAGGTGGATGTGTAGGGCTGAGATGTCTATTTGGGTTAACCCAGACCACCAGGACTAATATTTCTTTGAATTCTGTGTGACACTGAGAGACAGGGAAAAAATGTCTTTCCTCTCAAGAGACTTTGTGTGTGAGGTCCACTTCAGCAAATACACTGATCTACAGAGTAGTTGTCCACCTTTGAGCTAGTGATTCTAAATTCTCATTACAGTCAATGGAAAGAAATGGGCATTTTGAGAACAATCCTGCACTAACTGTACCTATTCTTTTTTCTTGACCAGAAAAAGGACTTGAAGTAATTAGTTAAAGTGTAAGTGTCTACATTTAATCAGATGAATTGCACTCTTGCCATGTACAGCGGTAAATCGAAGTACAAAATGGGTGTGCATCCTTCACTGTGTAAATGGAAAAAAGAATAATGAATGCTGGAAAGAAGAAAGAGGAAGGGACAGAGAGAAGTAAGCATGCTTAACTTAATATAGGCCTTCAAAAGAGACAGTATGTTCCTTATATGATAAGTTATATTCTGTGCTGGAAATGAGTGTACACATTCTGTCAAGGAGCTTTTGTGAGGAACACAGTCCTGGATTATACAGTTTTAATAATCATAGAACCATTTAGGTTGGAAAAGACCTTTAACATCATCAAGTCCAACCATCAACCTAACACTGCCAAGCCCACCACTAAAACCATGTCACTAACTGCCTCATCTACATATCATTTAAATACCTCCAGGAATGGTATTTAAAGTCCACCAATTCCCCAGCAGCCTGTTCCAATGCTTAACAACCATTTCACTGAAGAAATTTTTCCTAATGTCCAATCTAAACCTCCCCTGGTGCAACTTGAGGCCGTTTCCTCTTGGCCTATCACTTGATACTTGGGAGAAGAGACTGACACCCACCTCACTACAACCTCCTTTCAGGTAGTTGTAGAGAGCAATAAGGTCTCCCCTCAGCATTCTGCGGGCTAAACAACCCCAGATCCCTCAGCTGCTCCTCATAAGACCTGTTGTCCAGATCCTTCACCAGTTTTGTTGCCCTTCTCTGGACACGCTCCAGCATCTCAGTGTCTTTCTTGTAGTGAGGGGCCCAAAACTGCACACAGCATTTGAGGTGTGGCCTTACCAATGCTGAGTACAGGGGCACGATCATCTCCCTACTCCTGCTGACCACACTATTGCAGATACAAGACAGAATGCTATTAGCTTAAAAATTGTTTCTCATTTAAAAATTGTTAAATCAGATTGTCACTGATGTTCTGGGATATATTTTACAATTATTTTTTTGTAATCTAAAACTACACCAAACAAATTTGAAGAGAAAACTCTAAGAGAAAAATTGTCTGATTTTCAGCAGCTTCAGAGGGGAAGAGCCTGGCTGGAATTATTAATGAAATGGAAATGGAGCTACGCTCACCAAAGCGTAAGAAATGCAGCACAACCAGCCTGCATTTGAATATGACTTGGCAGCTCTAAAAAATACTGTTTGAGCTTTAGCTTCCTTACCTGAGAAATTTTGTTAGGTGCCAAATGAAGCAGTTGCCCTAATACAATAGAGCTCATTCCCTGCATAATAAATGGAGAGAGGTAGCTCATTCCCAAAAGAGGTCCTATTTGATCAAGTATTGGCACCTAGGATGTAACCTCTATCTCAAGTGTTTATAGCCATTTAAGGTTAAGAATCTAGTCTAAGCTAATAATCTGAGCTGTGTTATAGACATTGGAGAGAAACAGATTCTTTCAGGGAACAATTAATCTTAAACAGAGATTGATAGTGTTTAATCTTTGGGGAGCAAGCGGCCCATTTCTCTCCATTGACTGCAGATGAAGCCTAACTCATTGGCATAGGCAAGTCTCCTCACTATTGAATAGCTAAAGGTAGGTGAGATATCCCAGCCCTGATGTAGGCAGACTTATTCTTCTAGTGAGCTTCAAAGTTACTTCTCTTATTTGACTGTTTGTGACTTTAAGTAGTTATTTCAAAGAAATATCTCATGAGGTGCCCAGGATTTAGTCACAAAATTATCCATGCTGATTAAGCAGAATAGATTGCTCTTATTTTTTATTCTTTTAATGCAGCTGTTTTGATTAGTGTTTGTTTTATAAACCAACACCAATAATATTTATACGGAAGAAGTACAGATGAGTTCTCAAAACAAGGTCTGTCTCTCACAGAGGCATTCATGGCAAAAGTCAGATATAATGACTGATAATAACTGGCTTTTCATTCTGTCATCCTGTTTGATGTTGGATTTTTTTTTAGGCTTCAGGCTTCAGTGCCTTTATTGTAACAAATCAATTCAACAGTGCATGGCTTGCATTGCACGTGTAATAGCGCCTGTTTTTGTGGCAGCTGAGTGATGCATTTTAAGAGTGAAAGATCATAACGATGTGATTCCATTGATATATTTGCACTTATATAACAGATTCTATAATAGAGGTTTAATAAATTGAAAAAAAATTAATAAATTAAAATTAATTAAAATTAAGATAATTTATTTCACATTTTTATAATTTCTTCTCTAGAAATTGGCAAATATTAATGAAGCATATACTATTATCCTTCCTCCTAATAAACAGCTCAGTAAAGTCATGGCTCTGCTTCAGGTATCTGCTTTTCATTTCAAACTCAATAACTGTAAGACGCTGGTAAACATTGTGAAGTATTGCTTATAATTTTAGAAGTAAACACAAAATTTGGATAAGCTGTTCAGTATCAAAACTAGAATCCCTGATTCTTAGTTCTTCCTGAGAAGCTAAGCATAGACAATATAGTGAGGGAGAGATTAGAGGCAATGGCACTTAAAAGAAGAGAAGTAATTTTGTATCATTACTGCCTCAAAGTGATCGGACAGGAAGGGCTGAAACCATCTCACAGCCTTCCTGAAAATTATTGTTAGATCACTGGCAGCATTCATGATAAAAACAGATTTATGATGGAAACTCTGGAGAGACTTAATTCATGCACTCATACATAGTATTTGTCCTTTGCCTGTGAGTTTGGCCTTGATATTTAGCCCTGTCTATATTTTCTCTAAAACTCAGTGTGACATTTTTGTACACTCCTCCTCCACTCAGATTTTTTTACAGAAGCCAGACTTCTGGGCTGGCAGAAATACAGAATAATAAAATGTCAAAACCACCCAATTGCATTGAATTTTAATTTTGCAGGTATTAAAGTAGATTCACATTGACAGAACCCACCTTTTTGAATCAAAAATCAGAAGCAGATATCTGTAAATGTAATTCATCGCATAATATAACAAATGCTGTATACTTTACATATTCACACTCAAAATTGCTCATAAACATTGGAGTTAGCAGTTGATGAGTAATGAGTAAAATCAACTCCGGTTTCACCCCAAGAAGCAATGTAATTTACATTTATGGGATATTATTTGTATGCATTATTTATAAAGCTTTTCAAATGTTACTGGTTGTCTTATTATTTTTAGAGGCTATTTTTCTACTTATAAAGAGGATTATTACAGCAGAGCTGTTCACAGCTGGCTTGGTTGCCTTTGAGAACAGTCAATGTTTTCTTTCAGTCCTGGCCAAATCAGCCAGTAGGTGAAAGTCATGACTCGGACATTAAAGCAGCCTCCTTCAAGGCTGGCATGCTGCACATGGTGGCCCGGCCAAGTGGAGAGTGCCTCCCTCTGCTGAAGTTAAATGCATGCTGGTTGACCTCCTGCTGGCCTGGGGATGTGTGAGCTCTACTTGGCTACACCTGAAGTATTTCAAATTGTCTTTGTAGGCGGAGTGGTTGTGTGGTATTAATTTATTTCTGGAGCAATTCTTTCTGATTCTTTGGAATGGTAACTCATCCGGAGAGAGAGATGACCTGAAGGTGGATATATAGTCCATTGCACTAAAGAAGGATATGGCATGTGTGCCCGTAGGAAACCATAAAAAGTGGTAGAAGTTATATTCTGTGTCGGGATATTAATTAAGCATCTGATTCACTCTTCTGAACTGAGCACTCCATTCTACCTATTCTTCTCCTGATCTTGTGTTTTACCCTTTTATTTCTTTTAACTTTCTTGCTTTTTGTATAAATAAATTTTTGTCTGTGAGGAAATAAGTAAGATCAGATTATTTAGGTACACCTCCCAGCACAGTGGGTGCAAAAGTCACCTGGATCTGCCCTGCTCAGCAATTTCTGCAGCAGAGGTGTAAACATGGTTGCTACATCTCTTTGCCTGCAGCACTGATATATTTAGCAGGGCAGGAAGCTCATTCCAGCTATTCCATACGTACATTCTTACATCCTCCCCTATTTTGTTTCCTTCTCCCTTCAAAAGGAGTATTTCTGTCTGAACTTCCCTGTAGACTTTCATCTTGCAGGGAAAGGCTGTATAGTGTTACGGTGTTTATATATAGGTGAAAGCAATATAGGTATAGGTTTCTAATAATACACCGTCCCTTCCTCCCAAACTTTATGCATAAATTCTAGTTAAATGAACTCAAACTTCAAAAGATTATGATTATTGAAGAGTCTGCAATGAGAATTTCTAGAAAATGAACTTCTGCTAGCATTTCAAGTACACTAAAAAAATAGCTGCACTGTATCTGCTAGAATTTATTAGGAAACAATAGGACATTAAGAAAGGGAATAGTTAACGCAGAAACTAAAATAGGAACTCCACAGATGGATAGTGTTGCTATGGGGAGAACTGTGGGAGAAAGTGTGACTTTAGAACTTTCTGACATTACTGATTTTGATTTCTGTCATTGCTGTTACTGGCTGATATTTCATTAACTGTAGAGGTTTTGCATATCATTTCCCTAGGCTGTGTGTTTGGAAGAGAAGAGCAATAATCCAGAAAAATATGGCTTGCCTAGGTTTTGTAAATTCTTTCCTTTGAAGCTAATTGACTTGTAAATTCCTCTGTTTACAGTTATGCTAGCCTACAAAACACACCAAACCTTGGTCTGATGGTAGTGTACAGTCTAAACGTCTGCAACATCTGAGTATAACTAATCTAATAGAACAGCTGTGCTCTTCATTACCTGTGCCTCCACGCGCATCTTTAGGTTCACAACACATACCGTTATTAAATTGTTCCTTTTTCATTTGCTCAGGCCAGAACTCTTTCATATTTAAAGCAAATGCAATCTATGACTCATCTTTGCTTTCAGAATTCAGCCTTCCTCAGTAAACTTCCTACATACGTTACAAAAAGAGAAGTAAATTACATGCAATGGCAAAATTAGTTTGGTGTTTTGCTAAGAAGTGAGGATTGGAGGGTCGCATTTTGCATACATCTAGGCTTCTGCAGGCGTTACACTGGTATTTAAATCAGAATTTGATCAAAACCTTTTGATGGGCTTCTGTCCATTTCGTTCTGTAATGGCAATACTGATGCTTTTTTAAGGTTTTTTTTTGTTTTGTTTTTTTTTTTTTTGTCTGCTACAGCTGAAGTCGGTCCTTTTCTCACTATTGAATGGCTGCTTTCTACAATATACTTACAATGAATAGTTCTGTACTTTCCTGTCTAATTCCCTGTTCCGCGTGTGACACAGCTGTAGGCTCAGCATGTATCTGGCCAGAGTGTTCTCCCACTGCTTCTTCCTGCCTTTCTTCTGCAAATTTGTAACACGTCAGCTCATGCGAGTTAACATTTTTTGTTTGTGAGGCTTGGGTATCTTCTCTGCCATGTTTCCTTCAATGTAGATTTTAACTGGACTTATACCACCTCTCTGGCAATAACAAGTTCTGCCACTAAATCAAGTTTAGCTCATAAGTTTATTCATTCCTCCATGGCTTAGGGAAGAATGTGTCCCAGATAAAATCGTGTTCTCAATCATTTTCTCTGGGAAGAAAGTTATGGCAAATAAAAAAGCATTAGCAGATGCATGTAAATAACTTCAACATCTAGTTGAAGCTGAAGCTCAACTTGAACTTGAATTTTGTTGGCTGACAATAACATAGTTAAAATCCCTGAGCAATACAGCCTCACAAGTGAGTTACAAATCTACATATCATTAGTTTCTTATTAATCTTACGATTCCAAATGAAGTGACTTTTGAGAATGGCATTAAGTCGCAAGTAAAATTTAAAATCCATTACTTAATAACACAAAAAATTTGCCTAAATGGCAGAGTTAGGTTAGTGTACAGTCTATCTTCGGTGGCCTTTTGTATCTGATTCTGTAATGATATTTTAAATAGTGTTGTTCTATGTGAGACACAGCTATAGTAAACTAAATATTTTTTTGGTAAAAATCTATTTTTATGCATCTTACTATTTACTTATCAACTTCTTTTTAGTCTGTTCATGGTTAAAAAAACCCATGAATGCAAGTTCAGTTTAATCATGAAGGTACTTCTAAAAGTTCCCCAGGAAAGCTAAAATGCATGTGTTTTCTTCTAAAAATCTGCATATCAGTTTTCACACAGAATCTTAAAGTCAGCAATTACTTTGGGAGCAATTCCGAAACTGAATAAAGATGTCACTTTCCTAGAATGATTTTGTGTTGATATATAGTCTGCTTAAAATTCACAGTCTGTGACCTTGGTAGATCAACTAGAATTTCCAAACTATATGTTTCTACATATTAGAAGAACTTCTCATGAAGTTGGATGAGAATCTTTGAAGGTTGGTTGGGTTTTGTTTTGTTTTTTCTCCAGTTAAATAAATGGATAATCTGTAGCTGGCATGCCTGTTTAGAGACCACCAATCTTGAGATCAAGGAACAATAAAAGCAAAGACTTCCTTGCTTACCTTTCCCAAGACAACATAGGAACTCTTCCTTAATGACTCTGTTGACATTTACTGTTCACAATTTATGCATTTCTAATAATCTTCATAAAACTTCAGCATGTTCTCTAATGGGCACCTCTGGAAAAGAACTTCAGCCTGCACTGTCTATGGCCCCCTTCTCAGTACTAGGCCTTTGGGCTTGATAAGGCAGCTAACCTCATTCCTCTGTGTAAGAACAAATAAGCATGACTAGGTAGAGTAGATGGCATGTGCTGTCAGAGCACTTCTGTTACAATCTTTTGCCTTTACCTACCTCTCTGAACCACTTCTTTTGGCATATGTCCATGAAAAGAGGAAAGTAGGATTTCTTCAGAATTGCGAAGTACAGGTAGCAAAAAACAATGTTTGTATGGAAAACGTAAACAGATCACCTGGAGATTTGTGATTTTGATTGCAATTAAAGCAAATTTTTGCAGAAGCGGTCAAGCCTAGGACCTTTGCTCCTAGGTCATATTAGCTAATGCCTAAGTTTGAGATTAAAATAGTTAGGGAAGATGGATCTGTCTAAATAACTGGGAAGAGAAGCTTTGTATCTTTGTACTGCCAGATGCCAGATACAGGACTCGCAAAGCAGGTCGTCATTGATTTTATGAGTAAAATTTGACATTGTGCTGCTATTGTATTTATATCACATTGTGTATATTCTTGGCAGGTTTTTAAACTGAAAAATGTGTGTTTAGTGTAAGCAACACAGTGTTCTTCTAACAGTATGGACAAGCATTAGCATGTTCATGCTGTTTCACATCTATTTCAGAACTGCTGCCCTCCCTTGAGTCACCGGTAACATTCATATTCTCTTATTAACATTCCCTGTTTGTCACCTGCATTAGAGTACATAGCAAAGATGTGATTTACCTTCAGATAAGATGGATCTGTTTATGTGATATTGATATTCATGTCTTGTAAAAGTTCTTACTATTTGCAAAAGAGGCAGGTATTATGTATTCCTCTCACATTTCAGAGAAGCCAAGGCCAAAATTCTAACCACCCACCCCAAAAATAAAACTTTCTTTGCTACAGTTTCTGTAGCTGCTCTAGATAGTGAACCTGCTCTGTGAAAAAGCCACTAGAGATCAACAGTGCACACCTACATACATGCATAGACAACACTGCAACTAAATACAGGTTGTTTAATTAATGACAGTCACCATTACTCCTCATTGTGACTTTGTTCTATATTCCTGCACTCTTATAGGTACTCTGATCCTGCTGGAAACTTGTAACTTTATTGACATGCCCATGGACAGTATACACAGATATACTAAAAATGTTCCTGTTGAAAAAACCTAATGTGTTGGCTTTATGTTATAGTAAGTACTGTGGGAAAAGCTGTTTTAAATTTCACTAACTAATCATAGTAAAGGCTGGTAGGATTACAAATCCATGACAATATACAATATATAGCATATGCTGCTGACCCTCTTTCCATACCACAGTTGCACTGCTATGTTGCAAAGACTGTGCTGTGTGACTTCATCTTGATTTGTGCTGCTTTGTACCCTCTTGGACTACCCTGGGAAACACACACTGAGATTTAGATATGTGAGTTGGGTCACTAAACTTTACTGAACAATGCTTCTCCCATTACTCAAACTTATACATAAATCTAACCAGTGAAACTTTCCATACCTGCATACTTGGAAGTTATTTATGCTTTTAGTCTGTAGAAGTCCTAGTCTACAAAGGTACTCTGGGATGAAGGTGACTTTGCTGGGGAAAGGCATTTAAAGAGACATTAGGTTTTACATTCCTTTTGTAGGTTAGGGGTTTATGGATTATTTGTATTAGGGATTTGTGATCATAAGTCAGATTGAGTCAAGCTATTGAAACTTAATCTGGAAGTGTGCTGTGCAAGCAAAGGGTGGTGAGAACCACTTCCCTTACTTTAGGCATCAAAAAGCCCAAATGTGGCCTGGCACCTCCAGAGGGTAAAACACCTCCATCTAGAATGATAAAGATTGCTCAGCTTCAATAGATCAGATCAATTGTAATGTGGGGGTCCATTTTACCTTGTGTTGACAACAAAAGGAATTTAAGGCCAAGTTACAAATTGAGTGAAATGAATCCCACTGTGAGCCCCTGATGCTGATCTGGGGAAAAGGGAAAGGAGGGGAAAAGTGAGTTCTAGTACTACCTTAACTAACACACAAAATAATGCTTACCTTTAATATGTTAAAGACTGTTAATGATAAGAAGAAAAATAGTAAAATATGAGTGTCCATAGCATTGATAAGTTAATTCTGCAGCCTGGTGTGCTTAGATAACATGCCTTTAAATTTGTATTGCAGTGATCTATGCATGTGTTCAAATGGGAGCCTGAGGAAGTGCTGACCTAAAGTGTAAAAACTTTCTGCAGTATTTCATAGCATCCTTAAGGATTCTGTCTTCCTCCATTGGGATATTTAATTTAACGCGAATTAAATATTTTATGGTATGTAGGTGAATGTACATTTCCTGCTGAAGTCTGGCAGGAAATCTTTTGGGTGTGGTAAAGTCTGACCTCCTAGGCTAAACACTGATTTAAAGTAACAGCAATGAAAGGCGACTTTGGAAATTAAGAAAAAGGAGTTACAGAAAACACCAATTTGATAATCTGAAACTACTATACACATTAGCACAATGTGAAACAGAATATAGCATAACTAATTACATAATGTAAGCACTAAAAAAACGCCATGCCCCTTCCCCTCCCTCCACCCAATCTGCATTAAGCTGACTTTAAAGGCAAACCACCACGGTTTCTCTTCACACACACAAATGTTCAGCTGTGAGAAAAATAAGTGGTATTTCTTGACACATATTCCTCAGGGAATTTTGAGCTGCAACTACTGTACAAAAGGACTAAAACTACATTAACCATAAAATGCATAATAAAGGGAAACAGAATGGCTCTCATCAACCAATAACTAGAAAAAAACTACAACTAATGTATCTATTTTTGATGTACCTGTCTAATAAATATTTTGTTCAGGATATAATCTTGAATCAAAGTGTACTATTTAATGAACTAATATATTAGTTTAAATTTTGAACTTGAACCACCAAAATGGTATGTTAAAACTTTTTGATTTAGATATACCTAACATCGTAAAAAGTGTCTGCAAATGTGTTTTCACTTTATGACACCTTCCAGTGTCCTAATAGACTTATGTATATTGAGAATGAAACAATCACATCTCCACTTTCTAAATTTTAAATCCCTTTTTGAATCATGATCTCTAATTTTAGAAACTCCGAAATAGCGTTTCGCTGGATTTTCAGAGGAAGGTTTGATTTAAGCTGACCATGCTACTGAAAATGTCTCGTCTTGTCTTTTCCATTATCAGGCCACAGTTTCCTGGGTGGCTACCTGAAGAGATGAGAGCGTGCAGCTGCAGATGGAAATGTCACACAACACACTCAATAGGTGTCTGGTGCTAGAAAGAAATGAATCTCATGGCTAGCTGCTACCAGTAGCAAACTATTCTTTCTTTTTGTAAGATTAGTTTTGGCTGCGGCTTTTTGAACTGCGTTACCCTGAGGGCAGATGAATGACCTAGCACAGGGAAAGAAACAGTACAGTTTCTCATTTAACAACAGACAGATATCAGATCTGATTAAATGCATCACTAAACTTCACACTAATTCTATGTTACCATGATGGTCTAAGGAAACAAACCTTTATCTGTCTTCATCCATTTTGGAACCTTTATTAATGTGGAACATCTAGAGCTTCAAAAGGAGATTAATTTATAAGAGAAAAAAACACAGTATGGTCTAGGAAGTCTCAAGAAGATATGAATGCAGTGATCTGATAAGGTTAAAAATGAAATGGTATGGATACTCTTGGATATCTGCATTGCATTTTTCAGATGCCTAGTTTTTCAGAACCAATTTAATCTGATGTTCATAAACATAATGAACACCGAGCTGGAAGAGTTTTAACCAAAAAAACACCCAACAAACTCAAACAGAAATCTCTCCAAAAAATCTAACAAAAGAAACCCAAACCATGTAAAAGAGGTTAAATAGTGACAACTATTTAAGTAGAATTTAATCAGATGTTAAACAGACGACAATTAATTTTGTTCTCTTCTCCCTTCATTCTGATCTTTTAAAATAAAGATTAAAAGAAGAAATAAAGACAATAGTTGAAATTGAGCCCTGGTGTTATTAGATACAATTCCATTGAAGCCAATGAAGTTGTGCCTGCAATGAGTTTGGTTTGGAGTGCAGTTATTCTCCTTCAGCACTATGTCGCTTTTGTTTGATTGTTTGTTTTTGTGTTGGTTTATTTTCTGCTTTAGCCATTATAGATTTACTTTTAAAATAAACTCTGCTTTTCATAGGGACTGTTCTGGTTGGCAAAGTATCCCAATGATGATGATTTTACTCTATCAGTTTAGAGTTCTGGAGTGGAATATTAATTTTAGTGAATTACAGTGTGCATACAAGGCATAATAACGAAAAGGGATGGTGTGAGGAAAAGCAGCACATTGCAATGAGCCCCAAGCATAAAAAACCACATACTATTGCTGTAATAAGAGATGGTATATATGCCTGATTCAAGAAGATATGACCAATTAGTAAGTCTTTGTAATAACACAGTTCACAGAAATGGGAAATCTAGGAAGGCTCTTGGGTGTACTTTCAGAGAGAAAGTCATTCTGCAGAGAATAAAAGACCATATTGTACTTTCCCTTCTCATATAGCTCAGAAAATGTCATTAATCTCCAGCTGGTGAGGAGCATGTATATATATATATATACACACATGTATAAAAATGCTGTACACACTGTAGTGATGATAATAACATTAGTATTAATTCTAACCATCCACATAGTATGCCAATAACCAAATAGCATTTTGACACCTTCAGCTACTGAAACAGGTCAGTGCAGAAATGTATAATTTCACTTAAATAAGGTGATAATGAAGTTTCTTGTTATGCATAGGAAATGAGCAGTGAGCTACTTGAGACAGCAGCCATGCCTGCTCCTTCCATGGGGAATGGGCTATATGTTTTATGCCACACAACGCTAGAGCACTTCAGAGGTCATGTAAGGGCCAGTGTTAATGAGTAGACAATTTCAAATTATTAGCTCTCTAAATCAGGCATGCAAACTGCTGTACAGAAGCCATAGGAAAAATTACAAGGAAAACTTTTTAACTTACTACGCTTTGTTTTCTGTTTACCAGAAAACACCATGTTTTGCAGGAACAAAAAACTATGAGTAGCATGACCTTAACTTGTTTGATTCTTTGTATAAATAAAACAAAGTATCATCTCTCCCCATCACTGTTGGGTTGTTTTTTTTTTTTTTTTTAATTATTATTTTTGATTTTCTACCTGTCTTTGTACTGCAAGTAATGAGGACAGCTTTAGAGAGTTGAACAGTTATAAGCAAACCTGGTTGCATGCAGTATATCTGGTTGCCGCAGAAAACCTGTGTTTGTTAACAGAATGGAGCATATGCCATGTTTGTTTCTAGTCTGTCATTTGGAATAAATAGTATGTTTATTAACTAGGATAACATTTAGAGCTATGGATTAATTCTTGTCTGCCCATGCTGAAAGCATCAGTATCCAAAAAAGGCTTTAGTTCACTTCATATGACATAAATTTGTCTATTTCAGAATCCAGTCCTAGGCTACTTATATCATGAAGAGATGAGATATTATTTTACTTGTAGATATGTCTCAATTCTCTTTAGAAACAACATCTTGCTGATTTTAAGTTAGAGTCTGCTTTTGGCCACAAAGCTGATTGATTTAGAGCTTTCTGTTCTATCACTACCAGGGAGTGTCTGCCAGGTGAGTAAATCTAGATGAGATTCTGATTTTTTGCATGTATTTAGAGAATAAGAAGGGAAAAAAATCTAACTGAGGCAAAAAGTAGTTGTGTTCTTCATTTCCAAGTACAGGACTCTCACTGAAGTCTTTTGGAGTTTGGCATCTGTATATACTAAAGAATCGGTGGGTTGAAGCAGAACACTTTTCGTGGCTTTCACAGCTAATTGAACTGACATTTCTTCTGTATGTCCTTCTACTTTCTTTCAGGAGCACTTCAAATGTTGTTATAATTTTAAATTCTTAATGTGGTTTGAGATATGTACTATGAAATAGGAAAAATCAGCCAAAAAGATTTTGGGGACCATAGAATCACAGAATCATAGAATCAGTAAGGTTGGAAAAGACCTCCAAGATCATCAACTCCAACTGTCAACCCAACACCACCATGCCCAATAAAACACATCCCAAAGTGCCATATCTACACTTTTGAACACCTCCAAGGATGGTGACTCCATCACTCCATCACTTTCCCAGGCAGCCTGTTCCAATGCTTAACCACTCTTTCGGTAAAAATTTTTTTCCTGATATCCAATCTAAACCTCCCTGGCATAACTTGAATCCATTTTGTCTCATCCTATGACTAGTTACTTGGGAGAAGAGACCAACACCCATCCCATTGAGACCTGCTTTCACGTAGTTGTTGAGAGCAATAAGGTCTCCCCTCAGCCTCCTCTTTTCCAATCTAAACAATCCCAGTTCCCTCAGATGAACTGTTAGATGCTGGCATTTCTTTCTGCCTTGTAGGCTTTCTCCTCTGCTTGTATGTCTGGTGAAGGCCAAACAGAATCTTCTTATAAGGGTAAGATAAAATGAAGACAAAAAACTGTCTTGAAATTTGGAATGCAGATCGCATGGGTAATCCTATACTTCATTTCTGCTTTGCTTTCATTCCTTGTCTGCTTCTCTAATTTGGACTAAAGATCAATTTATTGAGAAATATTTTTTATCCCTAGTGAATTTTACGGAAAATTCTTTTTATTGCAGAAAAGCATGTCTGTACATGCTGAAATTAACAAACAGTTATTTTCTAAATTTTCTAAGCAGTTTTTTTACTATATGTATGTAATTTAGTTTATCTTTAATGTTGTATATGGACCTATTAACAACCTGCTTTGCACTCAATTGTAAAACAGAGGGAAAGCAAGATGCAAAATCTATATGTATCAATGATAAAATATGATTTCAGAGTGCCCAAGCTACTCTTAATGGATATAAGACTATGAATATCAGATGCTGTCATTAAAATACCCAAATATCAACTCCATCAAAGGAGTTTAGCAAGCTGCCGCTATTTCTTTAAAATTATACTGGTACCATGTAGGGTATAATGACGTTGAAAACATTTGAATCTGTTTGAGCTGTAGTCCAGGCCACACTTCTGATACAATGCAATCAGAAGTGACTTTATTTATTAATTTATCTCTTTATTTTAATTATTTTATATTTTTGGCCTTTTCTTCCTCAAGGGCATTATTTGACTGACTTAGTTTCCTTTTTTTTTTTTTTTTTTTTTTTTTTTTTCCCAGTTGTACTGTGTATTAAACTCTCCTTGGTATTTTTTTTTGAGCTTGTGAAACAATTTCAATCACATTTAACAAAGTATGAAGTGATCTTAAAGACAGCAAGTTCCTCTATGGCTAAAGAAAAGAGACCCAAATGAGTGCTGCTGCCAAGCAAAGGTTGCTGCTTTCACTTAGCTGAATACTGGACGTCAGAATCCATAGGGCAGAGAGTCACAAGAGGCTTCCCAGTTTTGTAATAATCCTTGGCTTTTATTCATATCAAATTAATGCTCCTGCCTGTGCTACAAATTCATCTTCTTCAACAGCAGAATATGTGAAATTTGAAGAAGTTCTCCTTTTTCTGATTTGAAAACTTAACCAAAAAAAAATTTCTGAAATTGTTATCTTAATGATAGTAAAATATGAGGTTAAATAAGGTTTCTGAAACACTAACTATATTCTTAAATGACTGTAGAAACCTAAAGCAGCCAGACACCTTCTCCTTTGATAGACATGTTAAGGCATTCAGTAATATGAGAGGAGTGAATTCATGACAGAACTATAGAGTCAGGTCTACGCTAGATGGCACTTGAGGCTCCATTTACGCAGAATACGTCAAATTGCAGTAGCTGGAATTTTCATTCTTAACATTTTTTGTGTCTGTTTGACATCAGTCATTAGTAACTCTAAAATGAGATTTAATAATTCTCATACAAGTAGTAACACAGCAGGGAATAAATATTTTGTATTGGAACACATACTAAAAACATTTTGGCATCCTACATATGCCTCTGGAGTAGCTCTGTGGCATCCTTATGGAGGACCTTTGGTGTATTCTAGACAAACTATTGCTTGAATAACATTCATTATTGTCCTCAGGCAATTTTCACACACTTCCCAGTTTGCTCTCATATCACCGCTTGTTAGCTGGAGGTGATTTAAACAAACGGCCTTGGAGTGTGTGCACAGAGCTCAGCTGGTGCAGTGATAACATCGATCAGAATGAAAGCTTGGCTTGCACTAATGTCATCTTGGAAGTACACCTTTAAACAAGAAAGGTTGCTTTGCTGGCATCTGAAAGTATCTGAATTTAAAATGCTCTCTTTTTTTTTGGTTGGGTTTTTTTGGTGTTTTTTGTTTGGTTGGTTGGTTCGTTTTGTTTGTTTGTTTTTTTTTTTTTTTTTGGTTTGGAAGACACAGATGCCTTTTTTCTAGTATTTCTATTGCTATATTTTCTGTTGTGGTACTGCCCAAAGTGTGGCAACCGCTTACGCTGGAGTGAAAGAACAGAGTGTTTTCTCCAGATTTCCTCTTCAGTACCGACCAACTTGAGCTTTGCACACACACTCACACATGCACAGAGCTCTTTGAAATTCTGATACATTTACTCCAAGATATAATAAAAGGTAATGCCATGCATTTGATCGCTGAGTCTGCAGAGGCAAAATGTGGTGACGAGTAAATCAGAAAAGCATGCTTTTTGTCCAGTGAAGGTACAGTGTTCTGGATAACCCTTAAAATGGGCATGTATGTTGCTTTGCATCAGGGGGGGCAGTGGTAGAGCAAACCCTTTCTTTCATTTTCTGCAGGTTGAGACTGTGCTGTTTGTGCAGGTGCTTGTTACTTCTTCTGTGTTTTCACCAAATGAAAGGTGTTTTATATGCATGGGATATGCATTCTTCATAACATCCTATAACAGGATAGGATACTTCTTATGAATCGCTCCAGGTTGTATAATTTAACGACCAGTAACTGGTGGTCGGTGATCTGTGTCTGTACTGTTGGGTCTCCGGAGTTACCTCTGGAGGCCCCTGCCATGCTCTGTTTGTGCCCTACAGCATACCTGCCACAAGGGCTTATTGCATGCATGTTCAAATTAAGACAGACCTGACCCCTGCTTTTCTTTATCATAAGCCTGCTGTGGGTCTCCTTGTGCTTTAATCATCCACATGTTTAATGGCAGAACAGATTCATTTTCCACAGAACTGGCTCTGAGAAGTGCTGAGCACAGTCCCACAGGAAGTTAATGACAGTGTTAAGCACTTAGCAATTCCAAAATATCACATCCCACATATGATGAGCAGTTGTGCAAAGGCAGTTATGCTTAGTAAGAGGAATAAGCACCCTTCAAGGTGAAGAACTGCGGTTTGTAGATGACTCTTACAGTAGAATCTCTAATGGTTAGATCAAGCTTTCCATGGAGCATTAAATCTCCTTTATTAATAAAGAAATCAATTATCACACTTCAACAATTTACCATTAACATTCGTTCTGCATCACTTAAAATGTTGAACAGTCATAATTGTAAGCAAAGAATAGAGACAAAGAAAAGCTGTCCCCTAATTCCCCAAATAGTGTTTTAATTAAATTTCCCACAAAAGAAGAGCATTCACATTACAAAAAAAGTAACATAAATCTCAGGGTCCTTAGCTGTTGCCTTAGCTATTAGCATTTTTACTAGTTGTTGTTGACATAACTTCAATTTGTCAGGCACATATTTTTAAAATGCACCTTTTATCCTAGTCTAGACAAGCATTTAGTCAGTATAATAGTCTCCCAAGATGTGCCCCATAGCCTCTGCCAGGGTGGAAGTAATCTGCATGCTGTGCTTTAACCGATAGAGCACACTTCAGCTAGTTAGTATTCCTGAAGATGAGCATGTTAATATAGCATTCTTCAGAAACAATATACATCTCACCAAGACATCACAGCATGCTTTCACATTGGGAAAGGGGCAGGGTTCTTACAAGACAATGAGAAAAAAGGGCAAAGTGTGCATATGTGCCAACACACTTCCTACCTCAGAGTCATAGGCAGGAATGAAAGGTTAGAAATGCATACATGATAGATTTTAGCTATTAATTCTTTAAAGTACGCTTTATCCATCAGTGTTGGAAGAGAAAAAAATGTTTTAACGACCATTAATTAATGGCAGAGAACTGTAAGATCCCTTTAGATTTTTATGCTGGACTAAACAAGCTCAGGGTTTTGCTGGTAAGAAAACTGCTAATGTTCAGTCTAAGTCTGCACTGATCGTTTCACACCATTACTCTTTCAAATACTGCCTTGTACTTGCTTGACAATTCTTCATCCTTCTTGGTGTTCACGTCTTCTTTTTGTTAAACACTTATGAAAGCTTATGCAATGCTGAATTTTCTATGCATGGTTTGGTTAGACCAAGGTCATACAAAGCTGTCACTTTCTTAAGCATTTTACCGAAACGAAGTTTGCATCAATGACATTTTCTTGTTATGTTTTAAATACATAATGACAGGGCTTTCTGTAGCTGGCCTGCTGCTCAGGGTTAGCAGATGCTCTTTGTGGTACAGCCCAGTTTCCCAGTGGAATCAATGTCGCGATATTTGGGTGTAGTCTGGGTGCAGCTTGCTTTCCTTAATTACACTCATGTGGACTGGTTCTGGAACAGACAGTCACAAACATGTTCTGGGACTCTTACCCTCTATTCCATGACATGTTCCCAGAAAGTGAAGTGATCTCAAATTGCATGTAGATAAATTAAAATAAAGAGTGAATCTTCATTCAATGTGTCACAGCTTCCCACTTTCACTAGTGTAACTAAAGCAAAAAGCAACTTCCCACATGTGTTGCCAAGAATGAACTTTTGCTTGGGATGCAGGAAGAGAAACCTTGGAAGGTTTTATATGACAGCACCAGTAGGACACACTTGCTGTTAATTGCTATGTTTGGAAAAACAAATTTTGGGTGGTTTCAATAGGAAATTATGCAAAACACATAGGAACATCCACTCTTGCTGTTAACAGAAACATTTTTGTAGAAAACAATGAATAAAACCAGGACAAGGTTTGACTCAGTGTTTTGGACTTTGAGCTTCAACTTCATTGTTGTATTTCACTCACTAATGTACAAGACCTTAATTACTGTGTAAGTCTCTGGCACCAAAAGGGACCGGAAACTATTTATGCCAGTGCAAACAATCTAAGAAACAAGAAAAAATTGTTACAGAAACTGAATTGAGACAAACATACTCTAAAGAATCTTGCTGGTTTTGGACAGAAGTGACGCATTACTGAATTGCATAATAATATAGGAGTTCTAAATATCTTTACTGTTCCCATGCCAGAGAATTTGCTGCAATAAAGCTGTGTACTCAGAATAATATGATAATTAAAGTGTTGTGGATTGTAGTGCAGGACAGCCATGTTTCTGTGCTATATTTTTGTGGTTTAGTTCCCCCAAATTATATGTGTGATTCACATACATGTATTAAAGAATGGTGGAAAGAGGATGAGTAAAAGCACTTAAGCTTCTTTGTCTTGCAATGGCAGTGTGAGATGCCTAAGTTTGGAGCATAGCCCCTGTAATTTGCTCACAGGGTAGGTACAGAGAGTGAGAGAAAGAGGAGATTCAGAGGTTAAGTGAGCAGAACTGTAGTTTGGATGTGACCTTATCGGTTCCATAGCAGAGGAACCTTGGGTAGTCTGCTCCTGATTTAAAACACATGGCATGATGACTGGTTCAAAGGGAATTGCATCTGGACCTTACAAGAAGTGGGGGTTTTTTGGTTATTTTGGTTTTTGATAGTTTCCTAAGGCCAACTTTCCTTTGTTAACTAAATTATGGGAAGTATCTCTCAGATTCACAACATAAAAATTTGTCCATTATACAGAGTGGGCAAAAGTTTTCAGCACTAGAAAAAGGCTCTGGGACCGAATTTAGTTTCTATCCCAATCCCATGTGTATTTAGCTTGTCAGCTAGTGTGATTCTTATTGTGATACCCTGCTCCCGTAAATTACATATAATGTGAAATTCACTGTGGGACAAGGAAACATAAAGGTAACCATCACCAGATTTTTTTGGTCAGTCAGTCAGTCTGTGGTAACTATACTCATCCCTATCACTGTCAAATGGACCTTCTGACATTTGCATATGTGCAACAGTTGGATGAGGGTTTAAATATTTGTATTTATTCTGACACTTATTTTATCACCTTTTTTAATAATTCTAGTTTATTCTTGGACTAGAAAATAATGTATTTTTTAACAAAGTGAAAATCAAAATCAGTAATTCTAAAATGTTATTTTTAAAGATGTATGCCGGAAATTAATTAATCATTGAACTTAATGAAGTTCAACAAAGGCAAGTATAGGGTCCTGCACCCGGGGAGGAATAACCCTGTGCACCAGTACAGGTCGGGAGTTGACCTGCTGGAGAGCAGCTCTGCAGAGAAGGACCGGGGAGTCCTGGTGGACAGAAAGTTAACCACGAGCCAGCAATGTGCCCTTATGGACAAGGTATCCTGGAGTGCATTAAAGAAGAGTGTGGCCAGCAGGTTGAGGGAGGTTCTCCTGCCCCTCTACTCTGCCACATCTGGAGTACTGTGTCCACTTCTGGGCCCCCAGTTCAAGAGGGACAGGGAACTACCAGAGAGAGTCCGGTGCAGGGCTACAAAGATGATGAGGGGACAGGAGCATTTCTCCTACAAGGAAAGACTGAGACCTGTCGCTCTTTAGCCTGGAAAAGAGAAGACTGAGAGGGGACCTTATCAACGCTTATAAATTCCTAAAAGGTGGGTGTCAAGAGGATGGGGTCAGGCTTTTTTCAGTGGTGTCCAGTGACAGGACAAGGGGCAATGGGCATAAATAGGAGCACAGGAAGTTCCACCTGAACATGGGGAAAAATATATGAGAAGTGATACAGTTATAATGTAATTGTAAGTAAATCAGTAGCAGGCTTTGTGAAATATTTCACATAAACAAGATATAAACAAGCATTCCAAGGTTACTAAACTGGACTGTCACAATCAATTTTATCACAGTGGGATCAGTCTCAGGAGCAATGGAAAAGCACTGCTTGATTATGAACATTGAGGTCTGTATTTACCTTGGCTTATGGTTGAATTTAAAGCCTGTGTTCATGCCAGAGAAAGACAGTAATACTTGGTAATGAATTTTCCCCCTGCACTGCAGCATAAATAATTAAAGCCAAAACATGATATTGGCACTAGACAGGCATACTCTAGGGCACTGGACATGCATATGTAGACAAAAATCAAGGATTAAATAGATTCCATCTTTAGAGGATTAGATCAAGATCAAACATCTATATAAGTTTGAGGAGGAGTTTCAGAAATCCCTGAAACTCTAACACGGAAAAAGTCTTCAGCTCTTGGTTAATATTCTTCCTGGAAAAGAGAGAGTTAATCCAGCAACAATGAATAAACACCAGCCCTTACTAGTCTTTCTTTTGTGTGTAGAATTCAATAGCTAATAGTTATTTCTTTCAGTCTGGGTTGCCAAGCTGCCTTACTGAGGAACAGCAGTTCCTTTATGAATTCTGTAGGTTTGTTTCATTTCAAATTTGCCTTGCTCTGTGTCTTTTAGGAGGCAAAAGAGTCAAATGCTTGGTGAAATTAAGGGATGGAGGGTTGTTTTTTGGTGGGTGGTTTGTTCTGTTGGATTTTTTTCTGTCTAAGTGAAGGATTTAATCCTAGGTGAGTGTGTTGAGAGATTTGGTTTATTGGCAGCTATTTTTAAGGACTATAAATCATGGACTAGGAAGACTAATAATCTTGGAAAAGCGAAAATAAGTGTTTTGAAATAAAGCCTTACTATTGCCAGTGTACAAGGTCAACAATAAAAGAAAATGGTGAGCAGATATTCTCTTCTCACTTGGGTGCTATTCCAGAAGTACACTAATACCACTAACATGATATTGTCTGTCAGTGGTTGTTCTGGGGAAAATTCTGAGAAAAATTGTAACAAAACATTTGCATTTCTTTACTGGAAGTGCAAGTCAGAGGCCCAGAGTCCTAAAGGCTCCTGGATACCATGATACCTCAACAATTAACTATCAATTGTCCAGGAACAATCCCTAGGTTGTAAACGGGGCTTTTCTAGCTGCTTTTTCTAAGTTCAAAAAGTATATTGGACAGCAATCTTGTGATTTCTGGAGGCAGTTGTTAGAAAAATCTGTCAAAAAGATCTTGTGAAACAAAACCCTTGAAATTATTGTGCCAAAGCAATTTAGTAGAAGATATTCCCCCTGATTTCCACTTTGATGTTTCAACATCTATTTATCTGGTTTCTTGAAAAATTAATTGTTTGTGTTCTTGCAGTTGTGGCATAAGAAGGTGTTGTCCTGTAAATAGAACTTGTGCCGCCACATTTTCTCTTGCTTTCATCTATGAACTTGTTTGTCTTCTTCTCCTTCAATGAATGAAGCTAACGTAGGGGAAAAGACTGGGTTTCTATTACCTAACTCACTATTTTTATAAGAATTGCAGAAAATTATGAATGGGGTTTAAAAGTCAGTTCCACCCAATAACTTTAAAATGTGTTGACAAATAACATGGCAGACAAACTATGCCTTATGTCTGGTTTCCTTGAGAATGAATAATAGCCAGGAGATATAGGTGGTTTAAAACAATGTAACTATGTTCAGAAAAGAGAGTAAGGGAAGGAAGCAATTATATCATGTTTTATGATTTCTTTCACTCCAGGGTCTGATCTAGGTCTGTCAAGATGAATTTATGAAGACATTTTACCCTTCATTTTTGATTGAAATATCTCTTGGATTCCCTCTTGAGATGAGTGACAATCCTGTTTTATTTTCTTTCCTTAGTGTTTTTTTAAAGCAAAATCCAAAGTAATTACAGATTTTTTTTATCTGATTGTATAGAAGTTATGTTTTACGGTAGGAGCTTTACAGTATGCTCCACGAATTGGCAGTCTTGAATTTCTCTAGACATGCTTCAGCAGGTTTTGTGTAATATGAAATTTACAGAGATTGTCAGATCTCCTAAAATATTTACCAATTTCCAGTTGACTTAAACTTTTTCATGCCATGAACCAACCTGATTTTGAGGAATTCAAATAAGATCATCAGGTTAATGAGTGAAGTGATGGTTTCCAGCCATTCTAGAAGAGACAGATGACAGGGGTCTAATGTAGGGTTCAGTGGTCCCTTTGGTCTTCAGAAATCAACTGTGGCTTCTGTGAGTCCTGGTCTGAGGGTGTAGGAAGGACTACTTCATTAACCATTTTCTCAATATGTGATTAAAGGATGAGGTTATTCTTTACTCCTGTGCTCCTCCCAAGCAAACTCAATGACTACACTAAATAGGTCCTGAAGTTAGGAGCTGGCTCTTAGTTAACAACCTGTTAAAATGTCATCTTACCCTGCTTTCCACTGCTAACAAAATAGCTTAAGTGTTCTGAACAAAATAAATCAAAGTTTTATAATTAATTTCAATTATGTCCTTGGATGTGTATGTATTGTATTAGCAAAGCTCTGCTCCTGCACTCCATTTAGTTAACAGAATAGTTCACATGCAAAAAAGAATGAGAATTTCTGAGTTTGTTTTGACAGTTTTATAAAACCAAGTTTCTATGGGCTTGCCAGTTCATATTTTTTCTCAGCACAATTATTAGCTGCCAAGGAAAAATATGAAGTAAATAGTTATTTACAATAAAAATAGTCTTCCATGAGGAAATCAAAATAAGGTTTTATCAGAAAAATTATCGAGATGTAATATTGAAAAAGAAACAGTAGTAATAGCAGTAAATGATGATAGGTATTCTGACTGATTGGAGGAAATTGTTTGAGACTAAAGGAAAATGTCTAAGGACTGGCATAGCATATGAGCAGAAAATGAAATGACAATATGAAAAGTAACAGAATAAAGCCCTGGCAGACTGTTGTTATAACAGTTCTTCCAGGTCCATCTTTAACAAAGAAGGTCCCATTGAAGGCCCACTGGGCTTTTTAAAATTCTGAAGACACCAAAACATGCATCTTGTCTTTATGGCCATGTCTGAATAAGTCATGCCTTGTAACAATATATCACATCATGAAAAGACCTCGCCAGTCTGTAGTAACAATTTGCAATAGTAATAATTTCATTAAAGTGTTCTTTTGTTAAAAGGAGTTGATGGCTACCAGCTGCTATACCTTTGACTGTAAAGACAATCACAGCCCTTATTACACCTTAGGTATGACAAGCAGTTCCTTGAAGGCTTAAAAAAAAGAAATAATGAAGACTCTTTATGCCATAAAAGCATCTGGTGGTGGGAGTGGGGAAGAAGGAGCTCTCCCTGAGGAACTATGATGCAGGGCAATATGATATGTCACTGATTACTAGCAAGGAATTAGCTTGTCAGATGGAAATGGTGGATATGCTTGCGCTGTACATAGAAATCTGGGAATGAGCAATGAGGATGTAAAGAGACAAGGCTTTCTGGGCAGATGATAGTTTGAGAAGCAAAAGTGGAAAATTCAGAGCTATAGAGCTCCTTGCCTCTATTCCTGCTGTGTTTGGGGAAGTAGTCTTTTGTGTATTTTTTTAAGTAAATAAAGTTACATGAAAATGTGTGTTTGACTGACGTCTGCAATTTTCTCATTTCAATTGAAATAACCTTTCAAGGCCCCAAATTACAACCAATGTGCTTAGGTCAGAGGAGCAATGGCATTTTTTTTATCACTGCATTTGTGTTCCATATAACGTACCAGTGCTGAAAGGACTGGGCTTTATTTCTTTCAGCATGAAATTATATGAGCCTAAATAAGCTTTTTGTTGTTGAGGCTACCAATACAAACTTATGGTAATGAAGCTGCACAAGTGTGCTAAAGTACTTCTTGTTTAGGGTTGAAATCCTCTCTCTGCCTACGTCTCCAAGATGAAAAATAATCAAAAGTGCTAGGGATTTGACCTGCTGCTTCTCTTACTTTTTCAACTTTGAAATGTGTGCTTGCCAAGTGAATTGAAGAAGTAAGCACGTCTTGTAAGCTGTCATTCTGTATAGAGATTTACAGCTTTCCATTTCTATTTAGAATTAAAGAATGATGGTGTAGCCCTTTCCTGAAAAGTCTAATAAAACCAAAGTGATGTTCACGGTATATAATGAGAACTAAATGGAGCTTTTGAAATCACTGGTAGCTATGCATCTCCGTCAAGCTGTCATTTATCACACAATCAAGCCTCGAGCAGAAGCCAAGCCACAAAACAGCATTACAAAAATACACCCTTGAAGCCTTGCTGAAGAGTTTTCAGAAGAACATTGTCATAAATGCTTTATTTCATTAGATTGCTTATTGAAACTGCATAATTACTGTCAAGTAGGAAAGTATTTCTTGGGCAAGTATCAAAAGTCATAGCTTCTACTGTATGTATGAATTGTGATTAATTCAGACCTTCACGTTTAAATGGTATTTCCCAATGGTTATGATCTTTTAATACATATATTTAGTTCAACATTAGTAATTAAAGGAGCTTTTCAGAGCTCTTTTAATGTATCTCTTGCATAGCAGTAAATATTCTGTTTTTACATAATCATGTTGGTTGAAAAAGACCTCTGCAAGTCATCCAGTCTAGCCTTCCTCTTGAAGCAGAACTATCATGAGCACTAAGTCAGCCATGGGTTTGTTTAGCTGAGTCTTGGAAACCTGCAGGGATTGAGATTCTGCTCTTTCTAAGTCAAAGTGCTGCACCACATTTCTGGTGCGTAAGTCTTTCATAAAATCCAATCTGAATGTCACATACTGCAATGTGCAGTTGGTGCTCTTTGTTGCATCTGCCACTCCGTGATCTTTGTGATTTGTTTCAGGTAGCTGTAGGTTGCTATTAGAAGGACCCTTAGAGCTTATCATGAGATTGTGCTAGCCCAGCTCCTTCAACCTCTCCCCTCATGGTCTATATCCCTTACGTAGTGCCTTCCACTGGACCTTCTCTGGCTTCTCCACACCCTCCCTGAATGGAAGTAGAACAGGATGATAACTTCTTTCAGTCTGCTTGCTAGCCTTTTTCTAATGCAGTTCAGTAGGAGGTTTGCCTTCTGGAAGGAGAACACACTGCTTATTGCGTTATATTCAACGTTGTGTCCACAGCGGTGTCAGCAGGGTGCTCCCCTCAGCCTGCACTGATATGTAGGGTTATCCCACCCCAGGTAGAGAAGTGGGAGCACCTTCTTATTGAACCCCACAAGGCTCCTGTTGGCCCAGTCCCCACGTTCATCCATGTCATTCTGAGTCGAAGTTCAGCTATGTGTTGACAACCATTTCCCCCTCATTTAACACACCCTCTCTAAAATTTGTCCCGTATCTTGTTATCCAAATCACTGATGAAGATATCAAAGAGTACAGGAGTCAGTATTGGTCTCTGTGGTACCCTGCTCATCAGCAGCCAACAGTAACTGATTGCCATTATCTCTACAAGGGCTAACACTGTAGTGAACATTCAGTACTCTCTGGTTCTTTTGAGCTTCAAATAGCTTGAAAAGAAACTTCCTTTCAATTTCTAAGAATACTTTAAAAACTTTCTAAAAGGACACCAGTGGCAGAAACGCACTAGCCACAAAACCATTTCAGGATTTGGTTCTCTTTAGGTTGAAGAATGAGGCTCCATTTCCATGTGGTTTTACTAATTTCTTATTAAGAAAAAAGTTGGGTTTTTTTTTCTTCAAAGAAAATCTATTCCAAATAATAATACCTTTAAGCTACCAAAATAGTCCAGAGAGTGTGAGAAAAACACCAGGAGTTTTAAAACTCTGCAAGTAAAACATTTTCTTGTTTTTGTTTTTGTCTTTCAGGGTTATTGTTGCCATTGCTGCCCATAATTATTTCTGCCTGCAGTTTAACTGACTTAGTCATCTTGCCTTATGATTTGTCAGACATCTTAAAGTAACCTAAATTGCAGGTACCAAATTGTTTCCATAAAATTAGAACCCATACAAGACAAAGAAAAAATCAAGGTCAGCTTGTCCTTTTCATTCTTGTATTTACCATTATTAACTATCATTTTGTATAAATAATGTGTGTGAATCTTGACTTGCATTTACAATCTGGATGTTCAATGTTAAGTACAGACTAAACACAGTAGGACACAGTAAAATTCAGCACAAACAGATTTATAATGAATTCTATTGTAGTGACTATAATACGAATATTTTCTCTAAGGCAGTCTCAAAAAACAGGAAAGAAGTTAGGTTTTCAACATTTTTCGAAGTCATTTCTCTTCTGACACCCCCAAATATTGTCAAATTCCAGATCTAGAAATTTATTTTGATGTCCTTGGAGAAGCTGCATTAGGCTTACACAGAGGAGGAAAGTTTGAGAAGTGGTGACTCTTAGAGAAGCTGAACTGCTTACTGTGGTATCTCTGGGAAGTTCAATCCTCTCTTGCTTGAACCCCTGCTTGAAAGAGAATATAGAAATGTCATATGCAAGTGTGGCTGTCTGTAAAAATAGACCTGCAGAGTATTTACTACTATCTTATGTCTGCCTATATCTCTGTTCTGCAATTTTTAGTAATAATCAGTGATGTCTACCACTTTGGGCCCTGAATAATTTAGTCCTCAAAATTACATCATAGCGCAAATGTGTTACCTAATCATCTGAAAATGGCAATGTGAATTGAATGAAGTTAACAGTGGCTCAGATGTCTTTTAATTGAGTAGAATTATGTCCCTCGAAGCTGGAATAAACAGTGCAATTCAGCAAGGCCTTTAATGTGTTCTATACTCCTTAAGAGCACCACGCTATTGGCAAAGGTATTAGTGAGAATGAACTTCCAAGTTCACTGCCACCTGGACTTGCATCTGACATCTCTGAAGGCAACGATCCAGAGGGTTCTGCATGTTTCCATATACAGCATACAGCTACTTCTCCTTTTAACAGCTAAACCTCCACTGGCTAACTTCAGCTGTTATTTGCTTGCCTTTAAGGATGATAGAGTGATATTAAAGTCATAAAGACAGCATGTTGGCTGCAAACTAAAATAATGGAAAAATAAAGCAAAGGAACATTTCTGGAATGGTCCCAATCTCTTTGGCTCCTTCTCTCACTTAATCCTGATAGGAAAACAATAAACTTTGAGAAGAAAGTTCATACATCTCTTTCTTTTTCTGTTGTTTTTATAGACAGCAGAATTGTCTGACAGGATAACAGTCAGCTAAGATCTTGGCAAACTGACATAAAGAAAATACTGGCAGTGTACCAGTTGCAAACATTGCTATGTTCAGTTCAAAGGTAGGAAATGCAAGCACAGACAGATAAAACTGGGTCCAAATTTTAGGGCATTTTTCACTTATTTAGGAGAAAAAGTAAGGATTCTTATTCTTTCTGCTGCTTCCTGGTGAGATCCAAATCTGCAGGAAGACCAGCTTTCATATCAGAAATTGAAGCAGATGTTAGCATCATGGAATTTTTGATTTATTCCTCACTGCTTCCTTTTCAGTCTTGGTACCTGTCATTGGTAACCAATGTGTTGGCCTGAGACAGCACAAACGTTATACTCATGGCATTGACAGATGCTTTCTTCCCAGGACGATGAGAAATCCAGGTGCAGGTGATGATGTGAGTTCTCTTAACTGAATGCCATTTCCCTACCCTTTAGTGTCTTCACTCCTACGTATTGAAGGAATCGCATGGGATATTTTTTGGATAATTGCTTTCTAGGTCTCTGGTTTCACCTGTGTGTTTCTCTGTCTTGTGGAGACCTTTGCGTGTTCTCTCTCCTGCCTTCCTCATCCTTTGGATCTCTGTAGACACAGAAAATTTTCTGGGGTGACTGAAGGAACATGAATCAGATTTTTTGCAACATACTTGTCATACCTTTGCATGTCTTGTCTGCCTAATCTGGGGAAAACATAGTAAACTCTATTAGCCCTGACAGCCAAAGATACCTCTTCTTTTAGCTGTCCATATGGACAGATGTCTGGTTCTGTCTAGAAGAACTGTGAGAGCATTTTCAGTCCACAATAAGATGAGTGTGCAACAGACAGCTTTTCAAAAAGAATAAGCAAGAACACAGTGAAAAAAATACTCCTATATATGGATGAACTATAGAAATGACTGACTAGTGTTAAAAAGAGCAATCAATTCAGCATAAATTAATGGTGAGATCCTGAGTAAGAATGTTCAACTCTCAGTAGCTTCTCCAAAAGCTACTGACAGAGGACAAAGCAAAGAAAAAATTATATCAGTATGTAAAGCACAAGGAGAATAGACACAAAGATAACTCATAGAGAGGCATAAAGAAAACATGAAGATGAAGGGGGCAAGACATCAAAATCTGTGCAGAAGAAAATTTAAAAGTATAAAGCAGTGATGACAGTATGCAAAGGCAAACCTGTGAAGGTATGGAGAAAACTGTAATGGAAAATGTCCTATCTCTAGGTTAATTATAGCCTAAAAACCATTATGTCAGAGCAGGCAGACAAGAAAAGAGAAGTAAAGCAATTCATCACATTGGGGACACAAGCAATTAGCTGAAGGATGAGATTTTGCATAAATGTAACTAGTGAAGAAAAATAAAGTGTTAGTAGAGTGTGCAGTAGAAAAAAAGTATAAGGACAAGTTAGTAGAATAAAAGCAAACAGGTAATTGAAGGCCAAACAGAGAACAGTGTATGGATGATTGCTCTAGCCTGAAAAAGCTTTCCCAGTTGTATTCAAGAAGCACAACACAACTAAGCAAAGCCAAATTATAATTTAACTAAGAATATATTACCCATAGAAGGCTGTACATAAGATGTAGCAGAGCAAGGAAAATGCACAGCATGAAATTTCAAGTGCTGTGGAAAGTGAAGGAGCCATCCCTTTCAGCTGAAATGAGTGAATTCATGAACTACTGACACTAAACTTAGGACAAATGATTCACATGATAGACATTGAGGCAGAACAAAAGCATTCAGAACAGCCCATGTGCTACGGTAGCCTGCAGCTACTTCTGCCAGCAGAACTCCTGTAGTATTCATCTGAAGGACTGTGACACCCTTGAGCCATGTTAAACCTAGAGAAGGATGCAATGCTTCAGCAACCACAGCACCTTTCCTGAAGAGTTCAGAGAACTAAAGCAAAAAAAAAAAAAAAAAAAAAAAAAAAAAAAAAAGGGGGGAGGGGGAAAAAAAAAAAAAGGCGAGTAATGAAGGAAACTGGTAAAGAAAAAAATTTTGTTCAAGTCAGAGCCTTCACATTGGATGAACAGCAAGATAGCCTTTTAGAAACAAGTGCAGCTATGTTATCTTAAATTTAGGCAACTTGCATATTAAGAAGTGTCCAGCATCAAGTGTTTGCAATACAAAAATACTGACTCACAAAACCCGTTTACATAATCAACATTTATTTCCAAAGGTAGATATTGGCAAATTACATTGTATAAGGCAAGCAACTACATGACAGGGGCTTTTGAGATTATATATTTACAAAAGTTGAGAATACTATTTTCAGTCTATTAACATAACTGATCTCAAAATGTATCAGAAGCCTCACAAATATGTTGTAAATCAACATTCAACAGATGTTTCAAAAATAAAATATGTATAGCATTACCCTGGAGCATTGCTACTATAACAGGTAGTGACAAAATATCCCTTACCATATGGAAATATTACGATGTAAATGAAAGATTATTCATACATTATAGTGCTATGAAATGTGCCTTGGGCCCTTCCTCCTTCAAAGACTGCTTGGCAGCTTCTGTATGAGTCTCAGTATTACCAGCAGAAAAAAGAAGAATGCAAATTAGAAAGCTCTAGCTATGTTGTTTCCTTGAAAAGTATTTTAAAACAAAGCTGTTTGTAAATGAAACATGCTCCTGCAAGGGATTCTCAGAATGCTCCACCACAGGGTTTGATGACCGGTTTCCATCCTGCCCAAAGGTGAAAAAATATGCAGAGGCCAAAAACCACTGCACATGGCAAGACAACGAGCTGCCAGAGAGTAAATGGGCAGGTACTAGCACCTCCAAAATCTTCCTCTAGAAACAAATCATATTATTTCAGATTAGCTTTATGGAGTAAGTCCTTGTTGAGAAAAAATTGCAACAGATAGGGTTACCCATTAAACACCCTTGTGTACCACCAAGTGATGGAAGTTTCTGAAATAAATTGTTCTGCTGAACTTCATTTGGGAGAACAGCAGCTGCAGGTCAATTGATGAGGTATAAAAAACACCCAGAGAAGAGACCTGAAGAACTGACTCAGGATCAATCCACTTGCAGTGTACATAGAGCAAGAAAGGTAAGAAGTGTAAGCTAAAGAAGAAATAAAGCCTCAGTAAATTCTAGTTTCTGCTTTTGTTTTTATTCTTTTCCTGTGGGCAAAAAAGTCACCTCTTTACGGTGTTCTATGTAGAAAGCACAGGTTATAACCTAAACTGGGCAAGTGGATAACAGAACTTATCTTTATCTTCCTGTTCAGCCCCACATACATGTCATCTCCGAAATGTATTCTACAACAGTTGGCAGCTGTAAGAATGTAAAATTTCTCCTTATAGGATTTAACGAGACTCTTTTTCCAGAACTGACAGGCCATTTTTCCAAGTTCACCACCTAATTTTAAATAAATAACTCCTAATCTGCCTTGCATGCAGATTAATATGCATCCCAGACTTTTTGAATTAATCTCTTTTTAATGATCATAAATTATTAGGGACTCTGTGGGGTTAAGGATAGAAAAGACATAGTAGGTGGCACAGACTTTTCCTTCACCAAGGCAGAATTATCTTTCAAAGCGCAATGTGTAGAGCTTCATCCAGCTTCTTACCAAATGTTATGTCACACAAACCAGTGATTTATTTAGCACTGGTTTTAGCAGCATTTTCTTAAAGGTTAGGTTGTCTGTCTGTCTTTCAGCTTCCAGCTGAGAGCCAAAGGACAGAAGAAGCAGATTAATACTGTGGGGAAAGAGTAGATAGGAATTATGAGGGAGTTTGGAGGAGCAGAAACAGCATGGATAACATAACGTTGAGGTTGTAAAGGGAAAAGCAGAAGCTGGGGTTGTTGCTGAGTAACAGTATACAGAAATTTCGAAAAATAAAACAACCCCCCCAGCTTTATTATTTCCTCTCCTACAGATGCTACAGTGCAGCAACTATTAGCTAACACACATTCCACTGCCTCATAGCTGTACGCCTCCACCTCTGCCATAATCAACTTTTTCAAGAACAAAATTTATTTCCTTTCTATGGTGAACTATTATATTTATTTTTTAAAGTAGAAAAAATGCCAACAGTTAAAAAACCACTTGTGATCTAGGGGTTATCACTTGCTGATATACCACGATTGTCATACTCTGCTTGGATTCATACTTGTATGTTTCTTTAAGAAAGGTATCATTGTTTGATTATAATGAAGTCATATCTGACCTAAATTGCAAATTGATGCAGGAAAGGAGACTTTTCAGGATGAAATTGCCTTTTTATTCTTGAATGGATAAAAGATATTAAATTGCTTTGAAATCGCCCCTTCCTTTATGAGTACATGTGCATGTTTGTTTAATAACAGTACTACTTTTTGAAATCTTGGTGTATGGCCAATTTTTTCCCCTATTTCCTGTGGCTGGATTTGTCTGATAACACCTTTGTTTCTCAGCATTGATATCAGTAATTTTTCTTCTTATTCATCAATCTATGTTAGTGGATATTTAAATCAGTATATGAAACGCTCAAAATTTTCTGTATTCAAAAAATTCTTGTCACAATTGATTACATGTCTATCTGATGCACCAGGTATATAAAGCTACACTGTCAGGCCTTCAATCTGTGATGTTGAGGTCACAGGAATTTTATTTCTGAGGAAGTTCATGCACAGTACCTCTACAGTGATAGAGAAACAAACTGTGAATGTGTAACAGCATGAATCTGGCAGAATTGAAGTAGACATGATAGTTTTCTCTGGCTGATGGAACTGACCAAGAAGATGACCACAAAGCAAATCTCCTCTCCCACAGAAGATCTAAAATTATTTCAGCAAGGCTTTAAACACACGTCCAATGAGTGAAGATCTGCCTTTCTCTGGGGAAAAAAAAAAAGCTACTGTGATATAATTTTGCTAAAAATAAATAAATAAAACAGTAACAAAAAAATCTTGTGGAAAGACAAGGGAGATTACTAGGAAGTTTTCTCAACTGAAAAAATACACATTAGCAGGTTTTGGGTTTGTTGCTACTTGTAAGAGTTGTAAATTGGAAATAACTAGGAGTTATCTAAGATTAAATACCTTTTTCTGTTTCTTTGTTTCATTCTGAAGTTAAAAATACAAGGCCATGCTCAACTAGCTGTTACCTTCTGTGTTCAGAGCTGTGAAAATGCATTCGTGAGAGAATCTGTCCTCCCACACTTTTATTATTTTTCTCTTCGTTCATGACTCTAATTACTGGTACACTTCAAAGATTCATACTAGCCATAAAAGAAATGCACGCGGTCTGGTCACCAAAATCTGTTTATGCATGGATAAAGCAGATAAAATATAATATATTTTCCAGGAGAAAGCTCCTGCTTACAACACTTGTTTTAACACAATGTTTTAATTCACTTCATGATAGTTAATCTATCCAACCATCCCACTAAGATCAAATTCCATGTTGAATCTTTTTTTTTTAGTAGCCCATCCTTCCCTTTAAGGGTTTTCTGCATCAGAAATTCTTTTTTAGCAATATTATTCTAAAAGAATTCATTATCTCTTTTCACTTTACTCCTTGTATTTTTTAAAGTGGCTACTGTCAGCAAATATATGATGGAAAACAAAAAGCTTTTTTTTGTACAGCGATTTATGTCATTTTATTTTCTAATGTAATTATGAAAGTCTTAATGAAGTTAATAGTTTCATTTTTGTTCCACCTGTTCGCATTATTCTTTAATGTTTCATTGGCTTATGCTCAGGAAATCAGTGACCAATCCAGGGAATACTTTGAGAGCTAGGTGGTCATTGTTTTTTTCTGCATTTCATGAAAATCATAGGGAAATAAACCAAAAAGATATTAATGTTTCTGTTTTGCTTTGGTTTTATAGGTGCACATGCATTTAAAATCATACATGAGAAAGTCCAGAAAACAACAACAATGAAACTTTTTCACTGGATACCACTATAAAGCAACAGATGTAAGGGTAAATTGACACTGGCAGTTCCATGCTCTATGCTACATGAGATACTACTTTGGTAATGGTAAATGTACCTCCATACCACAGTGAGTATCTGGTCTAAAAGCTGGTGCATGCATCTGAGGGACATTGTTCCTGTGTGCAAGTGCTCACTTATACTAAGGAGCGGTAGGATGGTTGTTTCCCAAAAAGTTTATTTCTCCCTTGGAGTATAAAGAAGGTCTTCATTTTTGTTGGACCTTAAGAAACATTTTCTTTCCCTTTTCTCTTATAAAACAAAATACCCGTAGATGAACTGGTGAGAATTTTGGTGAATTGTCTCATCTATCCCCTATCCCTAGAATGGAATATTCTTGACAAATGCTTTTTCCAGTTTTTTAAAGACCTGTGATGACAAAAGCCTCACAACGTTTTCAGGTAGGTCATGTTGGAGCTGCTCTATTATTACCATTAGACAATTTTTGTAAGTTCTAATGTAAATCTTTCTTCTTTGTACTTTAAGCTTTCTACTACAAGCATAGATAAGAGGTTATAATTTCCCGTTTGAAGTTGCTTTTAATAGACTATAACGTAGGGAGTCCTTCAAGCATTGAATTAATGGATATTGTAGGATGGATGCTTTCTACCAAAACTTGGCATTTTTCAATGCAAATTAGTTAAATAAAAAAAATCACAGCCAGATGCAATTCTTTAATACATTACACAGTTCTTTAGCTCATAGCATGTATGCTGTAGACAGAGCCATTGAGATAACTGCAACAATACTGAGCCAGACTAATAATAGAAACAGAATTTGGCCTTAGAAGTTCAGTTTGTGTTATATCATATTCTCTATAGAATGCACTTTATCACCAAGTTCCAAGAGACTGGGAAGTATTACGTTTATTTAAAAATAAAAACAAATCAAAATTATGAGAATAAATTAGAGGAATAGATGTGTTCATAATTGGTTAGTATAGATAGGTTGAGCAGGACATTAGGAATCAATAGCTTCCAAATGTCAATCCTGCTTCTAAACTGGAAATAGGATGATGGGTAATCTCTTCCTGGTCCAGTAATCTTTTTTATTTTTCCTTTTCCCTACTAATGTATTCTTGTTGCTGTTATTATTGTAATATTTTGTTGTTATTGTTGTAATGTATTCAGTCATAGCTATCAGTTAATTTTTTAAGATGTGCGATGCTGTGAAATACATCTGCAATGCACATATTATTCTCACCAATTATTATTAAGTGCATTTTTGTTTACTGACTGTACGTCATGCTGGCATATTTCCCCAAATACAAAATATATATTGCTAATTAGAGAGCTCCACTGGGATGCAAAATGCCAATTTGAAAACTCACATTATGAGTTCTCATAAAAAGAAATGTGGCCAGCAGATCAAGAGAGGTGTCTCTCCCCCTCCACTCTGCTCTGGCGAGACCCCACTTGCAGTACTGTGTCCAGTGCCCTCAATACAAGAAGGACATGGACTGGCTGGAGCGGGTCCAGAGGAGGGCCATGAAAATGATCAGGGGGCTCGAGCACCTCCCTGTGAGGACAGGCTGAGAGAGTTGGGGTTGTTCAGCCTGGAGAGGAGAAGGCTCCGGGGAGACCTTACAGCAGCCTTCCAGTACCTGAAGGGGGCCTACAGCAAAGCTGGGGAGGGACTGTTTACAAGGACACACAGTGATAGGATGAGGGGCAAAGGTATTAAACTAGAAATGGGTAGATTTAGATTGGACATTAGGAAGAAGTTCTTTACCAGAAGGGTGGTAAAGCACTGGAGCAGTTTGCCCAGAGAGGTGGTGGAGGCCCCATCCCTGGAGACATCCAAGATCAGGCTTGATGGGGCTCTGGGCAACCTGATCTAGCTAAAGATGTCCCTGCTTACTGCAGGGGGGTTGGACCAGATGACCTTTGGGGGTCCCTTCCAGCCCAATGCATTCTATGATTCTATGATTATTTAGGGCCCAGTAACAGGTAAAAATAGCTCAGCATACTGTATTGCTCTGCTCTGTATCTGCTGGTATTAAAATAGATGAGTTACACAAGGGTAAAATTGATACAGATGAAAAATAAATATTTAATAAAGGTAGAAAAAAATAAATGTACTAAAGCAGCTAGTGAAGAAACTAAAAGCTCACTGTATTTTCATGCGTAGCCTGTAGTTTCTGTTTTGAGATGCAACAAACTGTGCCAATATTCATTGTCACTACTTCTTGATATATCTATTTGGATGATAAACTGTAAGGCCTACCCCAGAGCCCTTGCTACTATGCACTTCCTGCCTTTGATCACCTTAAACTCTACTACCCCTTAGACTCTTACCCTTTATGTAATTTCATGTATGTTTTTGCAAAAGTGGCTCAAAGGCTTGTTTTTTTTTGTTTCTAGAAATAAACAACTTTTTAACAGGGATCTTTGTAGTGTTATGGAAAGAACAGATATTGTACACTATTACTCTTCTCTTTCTGCACTTCTTTGCCAAATGTTGGGCAAAAGCACTGTAAATATTTTTTCCTGAAAATCAGCCCTTTCTGAGTCAGCATTATTGTAGAGCAAACCTGTAGTAAAGACATGAAAGGTGACAGAGGTTGTTTACTCAGGAACTCAGTCAGGTAGTGTTTTATCACCATACTTATCCAAATGGAGGACTGGGAGGGATTTTCAAGGAAACGATTTATTTTTCTGCATGTCTATTTGTCTCCTGTGCTTAGTTGTAGAGAAACCGTGTCTCAAAGGTTCACACAAAATGAGATTCATGTTGCCTAATTGTAGCCATATCAAAATTAGGCACCTAAGCTTGTGTCATTTTTCACTGTGGTCACAGGTCATCAGATGCATCTTAAGGACACATTTTAGGATGAAATAAAATAAACCACACTTTTTCTTTACAGCATCTTTAGAAAGAATCCTAGAAAACTGATGGAGAATACTTACCTAGGGAAGTGGCTACTGCAAACTGAATTCCATTGTAAGTGGACAAAATAAGCAATAAAAGTTGCCTGACTGAGACTTCTAAGTAGATAAAATAATACTCAAATAAAATAATTTGAAACTTAAATGTTAGTAAGTAGGAAAAATAAAATTAGATCTGTTTCAAAAGCAGGAATAGGGGTTATTCAAAGAATACTATTCTTAAGTACACTTTTGTAACTCATTCTTGTCTTGGTATCCACTATGAAACTTATCTTCTTCACTAGATGGAAAAAAAGCTTGCATTCAAAATGGGCTGGCTGCCTCAGTGGAAAATTCAGCAGGTTTCTTCCCCCACTATGAATATAGTTAATAAATGGATAAGGAGGATACTATTGTTTTTGTTGTTTTGAAAGTATTAGACATTAGATTATTGTATTTCTTGAAGTTAAACTTGCAGCTGGAAGGGAGCAAGGCATCAGTTTTTGTTGCCTATTTTTAATTCTGATAAAAACGTGTCTTTAATTCATCCATGTACTATAAACATTTTATGATAGGTAAATATATTGCAGAAATCATTAACTGCTGTACCTGAAAAGCTTCCACTAGCTTCTAAACATTTGTATATTCATTTTAATTGCTAACTGTAACAGAATAATTACTTTAATTTTGAGGAACTATACATAATGGGAAGTGTGGGTTATAGAAATCCTCACTATGCTTTTTTGTATGCTGTTTGTGGGCTTTTTTAGGATGTTCCTTTTAGCACAACATATATCTCTTTTCCCCTCTGAAGTCCTTTTAGAGACTAATTCTACCAGATTGTCTAAAACATACATTTTAGAATTGCTAACATATATAGCAGTTTATACCACATGAAATCACCTAAATCTTGGATTCTGAAAGATGTAATACAATATAGGAAGACAAGGCACAACAATGGTCATGGGAGAACAGCATTACAGAGTGTAGGAGGTTCAGGTTGTGACAGTTTCACTTTGTTCAGTGTTGTAGCTGGAAATAAATCCATTTCTAGCACACAAACAAATTTCTAATTATTTATGAGTAACCTTCCCTCTCAGGGCCTAATGAATGATCATGGAAGGAATAAAAAAAAAGAGACTATAGAAGAGAGTTAAACAAGAACAAGATAAAAGAATTATATGAGCACAAGAAAAACAATCTAATTTCTTTTGCACAAGTAATTGCAACATGTAGAGGGTGGATTTTCTGTTCTAGGTGAACTGGTGAGTATCTGACACTATCTATGCAAAGAACCTCCCATCCAGAATTGACAAACTTTTTTTTCCCCCTATTCCACCAGTATAACAATACCAGATCAGAACAAACATCAGTGACTTGAAGAATCAATACACAGTTATAACTGACTGAAGGGCCACGGGAGAAGAGGGCTAGCCATGGTGGGTACTGTGGGGCATGTGGGTGCTACAGGGTAGCGTGCAGACTCTGGGACACATTACAGAGCACGATCGTTTTACCTCAGTTTTAATCACCTGGGTCCAGTTAGGTGCATTTGAGCCACATCTGCAAAAGCCCCCCCAGTCTTCCAGGCTTAAACCATGCTAGCTTCAGGATGGTGACTAAGACTGAGAGAATGAGACACTTAGAAAAGCTCCTTGGAAGTCTGGTGCACAAGAAACCTGCAAGCTAAGTGGATATCAACTGGTAAAATGCACAAAATGTAGGGACATCTGAGGTTTTAGCTCTTGTTATCTTGGCTGCATGACTCAGAGCAACACATAATTCTCTCTGATGCACATCAGAGCAATTACTGAGAAGAGCTCTAGGTCATACATTTTGCTTGACCTGAGGGAATTCAAGCAAATCCTTTGGGAGCATGCTACAGTTGAAAGGCTAGGCAGGTTGAGGGTATCCTCCATGCAGCCTATTGTGGTGGTGACAAAGAATTCACATGGTTAACAAGGTTATAGGGACTAGAAGGAAAGCAAGACAAAAGAAACCTGATCATGTGGCTTTCTGGGTTGAGGTGAGCTCAGGGTTCTGGTTTCTGCTCCAGTTTCTTTTTCATTGCAGACCCCGTGAAGTGCAATTCAGAAAATAGTTCTAGTGCCAGACTCACAGACTCCACTTTTCAGATGTGTGTCTTGAATCACTGGGCTGTTCATGTGCACTTGCTTACTGCTCCCTGGGTCCAGGTGTCTGCTATTCCCTCTCGTACACTGCCAAGACTGGCAAGGTTTCATTGCTAAGGTAGAAGGGAGCTGGTGTGAATCCCAACATGTCTCACCTCTAGCTCTCATAACTTTCCTATGGGCAGATAGAGAAGGTCCTTCTTATGCTAAATGAAATGCATTAAATCATAGAGCACGCCACTGAGATTTGATGACATAAATCATTCCTGGAGATGAGTGAGGAACTACTTTGAAAGATTAATATGCCTGGTATATTATCCATAATCTGCAAAGTTAAAAATGGAAGATGTTCCTTTTCCTCATCTCATTGTCTCCTGTACTATTTTCTTATTTTACGTAATGCTTCTCATATTTCCACTTCACAAATTTTCATGTCAAATGTAAGCCTGATTTTTGCTAGGACAAATACCTTATCACACTTTAAAAAGTCTTAGAAGTAGGAGTGACTTGGAGTTTATGACATCAAAATGTACTGAGATGTTTCATGTTTACAATAAAAATAATTATTTTAATATATTTTTCAGCTTATGTAATGTGAAATGTGTTTCTTTTCTTTGGGGATAATAAAAGCGGGGGTTTTTTAATTAAAATTTGTCCTTGTTTTCTTTCTAGTGAAAATGGTCCATTGTAAATGAATAAATACAAATGGGTTCTCCCCCATGTACTGGTTGTGCATATGTTTAGTTAATACACTACATTTTTGGGCAAGTTTACCTAAGAACCTTGTAAAATTAGTTGTTGAAATAAATTCTGTTTTATCTTAAATTATTCTGCACGTATTAACCTCATATTCCCATTTTGACTAAGCTTCCCATCCTTTTGCCATGTAAGTTCTGCATAAAGAGATTTTTATTACAGCAAATGGGCACAGAAGTGCATAGGAGCTTTTGAAATCTCCATCACGGGAGGTCTTTAAGAACAGGTTCAGCAAACATCTGTCATGTACTGATCCTGCCATGAACTAGAGGGGTAATCATATAACCTCTTGAGGTCGTTTCTAGGCAATGAGTCTATTTTATATGTGATTGGGACTGTTGCATTGCATGCATGAACTGTGTCAAAACTGTCGACACTGTGTCTGTATATGAACTGTTTCTTAAGAAGAATATAATGTGTGGAAAGAGAATTTAGGTAATGGGCAAAACCCAGAGAATTTAGGTAATGGGCAGAAAACATCTGTCTAGATCCATCCTTCCTTCCTTCCTTCCTTCCTTCCTGCCTTCCTGCCTTCCTGCCTGCCTTCTTTCTTTTCTTTCTTGCCTTCTTTCTTTTCTTTCTTGCCTTCTTTCTTTCCCTGCAGAAGGGAATCCTGCAATTGTGCTGTATAGGAAACTCATTTCAAGGAGCTGAAGAACTCTGCAGTTTTTCAGCATCTGCTGGGGGTCATGTTTGCCCCATTTGTCTATAATTTCTGAGTATGAAAGAACCGTTCAGCAATATCCATTTTTTTCTCACTCGTTTCTGTGTGTTATATGTGTTCTGCTCAGGTCACTCTTTTACACCAAGATATTTCCAGGGTAGATTTCACACAAAATATTCCTCAAAAGTTTGCAGAAATCTTTTACAATCTTGGCAATAAGTGTTTCTTTCATGTCATTTCGACGTTTCTATGCTGTAGTGTCAGTGCTAAATAGCTATAACTCATCAGTCAATTGACATCAACTGGCACATAGCTGCAATAAGGGCCTTGTGAAAAAAGATTATTAATATTATAGTAATTCTTCTTCCATCTGTGAATATCAAGACATGATGCATGAGAGAGCATCTTCAGTCTGTCTATGGAGAAATCAATGCTCAGAGGGAAGTGGCTTGTTCAAAGTTACCAAGTAGACTTGCAGCAGAACTGGGACTAGGACTAGATTTCCCAGAGCCCCACTTTAGTACTTGATTATCTCAGCTATGCTCCTTCCGTTGGTAACATTAACTGTAGCACCATCTTGTACAAAGTTCTCCCCCCTGCCCTTTGTTTCCTTTTTAGATGGGCAATTCTCACTCTCTTAGGTTTATGCTACCAAAAAGAGACAGGAAAATAGGAAATTGGCGTCTGCTTTTTTTTTTTTTTCCAATGAATATGCTTGCATTGAAGCAAACAGCAAATAAAAGAAGCCCAGAATAAATAAACACTATATTGATTCATATATTTTACTGATAATTTAATACATCTTCAATTAATTTGCTACTATATCTTCTAGTTTGGTAGACATAACTTACCTTGTGTCTGTAGTTGCCTGAAAATAAAACTAATTCCTTACTGTTTTTTGAGTTTTGTTTTCCTTCCGTGTGCCTTAAAATATTCTTTAATTAGCTAATATGGGCAGAAAAATTAATCAGATAGATAGACAGATCTTTACTAGAAATTCAGACACACTGCCCAAATTGTTATCCAGTACTAAGATGGCTTCTCTTTTGAATGATCTATGTACAAATGTTACAGTAAAAAGCTCACTTTTGGCTATATTATAGCCTGCAGTGTTACTGCTTATCTTCTTCAGAAAAATACAATTTCAGGGTACATGTATAATTTTGTGAATATTGCTTCAGATTGGAAACATTATTATGTGGTGTGAGATGGAAAATGATCACTTTATTTTAAGCTCTTGTTCGTTTTCTGTACAAAAGGATTCTGACAGCCTGATAAATGTTTCTTTATTTTCATTTTCTAAAAGAAAACTACAGATGTACAAATGTATGTTTCATTTCCTTTCTTTTGGACTCCCTTTGTTTTCTTGACCTAATATTTAAAGAAGATCAATGATGTCAATAGGTTTTATGTGTGACATTGAGGAGAATTGTTGTTGAAATATATAACAATATTAAGCTTTCAGAATATGCATTTTTCAATGAGAATGTTTTGATGCTTTTTCTTGTGGCATTTTCTGAACATTTTTTTTTATTATTATTATTCTGAACTTATCTGTGTAATATATTATGGGATTACAAAATTCCAAAATTTCAATTAGCCCTGTTCTACCAACTGAAAGTTAATGAAAGTTAAGTATAAAGAAAACATCTTTACTTTTGAAAGTAGATTAAGGGATACACCCCAGAAAGTACGTCTTTCTATTAGAGAATGCCTAGGTCTTTCCTATATGTAGTGTTCAGAAGCATGTTTTCCCCTACCCATTGAACAGGAAAGATTATTCATCTTCCATCTATTCATCTGTGTGGTTCTCAGCTGGTTATTTTCCCATGCTATTTCTCTAAATTCATACTAGATATTTACATAAATTACATTTGTCTTATTTAAGCAAAACATAATATGAACAGAGATATTTTGATGTCTTTCTATAGTATGCTCAAATATAAGGATGCGAAGATATCTGATTAGAAGCTGTCCCACTTATGAACAAACAAACAGAACAAAAGGCAAGAAAAATAATGAAATCCCAGATACGAAACCCTAGTAAATGGAAATAGTAGAGATGACAATGAAGATGAGACCTCTCAAGTTGCTGATGACGGGCCATTGAAAAACCTCACATGTAGCATTTGCAAGGTTCAATCTGAACTTTGCAGCTGATAAGACAGGGGAAACAAGATTGTCATAGATCTCATGGGAAAGCAACTACTTATTACAGTATAGCTGAGAGGGCACGTGGGCTTGTGTAAAACTTATTATGGGATGTTGAAATGAGATGTTGCTGTAAGATTTAAAGACAAATAAAGATGTAATAGCTAAAGAAAAAGAAAAAGAAAGAGAGGGACTGAATAAGGGAAGAACAAGGATGGCAGGTTAGAGAGAATGAGGACTAAAGGGTCTGTCTGGGTGTAAACCAGAAGCTGGTCAGCACGTCTGTCTGGCCAAGACCTGTGCCTCATTGCTGCAGTCTGTCCTGTCTTACTAAATCTTATTTCTTACTATTTTCTATGTAACCACACTCTCTATTCTGTATGTGCATGTGTGATTCATTAGCAACCTTCAGACTGACCTACATGGTCAGTAGGAGGAAGCCCAGGCCTGGAAAGACCTGAGGGCTTGACAGAGATGCTGGACAGAGTTAAAGCTGGGCTTTGAGAAGATTTCAAGGGAATTTCAAGAGTACTTTCAAGGAATCTCTGAATGTCGATATGCCTGTGAATCAAGACAATGCGTGTGTGTGCACATAACCTTCGATCCTGATCAAATATCAAACGAGGGGCAGGATGAGGCCCTCAACATTCATGTTTACATGAGTAGTGTTGTCTTTTTTTTTTTTTTGCGGGGGGAATTCTCTCTGCCTGTTCCAGGCAGTGTGGTCAGATGTGTGTTCTGTGTCTGCGTATCTGGACACTACAAATACATGCTTAGCCTTGTTACAGATCCAACCTGCACATGGAAACTGAAAAGAAAACAAGCTAGAAGTAAAAATCCCTGTGGTCCTGGATTTGACTTCTATTGACAGTTATAATAAACAGACTTAAGATATTGTCTTTAGACTCACACGTTTGAAATATGGCCTTACCCTTCAGTGTGCTGAACATTATACTTCATATTCATTCTGTGAAAACAGAATGTAATTTTGTCATCTGCAAGGTTCTGAGCAATCACCTGCCTAATCTGATCTACCTAAAATAATTCCAAGAAGCAGCTACCAGGGTATACAAGTACAACATTGTGTCAGGCAGTACTCTGAAAGGGGAAATACTGTCTGCTGGAAACCGGGGGGGAAAAAAAAAAAAAGTTTAGTACTGTGCATTTGGGCTCTTTTTTTTTTTTTTTTTTTTTTTTTTTTTTTGTAATTGTTTGAAAGCTAGAAATACCAGATTGGGAGAGGATAGAATAGTGCACATGGTACATTTAGGAAAAGCAGTTGAAACTCAAAAAAGAGTTGAGTTGGATGACTTGAGAGATGCGCTGTCAGTGAGGTCAGTCTGAGCAGTAGAATATTCACCAGATGAAAGAGAAGGAAGCTCTTCTGCCTGAATGTCTTAGAAGTCAGCTAGGCAAATCCCTTGAAAAACAGATGAAATGGGATGGACAGGTCATTTGAATTTCCAGGTGCATTTGAAACCCTATGCTTTTGAGAAATTTTGTGACAGAAACGAAACTCTTTTGTTGCCCAAAAAGTTTAGAAGACACTGACTTTGATCTGCTAAGTCACAATGATTAAATAGGATCAGTAAGGACAAGGACTTGGAATGCCAGAGCTTTCAGCATATGTGAACTGCTGTCCTTCCAGCAGAGCAGTACAACATATACATATACACCTTTCAGGCTCTGTAGAAGGAAGCCACAAGGTTAGCGGGTTACTAATCCAACTGAAAAGAAAAAAAGCTAATAGACTCCTGAATATGCAAATTAGGATCCCTCACCCTCAAGAAACACTGCTGTGGAGCTTAATGATGCTTTCAGTCTTGACTAACTGGCACAGGATGGACCTAGGTGAGAACCAGGCTGCCTTTTTACTTGGTCACTAGTGCTTTACTGTAAGGAAACCTGCTAAATGAACAGGATGCAATAGCTCTTCTCTGCCTTCTCACAACTTCATCCTTGACCTGGAGAAACAAATTGACCCTTCATATACTAGTGTCAACACTTGGAGTGGCCCAGGGAACCGTAGAAAAAAACTTCATGGGGCATTCTTCACCAAACTGATACAGTTTTGGGTTTTTTTTTCAGAAGAGTCAGACTGGATGCTTCTTTAGGCTAAGCCTCCAAAAAGACCACTTTTGGTCTAAGGATTTTACATGTTATCATATCCAAAGCCACAGAACTAAACAACAGGTGAGGCTGGAAGGCACCTCACTTTGTCCAGTGCACCTCTCCCGCCGAAAACAGGGTCAGCTAAAACAGGTTGCCAAAGACTGTGTTCAGTTGGGTTGTGAATAATTCCAAGGGTGGAGACTCCACAAACTCTCTGTTTCAACTTTCAATAACTTGGAGTAAGAAAGTTTTTTCCCTCATGTTTAAAGAGAATTTCCTATATTTAAGTTTTGCTTCTTGTTTCTTTTCCTGTTACTGGGAACCACTGACCATGATTATTATTTTAAATAGGTTTTCTGTTCACCTATTGATAACGTAAAAGTATAAAGAATAGGGAAACCCAAAGCCCTCAACATACTGTGATAAGTGGAACAACTGCTTTCTAACTAGCTCAACTTACCTGGGTCATTTGTACAGAAATGATAGGGTGAACGCTTATTCTGTTTAAGTAGCAAGTTTATACTCTGCAAAGTAATTTTTTAGAGGCTGCATGGCAAAATTTTATAAACTGGAAATGTTCTGCAAAATATATAGCTGTATATGAAAACTTTATTCCTTCAAGCACTTTGCTAAAAACATCATCTGCTTTCTAGCAGAGGTAAGTAGAATTTTCTACAGATTATTTTTCCCCTTTTTAGATCCTGCATTTTTTCTGGCATTTGCATAAGACATGAACTTTAGACTTATCCTTGTTTTCCACCTACAATAAGTATTTTTTTGTCTAATTTCATTTTGAGCTTCACTTTTCCCATTTTCTGAACTATCAGACTTTTAGAGGTGCCTTCCTAAGTTTACCTGGCATGACTTGCATAGGAGAAATCTTCGAGTTTTGACAACATTTTTTACCTTTTCTTTTTTTTTTTTCTTTTTACCCTTTCATTTAAGTGGAGCATCTTTCCACAAAATTCTGTGTAAAGCTTCTTCCAGATTTCCATACAACACTGTAAAATTATAATGGCACTATCATAAAAGTCCCTTCTTATATAGCTTCAGCATTCAATATTTTTAATTGGAACTCACACCTTCAGCATCAGATGTGCAGCATTTTTGACCACTGTGGAAAAGAAAATGCACTGTGCAAACATAACTTTCAATTCTCATACTCATAAGGTTATTAGTAAAATCTTATCTCTCTTATCTTTGCAACATAAAACATTCTGTATAGTTGCCATGCCCTGCTTAGATATCAAGGAATTTTGACAGCCTCCGAGGAAAGATAGTTAACCTCGCCAAGTCATTGGAAAAACTGAAGAAAGTATTGCTCAGCTCCCCATACCAAGATGTGGGGAGCCTTGGAGGTTATGCATAACACAGGGAGGAAAGCGATGATGCATGTCTTATTAGCCAGCATACGTGGAAATCTTAGAAAAAATATTTACAAAGACTTACAACCCTCATTGTCAGAAGTTAGAGGCAAAGGCACCAATTTTTATTAGTCTTTAACGTAACCATTATCCTATGCAGTTTAACTCACATATTACTGAATGCAAAGCTTATAATATTATACAGTACTGATTTGTGGAAATTGCTTTTCTGTCACTGAAATGTGTTTTCATTAGGTATTTGAAGGATGAGAGCAGTTTGCCTTTAATCTACAGAGGTACTGTCTTTACACAGTGAAATGACAATAGGAGGGGGGCATATTTTCATTTTCAGGAAAATAAATCTTTAATTCCACACTCTGCATGAAATTCAAGTCCCATTGAAGTCCATGAGAGCTTTGCCATTGACTTGAATGAAGTTATAACTTCATCTTCATTTTTAACTTTCTCTGTCCTCGGGTAACCACTCCGTCTGGAGGGTTTTGCCCGAATCTGGCTATTGATGTCTGCACTAAAAGCCAAAAGAGGCTTTTTACAGTGTTAAATTCTGATAAAAAGTAGGCGATAAATATAAACTAACTAAATAAAAATAACAGATGCCAAGACTGCTGCAGTTAATTCCATAAAGAAAAAATGTCCTTGGTAAGAAAGACAGTAAATGTAAATCTGGCTTGTTTGGAATATGCTTTCAAAATTTTCTCAGTACTTGCATATAGACATATAAAGTGAGCATATTCTTAGGGGTGATTGAGAAGATAAAGGTAAAATAAAAGTAATTAGGATTGGATAATCTATAAGAACCTGAAGGTGAAGGTTCTGGTCTTTTACAGTTATGAAATCATGTCTCACCTTTGGAATTTAGGTTGTGAGCTAAAACCTTTTGACAAAATATTAATCTCCTTCTCTATACTCATCTTACCTCAAATATTCCTTGAAATTCAGCTGACAAATTTATTCATTACTTCATATTCTAAAATGCTGCATATTGCTTCTACGGACTGTTAAGCAGCTACTCCACATCAGTCAGAGGGATAATATGTTTCAGTGATAGACGAAGCCATTTCTATGTTAGCTTCTAAATAACCATGCTGCTTTAAGAAAGGTTTGTTTAGATGACATTGGGATGCATTTTAATTTGCCTCTTACAAGAAAAATTATAGGTGAACTAATGCCAAATTGATCTGAAAATTCTCATTTTCTTTTTAAAAAAATAACATTTTTTAATTAACATGAGAAATACCTTCAATATAGAGAATACTCTTAAAAAAGTCTTATGTGCACAAAATATGTACAGAAACACTCCATTAAGTAGCAATTAATAATACAATTACAGCACATGACAACCCATAATGCCCAGTGTCATGAATTTGACATTCACAGCATCACACATAGTGTAAAAGAAAATTATGAAGTGCCTTGTCAGGTCCTGGTACTCACTAAACATAATTAATAAAACAGAACAAAGGCATATCTGTTCGTTTTAGGAAAGTAAGATACTACAGTAGTAGTAGAGCCGATGTTTGCACTTTATATTAAGTCTGTTATGTAACAGAGCATTATATCTATTATTGTGATAGGAAGGAAACACTTGTGTATTGTGGGATTTGGATATGCATTAAAGCCTGATAGCTGCTTTACCCCAATAAATTAAATAAGCAGAAACATTAAATGCAGATTAAATGCCACCATAGTGCTATAATTACCTGACTTGATTTTCTGATTGAGATTGAACTTCACTGTATATCAAATGAGGGTCTCTGACCTGTTTTTTCATGGTGATTAAAACAAACCAGACTCATTGCTTTGGTGTCCATACAAATGGCAACTAGCAGACATGGCAGATGAAGCTGGTGTTACACTTAAAAAGAACTATTGAGCACTATATATCCCATGCACCCTGCAGGTTTCGAGTGAGCTCTTATAGCATGTCCAGGCATCAAGCATGCAGGTTGCCAGAGGCACCTGGCAGCAGCTTCAGATATTTCTGTGGTATTCAAGATCCAACCTGAGACATGATTCACTTTGTTTCTGTGTGTTTGTTTCTGGGAGACTGAAGTGCATCAGTTTTTCTGCTACTTTTAAATTACTTGTGTAATTAGAGTATCTGGCAGTTTCTTTTTAAGTAACTGAATGAAAAAATGCTTGTGTGTATATATATATAAAAATATATATGTATGTGTGTATATATGTGTAGGCAATTGAATGTCATCCATTCAAAAGCAGTAACATATAGTTTAGATTACTCAAACAGGATGGGGAAAATTTACATTGAGAAAAAAGTAATTTAAAAAATTTGGGGGAGGGGGTGTGAATCGTATGTGGACTGTCAGATTCATATATAGTGCTGTGCACTCATAGGATGATAATATTTTGAGCAGTATTATAAAGCATGCGAAATATATGTGCCATAATAAATACCAGGAAAGAGACTGTCTCTTGCATAAAAACTCACTTGCATCTCTCTCATTCCTGACTGAAGCAAGTTCTTTAATTACATTTCATCTTCTTACTGAAAAAATGGTACAGATGGGAAGAATTTCCTAACTTTCCTCCTGATTTTCCTTCACTTTCAGGAGACATCCAGTTCAACTGTTAGCTCAACTTTTCTCTGATGGAGAAGTTACATGCTAAATAAAACATGGGGAGACGATCTTGGAATCCTCCTATTGTCCATTTGAGGTTCACTTTTTCTCAGTTCAGGAAAGTTGTTTTGGATTATCTTTTCACCCTCCTTATTCTACTTGCTGCATCTGACCCTATAGTTTTGTGAATGTTTTTTCAGTAATCTACATCTCTTTCCTTTTAGTCTGCTCTTTCCCGGTGCTGGAATATCCTCTCTGGTTTTCCCATTTCAGCGTTTCATAGAATCATAGAATCATAGAAGGATTTGGGTTGGAAGGGACTTTATAGACCATCTAGTTCCAACCCCCCTGACATGGGCAGGGACACCTTCCACCAGACCAGGTTGCTCAAAGCCCCATCCAACCTGGCCTTGAACATTGCCAGGGAGGGGGCAGCCACAGCTTCTCTGGGCAACCTGTGCCAGTGTCTCACCACCCTCACAATAAAGAATTTCATCCTAATCTTAATCTACCCTCTTTCAGTTTGAAACCATTACCCTTGCCTTATCACTCTCCTCCCTGATCACACACCCTCTCTGATCAAGAGTCCCTCCTTTCCTGTAGGCCCCCTTCAGGTACTGGAAGGCTGCTATAAGATCACCCTGGAGCCTTCTCCTCTCCAAACTGAACAACCCCAGCTCTCTCAGCCTGTCCTCACAGGAGAGGTGCTCCAGCCCCCTGATCATCTTCACGGCCCTTCACTGGGCCCATTTGAGCAGGTCCATGTCTTTCTTACAATGGGGGCCCCAGAGCTGAACACAGCACTGAAGGTGGGGTCTCCCCAGAGCAGAGTAGAGGGGAGAATCACCTCCCTCGACCTGCTGGCCACATTTCTTTTGATGCAGCCCAGGATGCGATTGGCTTTCTGGGCTGAGAGGTGTGGTGGGTTAACCCTGGCCAAAATGCCAGGTGCCCACCAAAGCCACTCTATCACTCCCCCTCCTTAACTGGACAGGAGAGAGGAGGGAAAAAAAAATAACAACAGGCTTGTGGGGTTGAGATAAAGACAGGGAGATCACTCAACATTTACCGTCACGGGCAAAACAGACTCGACTGAAGGGAAATGTAATTTATTAGCAATTAACTCAGAAAGGAGTAATGAGAAATAAAACCAAATCTTAAAACACCTTCCCCCCACCCCTCCCTCCTTTCCCAGGCTTAACTTTGATCCCGATTTTCTCCCTCCTCCCCCCCAGCAGCACAGGGGGAAAAAACAGGGAATGGGGGTTGGGGTCAGTTCATCACACTGTTGTTTTCTGTCGCTCCTTCCTCCTCACGGGGAGGACTCCTCACACGTTTCCCCTGTTCCAATGTGGGGTCCCCCTCACGGGAGAAAGTCCTCCATGACTTCTCCAGCATGAGTCTTCCCACAGGTTCAGTTCTTCATGAACTGCTCCAACGTGGGTCTCCTTCATGGTGTGCAGTCCTTCAGGAACCGACTGCTCCAGCGTGAACCCCCCTCACGGGGTCTCTAGCAGCAAACCTGCTCCAGCGTGGGCTTCTCTCTCTCCACGGGCCACAGGTCCTGCCAGGAGCCTGCTCCGGTGCAGGCTTCCCACGGGGTCACAGCTTCCTTCAGGTATCCACCTACTCCAGCGTGCGGGCCCTCCACGGGGTGTAGGCAGTCATCTGCTCCACCGCCCATGGGCTGCAGGGGGACAGCCTGCCTCACCATGGTCTTCATCACAGGCCGCAGGGGAATCGCTGCTCCGGCGCCTGGAGCATCTCCTCCCCCTCCTTCTGCACTGACCTTGGTATCTGCAGGATGTTTCTCTCACATATTCTCACTCCTCTCACTCGCTGCAATTACTGCTGCGCAACAACTTTTTCACTCTCTTAAATACGTTATCACAGAGGCAAAAAACGCTGTCGCTGATGGGCTCGGCCTTGGCCAGCGGCGGGTCTGTCTTAAAGCCGGCTGGCATTGGCTGTATCTGACATAGGGGAAACTTCTAGCAACTTCATACAGAAGCCACCCCTGTAACCCCCTCGCTACCAAAACCTTGCCATGCAGACCTGTTACACGAGCACACATTGCTGGCTCATATTCAGTTTTTCATCCATCAGTACCCCCAAGTACTCTCCAGGACTGCTCTCAATCCACTCATCACCCAGCCTGTATTTGTGCTTGGGATTGCCCCGACCCGTGTGCAGGACCTTGCACTTGGCCTTCGTGAGGTTCACACAAGCCCACCTCTCTAGCCTGCCAGCTCCTTATGGGTGGCATCCCTTCCCTCTAAAGTATCAACACCATTCAGCTTGGTGTCATCTGCAAACTTGCGGAGGATGCACCTAGTCCCGCTGTCCATGTCCTGAAGAAATTTGTATGGCTCTGTGTCAGGAAAAAAAAGTCCAAACCCACCAACTGAATTAGTTTCTGGTCTGGGTTGCCATTTGACCTTACAAATAGTTGTGCTGGCACGGCGCATGGTGTGGCATGGAGTGCATGAATATGGGAATGCATGATTGTTTATGCTGGTATAAGTCTTTGCTGCTGAATATGAAAGCACAGACTACAGGATGTCATTCATAAATCTTTCCTTACTTTCTTTCAGAACTTCTTAATGCTATTATCTATTACTACCACCAGTGTTGTGGAAATACATCAAGGTCCTTAAGGTACTGTGTAAATGTATAGTAAGAGACAATTCCAATTCCCAAAATTCACAAGCTTAATAAACAAGACAGAGTGGAAACTAAGGCACAGAGAGGGAAAAATAGCCTTCCTAAGGTCACACTGAAAGACTGTGACAAAGAAATTATTTACAAGTCTCAAGCCAGTGCCTGACCTACTGAGCTGTCAATCGCAGATGGGAATAATTCCAGTTACGTGGGATAGGAATCTCCACTAGCAGTTCCCATTATTATCTGGTCATAGCAAGTGAAGTTCTTTCAAGCTTTAAATGTCAGCTGACACATACAGATTTTTGGTATTGTAGATTTTCTAAACTATTCAATTACTATTTTAGAAATGGATATCCTGTTCTAAATGGGTTAAAAGGGGCTAACTGTGAAGTGTCATTTCAGGGTAGCCAGGTGCGTAATGTACAAACAGTATTTTCATTATGGTTACCTAAGTAAACTAGCTAGTTGCATATAAAGCAAACTTTATCCAAAAACATCATACTAAGTACTACACCAAGTAGCAGAAAGGCCCATGGAGTCTCTATTAGTTATCATGAATCTCTTTAATAGTGTCTCCCAAGAAGTCAAAGTGAGATTGAAAAATAAATGACTGAAAGCCAATGAAGTTGAACTAGATTTAGAAAGCATTCACTCCCCTATTTTGCAAAATATATCCATCTTTTAAAGCTCATGGTTTTGTCCATTGGTGCAAAAATAGCATTTAAAGAGACTTGTCCTTGTAATAAAGTTTGAAAACAATACATGCATTTTTCAACTTACATAAGATAATAAAGCAGAACAGAGTACAAAAAAAAATATGTTATTCCAGAGTGTATTGTTGTGGCATATGAATTCTAGACAGAATAAATATAGTTTTCAAAGGAAGTATAAGATAGAGTGAAAATTACTACATGTTGTGTAGAAGAATAAAACACCATTGAGATACTTTGAGAAACATCTCATCTCACAAAAGTTTTCTTGTTGTTATTGACTTTTAAATGTTGAACTCTTTTTCAAGGTTTATAAGCAACAAGAAAGCTTCCAGCAGAAATTTGGGTGAGACTGGTTACATTGCGTCTTGCAATCAAAACATATTCCAATATAATTATTGAACTAACATTATCCTCCAGCTATATGCTTTCAAACAATGTCCCTAGTTTGAACTGGTAATGGGTAGAATGATTTCTAGTGTTCACAAGAAGGGAGCTTCATGACAGAGCAGCAAGAAAGAAAGATTCAGTATAAATGTGAAAGGTCAAAATAAATGCCATAGAAACAGAAAATTGAAAAATTCTCTTCTGGTTATATCATTTTAACTCTAAAATTACTTATTCTGAAATGTACTGGGAAATCTATTACTTTTGAGATACAAAGGTCTTGTTAAAATTACTGTGAAATCTTTCCAAGACTAGGAAAAGTCATTCACATATCAAAGACTGTAGTTCTTAAAAAAAAATAAAAAAAAATAACAACCAATTGTATTTACATCAAAGAAGGACAAAAGTACTTTCCTGAAAAACATTTTCCTCCTCTCTTTCCTACTCTATCGTGTAGAACTAAAGAATCATCACATTAATTGTCTATAATCTTTTTTAATGAGAAGCCTTTCTATGTATAGAAGGACATGAGAGAATTGATTACTTGTTTTCTTAAACTTACTTCCCTATGGGATGGATCTGCAAAGTAATGGGAAAATTGAGAATATTAAAAAGCTGTTTCCCATTACAGGAAAAAATACTCCACTTAGAATCTGATTATATATCAAGTGCAATTTATTTTTTTATTCATCAGGTCTTGAACAGAAGTGATTAAGCAGCATGTAAGCAATTGGGAATCTTGGACAAAGCTGACCTCTCAAGAATTAATTTTATCTAAAGATTCTAATGGCAGAAAGCAAACTTTTTTCTCTATCTAAAAGCTAATTGTTCTTCAAGGATTCTGTAGGCACAATAGCAACTGTTCAACAATTGTCTTCTTAACAATATATAATTTTCAGAGACCCAGAATGCAGGGATGTGTCTGACTGGCTTCAATAGGCAGGTGTGAGCCTGATGGCTGGCATCTGCCTATCCTGCTAAATAAGGATCCTGAGCTAAGTCAACAGAAGGTAAGTTCAGGCCTACATGCCCTTCCTTGGAACATAATTTTTTTTTTTTTTTGGTATCAAAAGGGTGACACAATTCAAATAATTTCAATGCCATTGCAGATTTTTATGTGCACCATATGTAGTTCATTAGTGAACAGAATGCCTTATTTCAGGGACTGGATTAGGAGGAAAAACTGTCTTCTACCTGCCTTTATTTATTGTATTATTCACTTCTCTTTGCTTTACTGTGGCTCCGTAGCTGTGCCTATACTAGTCAACTAAACAGGGCTAGGGCATGGTTCTGAGCACTGGACATGCCAGCCCAGGCACCATACTCTCAGGCAACACCCAGGAGCAGCTTGGGGATCAACAGAGAGACAGTCTGGATGTGACTGCTTCATTGTGGTGCAAGAGATCAGCTGTATGCACACCTGCCTGGCCCTACCAGCTGGCTGCAAGATCAATAAAACAAGCCCTTGACTGTTTTATGCTGAGATAAAATTTCTACTGGTATAGTCTTCAGGAGTAGGTAGCTGTTTTGTGAGTAAATAGTGGTGGTGCAAGAAGATTTTCAGCTTAAGTTTTATGATGTGGAAATGACCCTAGTATTGAAGTTTTAGGTGTTTTATGGTGATTACATATCTTGGGAAGAGACAAACTAGTTAGTCACATCAGAAGTAGCCAAAAGATACTGCTTCAAAGGGTAATCACATCTGCTGGAATTGTATAGATGTTGTGGTTATGCTGTAATATTCCACCAGATCCTTCTAAATTAAAGTATGCTTTCAAAAAATATGTTTTCATATTTTTGCCTGAAAAAAAAAAACCAACAAAACCACCAAATTTTTCTCAATATACCCTTTTTTCCTTAAAAAAACAAAAAAAAGAAATTATAGAGTGACTTGATTTGTGTGAGAGAATATATATTTCACCACTACTGCCTAAGGTTTTATGAAGAAAATGGAATAATATTTGGAGTCAAAGCTACTCACAACAATAGGAACCTGGTATTTTTGATGTTCTGTCACATGAAACTGACAGTTAAAAGCTTATAGCTGGCTAGTACTAGTACAGAGACATACAGAGCAAGATAGTCTGTGAAAACAACATTATCTGTGCACTTTGAACTTCCTGGTTCTCTGGTTACCTTATAGCCGAGTTCAATTTCAATAGTTCAAAATAATCTCATCAGCTAGAAATTACTAGAGTACATGATGGCTCATATCTTCTTTCTGACATGGATCAAAACCAGATCTGATGCAGATGAATTGTCCCACAGACTGACAACCACCTGGAGTTTTTGTTCTGATAAATTTTGATTAACTTGATATATTTCCTGAAACCTAATCCCTACCATTTGGCTTTGTCGAAATCATAAAGAACACTGTGAGTCACTACAAGCTTCAAACACTGAACATTCACCTCTATTCTCCTTTTGTGGTGTTTTGCCTAATGGAGCTGGTGTCCAGGAACTGGATGTTTATATTCATCTTCACATCAACCTCCCAAAGTCAGAGAAAAAATTGTGTGCTACATTGCAAATACATTGCTTTAGGTAAGCTCAATTTTTTTTACATGCAAAAGAATCACTGTCATTGTCATCACAATAAACCTACATGTCATCAGTTTTGGAATACTTAGCAAAATTTCAGTGAAAATAGGCAAACAGTTTAACATGTATTTTATGCTTGTATAATGTATGAGTTTATTTTATGTATATTTCAATTACTGATAAAATGATTAGTAAAGAAAATGTTCTTATTAAGTCTTACTCTTGTCAAATAGATATTACTACCCAGAATGTTGGACTACAGTTTACTACTGACAGATTTTAAGGATGCTGAGCTTGTGTCTATGGACATTTTCCAACATTGTTTATTTGTTATGTCTCCCAAGACATTTTTTAACCTAAACACTTTTTTTCTAACACTTCCAAAATTCTTCACATAATTCATTGAGTATTCTGTCTACAGCACATGCCACCTTCTAATAAAAAACTCCAAACAAAACCCTCAAAGACAAATCTAGTTTTGTAACTCCTAAATCTATTCTCTAAGTCCATGTTCTCACCATCATTTAAGTAAGTGTAACATATTTCCTTTACAGAAATTAAAAGATTTTTATTCTTTTTTAGCACATGACAAGCTATCAAAATCATTAATTACCTTTATAGTTTCTTCTCGATTTTTGTTTTTCTCTGTAATGGCTTATGGATTTCATTTTTCTATTACTTTTAGTTTTGGAAAGCTAAAAATAAATTTTTTTATGGATTACAAATTATTCAGTCCACTTCAATTTCAATGTCATCATGCATATTTTTAGCTCCCAAGCATTTCAGTTACTAATTTCAGCTATTTCACCTTCTTTTATTAAAACAGTAACTTAAACCTAACTTTCAGGTCTTATTTCTTTCTTTATGCTCCTTCCTCACTTTCATTCTCTCTCCATTTATTTCTATCTTAATTTCTCTCTTTCTTTTCCCTTCTTTCCCTCCCTCCCTTTCTTCCTTCATTCTTTCTTTCCTTCCTTCCTTCCTCTCTTTCTCTGCAGCGAGATTAATGGGATGAATATGTTAGACTTTCTAAATCTCCATCTAACAATTGTATTACTGAGTTCCTTTGAAACATTCTCCAGAAATTATGTTTTTTATGTTTTTTCAGTATCTGAAATTTCACTGGCTCATAAATTTTTAGAGCTGCTTAACCTCATTATCACTGGACTGTCACTCACTTGCAACATATTGAAGAAGACCAATAAATTAGGAGTTAAGAGCATCCTAAAGGAAAAAAGGTCAAGCAAATTTGTGGACACTTTTTCCATTAAGGACTTCAATCAGTTCTGTGGCTGAAGTCTGTTTTAGATCTTGTGTGATACAATTTACTGCCTTTGAAATTATATTGGACTTTGAAGTACATTTTTACTTCAGCTGAGTTAATTTTGTTCTTAATCAAGGTAAACTACAGCGAAATAAGAAGCTCTTACTCATCTGTCTTGGTAGTATTTGTTTAAATTCTCACCTTAAATGATGCTTGGTTGACAGTGATTTTTCCATGAAAGCAAAATTTTCTTATTTTTCAAGTTGACTGTATTTTGCTCTTTGAAAAAACTTGAAAGTGCCACCTTGGACTTAGATGCAGTGAGAAAAAATCTTGCCAGTTATGTCCTCTGAAGAAAGTTCATCATGGAAATGTTTCTGAAAGACCAAATGCAAAGCTGATGATTTGTTGTGTTTGTAGTCACATGAAGCAAAAGAACCCTTAATATGTCAGCTACAATAGACTCTGTCACACAGGGCTCTCTACACGGCTGGTTTTCATTCCTTCTGAAAGCTTTTCACTGCCAAAGGTCAAGGTAACTGCTTGTAGTGGGACTTTAGTAGCTGCTTTAAAGGCGTTGCACACAGACCATGGGGCCAACATGAGCCACACGTAGGGTGTAATATAGAATGACTGAAGGAGGTAATGAAGACATTCTGAAAGACAGGAACAGTCTTCAGTTTGGGAAATTAACCCAATACTCTCCTTTTAAACTGTTGTGCTACAGTCATGCTCCTTTTTGGATTCCCTTTTCCTCCATCATATACAGCTTTAACAAGAGTATTGGATGGTATCTCCATATGGAAAAATTATGGGTCTGAAACGTTACCTTGATGAAGTGTCTATACCCTGAGAGAAGTAGGGTTTCAGGAATATCTTACTTTTTAGTGTTTTTCGTTACTTAATGTAGGTGACTGCTTCTCAGTGTGCTGACTACTAGAAGTCCTAGGTGAGATTGTCCATCTGCCTGCAACATATGTGAACACTTTGGTGCCTAACTGAGGTTTCAAAATGACACTCTAGGACTTGGGCATCTGAGTGGCTTTGTCTTAGTTCCCTTGATACCTCTGAGATCAAAACATCTTTAATTACATGTGAACCATGATCATGGTGACTGTGTAGACACAATAGACAATGTGATGGTTGCCTTTAGAAAGCTCTTTGTGTAGATACTAATATTTACGGAAGGCAGAATGAGACTTTATTATCTATTTACGATATGGCATTCTTCTGCTGTCGTAAGCTATATTTTGAGGCTGGCTCTTCCACAAACTCACTGTGTCTTTTCTCCTTAGCATAGTTTCTGGTGATCATTAAGTTTGGTCATTACTGCCCCTGTGTTACCTTTTATCCCAAAATCTTTTAGAGATTGGTTGTTTATTTGGAGTGATTATAAATCTATGCTAGGTGTCAAATTTTACTGGCGATAAGAACAGACTAGAATTTGGACAGTGTTGCTTCTTCATTTTTTATAATATCTAAATCATATTTTCTGTGTGCTTCAATACTTTGTGGTGGGCCACTGATGTGAGAACATGGCTTGTAAGAAGAGATGGGACTACATGTTAAGTTCTAACTTCTCTTTTCCACTGCAATATTAGCTTGTTTATTTTTACTGTGACATACAAGATGTAAGACAAATTGTTTTGAAATCTTTATTTCCTAGTTGACTTCTTTATCCCACATACTGTCCATTTCACTTTGACTATCTTTAATCAGTTTTTCCACCTGTTTCATTCTGAAAATGAAGTTTCACCTGCTGAGTTAGCTAAGGTACTTCTTGAATAAAGAATTTTTGATTAAAAATTGCCAAAGTAGTCAAAATTGTCAATAGAAATTAATTTTCTGAGTGATAAGAGTAAATAGAAAACAACGTGGATCACTATAGGTTGAACACTGAAGTCTGGTGTCAGCTTTCATCTATTTTCGGTTTAAGTAAATAACAAATTAAATAAAATTAGAGCAATTTTTAACTTGTTCTTTTAATCAAGAATGCATATAATCAGAAGTGTTGAATCATTTGATGTGTCTCAAATGCATCTATCCCTCTGACACTATAGGTCTCGAAGGTACAGTGGCACACTCCTGCCAGCTGAAGAAGTTCAGATACCCTCATGCTGAAATTACTTATGCCTGAGGTAGCGCTACATGGATGTGGTAGACAGATTGTAGCTCACTCTGCTCTCCTGCCAAGATGACCAGTCGAGAAACCACTCTGACCTAGAAGCCAGCAAGATTCAGTAGCCTGTTGGTTTTGCATTATTTTCTTCCTTGGCAATATTTGCCAATGTCAGTATAGCTTTAGGAGGAAAGGGCAACATCTATATGATAGTAAATCAACATCAGGGCCAGAGCGTGTTAAGGCATATTCTCTGCTGGCTTAGTCTTTTGCCTCAAAACAGGATTTTTGCATCCAAATTGCCTCAGGAGAATGATTCCCTGCTCCCTTGAATTCCCAAACTGCATTTGGGAATAGTCTGGAATAGTAAGAAGTGGCCAAGGTCAAAGCTGAGTCAGTGACCACCATGTCAATTTAACAGAGTAGAATGGAATGTTCTACTGCCAAAATTTTTGACCAGGCACTGGCTGCTTTACTGGTATAGATGCCTCTGTAAGTGAGTTACATCATGGAGATTAATTCCAACCAACAGTTAAACAGCACCTTAATTGGTCTTCAGTGTTGTGAAGAATAAACAAATTACTATTCCTAGCTCCTAACTACATCCGTAAGTGACTACATTGCTCTACAATTCTAGTCCTGAATTTCCAAGGTCATAAAAGTAATGTTTACTAGAACAAAGAAAATAACACGTTTTCCAAAGCCACACTTAGCAGCTTAGTCAATGAAACGTCCTTTTTCCCATTAACCTAAGAAGGCTTGACTCAGAAACCCAGACCTATTTAATTAGTCTCAAGCTAGAACTAAAAATCAATAGTTATTTTCAAAAGATAAATTTCCTGTTTGAAATACGCCAAGACACTTTGTAGGGTAACTTTTCTCAAACAGTGAAAAGGGGTCAGGCAAATAGCTCTCCAATTTCATGGAGTAGTATTCCTTTTCTAGTAGTTATTAGATATTTCAGACAAGCAGACTGATTATCTGCATGTTCATAAATGATTTAGTACTTTCCAAGGAAAAAAGCAAACCACCACCAACAGTGCGACTACTCAAAATCAGGTAAAAAAACAGTGTTTCAATTAGACTACTTGAGCAGATTAAAAAAGGTCATGAATAAAACCAGTACATGAATAAAAAGGAAATGCACTTACATAGTGAAAAATAAAATAAATGGCTATTTATCATCAATTAATCATTTTTTTCTCTTCTTATAGTACAAATCCAAATCATACAAAATCAGGTTATGCTTTGTACATTCATTACATCTTACAATTACAAACATCACTGTATAGGTAATCTAACAGTAATGATGCAAATATTACTCAAGGTTACAGTTAAGATAACTAGCTGTGGATTATGACCGCAAGAACAGAACCCTAAAACTGACAAAAGGTGGAGATAGAAAAAACTTTGTGAATATTGCCTCTGTCAACAGCATTATGAATACCATGCGTTGTTTCTGTCAAGTGAAAGCAGTGACTTAAGTAACACAGATGAAAATTAGTTACATCTAACAATAAATTACTTAAAAGATGTTGTAACACCCTCAAAAATACTGCAAACTACAATAAGCTTATTAAAGTTAAAAAGATGGTGCTAGTAAGGAAAACAAAACAAAACAAAAACCCACTAGAGAATCCCCCAGTAATGTTAATTAATTTTTCACTGAATGGCAGCGTGTGACTCAGGTTTTGGGAGTGAACCTAGGAAGAACTGAGTTGGAAGGATTCGATACTGAAGGCAGGGGGACACGAAATTTCGACTGCAGAAGTCATTACTGAGAAAGAAGATCTAGGCTGCTTTCCTAAAAAATATCCAAAGTAGAGAAACAGCTGAAGACGAAAAACTGCAATTAAATTTAACCTAGATTTACATTTTTGTAGTCTAATCTTATGTTTTGTAACTTTTCTTTCAATCTTATGATTTTTTTTAGTGTTTGAAATGAATTCAGAAGAACGTGAAGTAGTTTTATTTCTCCAGGGTCAACACATTAAAACAAAGTTATGTGCATCAATAAACCCTTTGGATGCCTGTAGTATGGAGCAATTTATCGAAATCTGAGGAGCTAGAGCTGTTTTCTGTTAGGCTTCCCACTAGCAAATGTCTTGGGTAACTATTTTTAAATTCTCGGGTAAGCGGAATAGTCTCTCATTGCAAGTGTCAGCTAGTTCTTCTCTCAGGAAAGAGGTAAGAGATAGAAAGCACATGGCTTTCGTTAGTCCCATGTTTCGAAAAAAGTCCCATAAGCAACTCCGAAGTTTATGTTCTAATCTGCTCTAATGGAGGCTTTCCTGCAATGAATACCTAAAGCACCAAAAAGTATGAAGCAATATATCAATTACCACAGAATTTCCTGCTTAGTTTCAATTGTAAATTGTTTACATTGTTTACAGTTGGCTAAGCTGTTTAGCTAAATAGTCATTAGCTTTTTATATTTTTTCCTGTCTGAATGTACTTCTACCATACCTCATGTTTTACTTTATAGTAGCTAAGTAATGATATATCCTAGTTACCATCAAACATTCATCCAAATATACTTTAATTTATACTCATTCAACTTCCCTAAATCTTTACTCTTCCCACAGAAACTATTTTACAGTGACGTTAACATAAGTTACTAAAATGTTGTTATTCTGAGGCCTGGACAATTCCCTCTCAAAATGGTTGAACTTCATTTACATACATAATCTTGCAGCATCTAATTGCATATCTTAATGATATCTCTGGTCTCTAAGGGGACTGACATGCATGATTTCTTAGCTTATTAGGATACTGAAGGGGGCAAAAAAAAGAAGAGAAAAATCCAGTATATATTGACTGTAAAATAATTCCATTTGTGACCCAAGTTGCGTGTTAAGGAATGAGATTAACAAATTTAAGGAGGAAAGGACAACATTATTCAGGAAGATAAGGAAAAAAATAAAGGCAGCTAGACAAGGAAAAACTTACAAGAGAGATAAACGGTAAATGATGATACAATGAAGTTTTGTTTACTGACAACCCATGGTCTGGAGTTAACCACTTTATAACATCCAGCCACAATTTACTAGAAGTAGCACCAGCAGTCCTTATAGCTAGAGACTGAGAAAAAATGTTTAAAAATATTTCCCTTAGGAATTTGTCATGGTTTAAGCCCAGCCAGCAACTAAGCACCACCCAGTTGCTCACTCACTCCTCCCTTCCCCCTGGTGGGATGAGGAGGAGAATCAGAAAAAAACCACAAAACTTGTGTGTTGAGATAAGAACAGTTTAATAACATAAATAAAATAAAATCTAATAATAATGATAATATTAATGGAAAGGAGGATAACAAAAAGATAAATAAAACCTAAGAAAGGCAAGTGATGCACAATGCAATTGCTCACCACCTGCTGACTGATGCTCAGCCAGTTCCCGAGCAGCAATTGACCCCCCCAGCTAACTCCCCCCCAGTTTATATACTGAGCATCATGTCCTATGGTGTGGAATATCCCTTTAGCTAGTTGGGTCAGCTGTCCTGGCTATGCTCCCTCCCATTTTCTTGTACACCTCCTCGCTGGCAGAACATGGGAATCTGAAAAGTCCTTGACTTAGGATAAGAACTACTTAACAAAACTGAAACATCAGTGAGCTATCAACATTATTCTCATACTAGATCCAAAACACAGTGCTGTACCAGCTACTAGGAAGGAAATTAACTCTATCCCAGCAGAAACCAGGACAGAATGGCACAGTAAACATAAAAAGAACGTATTAGTAGACTTATAAAAATAAGCCTTAAAACTTGCAGTAAGCGATTTCTGTATGCTAATAGTTTTTGTATGCTAATAGTTTTTGTAGTTTACAGGAACAAATATGGTCTTCTAATAGATCTATATGTTTTCTAATTTATTTCAATATGAGTTTAAGGAACTGTGATGCTTGAAACCCATCACTGAAAACTTCACTTCCTGAGTATGTAGAGGTTTTATTTCTAGCCCTCTTTAAAATTTAAAGACATATTGGAATTCATAATACTAACTATGGCAGATGGCTATCAGCAGGATTGAAAAAAAAACATAATGAGAACATTGTCAGAGGTATATTAAAAGCAGACTTGGAAAATTGAATCACTACTTGAAGGAAATAGATATTCAGTTGGTTAAAGGACCACAGAGATTTTTGAGAGAAGCGCAGAAAGACATGCTAAGGAAAAGTGATAATTTTGACGTCAGAACTAGAAACAGAGGAATAAGCTGATAGAAACAGGAAATGCCTGTGCTTACTGATATTATACCTGGGGAAAAAAAAAGAGTGTTAAGCTATGAGCCACAGCCATTAAGCCAAAGAAGAGGTTATTTGTTTGGACAAGCTCTAAAATAACTAGAGAAAGCAACTGAACTTCTTTGAATTTGTAATTCCTCAGGAGGTTACAAGGAAGAGAAATAATCTATCACAAGAAAACTGACATACTGGGCACAAAGGGAAAGAAGGTGGCTGTGGGGTTGTCACAGGTATTGAAGGAAGCCATCCTCCCAGGATCATTCAGGTGATTCAGACATGGGGTACGGGATCATCCTAGAATGTATTTTAGAACCTCTGATAACTTCAACTTCTTCATAGAGAAGATTGCATTATTTTCCTGAGATTTAGCATTCCTAGCTTGTCTCACAGAGTGTATTATTCAGTTAAGCAAATGATGCTAGCTGCAGTACCTTGCTAATTAAAGTGGATACGAGACAAGGGGGAATGAAGATCATAGTTGAGGTCACATGGAAAATTTCTGCCTCAGATTACATCCTTTTTCTGATATGCACATGCTATTATGACTATTATTATAAAAAAAGACAAAAAGTCAATGAGTTATTCTTGTGAACAAAGGACCCGACCTGCACTGCACTTATCACAGGAACTCTGAAAAAACAAAGTACTTAAGGACATAATTAACTTAGGATGAATGGACTGACTGACTCCACTGGTCTAACTTCACGTGTGAAAAACTTGCCTGAATGAAGTCGAAGAGAAAACACCTGTTGACTTAAATGGAAATTACTTTTCCCAGTTCTCATCAGTTATTAATAACATGTGAAGCAGCCTAATATTGCCCAAAGTATTTTTTTAAGGAATCATAAACATTAACTATCCATTCCATCCACTTCTATATGCTGTCACAGAAAGATTAATTAAAATAGTCATAGGTGTGTTGTTTATAACACAAGGTAAAGTGTTTAACCAGATATGTATAAATTTTAAAGAGCTGATTTTACTTCTCAAATACTTATTAAACTATTACACTAGTTGTGTAGCCTCACCTGTTGTCAAGTGCATTAGAAAGGTTTCCTTTAAAACATGCAAATCTTTCTGGAAATTCATCAGGAATTTCAGTACAAAGCTAGGTCCTCTCCTCTGCATATCACCTTTCTGTTTCAGTGCACTTTTGGTAGAATGGTCTGGCTCTTTGTAGCATGAATTCATACAAAGGCCTATCTCCTCCAAGAACCGAAACTGCTCAGCATTTCTGGAAACTAGGCGCAAAAAAGGACAAAACCATGCCTAAGAAATTATTACAGTCCTCATTTTGTGAGTAATGATTGCTTATCTGACAGGTTGATATTATACAACAATGGCACATTTTGAGGCAAATAAGAGCTAATCACCCAGCACTCCCCAATTTTCCACTACAGAAAAATAAAATAAATGCAGCAATGGAAATCTGTTCACACGTCTGAAAACGAGGGCTGAAATCCAAACCACAAAAATTTAGCAGCAGACTTACTTTGACAATTATGGTTGGGATTTCATTACAGCATTATAAACATTGCAGCTGTGAAAATAGTAAAAAATTTTAGGAAACTGTCAAGGGCCACCTTTGCTTTCTGATATAGCCTGCAATTTTGGCTCTGAGAGCCTTGTAACAATAGTTCGCATTGTCTCTCATTTTCATCTGTTACAGATGCTTAATTTTTACCTCTTCCTCACAAATACGACCAGGAAATATTAGCAGGCCTACGAGCTTCTTTGTGGTGTCACAGCCCAACACAGAATAAAGAAGAAAAAATCTGCGGAGACTTAGTAGAATACTCTTCAATTTTCCTTTAACGGTACCGTAGCTGTCTGTAATAACACTCTGTAAGAAGTGCTGCATATGGCATTTTTTGGGATAGCAAAGTTGAGTAGACACCATCAGACATAACTAACAGCTGCCCCTTAGACAGATGGACCCATGGTTTTCACTTCCTGATCCCGTACCTCCTCCAGTGTGAAGAACTGGATTGACTGACACGGCAGCAACCCAGAAAATGCTTGGAGCGAGATTCATTAGAGCAGATGTAGCTCTCTTCATCTGAACCAGCTGACTGATGTCCTTTTGCAGGTAATGGAGAGAAATAGGCTGTCTTAGAACATGATTCATCTGACTTATTTTAGACATTTATTTTAGTGTGAGATGAATCACAAGCAAAGAGTGTTTATTTCTTCCCATTGACATTATTGAAAGTCTAGACAACTAGTTCAGATGTAGATGTCTATATTTATCCTGATTAATCCTGCCCATGGAGGCGAAATAATCCCTGCAGGCTTTGAAATGAAAATCCATGGTTGTATTCAAGGAAAGAAGTAGAGTGAGAAAGGCATACACATCTAGAAAGAGCCTGCTGTGTATGGGAATTATTCTTGACACCTAGGAAGAAATTTTATCCAATTTATCTTGGATTTAAAGACAGATTTAAGTGAGACTAAATGTGTCTGGAGGCTTTTGGCTGAGTGATTGCTTTTTAACAATTTTTTGTGGTAGAACTTTATTGCAGCTGCTAAATAAAACATGTCATTTTTCAAAGACCTTTCATGAAGTTCACTTGTCTTTGCTCCTGAAAATGGAGGTGTAGTTCCCTGTAACCCAGAAATAAGGTGACAAGCTGCTGACATGTAGGTACCATTCTGGCTGGACATAAAAAATTCAAAATATTTCATTTCAAGACAATCAAGAACTAGAAACTCAGCTGACCACTGGGAAACACTTCTGGAAGTAGAAGGCAGAGTACAGAAAGTGTAAATAGCTCCAAAGTAATGACAAAAGATGAATGGATGGGTTAGAAAACAATGCACAGTACTAAATCAAATTCTGATTGCAACTATTTCTATTCCTTTCAGACGCCTGGAATCATTTGGTAGTGTTTTAAATTACTATAGCCCGACCTGCTATCTTTTCGGTTAATCCAGGCATCTGAAAGCTGCTCTGATGGCCTTAGCAGGCAAAAAGCTTTACTGTTTTCTTTGAGCTACAGGTGTGCGTGTGTGGCTGAGACAAATTGCCTTGCACCTTATTGGCTATGCTTACAGCGGTAGAGTCAAAAGGGAGAGGGAGCCAAGCTGAGAACTGGCACATGACTGACTAGATCATTAATTTCTAAGCAGGACTCCTGTTGTAGCTTTGGCTTGGGCAAGGTAGAATAAGTATAGTTGAAGAGCTTAGCATGGGCCAAGGATCATTTTCATCACAGTCTGGATGCCACCATCCTCTTATAAGAGCTAAAAGAAGTTAGCTGTTTGATGTGATGCAATTTATGCTGGTCCACTTGGTCTTGAGGCCAGAGAACAAAAATTCAGTTGTTTCCTATACAATTATCAGCATCGTGGTCATGGTCAGTTTTCCTGTCTGGTGGTCTTTTTGTGGGAGTCACTATATTCATTTGAGTATTATGGGCTGGGGCTGCAAAATAGTCTATAGAATACGCTTTTAGTTTTCCAGGAAACTGAGTTTGGATTTCTCGCAAAACACACTCATATATTTTTTTACCTTAGAGGCTCAAAGGAACATCAAAATGTGCAACTGGACCTGGTACACCTACGGCTGATTGATTAATGCAGTGTCTGCCTGTGTTTGCCTCGCATCAGTAGATGTGTCAAGGATTAAATCTGAGTAATCAGAAATAGTTAGGCATTAGAAATAAATTTGAACTGATGCATGGTCTGGAAATTACAATGACATCTTAAAAGTTGTTTTATTAAATGTTTATGGTATTGTTTCATCTGTTGTTTCTCCAGTGGGACTTCTACAGAAATAATTGTATTTGCGACATTATGACTACTGTATAACCATGTGCCACCATATGTAAATTCAACAACAGTTATACCACGGGGCCATGCTTTCTGAAGTCAAAAGCCTTGTAAAAAATACTGAGGTGTGCCTTTTATCTATTTTGGTCGCAAACTTATGAGACAAAGATAAGAATTTATATCTGATACCCCATTGGACTTGTATTGAGTCATCAGCACACCCACTCTGCTTACAGTGTCAAAACCTAGCAATTTAAATGGAAAAGTAAAAATATGCTGGTATGTTTTCTTAAAGAGGGAAATAACGGCAAATTTTTACCTAAGATGAAGTTTTAAAAAATTCTAGTAGTTCTATTAGTTTAATTGTCTGATAGTTTATTTAATGCTGTAATAGTTATTATAGTTTTAGAAAGTTGTTCAGTTGTAACCTAGGTTCAAATTAGTCCAGCCCTGTTTGCAAAAATGTAATTTTCCTCTCAGCCCAAATAAATTGACATAGAATTATAGATGATAAGCTACATCTGTACTGCAGTGTAAATAAAGCTATAAAGGGATAGCAATAATCTCCAAAACATGTTTTATTAATTCAAAACACAAATATCATAAGCTGTGGGTTAAAGTTAAATGTAAATTAAATACCAGCACGTTAAATGCAGGTATCTGCAAATGATACTGAATATTCCCTGTCTTGATGCCATGTATATTATTATGATTTGGATGCACTGGTTTTCCAGGCCTAGATTATGATAGTATTATTTTTTTTAATTTACTTTACTGATGACGTCATTTAAAGAGGGTATTACTGTTGTGCATTTATATAAGATTATACAAATTTGAACAAAATATGTTTGCCCCTGAGCTTCCACTGTGGCAGCAGCTGATATGAATCTGTAAGTGCAGTTCTTTGCTCATCTTTTTGGGTCTGTTACACATTATTTGTGTGCTTGTACAGTACTTAGATCCATGATTCTGACTAATATCTCCCCCTTGATACAAACCAGCTCTTCACTTTTCATTCTGATAATAATTCTGAACTGTTTTTTCAAGTATTACAAATGAACTGCTCCTGTGTAGCACAGCTGCTTCTATATATAATTAAGATTAGTTGCTAAATTTGATTTTATAAGTGGTTTTATTTTGAATATTTAGAAAAATGTAAGTATAAAAAAATGGTTTTGGGTTTTTGTTAATTTGTGTACATATGTATGTATGCATGTAAGGTATGTATAGGCAAACCTATAAACTCAACAGGATATACCATGTTTACTGAGGCATCATGCAATTGTAGAAACTCTTTATCATCAAGATTATCTGTGGTTGACTGTTCTGATCAATCCACTCTCCTCTTATCTGTCACCCAATTTAAGTAAAGTATATTTTGAAATCAGGAATTGAAAAAATTTAATCAGGATGTTTTGCTGTAAAGTATAAAGTAAAATCTTAATATATATAGAACAGGGAGTTTCATAGATAAATGGCATTCGGTCCATACAAGTGAATTTCCTGCCTAAGGCATATAATTATTTTTAATTTTCTTCTGTTGGTATGTTATTCAGTTTAAGCAAAGATGGAACAACATTTCTATTCCTTTGCTGATTTTAATAACCCTTATATAGAATGAAAGCTTACCTCCTAGTAGAAGTAAGCTAAGGTCTTCCTAATCCTTCATATTCTCTTTTGACAGTCAATGCTAGATAAAAAGCAGAGGTTAGAGGAAAGCAATACAAATCAAACACCACTAAAGCCTGGGTGTTTGTAACTCAGCTCCTTTTCTTCTTACTCTCTAAGAAAGTCATTGAGGCTAGCTTTTAGTATTCCTTTATGTTTTATACATATGTGCCTGAAAAAAAAAAAAAAAAAATCTGGCTAAGAAGAAACCACACACCTGTTTTTCAGTGGGTTTACTAGTTTATGAAAAATACAGTTCAGTTCCTCCAAGAAATTGTTGTTTTCTGAATTGTTCATTAGTTCATCAAAAAATCAATTGTAATGAAAGAACAGGATATAGGACAGAAAAGTATTAGCTGTCTTGTTTCTCTCGTTCATCTTAATGAAATACTTCATATGGGCAAAGAAGGAAGGGTATTTGAAATTTATAGCAGGAGTATAGACAAAGAACAAATCTAGAAAAAATCTGGGATGATGAAGAAAATGATTGATGAATAGAAACAGTCAATTAAGAAGAAAAAAATAAAAGGGAAATCTTCCACTAATGTGTCTGTTTCTTGTATGATTCCTAAGGATAAGCTCCCAGTGCTGTTCTTCAGTATCTTTATGAACAGAAGTGACAAAGTTCACAAATGTTACAAAAACAGGTGGAGGAGGAAGGAATGTCAGGTCATATCAGCAGAACTGTCACGCTGCATGGGTAGCTGGCCTTATGATTTGTGGTTTAAATCAAATAATGCAAGGTCATGGATGCAGAAGGATGAAGAATGTCACATTTGTAGCATGAGAGGGCTACCACTACTTTGGAAAGCAACGACTTCAAGAGGGATGAAGCAGCCATGTGAGATAATATATAGAACATAGATTTTCAGCACGTGTGCTTCTATTATTTCATGGATAAACTGGGAAATGGCAAATATAAATTGGAAGTGAATTTTATCTTTGTGTACACTGTGGAAATTGTTATTTGTTTAGTGTTCACTTTTGGTAACTGTACCTCAAGAAAGGCTTATTAACTATTATAAATGGTTCAGAAGATAAAAGGAATAGTAACAGATGAACAAATCTCTTATTTATGAGTCAGAAGTTGTCAAAGGAACTATCAAATCCTGCTGGAATGATTAAAACCAGAATTTTACTTTTAGAAAAGCTGAATTTCAGTGTAAAAATAGACACCTGATTTACCCATGGGTATAGTGTAGTGTATATTTTATCTTGGCTTAACAAGCCTACAGCTTTCGCACTAGGCAGTAGGGTTTGGTTATTTATTTGTTTTATTTTTAAAAAAAAGTAAAAGTAAAGTCTGGAAGTCTTCACTTTTAGATTCTGTGATGATAGAAAAGGGACGGTCAAAAAAACCTGTGCTTGGTATCATGATAGATAAATTCATACACAAGTAGATCAGAATTGTCCCTCTGAATATTCCAGCTGCTGTAAATGCTTAAAATGTTCTAATAACATGAGATAGAGTTTACACTGAAATGCAAAATTTTCCTTCAAATGAAATAAAACCAGAAAAGGAATATTTTTTGGAGGTGAAGTAGATTCATAGGAAATTAATTTATTACACAGTCTTGAAAAGAAGGGCTAAATATCCCCTTTCTTTCGTCCCAACTTCCTCTTTCTCTTTACTTTAGTAGATTTTCCTGTCTTCCCATCACATCTTCCAGTCTCTCAGCCTGCCACAGCTAGTCATTATTTTTATTACATTTTGTCACTCACTTTCTCCTAATGTCCACTTGGTGCCTAATAACCCTGTCACAACCTCAGAATAAAACATAGAATAGGAAAAAGAAAATATATCTTTCTTACATTCCATAGTTTCTGTAGGTGCTGCCAGCTCAGCCTCCTGAGGCTCACCCTTCATGTTGTCCTCAAGGTGATCAGCCTCAAGATGATTCAGCAGAACTGGTCTGGGAGAAAATTCCTGTGGGAGGGCTTCCTGAAGAACAAGGCAATAATGCTTTATGTAGCAGCTTTGCACCTGAACCTAACAAATACTTTCACACTACAGCAATGGTGCTTTTAAATTCTGAAATACTGGTTTTTGCTCAGTCACGCTGATGAAGAGCTGTCTATCATGCACATGGGAAATTAATAGCTGATGAAGCGTTTTGGCAAGTGAAATAGATTAACTTCAAAGAAGTGTAGAAATGACATGAGTGGGTCGGAAGAGTGGGTGAGTGAATGGAGCAATATCAAAATGTTTCATAATCAGTCCATATCCAATGGACTCAATGCAGTTCAAGTGTTCCTAAATTACAACCAGGGTATTTGTATTAACTCACGCTGTTGCTTGATGTGCTCAGGCACTCATCTGTTTGTACATAACTTAATTACCTCAACAGTTATTTATTTCTGTTGCAGTAACAGTTAAAAGTATTGCCTATGGAACAAGAATCCACTGTTCACCGCAAATTGTCTAAATCTGCAAGTGGTGTAGAAAAATAGGAGCAGATTTGTAGAGTGATTAGATGTTGTGACCCCAGTGATTGCTTTGCACGTATTTCAGGTCTTTGCTTCTGACTAGTTCTAGCCCATTTGTGTTGACTGAATGCCCCATGAGTTGGTAGAGCACATCACATGTAGTTCTGGAGCACATCTTCTAGTTCAGTTCCATCTGATTTCATTCAGCTCATGGCACTCAAGGGTCATTGTGTGATGCGAACAAAAGGGCGTAAGTGACCAGGGGTGACCAGGAGATCCACTTCAAAAGTGCCCTGTGTTCTGAACTGGAATACTAAGGGGGACATCACTACTGTGTATCGAGAATACAAACCACGTTCATATGGCACAAATCATATTTTCTGCTATATTATAGGTCTTAGTACTGAAACAACAAAAAGTTTGCAGTAAGGGGAAGAGAAAGTGCAAAAAAGTCAGTAAGCCTTTACCAGTTAGCCAGATAGGCAATGCTATCAATATTTCACTTGCCAGATCATTATATTTTTAAAAAAAAAATATTGGGAGAATATGGAATTCAAGGAGAAAGGGATGTGGAGATATTTATGTGGCATTGCTTTTTTCAAAGGAGGAGGTGCTTGAACAAAAATTTATCAAATGAGATAACAATTTGTGCTAGGCTATATTTATACCTTTTTTTTTTAAGAAAGAATGATGTATAAATTGGATTATCACATGCACTTTTTTCTGGAATGTATTTATTTCCTTAAACTTGCTTTGTGTACCAGATTTTACACTCCTAATCCATTGTAAGGGCCATAAACTACATCAATGATAGCTTACATTCATAACAATGGGGTTAAGTTTTTCAGTCTTTAAGCCATTGGCAAAGAAATGCTAGAGTTTTCAAAGGAAAGTTTTGGAATTTTGACTTGTGCTTTTTATAAATAAATAAAAAATAATTTCATGAAAGAATACATTTTTCTGAAACATTAAAATGGTGTGCCTCCTATTCTCTGCAAGTCAATAACATCACAGTTAGAGTTGGAGAAACTATCTGCCAGCTATCTGTAAAAATTAATGTACAATATCAAAGAGTTTATAGGAAACAGCAGATAATTAAGTGTGTTCAAGTTCATTTAATTCCATTTTTCTCTGAAATCATATTAAATGAGAACTGAGATTTTGGACTTCACTATTTGAGCTCTTCACAAATAAACACACTTTACACTTCATGATCTAGTGTAGTATACAAAATTATGTTTCATTAAGGATGACTTCATTTCTCATATGCACATTCACATGTTCAGATTCTTTAGGCTTTAATTAGACTATAAAGGCAGTATACTGTAGGGTTAATTTAGCTTCTTTATCTCCGAAATATTGCAGAGCAGAGCACTTTTCTGTCAACACCAAGACTGATTACTATGCCTTGATACAAGTTCCTTAGAAGATCAGACATACTAGTATAAATAAACACTCAGTCTCTAGAAGAAAATTATAGTGCATCATGCAGATAGCATTGGTAATTATTCAGTATGCCTTTACCTGTTGAGGAACCAAAACAAGTAATCCTAAAATAAAATACATGCACAGGATAATTTGCACTATTTAAGACTATTTACCTGGGAAACATTTTGTTCAGCTGTAATTATCTTCTGTAATACTTTATGAAGTAGTGTCTTAGTCAAAAGCATAATGGATTAAACTCTAGTGCTATCATTCATTCATTAGAGGAAAGAGAAATTTAAAGCTACCATAGAAGTGCTGCCACAGCCAAGGCTTCGGCTACTTGGGCAACAGGAACTGCTTTGAGAAACCTGGTCTTCTAGTGGCTGATGAGGTATGTCTCTCAGAAAAGTGGGAGAACATCTTTGGACAAAGGCTAGCCAATCTTGTAAGGAGGACTTTAAACTAGATTTGCTGGGGGAGGGGATCCTCAATCCATCCCACTTTGAGGCCAGTGCCGGAAACAGATGCCCAGGCCCCAGAGATGGATCGCAGGCCAGCGAGAGAGCACATGAAGTGCAAGATAATGAATTCCAGCCAGTAAGCATTCCAGCTAGTAAGCTGGCTTCAATGGGGCACTCACTTAAATGCCTGTATGCAAATGCACGGAGCATGGGGAACAAACAAGAGTAGTTAGAGATGTGTGCAGGCCTACAAGGCTATGATGTTATAAGCATCACTGAGATGTGGTGGGATAGTTCCTATGACTGGAGTGTAGGAATAGATGGGTATAGGGTCTTTAGGAAAGACAGTCAGGGGAGAAGAGGAGGGGGTATTTTATGTCAAGGACCTTCATATCAAGGACCAGCTGGAGTCCATGGAGCTTGGCCTGGGGATGGATGAGGAGTTGAGCAAGAGCTTATGGTCAAGGTTAGAGGAAAGGCAGGAGAAGGTGATATCATAGCTGGGGTCTGCTACAGGCCACCTGACCAGGATGACCGAGCGGATGAGGCCCTCTATAGACAGATAGGAGCGGTTTCATGTTCACAAGCCCTGGTCCTCATGGGGGATTTCAATCACCCGGATATCTATTGGAAGGAAGGCACAGCAGGGCACTAGCAATCCAGGAGGTTCCTGGGATGCACTGATGACAATTTCCTTCTCCAAGTGGTAGAGGAACCAACAAGAAGAGGGGCCATGCTGGACTTGTTCTCACCAACAAGGAGGGGCTGGTTGTTAACATGAAGCTCAAGGGAAGCCTTGGCTGCAGTGATCATGAAATGCTGGAATTCAAGATCCTCAGGGTAACAAGGAGAGTGATGCAGCAAGCTCACCACCTTGGACTTGAACAGAACAGACTTTGACCTCTTCAGGGATCTGCTTAGTGGGGTATGATGGGATGAAGTCCTGAGAGGAGCCCAAGAAAGCTGGTTAGTATTCAAGGACCACCTCCTCTGAGTCCAGAAGCAATGCATTCCAAAAAAGGGGAAGTCAGGCAAGAATGCCAGGAGGCCTGCATGGATGAACAAGGAGCTCCTAAGGACAAACTTAAACACAAAGAGGAAGCCTACAGTGGGTGGAAGCAAGGATAGGTAATACGGGAAGGATACAAAGAACTTGTCCAAGCAGCCAGGGGTCAGGTAATGAAAGCCAAAGCCCAGACAGAATTAAATATGGCCAGGGACATCAAGGGAAATAAGAAAAGCTTCTATAGGTACATCGGTGATAAAAGAAAGACTAGGGAAAATGGGGACCCTCTCTGGAAGGAAACAGGTTACCTGGGATATGGAGAAGGCTGATATTCATTGGCTTTTTTGCCTCCATATTCACTAGCACATATTACAGCCACACTGCCCAAGTCGCAGAAGGCAAAGGCAGGGAATGAAGAACCACACACTGTAGGAGAAGATCAGGTTCGAGACCATCTAAGAACCTGATGGTGCACAAGTCCGTGGGACCTGATGAGATGGATCTGAAGGTCCTGAGGGAACTGGTGGACGAAATTGCTGCTATCAATCATATTTGAAAAGTCATGGTAGCCTGGTGATGTTCCCACTGACTGGAAAAGGGGAAACATAATCCCCCATTTTTGAAAAAGGGAAAAAAAGGAAGACCCAGTGAACTACAGGCCAGGCCGTCTCACCTCTGTGCCTGGCAAGACTATGGAGCACATCCTACTGGAAACTATGCTAAGGCACATGGAAAATGAGGAGGTGATTTGTGACAGCCAACATGGCTTCTCTAAGGGCAAATTTGGTGGCCTGCTACAACAGGCTTACAACATTGGTGAATAAGGGATTCCTTTGCTTCAGTCTTCACCGGCAAGGGCTCCAGCTGCACTGTCCTAAGTTGCATAGGCCAAAGACGGGGACTGGGAGAAGGAAGATCTGCCCACTGTAAGTGAAGGGCAGGTTCGTGACTATCTAAGGGAGCTGAAGGTGTACAAGTCATAGAATCATAGAATCATTCAAGTTAGAAAAGAACTTTGAGATCAAGTCCAACCATCAACCTTACTCTACCAAGTACACCCCTAAACCATATCGCTAAGCACCACATCTAAATGACCTTTAAACACATTAAGGGATGGTGACTCAACCACCTCCCTGGGCAGCCTATTCCAATGACTGAACAACCCTTTCAGTGAAAATTTTTTCCTGTGTAGCCTAAACCTACCCTGGTGCAGCTTGAGTCCCTTCCCTCTTGTTCTATCATTAACTACCTGTGAGAAGAGACCTGCACCTGACTCTCTACAATGTCTTTTCACGCAGTTGTAGAGAGCGATAAGGTCTCCCCTCAGCCTCCTTTTCTTAAGACTAAATAGCCCCAGTTCCCTCAGACGCTCTTCATAACACTTATTCTCCAGGCCTTTCACTAGCTCTGTTGCCCTTCTCTGCACGCCCTCCAGGACCTCAATGTCTTTCTTGTATTGAGGTGTCCCGAATTGAACACAGTACTCAAAGTGTGGCCTCATCAATGCCGAGTACAGGTGGATGATCACCTCCCTATCCCTGCTGGCCACACTATTCCTAATAAAAGCCAGGATGCCATTGGTTTTTTTGGCCACGTGGGCACACTGCTGACTCATATTCAGCCATTCCGTGGGACCTTATGAGATCCATCCACGGGTCCTGAGAGAACTAGCAGATCAAGTTGCTAGGCCACTTTCCATCATATTTGGGAAGTCATAGCAGGCTGGTGAAGTATCCACTGAATGGAAAAGGGGAAACATCACCCCCATTTTCAAAAAGGAAAAAAGGAAGACCCAGGCAACTACAGGCCGGTCAGTCTCACTTCTGTACCTGGCAAGATCATGAAGCAGATCCTCCTGAAGGCTCTGCTATGGCACATAGAAAATGTGGAGGTGATTGGTGGCAGACAACATGGTTTCACTAAAGGAAAATCCTGCCTGACAAATCTAGCGGCCTTTTATGATGGAGTTACAGCATCAACTGACAAGGGAAGAGCAACTGACATCATCTACCTGGACTTGTGAAAAGCCTTCGACACTGTCCCGCACGACATCCTGGTCTCCAAATCAGAAAGACATGGATTTGACTGATAGACCACTTAGTGGGTAAGAAATCAGCTGGAAGGTCGCACTCAGAGTTGCGATCAATGGCTCAATGTCTGAGTGGAGATCACTGACAAGCAGTGTTCCTCAGGGATCGGTACTGGGACTGGTGCTATTTAACATATTTGTCAGTGACATGAAGAGTAAGATTGAGTGTGCCCGCAGCAAGTTTGCCAACGACAGCAAGTTGTGTGGTGAGGTCGACATGCTGGAAGGAAGGGATGCCATCCACAGGGACCTTGACAGGCTGGAGAGGTGGGCCTGTGTGAACCTCATGAAGTTTAACAAGGCCAAATGTAAGGTCCTGCACCTGGGTTGAGGCAATCCCAACCATGGATACAGGCTGGGCAGTGAGTGGATTGAGAGCAGTCCTGGGGAGAAGGACTTGGGGGTGCTGGTGGATGATAGGATGAACATGAGCCAACAGTGTGCACTTGCAGCCCAAAAAACCCAACTGTATCCTGGGCTGCATCAAAAGATGCGTGGCCAGCAGGTCGAGGGAGGAGATTCTGCCCCTCTACTCTGCCCTTGTGAGACTCCACCTGGAATGCTGTGTCCAGCTCTGGAGCCCCCAACACAAGAAAGATACAAAGCTGGAGTGAGTCAAGAGGAAGGCTACCAAGATGGTCAGACGAGGACAGGATGAGAGTTGGGCTTGCTCAGCCTGGAAAAGAGAAGGCTTCATGGAGACCTTATATCGGCCTTCCAGGACCTGAACAGGGCCTACAAGAAGGCTGGGGAGGGACTTTTTACAAGGACCTGCAGTGATAGGATGAGGGCTAATGGTCGGAAGCTGGGAGAGGGCAGGTTTAGACTAGATACAAGGTAGAAGTTCTTCACCCTGAGTGTGGTGAAACACTGGAACAGGTTGCCTAAGGAAGTTTTGATGCTCCATCCCTAGAAGTGTTCAAGGCCAGGTTGGATGGAGCCTTGAGCAACCTGGTCTAGTGGGAGGTGTGCCTGCCCATGGCCATGGGGTTGGAACCAGATGATCTTTGAGGTCTCTTCCAACCCAAATCATTCTATGATTCTATGATATCTTACATTGGCAGTAATGCGCAAAAATACTAATTGGAAACCTGCACATAAACGATTGCTTTAAAAATGTTGCCCTGACTTCAGAGTGTCCAGGAGACTTATCATGTTTTGGAATGGGTTATTCTCCTGCTGACAGAGTAGTAATGTGTTGACTGAACACATTCCAAGTCCTTTTTCCTTCCATTTAGGATACACTTGCCATTCCTGCTACTGCTTCTAACAGGAACAGGTTGCAGGCATTTAGACTGATTTAAAGGTTCTAGTAAAGCACAGATGGGTTTTAAAACTCCACTTAAGCTAAGTAGTCTCTGTGATGTTTCTCTTAGCATGACTTTAAACCACTTCTTATCTTAGAGAACCATTTAATTGCTACCCTGTTCACAGGTATATGAACCTGGGCACAGGATTTGGAGTAAGGATGGCAATAATATAATGTGTGAATTGGGCCAGTTTATTCACTAGAAATTATACTGCTAACAAAGTAACACATCTGTTTTCTGATACTTCTGGAAGGGAGGAAGGGGAAAAAAAAAATCTGCCTTTGAAACAACAAATGTAGCTGTAACGCAAATTATTGCCTAAATTCCTAATTTGATTGTCTTAAACAGAAAATCTGTCAGGTCTATTTTTAAAGATACGTTTTAGTGCCCTAAGTAACTGGAATTACTATTTTCACATCTTAGGCACTCCATCATTAAATAGAATCAAATGGTCCAAACTACTGCACTGATTTCCTCAGCTGTGTGTGCTTATTCACTCTCTGCCTATAAAAGTCACAGAATCACAGAATGCTAGGCATTGGAAGGGACCTCGAAAAATCATCTAGTCCAACCCCCCTGCCAGAGCAGGACCACCTAGAGTAGGTCACACAGGAACGCGTCCAGGCGGGTTTTGAATGTCTCCAGAGAAGGAGACTCCACAACCTCTCTGGGCAGTCTGTTCCAGTGCTCTGTCACCCTCACAGTGAAAAAGTTCTTCCTTATGTTAATGTGGAACCTCCTATGCTCCAGCTTGCAAGTCCCCAAATACCACTCCACCTCTACACAGGTCTATCGCTTCAAAAGAATGTAACATGTTCTAAGAACAAATTCTGCCACCTCATGCTCTCAAACCTACTGCAAGAAAGGGAATAAGAATTCACTATTCTGATACTTAGTTCAATAATTTAGCTAGAATTGTCATCATGAAATTGGTGTATCTTTGCCAGATATACTTTAAACTTCACCCTTTGTTTTTGTTAAGTATTGCCAGTTCAATCAAGGTTGTAATTATGGTCTCAAAATGCAGTCTAAGACCACTTAGAGTGATATTATACACCAGACCTGGAAATTCTTTTTAAAAAATCCTCAACATATGAGGGGCTTTAACTTCCAACAGCTTTATGAGTGCCTTTTTTGCTTTAAACAGACCATTAGCAAAATGGATACTCTTGGGATTCCTAGAATATATTTTAAAAAGTTTTATAAAATGCCCACAGTATGAATGCATGCAATTGCATATAGAAATGTTTGCAAGCAGGTGTAAGCAACCCATAAACTAATTTAAGAAAATGTCGCCAGGCTAGTGATAAGTAAATGAAATGGAAATGCAAATCCAAATGTCCACATCCTAAAACCTTGTGGAGATACTAAGCAAGTTCTAAATGTTCATAAGGAGAGAGGAGAGAGTGGACCTTAATATATACATTAAATAACAGACACCAGAAGTCATTGTGTCCTTGAGATGTATGACGCTTCTCCTGAACAGAATGAGGCTTGCCCTACCAAGTTTGCCCCAGTGCAGTCATTATGAGGGAGCTCTTTCCCTGACATAGAAGAGTCCCGGGAGACATTCCACCGAGTCATGAGGTTCAGACCAGCCCCCCCTTCCTTTCTAAACTTCCTTGCAGAGAAGAGTCTAGGTGCGACTGAAACCAGTCTTAGACCCCAACTGTAAAGAAGAGTTTGGACCCTAGGTTCTGCCACACAGTCGGTTTATTTCAGCTCGAGCTGAGACCCTCCGAGAGGGACTCCAACAAGAGAAATCCTCAGGCAATTATACTCTTACAATCTTAGTTCTCCTCTCCTCATGCAATAGTTCAGTCCAATAACAGCATTTAGGCCTTAGGTTCTTTTGTTCTTCATTGGATGCTTTTTCTTTTCTCCAGCTGTTCTTATCTTGAGGATGCAGCTTCTGTTGAGAATATGGGCACCCTATTTTCCACAGGATGAAGTTTCTGCTGAGAATAAGGCTACATTTTCCAGGATGTAGCTGTCCTGAGGCCTCCCTTCATATGTTAAGTATAGACTCAGCATAAGTTCACCACTTGTGGCGTAAGGCTTCAGTAAATCTAGCTACTGATGCTAAGCAAGTTATGCTAAGTATTATACCAAATAGCACAAAGTGATTCATTCCATGTAAAGCTTACTTGAGCTAAACAACTAGTATTTCTTAGGACATTCCAAGCAAAGGCATTCATGCTAACCAAAGTAAAACAAGTTTCAATTCAGCCTATATGTAATGATTACACAATTAATGTTAATATACCACAAGTAAACTATTTTGATCCCCAACACCAAAGCAGCTCTAGAAAAAACATCACTCCAGCTTCTGAGAAAGGGTGTATTTCATCCTTTATCTGTTTTGTCCACTCCTGAAGTGTATCTTGGCTCTCATTAGCTGACCAAAACAAGTAAATACAGCTGCAGAAACTGCTCTGCTTAACGGTCTTAAAATGTATAGCAGAAGTAAAATACCTTGGCATCAGGGAAAACCCAAGAGTCTGCTACATGCTCTGCAAATATGTCTTCTTCCATTTTATTTATTTACTTTTCATGTTGACTATTATTTATTTTTCAGCTGTTGCTAGCTTTGACGGTCTCAGAGTTTTGGTGCCAGGTTTTCTGTGGTGGGATGGAAGAATGACTTCTCCTAAGCCAGATTTAGTCAATTTTCTAGAAAGTTAGTGAGCCCTTTGCTACCTTTACTGGAGAGTCTGGATGAGAACCAGAAAGACATGTATATTTTAAATTAGACTGAGGGGGAAATTATCTCTGCAAAACCCCCTCACTAAACTGCATATGAAACTACAAAACTGTGTGTAGTGTTTCTTTGTTAAGTAACTTATTTAGGCCTTTGAGCGTTCAGCAGAGCAGCTCTGGACATCATAGACTCATTTAAGTCTGAAGTTAGTCCCTTTATTTACCTTGCTAATGAGCAAACAGTCTAGTTTACATGCCCATAATATGCCAGTTCAACAAACTATATATAAGACACCCAAACACAACAAGTCTTGCCCCTGAGTCTTGTTAGTTATTTCATCAGTTTGGAAATGAGAGATCCAGGTTCCAAATTGCCATGGGGAAAAACTACTCAAGTCTTGTGTTTTAAATCAAATTAGTAACAAAATGGTTTATTGATTTATTAATAACAGATACTGGCAGTAGTTGAATTATAAATTCAGGATCAGTATCCATTCTACAGCAGATAAACTACAACACTGGATGCTTAAAAGAACTTTATAAACAGGTGTTCAGGTGATCTCTGAACACCTTTCTAAGACTAATGCCAGAAAGTACCTGTCACCTCCAACGTCACACACTTTTCGCACACAGACATACATACACACGGTTAAGTGCACAGCCTGCACGCGCACAGGCCATGGGGAAGAGAAGTGCATGCACCCTCTCTCCTGTCCCCTATTGAACATCCCTCTCATAACAGACACAGGCATTTCCAGGCATATGGTCACACAGTTCTCTGCTGTTTTGTTTACACAGGACAATTTCTATCCAGATGTTCCTTTTGCTTTGAAACCAGAGGTAGAATCAAGGTAACAATGAGGCACTATGCCTAAATGGGGCTTATTATCTCCTGTGAAATAGCACCAAGATAGTCCTCAGCTGTTTTTTCACATGACTCTGTTCTACCATGAAGACAAAGAAACGCAAAATTTCTGGCGCTGCAGTTCAGTGAATGGGATAGGCATACCTTTGCGTATATTATTTTCATCAAAGTGTTTTAGGGCATGGATTCCCCACCATACTCAAATATCGGGCACCACACTGCAGAGCTAAACTTCCCCTGCAGAGCTCATTTAGCAGAGCTGTTGCAGCCGCAGTTCAGAGCCAGGCTGTACCTGTGTTTTGTGTGAAAAGGCAGGGCAGCAGGCTCCTGACCCTCGGCCCTCTATTTGGCACGTTCATGCAGTGTCAGACATAACTGACCTTGTGTGCAGAGCTTGACAGTGGCTTTTGTTATATCTGGAGCAATTTAGGTTTGAATTCAACCAAATAACCTTTTTTTCTTTGAAAAATCTCATTAATAATGGCATTATTTGTCACACATAATAAGGTTTAATTGCACTGTTTAAAGCCCCACAGTGCTTATGTTAAACTGATTTTAATTTAAATGGCAAGTCAATTGGTTTCAAAACAAACTGCACTTGCAGATTTTTATGCCAGTATTTTTTTTACTTAACATTGAATGATGCTTTATTTGAAAATGTTCTCTGTTTACCAAAATTATTATGCAAAGAAATTAAGTGTTCTAACATGTTTGCAGAAGACATTTAAATGGCATTTGTAAATCAGAGACTCAATTTGGAAAACTGTATGCCACTTAACTAAGAATACAGACTGAGGAAATCATATACAGTACAACTCTGATTGCATTTTGATATGGGAAAAGCAATATTTGGATTCTTATCCCAAATCAAAATCTAAAAAGGGGACCCCAGTAATCAATTTTAAAGTACCACTTCCCATTTTCTCATATCCTGTATCTTCTTTCAAGATCATTTAAAGTCTTATCTATAAATCTCCGTGAATCTCTGGCCAAATATTCTGACATTTGTCACAACAAGCTGCTGTCTTCATAAGGGATCATATGGGTACAGGGGTAATAAGAGAAAGTCCAATACGCAGGTGCTCAGAGAAGTCAACTTTTTTCAGTGAGTGACTTTGTTTTTCTTAAAAACTTCCTCTTTCCTGATTTTGTGACAAAAAGTTGATCTTTCCTAGGGCTTTGACACATCTTAGGAGTCAGCAAAACTCCTGATACTTACATGTGGCTTTGGACTGTGAAGTCTATATGCTGCCTCAATTAGACAAAGTGAACACCGATAATTTTAGGCCTTGCTTCAAAACTATGTCAATATATAATCACAGCCCCTATATAATATCAGAATTATTCTTTGAGTGGGTTGACTAAGTGGTCTTACCCTGACCAACGATCAAGCACTGGATATATATACGTCATTACAGAAGGTAACTGCAGAAAAATAGTTGTAGTGGTTTGAGCCTACCCAGCTGGCTCCAAAAGGACCAGGCAACTGCTCACTCACCCCTACCCTGTCCCATGAGGGATGGGGAGGAGAAAATACAACCAAAAGGGCTTGAGGGTTGAGACAAAGGACAGGGAGGGCTCACTCACCAGTTGTGGTCACGGGCAAAAGACAGACTCAGCTTGGGGATCACAACACACATTTAATACAAAACAACCGCCACCATCAAGGAGAATGAGAGAGACAACCAGGTCCTAAATACACCTTCCCCCCTCAGACCCCTCCGGCCTCCCCGGGCTCCGCTCTGCTCCCTCTTCCCCCCCAGCAGCGCAGGGGCAGCGAATGGGGGTCCCAGCCCGGCCGGCACAAGGGGTCTCCGCTGCTCCTTCCCCCTCAGGGAGAGGGGCCCTCGCAGCCCTCCCCTGCCCCACCGCGGGGTCCCTCTCCCGGCAGACATTCCCCCTCCAACCGCCCCAAGGCGAGCCCTTCCCGCGGGGCCGCAGCTCCCCAGAACCCCCCAGCGCGGGGCCCTCCCGGGGCTGCCGCCCTCCCACCGACGGGCGGCTCCAGCGCGGCCGCAGTCGCGGCTGCTCCGGGCCCGGTCCCTGCTCCTCCGGCCCGGGGCCCTCCGCGGGCTGCAGGGCGACCTCTGGGCCACCGCTGGGCTCCAGGGGCTGCAGGGGCTCAGCCGCCACCCCACCGCTATGGGCCGCAGGGGAACCCCTGCCCCGGCACAGCTCCCCCTCTCCTCCCTCACTGACCGGGGGGTCCCCAGGGCTGTCTCTCTCCCATCCCCCTTCGCTCACCGGCACAAACAGAACACACAGACACAACCAACGGCTTCTTTCACTCTTAAATAGTTATTCGCAGAGGCGCCATCGCTCTGGCCTTGCCCAGAGGGGAGTCCGAAATTGGAGCTGGGGGAGCTTCTCGAAGCCTCTTACAGGAGCCACCTCCGTAGCCCCCTCCCCTGCTACCAAAACCACACCAAAACCCCGCCAGACACCAAACCACCACAATCATGTTATGTGTTTTGTTTGATGAAGCATACAGTGATAACCTTTGGCTGATAAATGAGGGGTAACATTTTATATAATCATGGGCATTGCTAGGAGTTTTGAGAAGTACTTTGCCACACACCTACGCCATCGTTACTCGCAAAATCACATGTTTTTTACAAAACTTTTTCTTGGATACTGAAGAGAATGTTGAAGAGAATGTTGATTTAGCATTAAAGTCTTTCAAAATAATAATTCATAAACCACTAGTGGGACAGGGATTATGAGTGAACTGATTTTAGACATTTGCAAATGCCTCAAAATCAGACTAGAATGGTATTAGAGCTGTGGAAAACTCAGCAGTTCCACGTGTCAGCGATGACAATGGTTTCGTGGCCACAGGTGTTCTATTCAGCTCACTCTGGCACTTTTCCACTCCCAGTTCTGCTTCTGTTGCCTTGAGCTCTGTTCATAAATCATGTGATCCAGCCTCCTGAACATCTCCAGGTTTGTTAACATCTTTCTTGTATTTGGGGAACTAAACACTGGGACAATATTCCAGGTGTGGTTTAACGAGTAGAGATGGGGATGCTTACTTCCCTCAGTGTCTCAGCTGTGATCGTTGTTGTACAGCTTAGAATGCAGTTAGTCTATCATGCTGCCTGGGTTTAATGCTCCAGCTTGTGCCCAGAGGATCCTAGGGGCCTTTTTGGCAGAGCTGCTCCCCCACCAGGCAGTGTCCAGCCTGTACCACTGCAGTGTGATGTGCAATATAGAATATGTGTATGTGATACATATATGTATATGTGATACATATATGTATATGTGATATGTAATTATACAGAGGGTTAAAAATCTGTATAACTGTGATATCTTTTCCATTGTGAGAAGTTTATTGCTAACAAGAAAAAGAAACACTTGATTTTTATAAACCTGTCTTTTCTAATACTGGCAGACAAGAGATGAAATCAGTGCTGCAGAAATACTCAACTTTGTGTGCGATTGTGCTATTAGAATAACAATCACAGCATCACTGAGGATGACTTCTTGTGTTCCCAATAGGCCCATCTCTAAAAGCACCAGTTCTGACACATGCAATGTCATAGGAAGTATCCTCATAAGCCTTAATGTGCAGTTGGCAGGACGGATGGGAAGTGAAATGGATTGCCTGTCTAGATGGTGAAACTTGATACTACAGGAAGAAATTCAGGCTCTCAGAATGAAAAATACTAAAAGGGATTGAATATTCATTTGGATTACCAATAATTGTTACAGTGAAAACCAACATAAAATATTAGAACATCAGACCTTGTCCTTTAGATGGAATATCAGTCTAAAACCGTCAGAGATCAAAATGAAAATAGAAAAGTGAAATCACTTTCATACCATTGCTCTGAAACAATATAATAATTTGTCTAAGCAAAAGAGCTGCTATTCATTGTCTGGGTTCAGCAATGATTAAAACCCAGGTCTTTGATGAAGTATTCCAATGTTTAAAAGGTAGTGTGGGTAGGTATGCAGTTAGGGATAAGCAATAACAATTATTCCGACAGAAATGGTGAAGGTGGATGCTGTATGTAATTTTCTCAGATACCTCAAAAAAGTAAAAAAAAAAAAAAATTAAAAAAAGTCATTCTCCCATATTTCTGCCAGAGCCAAAATACTGAGTGAGAGGAAAGTAAGGAATAGCATCTATCAGGGAACCTCATCACACACAGCAGGTAAATGGCTTTCTTATTAGACAAACAACAATATTAATAAAATACAAGGGGCTGCAGACACTCGTTCATACTGAGCCTCAAGCCATCAGGAGTTGGTGGCAGCAGTGATTATATCAAAGGAATCTATTATAATGTTCCCTTCAGTGCCCTCTGCTGACTAGCTGACTTTAATAATCATAAACTGCAGGACACTATTTGTGAAATAACTGTTAGCATTGAACTTTATCTCTGTAAGTAAATACGTATTTAATGAAAAACTCCTCTAGGGCAGAAGTGTAAAAATGTGGTTGCTCTTGCCTGTCTTGTAATGATATTTTGCTTTGGTGGATGGTATTGTGAGAATTCATACACTTTGTTTTCTCTCAATACTGTTGTCAACTATGGAGTCATCAAATAAATGGCATCACAATTGTTATGTCATTAACAGAACAGTGGTATATCTGTAATAAAACCACAAACATGAACTTGCTTGACCTTTAGTTATAAACCTACCTCTCTATGTAGAGGCTTCAAGCAAGGCTGAAACTAGATTTTTTTTTGAGTGGCTAGGTTGATATTTTGGTTTGGTTTAGATCTTCTTGATCAGAAATCAGGATCTGGAATATTTCTAAGTGTTAGGGAATTCAGCTGTAGATTAGGATGCCAAGGGTTCAAATCAAAACAATCCACCTGATGCTCTGCATGTGTGAATACAAAATGAGACCAAGCTTCATAACAAAATTTGGCTTGAGGTAGGACACATGGGTAATAGCAAACCTTAGTGACCAGGGCTTGCTCTGAAGTCTCTGTCTGCGGAGACGGGAGTTGGAGAATCCACAAAAGACTCAATATGAGTTATATCAGGAAACTCCTTTTATTGTGCAGATGCACTTTCTTAGATAGCATAATTTTCCAAAGTCATCATGACTTGTAGTTTTTCATAAACTCTAATTGTGCTATACATACATCAGTCATCTGCTTCTACCTATCACTTTACTATTAATACTAATGCGTTCTGCCTCATACGGATGTTAGCTTCTAATTCTTCTATTCTGACCCTCAAGGCCGAAGCATCCTTGAGGCCTACTATATTAGTTTAGACAAACTGTTCAACAGAGTTTTCCCTGTGCAGGCCCTCTAGCATTCCATGCCTGTTTTCAGCGAGCTACACTCCCACATCTGTCCTTTCCCATTTTATGGATTATAAGAATATTTGGATGATCTGGAAATCCTCAGCTCAAAATCTTGAGCCATCTATGTTTCTTCTAGCTAATGCATCTGACTCTGCAAATCCAGCTGCCTTGTTATTTGTGTCCTAATTGATAATCCCTCTTCTTCCCACAGAAACATTGCTTTCTTATAGGAAACCACTTGTACAGGGAATAAGGAAAGAGTTAGCCAACACCAGCCTTCTCCTCTGCCTCTTCCCTGGACCTGTCCCCTGGTGAAGGCATTTTCACATGGCTTTATCTGAAATCCAAGTGTTACAGCTGCAAGTGCCTCCAGATTGAAGGAAAATTTAATATTGCTCCTTATGAATTTATTCCCTGGAGCTTCATGTGACTCTAATTTTCAGCTAGCTAAATTTCTTGTGGGATGGATAAAAGGGCTATGCGGGTGGCAAATTCAAGCTAGGCCCTCCTGCTGTGAAAGCTAAGAAAGGTCAGGTGGAATGTGTGAATACATCTAGCAGCAGTGAAAAGCAATAAGCTCCACAAAACAGGATCTCCCATTCAATTTATATTTTATGTTCTTCAGCAATGAGCTGTATAGCCTTCCTGGAAAGTCTCCAAAATTTGAATTACATTATCTGTACTGATTTACAGGACATACCTGGGAGTGGCAGTCTGGAAATGTTCTGTATTGGGAAGTAAGTCCTAAAATTATATTGTTTGGGAACGTAAAGAGTCGTTGCTGCCTCTCTGAGTTTGAGAACTCTGTGCATCATAGATCTATCATTCAAAGTCATCATTACTTATAATTTTAAGAACACATTGCCAAATTCTGCAGTGCTTATTCACTCTGCCTGTCTGTGCATATAGTGAACAGAGCAGCAGGTATACCCGTTTTTTCTACCTTTGTCTTTTTGATAAAGTCTGCATGAGAGAAATGATACCTGTCATATCCCAAAGAATAGTTTTTGCTAACACAATTCGTTCAAAACATCTCAAAGCAGAAAGGAATTGATTAGCATCCAGCAGACTTCATATAATTTATATTTCAGTGTGCTCCAGCCATTACTAGTGCACTGCTAGTCAGGGAACAGCCAGAAGCTGAAAGCTTTCAAGGGTCTTCAACTTTTTCTCAGCTGGATAAGCCTGTATTTACCAGATGTTATAAAGGGGATACAGCACCCATTATCCCTTCAGCCTCCTTTCTTTCCTCATTCATCTTGTTTGTTTAGGAGGTCGTATAACACAGGAAGCATTGTGGAGTTGCATAACTGTGGCACTGCAATTTCGGCTATGTAACCCTCATGTGCAGCAAGGCCCAAACCTAGTAGGCACTGAGCCTCATCTCACAAAAACATGAGGATAGAGTCCTTCATTCACAGGGTTTTTGAAGCATAGTGATGAGAGATAGTGGCTCAGAAAATTGCCTTTTAAGGATTTTTTTCTTAGTTTCCCTTTCCTTTTCTGCCTACAGCAGGAACAACCACGACAACTTTATGGTAATTTTTATATGGAAATTTTCAGGGTAGTTATGACGGTGAAACTCCTGCAGAGTTCAGAAATAAGGATATTAGGAGTTTCTTCACAGACTTGATTCCCATCATATTGCCATGCACTGATGCACACAGTATCTCTGTAAGGTCATGAAACATTATTGATTATCATTCCTGTTCTATTTTTTCAGGAACTGAGAAGGAAATTAGATTATCTGAGGTTGCAGAGGCAGAACTCAGGCTTGACCCCTTGTCTTTTCTGTTTGAGCCTGTCCTTTAAGCACAAGCAAATGCAGCCTCTACTTTTTACAAACAAAATGTAACAGAACATTTTTGTAAGACATTCCCATGTTTTATAAGGGACTTTTAGTAAATGTGTGCATGTAGGTCAAAATAGAAGTCAGAGCAAGAGGGAAAGTTACAAGTTTAAGTTTTTCATATAGGTTTAGGCACATTTGATCTGAATGGAGTGCGACCGAGTAGGAAAAGGTGCAGCCTGTCTTCAGTTCTTCCTTATCTCCATGTGAGCTGCTTCTGGGTTCACTTCCAATGATGTAGTGGAGGGTTGAGAACTGCTTCTGACCTTACTTTTTCCTTCTTGTTGAAGTTATAAGCTGTAAGCCTTATGGGAGGGATTTGTAGTTGACTGAAGTATCAGTAACATCCAAAAGACTTTTTGTCCAAACTACTTCTGCTCCAATATGCTTATTCACTCAAAGAAAATGTTTAAAATGAATGTACTTTTCCCTATGAATGCAGCTTGCAGTAATTGCAAAAAAAAAAAATTTAAAAAGTGAACATAACCAAATTTTAATAAATGCTACATTTTCCTGAACATAGACACTTTGCTATTTAATACTTTTGTTGTTCTCTACTGTCATCATGACCTGTTTAGATCTAAATGTTTAAAAAAAAAAAAAAATCAAAACCAGAATCGTGTTTCAGATTACTTGATGTAGCTGTCAGTACCAATTCCTGCAATTCTTTAGGAGCTTTCTTGAAGGAGAACAACAGATCATTGGAAAACTTTTTTTCTTCAATATATAATAATATGAAAACTTATGGTAAGGATATTTGCTTTTGATTCTATTTGTGGTGGTGATGACTAAAGATAAGGAAGGAGACAGAATACATTAACATGTGGCAGAAAAACCCTGATAGTATAAAAGTAATAAATTTATTGTATTTCTCTGAAATAAGACAGATGAATTTCCTGCTTCACAATGCTGCTGATTTGAGTCCTAAAATTCCATGTGTTTTATAACACTCTGTGTTTGATGGTGGAGTAGAAATGATGCTGTAGCAAGAACACAATATGCGCCCAAATCTGTAACTACCCTCTCAGTCAATGCATGCCCCACTAAGATTTTTGGATAAAGAATATAAGATTATACTGTCTTCAGAATTTCATTATCATTAAAAACAGACATGGAGGTTGTTGAAGGATATCTGATGAGCTTTATATTGGGAATAGAACCAAATACTCACAGCTGTTCTCAAAAGTGCATCAGGAAAGCAAAGAAGTAGATGAAAGAGAAATTAAAGACATGAAAGCTACTGTGAATCTCATGGATGGCATGAATGTTATATTTGCTAACTATGTTGTTACATTTGTTGGAAATTCTGCTAAAGTATTCATTTTTTATTAAAAGCACATCAGCCACTTCTTTCTTTGTGATAATATTTTCTCTCCTTAGATACTACTGCCTTTATCATTCAGATCTTGCTATTTGCTTTTATGATGGGACTCTCCTAAATGCAGTCAAGTATTTGGGAAAGAAATGATAGCAGATTGCAGTTCTATTCCAGATAGGACAATCACCTTAGTGTCTCAGCACCTGGAAGCACTAAGCAGTGAGCTAACCATCTGCCAGATGTAGTGCGCTCTCTCATTTTCTGTCTGGGGAGATAGGGAACTACATTTACATTGAAATGTTTTGATCTAGCTTGGAGTTTTACCTTCCAGATATTCATTCTCTTACATGTCTAGGCCACTGAAAACAAGGCCAGAGAAGTGTGTTGTAGCCAGTGTGAAAAGTGAGAAATTTTGGCTCCTGAGAAAGTTACATGAGACTCCAATGAAGCTGATCTCCTCAAAGAAACATGGGGTCCTTAAGAGGTAATTCTGTTCTGAGAGGAAACTCCAAGAACCTGTAGTTTTCTGCGATGATAAGGATGCCTTTTTCAGAAAAAAAAAAAACCAAAACAAAACAGTTCTATGGTATCATTAATCTACTTTCTTTTTCATAATCTGAAAATCTTGTACTCTACATTAGACAAAGGCAAAGTTCAAGCACTCCAAAGGAAAGGCAGTTGAGAGACAAATAGAGTAGACAAGACCAAAGCTAGACATACTAAAATATGAGTTCTTCAAAGAATGGTAGTCAGAAAAGTTTTGTCAAAGACACTTCCTAAATCTTGCCAGGGGAAAATAGTTCTCTGTGGTATCTATTCAAAGGTAAATTAATTGCCTTAGAAATGTGTTGTCTTATGCGCCAGATATTAATAATTATTTTTTATTTGATTTTCACTTAATACCTCAGCTATGTGTTCTGATTTATATTAATCAGAGATTAAACTTAAATTTCTTCCAGGGAAATTAAATTTTACTTCTTATTGTGGATTTCATGCCTCTGTCAATAGTTTGAAGGCGTTCAGTTTGATGAGTAAGCCTAGCTTTTCACCTTGTCTTACTTCTCTAAGACCTCACCAAGGGCTATTGTGATGTTCAATTCTTTTTCTGATATGAAGCATAGCAGGTCAAATCATCTTTCTAAAACTTTGTCCACACAGCCTCTAGGTAGTAATTAATTATTTTTATTATTTTTCTTTGAAAGGAAAGAATGTTTCTGGAAGTTCTACTTACAGCTCATAATAGTCATGGAGACTTAATTTGACTATTTACGGAGGAATGATATGGGAAGTTTTTCTTCAAACTTTGATCAGCCCTCAACTCTGAGCTTTTCATCCTCATTGCAGCAGTGTGAAGCCTACAGGAAGACAGGAATATGAGGAAAAATACTGAGAACTTAGATGTGATGACTCCTTAAGAGTATGCTCAGAAAATTAGCACATACCAACTGAGAAGCCTAATGATGGCAAAACATAGCAGACTGTTTAGGCATGTAAGCAGGTATTCAAAATAAAAGGGATAAGACTACCCTATCTGTTTTGCAGAACAGACCACAGAGTCCTACCTAAATTTCAACTAATAATATGGAAATTTGGTAGCAGTTTCAAGCAGGTTTTTTGATCAAAAATTTCAGGGATAAGGATGTAAATATAGTATTTATAACAAATTTATCTATGCATTCTGGCATGGAACATGCTCTATGTGTGCTTTCCCCACAAAACCTAACAAAATTCTGACAAAAAGGTGGGTTTTGTTTTAAACAATGGGTCTTAATTTCTTTTTTAACACTGAGAGCTAATACATCTTTTAAGAAAGGTGCCCAGACACTTCTGAGAATTCTACCACTTGATTAATCAATTTAAATGAAAATCAATCCACATTAAATTCAAATTTTAACTCACATTGTTATTAGTACAGGATATCACAAACCACTCTCTGTGACTTTAACAGTTATTGTAATGCTGTACCTGTTGCGTAATTCATAATGTGTAATTTGTGCAGGGTTATTAAAATCACAGCACAATACACTTTCTTAAGCATACTTGTAATTCCACATTCATTCAAAACATCCTTGACTTTTAAGATTTATTTTCTTCTCTAGGTAAAGTTATATTGTAATATTTGCTTGCCAATGTGACACCCATCTACAGGAAGGGATGGAAGGAGGATCCGGGGAACCACAGGCCTGTCAGCCTGACCTCAGTGCCGGGGAAGGTCATGCAGTGGTTCATCTTGAGGGTGCTCATATGGCATATGGAGGACAACCAGGGACTCACACCCAGCCAGCATGGGTTCATGAAGCGCAGGTCCTACTTAACTAACCTGATCTCCTTCTATGACCAGGTAACCTGCCTAGCTGATGGGGGGAAGGCTGTGGATGTCATCTACCTGGACTTTAGTAAAGCCTCTGACACCATCTACCACAGCATTCTCCTGAGAAAGCTGGTGGCTCATGGCCTAGGCAGGTACACAATAAGATGGATTAGAAACCAGCTGGATGGCTAAGCACAAAGATTTGTGGTGAATGGAGTTAAACCCAGCTGGCGGCCGGTCACAAGTGGTGTCCCCCAGGGCTCAGTATTGGCACAGTATATGCACTGATATAGAATATATAGAATATCAGTGCATATTTACATTGATCAAAGTTTAAAATTCTAATAATTTTTGCAACTTTTTCTTCCTCTTTTATTCACACTCTGAATAATCCCTCTAGCAATGGAATGCCTTTTATTTATCCCATAAATAACAGCCAATGGAGTGTGCAAGCATTTCAATGAGCAAACTACATACTCCTGTTAATGAAACAACAGATCCGGGCACATTCAAAAGATCTGTAGTGGGCAGATTTACTGTTAGTTCCCACTCAAGAATAGCCACTCTCCCTAGAAATTGAACTAATATTCCCTCAACACATGGTGAGATGAAAGCAATTAAACCCCTATTTGACATTTTTCCATGCCATGGGCAAACGTTTTTATAAGAAGGTACGATTATGTTAGTACAGAGTCCCAGCAACCAAAGACTAGTTTTGAAGAGACTGAATGAAAAAGTATTTTGTCTCAGCACGTAGAAAAAGGACGACTTGCAGAAGGAATGAACTTCTGACTGAACAGATACATCATTGTATTTCAAATGACAGATACACAACACTCTGCAGTTTGGATACCCTGTTGTTGGAAAGAGAGAAAGCTTTCTCAGGAAGAGTCCAGGACATCATTGTACAAAAGAATAAAAAATTATCTAGCAGGAGATGTGACACTTGTAAATATGCAGATCAGAATATCTGAATTATTTTTTTTCCCCACATACCTATAGCATCTTTCTCCTTATTCATTTCCTTCACCATGTTTTACATTTTTATAGATTTCCGCTCCCACTGTTCACAGATTATAGAATTAAACACCGCTTTATTATTCTAAAGTCATCCATTCATTTTTGTTGGAACATAGGATTGAATCATGAGGTTAATAGGACAGAATAAAGAACACGCATTATCTCTGCAGTTCTTTACTGTTTTATGTTTTAGGATGAAAAATATTTTTGCAGAAAATTCACTCCTGACACCGCTTGTCTCAGCAATCTGACTATTGTATCAAATTGTTTATGCTTCATATGATGAAAAAGTGTAATTTATGTGAACTTCTCAGCTGTATTAAAATATATACATTTAATATTCTGTGGGATGTTATTGCATTCCTGTTTCATGCAGCAGCTTCTAATGACATGAAGGAAGAGAGTATTAATCTGCTTTTTGTTTAGATGATCTTCACACCACAGTTAAATTTATTGTGTTTACACTTCACTGCAGGATGACAAGGATCATCAAAAGGCTATTATTGGTGTACAAAATAAAAAAAAAAAACAACAAACCACCCTATTTCTGATCTCGTTACTTTAAATCAGAAGGGAAATATATAAACTGATTTGCTCATATAAATGGAAGTTGAGACAAAGTCACCATATCTAGTTCAGTTTGACAGAGGACATTTTAGAGAAATTATTTTGGAAACTGTTCCTTATGTGCTGGAATTAACTGCTTTTCCCCAGGTAATTACTGTAACAGTCTGTACCTTCATAGATTCATAGCAACATAGAGTGGTATGGGTTGGAAGGAACCTCAAAGATCATCTAGTTCCAACTCCTCTGACATGGGCAGGGACACCTCCCACTAGACCAAGTTGCTCAAAGCCCCATCCAAGCTGGCCTTGAACACTGCCAGGGAGGGGGTAGCCACAGCTACTCTGGGCAACCTGGTCCAGTGTCTCACCACCCTCACAATAAAGAAATTCTTCCTAATATCTAATCTTAATCTCCCCTCTTTCAGTTTGAAACCATTACCCCTTGCCTTATCACTACCCTTCCTGATCAAGAGTCCCTCCCCTTCTTTCCTGTAGGCCTCCTTTAGGTACTGGAAGGCCACTATAAGGTCTGCTCAGAGCCTTCTCCTCTCCAGACTGAACAATCCCAACTCTCTCATCCTGTCCTCACAGGGGAGGTGCACCACCCCCCTCATCTTCTTCATGGCCTCGTCTGGATCCACTCAAGCAGGTCCATGTCTTTCTTATGATGGGGGCCCCAGAGCTGAAGACAGTACTGCAGGTGGGGTCTCCCCAGAGCAGCGTAGAAGGGAGAATCACCTCCCTTGACCTGCTGGCCACATTTCTTTTGATGCAGCACAGGATGCGATTGGCTTTCTGGGCTGTGAGCGCTCATTGCTGGCTCATATTCAGCTTTTTATCCACCAGCACCTCCAAGTCCTTCTCCCCAGGGCTGCTCTTGATCCACTCACTGCCTAGCCTGTATTTGTGCTTGGGATTGCCCCGACCTATATGCAGGACCTTGCACTTGGCCTTGTTGAACTTCATGAGGTTTGCACAGGCCCATCTCTCCAGCCTGTCAAGGTTCACTCTGGATGGCCTCCTTTCCCTCCAATGTGTCGACCGCAGCACACAGCTTGGTGTTGTCGGCAAACTTGCTGAATGTGCACTCAGTCACATTGGCCATGTCACCAACAAATATGTTAAACAGCACCAGTCCCATTACCAACCCTTGAGGAATCCCACTCATCACTGCTTTCCACTCAGACATCAAGCCATAGAGCGCAACTTTTTGAGTGTGACCATCCAGCTAATTCCTTATCCACAGAGTGGTCCACCCATGTGTCTCCAGTTTAGAGAAAAGGGTGTCATGGGGGATAGTTTGAAATGATTTGCACAAGTCCAGGTTGATGACATCAATTGCTCTTCCACCAACGCCGTGAGCCTGTTGTAGCAGGCCACCAAATTTGCCCTTAGTGAAGCCATATTTTCCGCCACCAGTCACCTCCTCATTTTTCATATGCCCTAGCATAGTTTCCAGAAGGATCTGCTCCACAGTCTTGCCAGGCACAGAGGTGAGACTGACTGGCCTGTAGCTTCCTGGATCTTCCTTTTTCCCCTTCTTTAAAGACAGGGATTATATTTCCCCTTTTCCAGTCAGTGGGAGCTTCACCAGGCTACCATGACTTCTCAAATATGGTAAATAATGGGTTAGCAATTTCATCCACCAGTTCCTTCAGGACATTCAGATCCATCTCATCAGGTCCCACGGACTTGTGCACCATCAGGTTCCTTAGACTATCTCGAACCTAATCTTCTCCTACAGTGCGTGGTTCTTCATCCGCCCAGTCCCTGCCTTTGCCTTCTGCGACTTGGGCAGTGTAGCTGGAACACGTACTAGTGAATATGGAGGCAAAAAAGCCAATGAGTACCTCAGCCTTCTCTATATCCCAGGTCTCCCATTTCCTTCTGGAGAGGGTCCCTATTTTCCCTAGTCTTTCTTGTATCACCGATGTACCTATAGAAGCTTTTCTTATTTCCCTTGGTGTCCCTGGCCATATTTAACTCTGTCTGGGCTTTGGCTTTCATTACCTGACCTCTGGCTGCTTGAACAACTTCTTTGTATTCTTCCCATATTACCTATCCTTGTTTCCACTCACTGTAGGCTTCCTCTTTGTGTTTGAGTTTGTCCACGAGCTCCTTTTTCGTCCACCCAGCCCTCCTGGCATTTTTGCCTGACTTCCTCTTTGTCAGGATGCATCACTCCTGTGCTTGAAGAAGGTGATCCTTGAATATTGACCAGCTATCTTGGGTCCCTCTTCCTTCTAGGGCTGTATCCCATGGTACACTGCCAAGCAGGTCCTTGAAGAGGCAAAAATCAGCTCTTCTGAATTCCAGGGTAGTGAGCTTGCTGCACACCCTCCTCGCTGCCCTAAGGATCTTGAACTCCACCATTTCTTGGTCACTGCAGACAAGGCTGTCCTTGAGCTTTACCTTCCCTACCATCCCCTCCTTATTGGTGAGAGCAAGGTCCAGCATAGCACCTCGTTGGAAAGGAAGTTATCATCAACGCATTCCAGGAACCTCCTGGATTGCTTATGCCCTGCTGTATTGTCCCTCCAACAGGTATCGGGGTGGTTAAAGTCCCCCATGAGGACCAGGGCTTGTGAATGTGAGGCTGCTTCTATCTGTCTGTAGAGGACCACATACTCTCAGTTTTTGTGGTTGGGTGGCTGGTCTCACAGGTGATTGATGATAGAAGAGGGAATGGACTCAAGCTGTACCAAGGCAGGTTTAGGCCAGATGTTAAGAAAAAAAAATTCACTGAAAGGGTTGTCAAGCATTGGAGTAGGCTGCCCAGGGAGATGGTGGAGTCACCATCCCTTAATGAGTTTAAAGGTCATTTAGATGTGATGCTTGGCGACATGGTTTAGGGGTGGACTTGGTAGAGAAGGATTGAAGGTGGGACTTGATGATCTCAGAGGTCTTTTCCAACATGAATGATTCTATGATTCTATGATTCTATTACTTTCACAGGCAGACCCTAGAATGACTTGAGCGTTAGTATGCACCAGGAAGAAACAATTGTTAGTAGTTGGCTTGGATGATGCCATCATATTTTGAAGAGTAAGAGAGTTTAGCCGTATGGATGCAAACTCTGCAGAGCCAAATTGCTTCAGGACAAGAGAACTGCTGTCTCTGGATGAGTGTATTTGCCATATCTTATTAGAGGGATGTTGCATAGCACACACCTCTGTAATCATAGTTTTCTAGATTCAGCAGTAATTTAAGTACTCCTTAATATATATGTAAAAATGAGGGGGGAAAAAAAGACCAGACTCAAACCTTTATATCTGACACGGCTGTTTTTATTAATCTGTTATACGATTTTCCCTGTGATCCATCCAAAAGCATGTGTTGTATTTGGCAAATATATCAAGAACTATTGAATGCTTTTCATCTCTTATGGAAATCTGTAGTTTGCATTGCTTTGCAATGCTAGGGATTATTCTCCAGTGGCTGCATTGTCAGAAACAGTCTGCAACATGGATTCAGTGAAGTGCTACACAATCTCGTAACGTCTCTCTGACATAGCAAAGAGAACTTTGGAAAGGAACAAACTTGCAAACACGGCAATTTCCTAACTGAAGAAATTCTTATGGCTAAGACAGACTTAACTGAAAACATTGGTTTAGGTTAGGAAGTTTAATTTTCTATGCTTTTTGTTACTAGAAGCACTGAATGTTCCACACTGAGCTTTCCCAAGAGATTAAGAAGAATTACTGTTAACCATTGAGGCATCAGAAAAATTTCAGGAGCAAGCTGATGAGCAACTCACTTCAGCTATTGATCTGCAGCACCTTTATAGGGTATTCACCACTTTTTAAAACACAGAGACTTCATATTCCCTTCCTAAAGAGTTTACATGCTAATAATCCCTACAGGCTATATGTTTCTCTTTTGCTGTATATAAACAATCCCTAAATTGTTAGTTGATCTCCATAATATTCAAGGATATATACTTGGTATTATGTCTTTTCCGCAAAAACGCTCTAGGCATATAGAAGAGCCTAAAAGAGTCACAGTGATTATTTTGGTTTAAACTTTGAATTTCGTACCTCTACTTTGATCTGGTATATTGTTAACTGTATTTCTTTCAAGAAAAAATTATTATATGTGAAGCATATGAAAAAAGCACCGGTCATTTGCAGTTTCCTCTGTTAGTATTCAGACTGATTGCCAAATCTCTGACCTTGCATGTGATAGCCAAGATCTTTGGATTATGCCAGACTTTATCCAATTGGATGCCAGGTGCCCACCAAAGCCACTCTATCGCTCTCCCCCTCCTCAACTGGACAGGGGAGAGAAAAATATAACAGGCTTGTGGGTTTGAGATAAGGACAGGGAGATCACTCAACATTTACTGTCATGGGCAAAACAGACTCAACTTGGGAAAAATGTAATTTATTACCAATCCACTCGGAGATGAGCAATGAGAAATAAAACCAAATCTTAAATCACCTTCCCCCCACCCCTCCCATCTTTCCCGGGCTTAACTTCATTCCCAATTGCTCTCTCTCCTCCTCCCCCGAATGACGCAAGGGGACAAGGAATGGGGGTTGGGGTCAGTTCATCACACAGTTGTTTCTGTCGCTCCCTCCTCCTGAGAGGGAGGACTCCTTGCACACTTTCCCTGCTCCAATGTGTGGTCCCTTTTCATGGGAGACTGTCCTCCATGACTTCTCCAGCATGAGTCCTTCCCACAGGCTACAGTTCTCCATGAACTGCTCCAGCCTGGGTCTTCTTCATGGGGTGCAGTCCTTCAGGAACAGACTGCTCCAGCTTGGGCCTGCCCCCACCATGGGGCCACTAGCAGCAAACTTGCTCCAGCGTGATCTTCTCTGTCTCCACGGGCCACAGGGAGAGAGTTGCTTTTGCTGATCCATGGTCTGTTGACCATGATGTCAGAACAGGCTGCCCAGGGAGGTGGTGGAGTCACCATCCATGGAGGGGGTGACTGAACACTGGAACAGGTTGCCCAGAGAGATTGTGGAGTCTTCATCCTTGGACCCACTGAAAAACCACTGGGCACAGTCCTGGGTGACCTACTTCAGGTGATCCTGTTGGAGTAAGGGGGTTAGACTAGAAGGTCTCCTCAAGTCCGCTTCAACCTCAACAATTCTGTGAAAAACTGGATGGGCAAACATATAGCAATTACAAAATGCATTTAAATGAACTTTTCTGTACTTTAACAAATAGACCACAAACCAACCCAGCTAGATTTAATACAACTTTCAGTGAAAGCAGAGTTTAACAAAATTAAACAAAGTTGAATAGAAGGAATGACCCAGCAGTCTTTGAATGAGCAGGCAAACAGAAAGGGTAAACTTTTAACATCTGATCTTTAAATACAGTTTCCTCACGCAGACTTTGGACCTGAAACATGAGTGCAATAGCATGGTACAACACATTGCCATCCTGACCTCCAAGGACTCTTTGTGGAATAAGGTATTAGCTTTGTCATGGGACAGTTCTGTCAATAAATAAAAATAAACAATAAAATGCACCCTAGCAGTAATACAGGGAGCCAGAACTAGAGCTATGATCTGTCATGTCCCTGCTGAATGTTTCACTCACTAAGCTATAGGAATTGCTCTTTGTCCTATGTCTCTGTCCCTCTGACTCTTGCATTCTTCATTCTAAAATAATTCGGTTGTAGCTGGAGAAGTGAGACACAGCAGACATCACTTTTGCTTGCCCCTTCTGTTTCTCATGCTGTAGTTTATGAGTTAGAATACTCTTTTGAGAAACGAGAGGTGAGATTTCCCCTCCGAGGTGAACCAGATCTGTTTTCTGAGTGAAAGTCTTAACCACTGAGCTTTAACACACTGTTGCTGTTTTGAAAAGAACAAATCAAACTCACCTATATCTTCCCCCTAAAGGAATGGGCTGTTCTGGAGGAAGCAAAACTAGCAGTGCTTAAGGATGTGTTCTGGATTTTTTCCTCATGGAAAATTACCCTATTACCTCTGTGAATATTTTATTATCCAAACAATTGGATTTTACTGCTGAAGAAAATCCTTTTAGTGAAGAAAAGTCATATATATATTAAAAGGGAGAGGAAAATATGTGGAGTAGCAGCTTAATTATAGTAATTTATCTTTTGTTCCATGTGTAAAGGGAAGATTTTTGAAGGAAAAGCCTTGTGGGAAAAATAAATGGAAATAAAGAGAAATAAAATCTTTTATCTGCCCACATGTCTTTAATGTAATGTAAGCAAGCGAGGAAAAGTTCAGATAAATGACTGTAAGTTCTGACTACAACAGGATATTTACTCTTTCCTGCAAAATTAAGAAATATTTATAGTAAACAAAAACCTTATTGCAGCAGTATCTTGCCTAACAAAATTAAAAAAAAAAAAAAAGAGTGTCTAGCTTAGAAACTAGAGGAAAATTCTAGCAGCAGTGTCAGCAGCTGAACATCTAGCGCTCTTTTATTCCATTTTCTGGAGTCCTTGAAGTGAAATAAAGATCAATACAGGAGAGAGAGGCTGGTATTTAGTTGTGCTTGCTACTGGCTATGATTAGAGTTAGGGGCCACTTCTAAGACTGAACAAAGATATCTGGTTTAATTTTTTTTAATGAAAGAATTAATTTGCCACTTGAGTTTTTTTCAGTGAAGTGTACTACCTGTGTATTTTTGTGGAGATTTAAAAGCTCTAAGGTAAATTTAGGACACCAGTTGTCTCCTCTTTCTACCCTGAAAACAAACAATGAGTTTGGTTTATTTGAAACTACTGGAAGCTACTACTACTGGAAAGTGCTGTCCTTGGTATATGCCCGATTTTGTGTTTGTCGGAACACTGTGTAGAGAAATACTATAAGCACTTTATATAGAAATAATGTAAAATAAATGTTTAAACTGTTCCACTATATTATAGGCATGAGAGATCAGTATTATTTGATTTTTTATATACAGAATATGTAAATAGTGCATATATGCTTGTGCATATGTGTGTTTGTGAGGTTGGGATACATGCATTAGTGAAACATATAGATCAAAATGGACATTATGTCAGACATAAATGCTTTCAAATATTATTTGTGCTAAAAGAAAAACGAGAGAGAGAGGGAGAGAAAGGGAGAGAAAGAAATCACTATCATTTTGGAGGAAGGGCCTCACTGTGATATTCACCAATCAGTAAAAAACACAGCCATTCCTCAGCAGAAATAACAGATGTGTCAAAAGTCTAGACTGGGAAATAAATAAATATGAGTCATACACTAATTTAATTGAAAGGTTGTTCAGGAAATCATGTATTTACTGTAATTAGATCAGTATGCTCAGCTTTGGTCAAATCTTGGTTATCTTCAAAAATTGTAACTATACATGAACTTGCCAGATAGTTATTGGACAATCAGGGAGAACCTGTCTACATCAATAAAATGTGAATCATGTCCTTACCAGGGATTGGGAAACAATGGTGATAACCTGAGGATACCAGATTTGTAAGGATTTCTGCTATTCAACATTAAAAAAAACAAACAAACAAAAAAAAACAAACGTCAAAACACACACAAACACACACCAAAAAAAAAAAAACCCAAACCCAAGAAAAACAGACAAGACAAGTAATAAATGAAACCCTAATGACTGGACGTAACATAGATGATAAGAAAGATGAAACATTTTGTGTTGCTGATTTCTGGGCTATTGAGGAACATGCTCATGCATAGGCTTGATGAGGTTCAACCTGAACTTTGCAGCTGATAGGGCAGGGGAACCAGGGTGTTTGTGGGTCTCATGGGAAAGCATCCACTTATTATAGGGTATTTGAGAGGGCTTGTGGAGTTGTGCAAAACTTGTGGGATATTTAGTGGAAGGGCCAAAGACAAGGAAAGGGAGAAACAAGCTTGAAAGTCTAGAGAGAATGGGTATAGAAGGGGTCAGCTGATTGTAAGCTATCAGCTGGTCATCATGCTTGTTTGTCAAACACCTGCACCTCATTACTTTACAGTCTATCATCTCTTCTTATTAAATCCTATTCCAAACTATTTGCTGTGCAATGCTATTGTCTAAACTGTATGTGGTTGTGTTTGTGTGAGAGATTAGTTAGGAAACTTGAGGCTGGAGTAGCTGATAAGGAAGTCAAACCAGCACCTGGAAAGATCAATTTTCACATACTCAAAGTGGACTCAAATTGAAACAGGCAAATACAAAGTAGTCAATGAGGTGAACAGAAATAGTGCTTTCCAAGAGAAAGAAAGAGAGACATCTAGAATGCCAGCTGAGGCTTCAGTGCTGGAAGAGTATAAAGTTTATTTTATGTGTCTTACAGGTGACACACCTGCTTGTCCATCCCAGTGTGACATTTGTTTTTTTTCACTACAGTGTTCTGTCACTGATTTCAGTGTAGAGTCTGAAGCACTCAGCCTTCTTCTCTTTCTGCTTCCTAGCCAGGTCTTCCCATTCGATATTGCCTAACTACAATATATTCCTGTCAGTGATTAATTTCACCATATTTTTTCCAGGCTATTTTTCCTGTTTGTCAAGATCATTTTGAATTCCAGTCCTGTTTAACTTTTAAATTCCAATAACTATACTCACTCTTCCATCATATTGGTCATTAATGGCAATATTCAAGTATATGCTATTCAGAACAGATCTTATCAAAACCATGAGCTCTACTTGATGCCTCCAGTTGTAACAATAAATATTGGTTGGGGTGTAACGAAGCTGAAGACTGGTAGGCCAAACACTGCAGTAGCAGAAGAGGTAAAGCTTATTGACAGTGTATCAAAGCTACATTTTTTTATGTTATCAATTGTTTTGGCTTCTGAAATTGCTGTGTTTGTGCTCTATATTTATTCTCACTACTGCAGTACAATTTTTGAAATCTGTTTATTGCTCATGAATGAGAAAAAATAGTTTTTTGAATTCTAGCCAGAACAACAGTATAATTAAGCATTCCAGGAGATTGGGACAGTAACATTGTAATGATTTTTCTAGGGAAGTCTAGAAAATTAACCTAGCCGTTTTTCCTATCGGTTGCGACTTGGCAGAAAGTTTGCAGGATAAATATATTCTGTGCTGAATTGTTATATGTTAAAAAAAATCTACTTAATTTTATTAGATTGTCAGTGTTCAGGATGAAAAAATATACGGAGAAGGCCTGATACTCAGAAATATTCAGTTTAGATATACATGTGCAACAGCTTTTTAAAATAGTCAAGCAATTTAGATGTCCAATGAGGACTGTTGTATTCCAGTAAATTTTAAAACTCTAGTTTCTTTTTTTTGAGTTTCCCAAAGGGGTGTTGATTTCCTTTGAAAAAGTCATCTTTTGTCATAGGTGTAGGAGACTTGGGTACAATCCCCAGGCAGTTTAGAAAGCCCAGTCCAGGAGGGTGCCTTGTTCAAGGTGACCTGACAGGCCATTTGGCAGGCGAAAGTGGAGTACTGCTGCTTAGCTCTTACTAAGCACCGGTGAATTTCTTTTATCGATTCTCTGTCATATAGCCTTCTTTCTATAAGGTTCACTTTGACATCTTACAAACTAGACAGCACGATGGTTTATTGCTGTACCCAACAAATCTGTCTCCCTCTGAGAAGAATTATTTTTTGAACTATGATTACGACCACCATATTACTCCTTATTAACAAATGTAAATTAAATCTGTATATCACCTGCCCTCAGTCAAAATCTGCTGAACTTATAGGGATGGTCAAGGTCTAACACCCTTTTAGGGACCTGTAGACTTTGGACTTCTTGGAGGACAGCACCCCTGCAAGTTGTTTCTATCTCACCTCTCATTTTGTAGTCCTCCTTCTTGACTTTTGGGTTTTCAATGATTTCTCCCTTTTTTAATATGGAAAAAAAAATACTGAATTGCTGCTTTTCCTTTCTGGACTGACTTTGTAGTAAGCATTACCTTGTTTTTTAGAAATAAGAAGGTTAGGAAGATTATAAGACTATTCTAATGCCTAAAAGTCAACCCCAAATTGTAGAACAACCCAAATTAATCCATATTTCTGAAATCTGAGAGGTTTCCTGCATCAGTATATCAACAGAATGAATTAAACTGCACTTCTCCATCTGGAGAAAAAAAATAATATAGGAGACAGCTAAAGAATTCTTAAGAGCCCTCACAGAATATGTTAACATTAGTTTAGAAGAGCTGCAAGGTACTGCTGTGTCAGTATCATACATAGTAGAAAGCTAAATAATCTAATGTCCAAATAAACACTCTAAACCAATGTACTGGTGGGATGGAAACACAACTGATTAAACATGATGCATAAATAACAGTACAGAGGTGGAAATTAAGCTAAGCAGATAAAACCCAAAATGTGTTACTGAAAGATAACAAGGCACTAAATAACAAAAAGGAAAAGCTTAAAAATAAATCTAGGTTCTATAATGTTTTTGTCCTCGGAATGACAGGAGGAAGAACAATAACATAAGCTTTCAGAGCCAGGCTTGAAGGACTTCAGGATATAATCACAAAGGAGGTCTCCTTCTATGCAGAAACCCACTCAAACAGAAACAAGTGAAAGCAGCTCAAGTGTGGTGAGGGGAAAAGTTCCGAGTTTGTACTTAGAGGTATCATGAGACAGAAAGGGTTATCCTAAGAAGCACAAAAAGTGTTTCTCTCTGAAGGGCAAACCTCTCTCTTTTTCCTAAAAATATATCCAAAGGCAAGGGCTGTGCATTTTAAGGCTCTGGAGGGATCCTGTTGATTAAAAAAGAGACTTGTCACCTTTTTGCCTGCTTGAGTCACAGAGGCAGACTTTTATTATTCTGGTAGATAAGTACTAAAGAACCCTAAACATATAGGATAGAATGAATCAGGTGTGAATCAATCACTATTGTGCTGTTAATAAGAAATAGATTTAATAAGAAATAGATATGCACTGCAAAATCAGAAACCCAGATCTGCCATGTAATTATTGCACATCTTGTGACTGTCCACTAATACTTGTAGGAATTGTTAAGTTCGTTATATATATCAGGCCTAGCTGTGAAATTTAGGTTAGGCTTCATTCAAATCTATATTTTTCCTCTGGTTTCTAGATTTTTGGGATTGTTAGTCAAACTCATGAATACATAGAAATTATTACATAAAAATAAATTAAAATAACTTAAAGCATAGAGACTTAAGAAAATATAAGTAGTTACATATAGTTGACTAGACTAAATAGTTCTATTTAATTTTTGTCCACCAGTAGTAAAAGATAAATGACGTTATGTGGATTGTTCATAGGAAAGTGTATAGAAATAAGTTAGGTTTTTGAAGCACTAAGACTTATATCCATAAAGAGTTCCGTGGTAACTGATAAATAATAATGAATTCTATAATTCCAGTCAGTTTTCTCTAACCTTGTCTCTATGAACAGTTGCTTTAACTTCTTCTTACAGCAGATTGTCTTCCCCCTTAGCATTATAAAGCTTTTTATAATCTGTTTGTGTCTTATTACTAATATATCTAATATGGAGAAGCACTACCCATTTTTGTAGTCTTATTCTGTCAGTCACCGCTGGTTTACATATATGCAACAAATTTGACTATAGGTTAAGTTTGCACAGAATTGATTTCATGCTTTGAAAGCTGTTGACAGAATAAAGCATTGAATTCTGTTCCCTGATGTGCAGGTGGTTTTATTTATTTATTTATTTGTTTCGCAAGCATTTGTATGGCTACTGGGAATTCGTGAAAAATAAGTGAATCAAAACATTTCATAAAATTTAACATGAAAAGTCACCCCACAGGTGTATCATTTGGCATTTGCTTTTCATCATTCTCCTATTTAAAAATGTTCAGTTACTTATATACCATCTGACCTAGCTGAACAGCTAAACCACAGGAATGGCAAAAAAGAAAACAGAACAGTCAGAATTAATAATTTACTAATAAACCATTGTCTAAAAGTTATTCATGCAACCCTTCAGCTAATACTAACAAACTACAGATGAAAATGCAAACAATAAAATTTCAGGATCTGTTTGTAAATTATTTATTATGCAAAAATCATGAAAATCAACAGATATTACTTACAATGATTTTTTGTATCAGCTATAAAAATAATGATAAATAGTCTAGGTTGAAGAATAATGGTTACAAACCCATAATGTTTAAAGAGAGATGCTTTTGAAAGGTGAACATTCAAAGTAGGAAGTAATTGGAGAGGGAAATACCAGAAATTTGGTTTCCTTGAAGACAATTCTACTTTGCAGTGGCTTCCAAGGCATAGAGTTTCTGCTCTCTTCTACAAAAGAAATAGATTATTTTCTTTAAATGTCTTCAAAAAGTTCTCGACAGTTTGTAATGTGTATACGTGTAGCCCGGTGATAAGCAATGTACATGAATTAAGTCTTTTCGTCTGCTTGATTCAATGTAGCTTTCCTTCAGAGAGTTTTGGCTTTTGACATGGATGAAAAATTCAAGAAAGTTCGCCAGTGATTTAAGTAAAAGGCTAAAAGTTTTTATCTTGCCCTTTGCCTTCCATTCCTTCTTGTATCCATATAAAATCACCTCAGGAAGAAAACTGTGGTGAAATCCATATGTTTTTGTGAAATATTGCAACTCCTGCGTGAAAACATGCATGGCTCCTGCAAACAAAACTGAGGTTAATCAGAAAGTTTTTTGCGATTCTGAAAGCTGTTTATTGTCAGGTAGGCTGACTTGTTCCATAAGCCCTCAGGAGAGACCCAGTTAAGTGTCTTTGTTATGAGTGCTGTATGGGAATCGTGATAATGATGAGAATTAAAAGTCTGGAATTAATGCTGTTATTCACCAACCCATGTGATTCAGGGCCTCACCATAGATTTTGTGTTTTCTGGGGACTCTGGGACCAGCCTAGCTTCAGAACAAAGGACAGATGACAACTGCTGATGGGGCTGAGTTCTAATGATGCTTTTTATTACCATATCTTTTTTAAAAGATTAATCTCTAAACTGAGTGCTTGCTGATTTAGGTTTTATGAGTTTGACATTCCTTCTTCCCCAGCTGTTTATTTTTGTTGTTAATATTTTGATGTTCAGTATAATGAAACTGTGTTAGTACATTCTTTAATCTTTGACTCTATCTATAATCTCAGACATTATGCCTGCACTTGTATAACTGGCTGTTAGAAAAAAATATGTTCTGCCATAATGTAATAACCAGCACAGCAACCTATATAAATTAGCGCCCTAGGAAGAACATTCTTGCTTTTTACCTTTTCCATGAATATGCATCACTGTGCTGCAGCAAGAATTATGGATATAATTTATAACTACCATTTCCTTTTACTTTTTAAAAAGAAACACATGCCTATGCATTGAGTGGACAGCTGGTTTGTGAACTATTTGCTCCCATCATTTCACATGGGTTGTGACCTCTAGCCATTATGTATCACATAGTCTATTTGCATCTTTCTTTAACTGGGCATCAATTCTGAAAACACGTATCTACACATTTATATTTAAAGGCTTTCACTGTCCTCTTAGAGGAAACTGTGCTGTTCATATGAACAGTAACTGTATGTATGTTTTCAAGCTCTTGGCACAACTTCTTAAGTTTTGTAGAGTGATTCTTCCAGTCCCTTTTGAACTTGAAGCCATATTATATTATGAAATAATAGAAAAAAAAACCACAATAACAAATTAAGTCACATTCTTTTAATAGTTTTTAACCCTTAGTTATACCGTGTACTGAAGGTTCAAATGTTGGTAACAAAATTTTTTAAAAAAATTTACTGAGTTCAAGTTACTCTCATGTCTGGTGTTCATTGCCACTGACAAGTTTCCAATCCCAATATCTTCAGAAGAATAGATAACAAAACTTTATAGAGACAGTAACATTTGAAGGAACATTGTTATTATTAGTGTTATTATTATGTTCATGACTATTATTATTGTTATTATTACAGTTATTGTTACTCTTACAAGTAGTGTTGCCTAAACTCATTAAGTGAATATTGGACATTGGAAAGCAAAGAGAGCTTCAAGAAAGTGTTTCCTTTTCTATACACTGAAGTTTCACATTGTCTGTCTGCATCTTGATCTTTGGAGTGGTATGCCCTCCATTTTGTCTTGGAGAGGCCTGGCATGTGTATTATTCTGATTTTCATTTAGAAACTAAGTGGCAACCAGGACTTAACATAAATATATTCCCTCACAATGCAATAAAAGAATAGATAGATAAGCTGCTTATAAAGTAAAATAAAACAGTGACATATCAGCTGTGTGTCACTGCACAAAAAGACTGAAGCATAAAACTTTATGACCATTGCATGTTATGTTAGCGAGGGCACAGAAGTCATGAGAGACTGTCACTATGCTAGTTTTCATTTAAAAATATACCACAAAAAAATTAAAAACAAACTACTAACTATTCTGATTTCATTTTATGGATAAAATTATCTTTGTTAGGTAATAATTTTTAATAGAATCAGTCTTTTTGCTACTTCCAAATATTACCAGTAGTGAATTCTTTAGACCATAACTTCTCTGTAACATGAATAATCTACACACCAATGAGATTTTAAAATAGTTTTCTATATCTCAGTTCAAAAAGGCACATTTTCACTGTTTTGAGACTTACTACAGAATGCCACCAGTACTGTATTTATACAACATAAAGATCTTGCACTAGTTAACGTAGAAATAATTTTATGAATTGGTGTGGGATTTCCCAAGAGGTAATGTGCTGTCATGGGCTGAGTCTGAGCCCGTCACTAACAAATGACAGACGCTCTCTATTAACCCCTCTCCCCTCCCAAAATGGAAAAGGAGAGAGAGAACAAGGGAGAGAGACTTCACGGTTTGGAAAAGAAAACGAAAACAGCTTTAATGAAACAATAACAATAAAAGAAAAAATAGTAATAAAAATAAATAAATATATATAATATGTATAAATATATACAAATAGATACAAAACCAATACCGAACCCAACTCCCCCCACCCTGATGACGATACGTCACCACTGACACTGCAGGGCTGGCACTGGGGCAGTCCCAGGCTGGACTCGTCAGCAGACGGGATGGGATGCAGGAGCTGGACTCAGGCACTGGATTCAGGGATGCACGGATCGGGATCGATGACAGAAGAACAGACAGAGTCCTCCTCAGATGTGGGCCATCAAAGAAGGGAGATTGACCCTCGTGATCTCTCAGCTTTATACTGAATATGACGTATATGGGATGGAATACTCTGTTGGTCAGGCTTGGGTCACCTGTCCGGTTCGCTCCTCCCTGCAGGTGTGACTTCTTACATGCTTGCAACCCTTTTCACTCCTGGCACCCCAACACGGGGTAACAGATTTAGCAGTGACTTTGGTTGCTATAAGAACAAGTATAAGCAAGGGCCTCTCTGCACACCGTTCCTTGGTACGAACTATGAACATCAGGCCTTATCACTGCTGGAAGCAGTCACCGTCTGGAAAAACGTGCTGCTATTTCAGAAAGTGCCGTTAATTAGAGGAGAATTAACTGAAAAGTTAAAGCACTAAACTAGAATTAATTCTGTTTTAGCCCAAACCAGGACATGTGCCTAATGAAGGTGTGATTTGGTATCTTGATTCTGACAAAAACATACAGTACTCAAGGCTAGAATAAAGACTTCTGTAGCACATGCTGACATCCTCTCTAGCTGCCATCTCTCTCTTGTTCTTGCAAATAAGAACTTTGAAATCATAAAATGAAGAAGTGTCTGTTATTTCAGCTGCGATGAGATCTATGAGCTGCTTCTTCTCGTGTTGAGGAAGTGTTAATTCTGATGTTCAGTAAAGATAGCTATCATATTGACATTTAAATTATTTAACTTCTCTTCAGAATAAGTGACCTTTCTTTTTTTCTTAATGTGCTTCAATAAAAATGTAAAATGCATCAAGGAGCTGCTTTATTAGCATTGCCATGAAATACCTCAGCAACAATAGCACTTAATTCTTGTTTCTGTAGATTATAATTAGGACAAACCAAGAATTATTACATTCACAAAGTGATGATGTTCCTCAAATTGACTTGTGCAGGTCCTCTTAGTCCATTATACCACCAGTCATTGAATCAGTGCTGATTTTGAAGCCAGTTGAACCAACCAGATGGATAAATTTGAAAACAATATTTGGGTTTAACTGTAGTGCTAATGTTTTTTTTATAAATATGTATGGAAGTATATCTGCAGATATACTGAAGATCAGGGCATGTTTCTGAGGAATACCAGTTCTGGGAAAGCTTTCTGTTTTGTTTCTTCAGGATTATTCAAGCTCAGTGCTTGGGGTTTCCAATTATAAATTTGTGAGAAACTTTTCAACATCGGTGTCAAAATGGTGAGAAAATAGTAATAAAGGCATATTCAACTCTAAAGTAAAAAGTTGCATTGAAATATTATATAATAAAATTATATCTCTGTCTTTATCAAATTTAACAGCTTCAAATTAATTAACTTGTCTGATGGTTAAAGAAATCAACCATTTAATATTTTTTTCTAGTTTTGACATAAAAGAGCGGAGCATGCTAACTGGCAGAAAAAGCAGTAATCTTTTCCCTCTAGGCTTTTTGAGGATTAACTGTGAGGTTTCATGTCTGAATCTTAAATAAAGCAAATTTTCTTACCCAGCACTCGTGTTATCAGCTTGGATCTTCAGTGAATGCATTCTTTCAGAAAATATGAGAACTGGAAGTCTTAATTTGAGGATTCTTGTGTGAAATTCATGGTGAATAGACACTGCAATGGAGCATTAACTTCCCTGCTCTTTTTGTATCAAATAACATGTAAAGTTCAGAATGTTTTCAGCACAATTGAGCATTTTCTGTTGATTCAGTTGATAGATTTTTTTTGTGCAGTCTTCTTTTGTCTAAGAGCAAAACTTGTAAGAAATTTGATGCCACACAATTCTTGTTCCTCAAACAAATCTGAGTAGAAGAGGCATAGTATGTTTGAAAAGGGACAAGGAAGCATAGATAATAAAATTTATTATTCATATTTCAAAATAAAAATGTTTAACCGTAGTAAGTTAGTCGCAGCACTCCTTGTTCCATGTGCAAAAGTAAAAGCACAGTAAAAGTGTCTGTATGAAGCAGTTAAATTTAGCTTGTGCTGAGATGTCCTTAGTCATCTCCTCAATTATTTTCGTTGTTGTTAGGCAAAAATGTGGTCTTATAAATCTCCTTTTGTCATTTCTAAATCACCTTTGTGTTGAGCAAAGTGTAGCTGATGCTCTGCCACTCTTTCTTTGCTCTCAAAATTTGTTTTCAGAGTAGGAGATAGAATGAAACCTATCTAATTTGAGAGCCTGTTTTTCCCCTAAATTTTAGGGGTCTAGAGAAGTAGTCACCCTAAATTAAGTGTCATGGTTACCTGTCTAGTTAGCAAATAGAAGCAAATGGTTTTCAAGTCCTCCAGAGGAAGACCGACTTCTACAGGAGTAATGGCTACTGCTGTTAAGGGACACTAAGAGAGGTGTCTCAATTTAGCATTTCAAGTGGGCAGATTATTAATCAAGAGAGTAGCATTCGTCAAATCTGCGTTCTGCTAAAATGATAAATGCTACACTTGCAGTTGGAATGAAAGCTTCATGTGGGGTTTCTAAAGAATTAGAAAACTATTTCATGCCATGCACAGAGCCATCAACTGGCAGACAAATGAACAAAGATTAGAAAGCAAAGTTTACAAACACACAGAAAATGAACTGTAATCTTTATGAAAGCAAATGCTACTATCTTCCTTGTCAAAAGGCATACTTTCTGTTCCAGGTAGACTGACCGCTTCCTTTTGTTCCCAATCAGATTGTGAAATAAGTGGCGTCAATCCATATCCTGTGTATTGGTCAACAATTAGCCGTCTGTCTATACCCACACTTCCCAAGTAAAATGTCTAATTAATTTATACGTAAGAAGACAAGATTATCAATTCACATTGGACAGCCCATAGGGCAGCTTTCTTGAATGCTTAGAGCAGATTTAAATAGATACAAAACAAACAGTTTTTTTTTTTTACCAGTTCACTAGGCGGCACCACACACAAGATGTACCCACTGATGAAGAAACAATTGGAGAAAGAGTGGAATGTGCTGATCTAGAACATTACCTGAAAAGACATAAGGCATCTCAAGGAATTCGTATGGCAATGAAAGTTCCACACATTGTTTAAGTACCACTCTATATAAGGGATTCTTTTTTGTGTTTACTTGATGATAGTATAATTTATGTGCATATGAAAGCTTGTATATATAAATGCTGTTTGAAATACCAGTACAAGAGGTAATATATTGTGGTTTACTACTACAGGGGGAACAGTTAATTATGCCTGTGTATATGTGATTAAGTGGACTTTGTTTCATATAACTGGATTTTTTCCTGAGCTTCCATTGTTTCACAGAGACTGAAATATCCAAAATCTTATTGAAGAGGAATATACCACATAGATTTATTAAGCCACACAGATTTTTTTATTGCAGTCTGAATTGATTCCTACCAGCAGTATGAGTATAGGACTTTTTCTGAACTGCTCAGTGGAATCAGATGATTTATCCACATCAGGAGAAATAAGTGACTTTGGTTTAAACTTTTCTCTTCTGTTTCCACATACAAACAGTTCATCTGGTGCTGCTCATTTCTTTTTATGTGACTTCGAAGATGAAGTTTGAAAACTTTAATGACTCTGCTGTCCAAGCTTGGTTATGATTTTGACTGATGCCTTATGTTGGTAAATATCTGGATGTTATACGAACAGACTTATATGATGGGATTGCCTGTAGTAGAAGAGGACCGGATTCAATGACTCTTGCCTTCCTGTATTACTTCAATATTTATTCCATTAAATCAAATCATTGCTTATAGCTAAAGATGAAAACAGCCTGAGAAGAAGAGACCAACCTCAAATGTCTATTTTATTAACTGATCTCATCAATAGATGTGAGAAACATGGTCTCCTGTTTCTTTGATCTACTACTTTTTCTGTTATTCTAATCAGAATGAAACAGCTTCAGTAGAAGTGGTGCTGGGAAACCTGTCTTCCCTTTTCCCCTTAGTCTGTAAACTAGGGTTTGAGGCACTTTTGGAAGGTGTGAGATAGGGACTTGAAAGTTTCAGGCAGAGTTGGAAATAAACCTTCAGTCTGCAAGCTCCTGGTTCCAACCACCAGACTTGTATGAAATTGTGCAGCAGCTCCTATTCAAGTCAGTGGTGCCACAAGGATTTAGGTCTTACTTTGACAGGCTTGAAGGTCCCTTGAAAACAGATGATTTGTGGATCCAAAATGGTCCAAAGTGTGAGAGATCAACTGAGAAGCCAGCCCACATAGGACTGAAATTATTCTGGGCATTAGCAGAAACAGAATTTAAGTACTGAGGGAACTTGTATGAAATTTTATTAAGTTCTTGGATTGTGCACAATCCTGCTAAAATCTATGATGTGAACATAGCCCAAGTGATTTGCTCATTGTGACACTAGTATTATTGTATGAAGCTGATGAATTAACTGAGGGGGGGGGGTATGTTTCTTTATGACCATACTTTATGACTGCCTAAAATAGTAATTCCTCCTTCTGTGTCAGCAAAACCATTTAACCATCCCACCATGAGGATGTGATGGCATCTGTCATCAACCATTAGAGTAGTAATTTCCAGTCAAATTTGACAGGGGAAAAAAAAAAAAATCAAATTATTTATACCTAAACAATGCAAACCCCATTGTTTACATCTCTGAATTTGATTATGTAAACAAATAAACAAGCAATCAAAAATCTGTAAGAAAGTAAAGATTGTCAACTCTTGGATGCTTTAAGTTGTGAGTTACAGAAGAGGGCAAGAACGTCCCTGATGCGCAGGGGTTTTTGCCACCGAGACCAGTTCAATTATTAGACTGGAGATGATGCACACAGCAGAGGAGGAGAGGCAGTGCATAATACTGCATGGGACAACAAAGAAGTTGAGTAACCAACATGGCTCTGCCAGTTCTCTGTTTACTGTTTAGTAGGAGCATAAGCCATTCTTGTCAGGGTATCACTACCATTTTCATACCATCATACCAAACTACCTGTTTGATGCATGGGAACATAGAAATGTGATTTTAAAAGTAACACTGTACAGTGTGTTCAATGGTACTGAAAGAACCATGGTAGCAATTTAACACATGCATTTTCGTTTATGTTCAACTTTATATCTACATAGCCTTTGCAGTTTTTTGCATCCAAAAGATAGGGGTTTTTAAAATTTCTTTCATTTTTATTAAAATACAGATTTTTTTAAAAAAATATAGCCCTACCTACAAGAAATCAGATTGCCAGGCATGCTTTTTAAAAAAATAAAAAGAATTCTTCTCTGCTTGCTTTCTTATGCTGGAGAAAACAATCAATTTACTAACATTGAAATATAAATCACCCTCAGCAGCAAATGATTGTTTTTCCTTTCCAATCAACTCTACATAAATATCAAACCTATTGTTTAACAGAACAACCTTGTGGAGGCATTATTTTCTTTTTAATGCTTATTTAGCCTATGGAAAGAAGATTTATTCTGTTTTACCAAGAGATTTCAGAGCTTATATTATTCTTCCTAGAAGACTGATATTTCACTGATAATATAATATTCTCTTTCGGGATGGAATCACTGCTATTCTATCAATGAGTGCATGTTTATTCATTTTAACTAGAAATATGCTGGAAGAATTTGCTGAAAGTTCCACAACATGAACATTGTTTTTTCTGTTCATATGTAGATGTCTAAGCAGATGTTAGTATATAAATGATATATCAATGTAGTAGTTACATTTTTTCCACATAATTTTCAATTAACATGTAAAACATTGCATAAAGGAGAAAAGGTTTTATATGCTCATTTCATTTTCATCTGATTTACCAATATTGTCCTGATGTTGATTTTAAATTTCCCTTATGTTTTCCATAGATACTAACTTTTTGCCTTCAAGTACATGTGGCTATTTTATGATGTGATCAGTGTTTCAACCCATGTTAGAGATGAACTAAAATAGACAGTAGTTGCAAAGGGTACTGAAGTGTTTCTGTATAATGTATACATCATCCAGCAAATTTTGCCCGGGGATATATCTGTAGTACACCATTCATTCAAAGGACAATTTCCATCCCAAAGTGGTTTTTTGACTTTTTACAAAAACTTGGTTAAATATAAGCAATTTATGAAATAATGCCTGGAGGTTCCTATCAGTCTTTATTGTGTCACCTTTTAAGCCTGAAATAATTTTCTGAGTTAAGAATTCCTGTTATTTTTGATGAACTTCACCTTCCTATTTTAGGTAGTCAGACAGAAAATAAATAGCTATTTGTGTAGCTTATGAATTTTCAGATCTCTCACAATTTTTTATCATGCAATATAACAAGGAATATTCGAACCCGTGCCTTTGTTGCTTATTTGTTACCTTTTCTACATTGACAAATGATTTAATTATGAAGTTTTAAAATATGTTCTGACCTCTACCTATTACAAAACTGATCAGTTATTAAGTTCTTAATACAGTGTCAAGTACTCTTGTTTTCTACCTGAAATATTCTGTGATGAGATTTGTAAAGTGATCCCTTACTGTCATGTGTAATGTGTTTTTGGGATAACAAAATCACATTTACTTTTACTCCTAAATTGCTTTTCATCATGTTTTTTACATGTTTTACAATGATATGTGTCTTCTGAAAGATGGTTAACGTCACAGTTTTACCCAGGGATTTATTGTTGATAGACTGATGGTATGTAAAAGTCTAATTACTTGATCAGATAGAAGAAAATAGATGTTTGAATTGTGGTCCTTACATGTAATGCTCAACAAAGGACATCATTTGTACAGTTGATTCCTTGTGTTTAGCTCATGGCTTCCCTAATAAATGTGATCATAGCCAACAGTTGTTTGCAGCTTTGTTTAAGTGTAACTTTTTTTTCTGCTTTAATCACCCTCCAAATAATTCAACAAAGGACCGACAATGAACGTATGAGATGTTTCTTTTTAGATACACATGAAAAGTATTTTTGACTTTTTTCATTTCAGGATCGTCAAAATGAAGCAACATCTTGTGAGCATAGTATAAAGCTGTATGACGGGCTAACCATCCAGAACAGTTCAACCCAGAGCGTGACTTGTGATGCTAGGGAAAGTGTACTACAACATGGGAAGATAAAGGGCATCTCTTCCTGGTATACCTTCCTAGTTTATGGAAATATTGATTCTGTCTCTGTATAGTTGTCTAACAAACAAATAATTGTTTAAAGTTTTTCTGGACAGAGAAGTCTACCTGCAGTATTGACAGAAAAGTTGAACTTGTGCTAAAGTCACATCATTTCCCCTCAGAAAGAATTTGTTTCTGAGTGTCTTTGGCAATTAGGTAGCAAGTGCAGAGTTCTAAAATGTATATCTCCTTCCAAGTTCCTTTCCTGCAGACAGCTTTCTGTAATCAGCTTCTCTGCATTGTTTCCTCTTAAAATCCTCTAAGGGTACCTCAGCTCTACTGTCACACAGATTACTATCTTTATAGATGCATTAAGCATGCAGTAGTTGATTGACAGTGTAATCCACATTTTTATGTGATTAGGTGGCAGCTGCCTCCCAGGAGTAATGTGTTCAGGAGTATGTCTTTTATACAGAGATCAGTGATAAATCTCACATTTTCAATCTTGATATTTAGCCTGGGAAATTGACTCTAATTTTTCTATACTCAAGGGCACATTTTTAAACTTGGTTCAAGTTTTGAGGAAATCCTGTTAATCACTTTGGACTCCTCTATAAGTATTGTCATAAGAGGATTTTGGATTTCAGGATTTTGCTTGATTTGTTATGATAACTGAGATGTACAAAAAGTGAACAGTCATTTACATTCTATTTGCTATTTAAAAGAAATCCTCCTTTATTCATTGTAGTGGGACAAATCTAATCAGATTGTGCTTTTGTCCTTGCCGGTAACTTGAGCAACATGACTCAGTGTCCTCATGTGTTAGTTTCATAGATGAATACAGTATTTGTCACACAGTTATGTGTTTATGTGTGTTAAGATCCTCTTCCTCACACATGAACACCTTGGTGCTAATGGATGGTATAGATGGCTTAATATAATAATTAAAAACTCCTATATTATACAATCAAACAGATATGAAATAAAATAAATGTTTTCCGACAAGGAAGGACAAACATTTAAATATTGTAGGAAGATATACAAGATATACAATACCAAAAGCCAAATTCTGCATCTGGGATGGAGTAATGCCAGGGACAAGTATAAATTGGAAGAGGAGTGCTGGAGAGCAGCCCTGCAGAAAGGGATCTGGGGGTGCTGATCGACAGCAGGTTTGATATAAGTCACCGTGTGCCCTGGCAGCCAAGAGGGCAAACTGCATCCTGGGGTGTATCGAACACAGCATAAGCAACTGGTCAAAAGAGCTGATTATCCCACTGTATTCAGCGTTGGTGCAGCCTCACCTGCAGTACCGTGTGCGGTTCTGGGCCCCACAATTTAAGAAGGATGTGAGGGTCCTTGAACACATCCAGAGGAGGGCAACAAAGCTGGTGAGAGGGCTGGAAAGAATGTCCTGTGAGGAGCGGCTGAGGACTCTGGATTTGTGTAGTCTGGAGAAAAGAAGACTGAGGGGTGACCTCATTGCTCTCTACAGCTCTCTGAGGAGGGGATGTGGAGGTAGAGATGCTGATCTCTTCTCTCTCATGTCCATGATAAGACACACGGGAATGTTTGAAGAATAAAAGGGTCTGAAAGAAGAAGGGAACATGTATGTGTACCCAAAAATGTAGATTCTCCTGCAGTTGAGGAATAGCTAAAAAATAATACTGAAATGAACATAAACATAAACCCAAAAAAGTAAATGTATGTCTTAAGCCAAATCCATATTTGCATTGACTCTTCTGATATCTGTCATCTCTTGCTTTACATAGATGCAAATGTCTCTACAGCATGCTCAATTATGGCTGATTTAAGACCAATTAATTATTTTTGTAGTATATCTTTTTGATCAGATTTTTTACACAGGTATTCTCAGCTAAAATAATGTAAATTGGAAGCCTCCCACAGTCAATGGTAGAAAACGGGAATGATTTTTGTGCTGCTGACTTTTCTGCTTCTGTTATGCATTTGAGAGTGTCAAATCTTTAGGAGTCTTGTAAGCATAAATGTCACAAATACGGCAAGCGTTAAGTGAGTTATTCTTATCCAAATATTCCTAATGGTTTCTGAAGCCATGTTGTTGTTCAGACAGGAGAGAGATACCAGAGCTGTGTAAATTGTAGCAAAGCAGAGGAACACCAGAGTCATCGGTCTCTTTCAAGCTTGACAAGCAATATTACTGATTAGACAATCATTTTGCAAAGCCTTTATCCAATTTTTTGAAGCTGCAATGTATCACAATGGCACTGATTTTCAGGTGGGATTTTTTGGTGTTTTAAGTCAGGTATCCCATTTCCAGCTGCGGCCAGTTCCTTGTGGTTCAAAGTAAGGTGAATTACCCTTTATCTACTCTAATAATGGATTCAGACAGTTGTGCAATCCCTTTTCTGATAGCTGCAGGCAACACCAGAAAAGGTAACCATGCTGCTCGAGTAATTTCACCGGCTTTGTAGACAGATTAGTGACCATATTTGTCTGCCGACAAATTGCAGGTGGAAAGATAGCTTATTGTCCCTTTTTACTGCTTAATTCCTGACAATACATTTCACATTCTGTACCTTGGCTGATGTTAGCAACCTTCAGCTGACCTCTGACAAAATATCAAAACCAAAACATTCAGCTCCAGCTTTCCTTGTCAGCCCTTCACTTATGCTTAATTACCTTGTCTTGCTTACTGTGTCCCAGTGGGCTGAAAATGGAGGACCCTTTGCACACCAATGCTCAAGACTCATGATTGCTTAAACTGTGTCTCCATTCCCCAGCCAGCAGGAAGGGGGAGTGACACTGCATTGTCAAGAAGACTGAAGAGGAACAGCTGCATCAGAAGTAGCAGAAAATAAGCAGGTTTTTAAAAGCAGTGTAAACTCTTAAATGAAAGGGAATACTTTGCTTTGCAGACTGGGCTGTTTTCTTTAAGAAATGGCAATGCAATAGGAGTAGAATAATATCCAGAAGACAAGTATCTAATTGAAAATTTTCTAATAAAATATAGTAAAAAAAGGGATTACTTTTTATAGATAAATCTAGCAGTGCACCACCTTTAGGAGTTTAAGTGGCTGTTAACATAGATCAGACCAAGGAAAATTTCTAGGCTTTCCATTCTGCAAACACTGTTGCATGCCTTGATAGATATATTTACTTTCTCAAAGAAGTCCTTGATATTCATTACTTCGATCAGCCAATAATTTCTTTAATTTCTTCTTTTTTATACTAGGTTATTAATAGAGTAGTATGCATCCTGAGGTCAGGATGTATTGTACAAAACCATGTAAAAAGATGTCACGATAAGCCATTTTTTAACATTACCATGGCAGCAACAGACTTGGAGCCTAAAAGACAAAATTCCAATGTTGCAAGTTTTATACATGAATAATTTTATTCAAAAAATCTCTCTTTAAATGATGGAGTTTTGTACCTGGGTAAAATCTGTATATCTTTTTTGTAAAGCTGTGTCTCTACTATGTTGTGTTTTAATCCCCTGTAGGCAGCTCAGCCCCACTCAGCCACTCACTGCCCGCAGAAGGATGGGGATAGAATTGGATGTGTAAAAGTGAGAAAACTAGTGAGTTGAGATAAAGACAGTTTAATAGGTAAAGCAAAAACAAAAAACACACAAGCAAAGCAAAACAAGGAATTCATTCACTGCTTCCCATCGGCAGGGAGGTATTCAGCCTTGTCCAGGAAATCAGGGCTCCAACATGCATAACAGTTTCTTTGGAAGACAAACACCATCACTCTGAATGTCCCTCCCTTCATTCTTCTTCCCCTAGCATTTATTGCCTATCATGACGTCATATGGTATGGGATATCCCTCTGATCAGCAGGGGTCAGCTCTCCCAGCTGTGTCCCCTCCTAGCTTCTTGTGCACCTCCATCCTGCTAGTGGGGCAGTGTGAGAAGCAGAAAAGGTCTTGACACTGTGTAGGTACTCCTCAGCAACAGTTAAACATTGCTTAGCCAAACTGGTTTGCTCATAAATCCAAAACATACCCCTATACAAGTTACTATGAAGAAAATTATCTTCATCCCAGTCAAAACCAATACGTACTGGTAAATTTAACAGTGCCAGACAAAGTTGCTGGAGCTAACATGTAGGCCAATCCTCTCTGTTGTTGATGTCTTCCAGCTATCTATACTGCTATATCGCTAGAACTGTCTTTAGTGTCCTTTTAATGTAAGTCAAATAAACAATTCCTGAGCATCCAAACATTTCCTTGGAGAAACATTTCCTTGGTCCAAAGACCAATTCCCAGCAGACAGTTTGAATGCTTCCTCTTTATCCTCTAAAATGTCTTTCTCAGAAAATCTTTGTCAGTCATGATTTTTTCAACGATTACACCCAGCTTCTCAGATAAAATTAACTTGGACCAATTGACTAAAAAAAAGCCAGTATCAAGGGTTCCTTTCATGACATGATGTAAAACTAGCATATGCATAGTGTCTATCCAACTGAAACTAAAATCACTTTCAGAGGAACTCACCTGCCACAGCTATGTCTCAGGGGTCCAGAGATATGGGACTGGCACTGCATCCTGCACTTGAGGTCAGTGAATGTGGGCCTTTGTCAACCAAAGGTCTTATTTTGGAGCTACACATTACTTCTGTTAGCGGAGACAAAAAGCGGTATGGAGGATTAGACCTTTACCTGTTTGTCTGGCTTCTTTAGCTTCTAGGACATCCGAGGATTTCAAGAGTAAATCCATTTTTCCTATGAAATATGTGATGGAAATCTTGTTAATAACTGATGAAGATTCTCCTTTACATACTTCATGTTTTACTGTGTAGGGAATTGCTCACAGTGGGTTGGGATCAAAACAAAGCCTTTCATATCTGAGCAATGAGAAGATAATAGTGATGTGAATGAACAAGAGTAACATTCATAAATAAGTAGAGTTCACATCTTCAGACTGTTAATTTGACTTTATATATAGGTCACAGTTTCTATGGTCAGAAGAGCTGGCTGTAAGGCTTTTCCATCTTAAATTTTAATTTCTGTGGCTGGCATGATTTTATCACAGTGTGATGTTTTAACAAGGCCCACTGGATTCATTGGAATGGCGCTTGCTTTGAAGGCTGGGCAAGTCACAATATTTTACAGCAAAAAAGTTAGTAAATTACAACACTCTCATTTAAACTCTGTTTTTCTTGTAAAGCAGGTGAGCATTAGTACCCTCTATATTCATGCTTTTTCTCAGCTGCACAATTTGCTAAGGGCCTTGGGAATTATCTATAGTAACTCTCAAAGCTCTTTCTTAGTATTCAGCAAACCAGTTACTCCCTATTTAAAGCTTCCCTTTCTTCATTGTTTGGTACAGTATATGATTTCTTAGACTCATTTGTTTGTATTCAGTGGTTGATTTCTGCAGATATTCCACAAATAATTTGTCTTACCTCCTCCAGAGCTGTTAGTTAGAGTTACCCTTTCATACAATTTCTAATTTAATTGCAGCACACTTCATAATTGTCTCTATGTCAGCAGTTGCATGTTTGGTTTCAGCAATTGCTGTCTTTCTCAAATACTCCTTAACAATAATTCAAAATACATGAGTTAAAGTGTATTTTTTCTCAAATATGGCATTAACTCAGTTCTACAATGCTGATGTAACTGTACCTCAAGGATGGCATATTAACCTAGGGGAGCAGTTCTGGTTCTCAACTATTCATCCATGGGAATATTTATGAATCTGAACAGAGCAGAACTGAGACTTTCTAAGGTCAAAATATTTTCATGTTTTCGTTCTATGGTAATGCACTGAGGCACTTTTTCCCTAATATGATTTCTAAACATTATTTTCATTGCCCCCACACTATTTAGTAACAATTCCTTTTCGTTTTGCACTTTTTTTTGTCTGTCCATTCTTGTGATGTCATTAACGACTGCCATGAAACTTGTAAAAGGCCACCATTCCCATACAGAGATCAGAAGGAGTAAACATCTGTTCTTGCCATCTCTACAAGTGCTGATTTTCCTGGATGGTTGTTTTCAGTGTTTATTTTCTACTGCACTTTGCTTTTAACTCAGATCTTTTACCATGCTTTTATGACTGGCCACATTTTTGTTCCTGGCATTCTGCTTTATTCAAAAGACTGTATTTTCTTTCAAAAGATGCACTCAGTGACACTAAATGCCTGTAGCCTCTTTTTCCTCAATAGCTTTGTGAATAGCTTACATCTTTTAAGCCTGTCATCTTGATTACCACGTTTTTGCCACATAACATCTGAGACAAAGCTGATCAATAGAATAATAGTTACTGCACTACAGTCTGTGAGGCGGATTTGCAGCTTGGCCTCCATACGGTTGTCATCATCAATAGCAAGGGAATGGTTGCACAGCTGATTTGCAGCAGTTCTTAACTTGTGTTAATTAAATCTGTAATATAGCTGCTAGGCAGCCAGATTTGCAGCCCTCCTGGACAGCACTCATGTAGCAGTTCAAAATATTGTAATTAAAAGTGAGATGCAATGACTAACACATATACACAGAATTAACATGATTCCACATTCTCTTTTTAGGTTAAGCAAGCCATCTGAATGCCAAAATACTGTTCCAAAACCTGCCCTTCTTCTCTTACTCTGTGTAGTTCTATCTGGTGCTCGACAATCAGTTTTCAGGGGGCAGATCCCAAAAATCTATTGCCATATCAGTCATCCTCACAAACAATTACATTGAAGTTACAATTTTCAGGGCTGACCTTCAGCAAAGGAACTTATAAAGAAAAACATTGCAGCAAAGTTGTTTCACATATTTTTGTTTTAAAAATACCTATGAAACACCTGATTCAGAAGCAGCTATAAACCTAATTTGGAATAGAATCAGAAGACGAGTTTTCTATAATTACGTATTAACATAAATGCCTTTGGCTACATCTAAACTGTTATTTGTCAATGTGCTTTGTTATTACTTCTCTGTGAAGGGGAATTTTTTAACTTGTTCAAATACTGATATTTGGCTAATTCTGTACTCATGTGTTTTATGACTACTTGCCAAATCACAAACATGAATCACAACGAACAGAAAACTTCAAAAACAACTGAGCCCAGGAACTAGCAGCACTAAGAAACAGTGGTTTGATGGGATGTTTGAGACAGAGTTCAGGTCAAGCAGTAGTCCTTTCTCTGGAAATCCTTTGCACATACTCTAGTTAGTCAATATGTGTGTGTTTGAGTAGAGGAAGATCCAGTCCTGGGATTCAACTCAGGAATGGCTCTCATGTTTTTGTTGTGCTGCTGTTGGATAGAGGTAACACAGAAAAGTGGTAACATTTGATTTTCCTAGGAGTGGTAGAAAAAGTGTGGCACAATACCCTGAAGCTTTGTAATACCATTGAATCTTTTGAAAATGGGTTTGGTGACAATTGGCCACCTGTGGCTGCCATCCCTTTTCCCTCTCTTAGTCTGTTTATTCTTGAATAAATGGCGTTACTGGGGACTAGGATCTCACACTCTGTATAAGTAACATCAATCCACTGGAAAGTGTAAATGAAATGTAATGATGTGATTCCCTCCTCTTTTTCAGAAGACTACACCACCTGGAAAAGCCCCTTAAGCAACTTGAACATCTTCTGGAAACCCATACACAACTTCCTCTCCCTTTGGTGCCTTGCTGAGGGAGTAACAGTATTCTTAAGCAAGGACAAAAAGAGGACAAAGCTGCCTACCTCAGCCTCTTCCATTGTCCGTTGCAACACTGGAGAGACTTTGAAGATAGTTTTATCCCTATTCTGCGAAAGGGCTAAGAAGAAAGGTGTTTGCTAAGGCACAGTGCTGATGGGTGGTCTCAGACTGGTCAGCTCTGGGCTCTGCAGTGCAATAAAGCCAACTATAAAATTACCATGATCCCATCGTAGATCCCGATAGCATCAGCACTTGACACTGATGTTGTGGGTTGTTGCCACAGTTTGCTAACGTAAAATAGCACATTTAATCATGCTGCTAATGCTGTTGAGTGCTACTGCCCATCATCAGTCTGTAGCCACCATGAGTCTAGGATTACAGGAGGGGAATGTCCTGTCTGCAACCCCTAGGATAAGTGGCACTGGAACAGAAACCAACAGCATTGATCAGGACAAAAGGAGCACAGATGTCTGTTTGCAGATGTTATAAAAGATCAGCTGTGGGTCTTAGCATGAGCCCAAATGTTGCCTTTAGTAACACAGATAGAGGTTAAGACTTATTTTAGAGGCAGTCTCGAGAGGAAAGCAGAAGAGAGACAATTCCTTTAACTTCAGATGACATTTGGCAGGAGCAAGCCTGGAGAAGTGAGAGAGTTCAACATAAAATCTTTGCAACAGCTCATCAAGAATTAGGATAAGCAGAAATAAAAGTAGGTGTCTCCCTCACCACTTCCTTACAGAGCTTGGGCCTAAAAAGTATGGCTTTCATATCTTACATGCCTGAGTGGAAACTGCATACTGCCACTGAGGACCCTCAGATTCCTGATTCCTCTGTATTCATAAAACTTTTCTGTTCTCTCTCTGCAAGAGAAACAATCAGGAAAGAGATATTGCATATAATGCACTGTATAAATAGGTCCACCAATCAGATTTCTTGATTGGACTTATCTCTGTTGAATAGTTAAGCTAATACTGGCAATAATTTATGAGGAAACAATGATTCTAAATTTGTTCACAAAAAGTATTTGTTAGTTAATTGGAACAACGAACAAATTGCTGGATACCATAAAGAGGCTGAATTTGTGTATAATCTGTCATTAATAATTTGATTTGCTCTAGTTGTTTAGTTATATGTGCTAAACTATTAAACATTATCTACATTGTTATAATGTGGTTACATCTATGTTTACAAAGAAGAAGGTCCTCATTTTCAAACTAGCCATATAAACCAAGAGACAATTAAGCTAGGTATTGCATGTACTTCAATTTGTAGTATAATTGCGGTAGTATTTATAGGACATAAATAACTCCATAATTGCTAGATTCTATGGCTCACATTGTACTTTATAACAACACTATTACAGAGTAATTACATGAATTAAATTATTTGTGCACCACAAAAACAGACTTTCTTGTACTTTAAGGTCACATAATGCACAAAATCTAACAGTCTTTTTACTGTGTTAAAATGTGCTGTTTACCAGAGTGGCTGAGATCCTATTTTTTGTCACAAAAGAAGGATATAGATATAGACATAGGTATAGATATAGATAGATATAGATATAGATAATCTATAGATACAGATTATATAGAGTTTTGGATAAATATATATAAATTCCTAAAACACGTCTGTCTCCTCACCAGCATGTGAAGCCTTAACCTCTAGAACTCTGAGCTGCAGGCTCAGAGTGACTGAAATAATTTGAAAATAAAAGGGGTTTCTTTTCTCTACTAAAGTGTAATGACTAGTGACGTGTGTCCCTTTGAAACACAGTTTTGCAGAAACAGTTAAAAAGGCAACTAAAAATTCACAGCTCAACAATTATTTGCCTTTGTTTTCTCCCCAGATGTTGTGTTTCACTACTCTCCTCCTTCTGCATTATGTTAACACAAGCATTTGTGTAGTTTCTCTGTGACAGGCTGCTGAAAAACAACTCAGCAGAAATAAATCAGTTATTTCTGGGGATTAGTTTGCTTATTTAATTCTTTGGCACAGCTAGAAAAATACCTGTGCACATATAACACAGCAATTGGACAGGGAGGATAGGGAAACAGGTGACTGGGGATGGACAGGAGGAGTGGCCACTGCTTAAAACATCTGTAACAGTCGAAGAAACGCATCTGTAGTTCTGAATACCCTGATGAAGTCACGTATCTCTTGCTTCTCAGATTTCTGCAGTTCTATTTCATATGTAAGTCTGCCCTCCCAGGCTTTGAGCTTTGGGTTAGGATCTCAGGCACATCATAAAATACCACTGCACCACACTGCATCCACAGCTCCATCCACACCATCCAGCTCCATACATAGGGAGGTAATTGTTTGCCAGGGCATAACCCTTAATGCTGAGGATGTTCCGAAAGGATGCAGTGAAGTCTAAGAGTGCTGGCATTTTGAGGATTGATGATTTGTACAACAGACTTTTTCCCATCCCTTCATACTATTGAAATCCAATTTAAGGAATAGTTTGCTGTTTCTGAAAAGAGCCAAATTAAGGAAAGGAAGTGTCTATGAAATTTTTCACCTCTTAATAACGACTTTAAGACTCGGCTAGGAAAGCAGTAACTAAAAGTTATTACCGTTCGTGAGTTCTCTGAGGGCCTGTGTGAAGTGAGTTAACGTTCAGCCCTGTTCCCAGTGGACAGCCTTATTCACTGCTGCTCTGTGCTTGTATACATTTCAGCAAGAATGTGGAAAACTAAATAACAATTTAGGAGATAGTGGAGGGACATTTGAACTAAGATCTCTCCGTGGCCTCATACCTCTTTTGAGTATATTTTGAGTATTATTTTTTTAAGTGAACTACAAAGGCAATGACTTTCCTGTTGATTCTTAGGTCATGAAGAGACATTTTTGCCCATTTCTCTTCATCAGAATGGTTTATCTCTTCAATACTGATCTGAGAGAGCATTTCAAGGGCTGAGAGTGTAATTGAGCTTCCAAGCCCATTCAAGCCTCTATCTTTTGGGACAGGAGTATAATTTTCTCTCCTTTCTTCCCGGCACCCCAGTTTCTTACAGAAGCTTATACTCACTTCTTTTTTCTACTAACCCATTCAGAACATTGCTTTTGCTTTCAGAGTGCAATCGTCTCTTGAACTCTGTCAGTGCTCATGCTCCTTTCAGATTCTCAGTTTCCATTTTTATTTTGAGGGAATTTTTGCCTTTCCAGTAGCTGATGAGACACACTGTCTCTATGCCCTTCAAACTCTTAACAGCTTAATCACCTTACTTTAGATCTTTGTAATGACAATAAATCTGAATTTTCTAGCCTCTCTTCAAGTAGTAGTTATAACCTGTGAGATATTTAATCAGCCTTTTCTCACTACTTCGTACACTTCCCTGGTATTTGGTCTGCTTTCTTTAACAAGGTGCCCAGATTTATGTACGATAAGCCAGGTAAAGTCTCATTAGTTTTGTGTATACAGTGCCAACAAGATGGTCTCTTCAGATATGTGCTTTCCTTCTCTATGCTGCAGTCCCTCTGGTATTCTGTTTATTTTTTTAATTGCTGCCAAATTTGAAGCTGATGTTTTTACATATTACTTCATCCATCCTACCAACACTTGCAGGTCCGAAAACAGTAAAACAAGTCAGACATTTCTTGTTCCTAACAGACTTATATCAGTGCAGATCAGCTCTGCTTTGCGTTGACAAGAGACTTGGTTTGCACATGCACCGTGACCTGTGCTGTCTAGTGTTTTAATTTAAATGTCCAGTGTCCTCGGCTGACAGGTGTATGGAAACTCACTAGACAGTAACTTAAAATAATATGATAGTAGTCTTCTGGTAAAAATAATCTTCATGACCAGATTTGTTAGCTCTCCATCAAATATTCTTTTTTCTAGTCAAAATGTTAAAATTTTTCAATAGCTCTGATTGTCCTTAAGACATATGGGAGAGAGAACTAAGGCCATTGACATGGTCCCCCACAACATCCTTCTCTCTAAGTTGGAGAGATATGGATTTGGTGGGTGGACTGTTCAGTGGATAAGGAATTGGATAGATAGTCATATCCAGAGGGTAGTGGTCAATAGCTGGATGTCCAGATGGAGATGGGTGATAAGTGGTGTCCCTCAGGGGTCCCTGCTGGGACCAGTGCTGTTTAATATCTGCATCAATGATATAGACAGTGGGATCAAGTGCACCCTCAGCAAGTTTGCAGGTGACACCAAGCTGAGTGGTGTGGTTGATGTGCCTGAGGGGTGGGATGCCATCCAAAGGGACCTGGATAAGCTGGAGAGGTGGGCCCATGCGACTCTCATGAGGTTCAACAAGGCCAAGTGCAAGGTCCTGCACCTGGGCTAGGGCAATCCTCACAATCAATACAAGCTGGGGGATGATGTGATAGAGAGCAGCCCTGCCGAGAAGGACTTGGGGGCACTGGTGGATGAAAAGCTGGATATGAACCAACAATGCGCACTTGCAGCCCAGAAGGCAAATCACATCCTGGGCTGTATCAAGAGAAGTGTGGCCAGCAGATCAAGAGAGGAGGTTCTCCCCCTCTACTCTGCTCTGGTGAGACCTCACCTGCAGTGCTGTGTCCAGCTGTGGAGCCCTCAATACAAGAAGGACACAGACCTGTTGGAGCAAGTCCAGAGGAGGGCACGAAAATGATCAAGGGGCTGGAGCACCTCCCCTATGAGGACAGGCTGAGAGAGTCGGAGAAGAGAAGGCTCTGGAGAGACCTTATAGCAGCCTACCAGCACCTGAGGGGGCACCTACAAGAAAGCTGGGGAAGGAGTGTTTACAAGGGCACGTAGCCTTAGAACGAGCAGCAATGGTTTTAAACTAGAAACAGGTAGGTTTAGATTGGATATTAGGAAGAAGTTCTTTACCATAAGGGTGGTAAAGCACTGGAACAGTTTGCCCAGAGAGGTGGTGGAGGCCCCATCCCTGGAGTTGTTTTATTTAATAAAATAACTAATTTATCAAAACTTCCTAGTCTAAAAATTAGATTATTCAAATATTTCCTGATAACCTGTTTCAATTCCGTTGCTGTTTGTATCTACTGAAAGCATCCTGCTATCTCTTTGCATTTTGTGCTGCCTGAATGTACCAGCTAATTCTTAAGGGACTTCTTAAAGTTAACTCAATTGGTAGTCATAAAAAAGAATTTGACATTTAAATTCTTAGAGAATATTGATTATTAACCACCTTATTTCAGGCTCTCAGATAAGCTGTTATTTATGTCTACAGATGTTTCCTTTGTGAAACCACATCAAAGAAGTTAAAGATAATATATGCAAATAGCTGCATTCTTCCCAACTTCAAATACCTCAAAGGAGGTAGTACTATCAGTGCAATGAATTAGTATGTTTCTCTGGACAAGATACAATAAAGCTGAAATTCCTTCATTTCAATATATTGGAAATTACTTGTGTGATGGGGTTTTTTAAGTGACTATTTTAACACAAATTTTAAGTTCCTGTTACTTCAAAATTTTCTTCATCTTCCAGGTTGGAAAAGTTGACTTGTTTTGTTGAATACTAATGTGGACTGTACTGTCCTCAGCATATTTTCACTTTGATAAAGGAATGCGATATTATGCTTAAGAATTTTTTCATTTGATGTATTTTTGTACTTTTTAGGTATAATATATGCATCAAATCTTGACTTGGGTGGGATTGCTACAAGTGTTCAAAAAATTGCTTAACAATGCTGTTATAAACATCTTGGCAAAAATTTACTCATTGCAGAAAGGCTGTGTTGCAATAATATTTTGTAAGTCCAAGGATGAGGTTTGGCTCAACTGATTTACTCAATCAAACTCCAGCCACTAATTTGAAATTGTCTTATGGCAGGAAAAATAGACTTAAAAAGAGTTCTGGAGCTGAAAACTGATTATGAACCAAATTAAAAATTAAAAAAAAAAAATCTTGATATTAAAAATCCATACATTAACATATATTGGAATATAAAAGAGATTGATAATTTCCTCAGTAAAGGAATAAATGCAATAAACCAGCATCTGTCATTTAATTGATTTAAGGTGAGCACAGGGATGTATAGATAAAGATGGCTACAGAGACTGTGGAATGACAGCTGTAGGAACAATAGGTTTATAAACCTTTGGATAATTCAAGGTGCAATACCATACCATCACTTTATATGTGAATAGCAGTGTTGTCTACTATATGCATATGCCCACCATACTGCTAAATTTACAGGGAATATAATAGATGTCTTACATTTCACCTGAAGGAAGAGAAAAAAAGGCATGTAGTACTCTAACGGTAGATTGTAACAGTGCTGAGAAATATTTATTTTTCAGTAGACCTTTAGTCTATAGTAAACTGAACATTTGCAATATGTACTGTGAAACATAAGAAATAGAGGCCAAAAGATATCAGGTAGCATGCACACATCTGCAAATTTCTGTTATTATTTTATTCTGCTGCAAAAACTGGCAGATGCCTCAGAGATGTAACATTTTACTCCTTCCTAACTGGTGTTTCTCTTTTGTCACATTGTACACCTCTGCAGTTGTGTCTCTACTGACACCAGGAAACTGATTAAACCAGCTGGTTAATGGTTTCTACTGGCTGTAGCCGAGTATATTTTGTTCTGTAACATATGGCACTTTAGGGCAGTGTGTTTGCACAGAGTTTGGAAAACAGAGTTGGGTTCATGGTGTGCTCATTTGTTGATGCATGTATTTGTCCTTGTTTCTAAACTGGCTGGCTGTGAAAGTCTTGTTTAAATCTCTTATTTACAATGATTTTCTGTATTGTTTGCTAAAGTTATTTTGCATCCTGTTGAAGGTTCTTTGCTGACATCCTTTGGCTTCCCACTTTTCTGCTAGAGTAGGCTGGTACTGGATAACCCTGTTCTTGCATTTCATATTTCTGCCAAGACAAAGAATAACATAACCTTTCTGGTCTGTGATGCCTCCCTTTTCCTAAAGAAATAGTTAAAAAAAGAATATTTTGGGTTTTTCTTAGTCTGACAGTAAAATTATGCTCATGTCTTAGACTTTCTCCCTCACTTAACTCTTCTTACCTTTTTCTTTTAAGTAAGTTTCTACAATGTCATTTTTCTATCATAACATATTTATTACAATACTATTATTTTTGTCATGTTTGATTTACTTCAGTTTATGAGTTAATGAAGACTGTTACTTGATATAAGTTTATGTCTATATTTAGTGCAGACAATTTCCTTATTCATCCAGAGTACGTTTCTCATCTGCATTTCAGGCATATCTAGGTTGTTTTAGTCATTCTTTGCTTCTACATCTATGCTGTCAAATTTTAAGTCATCTTTGTTCTCTTTTTTCTCCCATATGTACAAGAAATTGTAACTCATTTTGTTACTAGGACTACAAATAGCAGTGTATCACTCATGTATTTCATAGTATATTGAATTATGACTAGTTGATTAAATCTTTTTTTATCTTTTCTTTTTCTTCTGTAATATATATTTTATTATGCATCCATGCTTCTCCTTTGGGTTATTTTGCCCTACAGCTAATTCCTAGCATGACAGATTCTTCAGTTTAGATATATATACACCTTCACTTAACAAGTAATCACCAGGGACCCTTCACTTGTGGTTTCTCTAAGGGTTCTTGTCTTACTGATTTACCTTCTTTGAACTATAGAGCTATTACTTCGTGCCTTTTTCTCCTAAGCAATCATTTCTATAGGATGATATATCCTTCAACATTTGTCTGTATTGATTTTCATGTCCCCATTATATTTCAGTTAAACCCTTTTGCACTCCACTTCTATTCACAACTTTGATTTTAGCAATTACTTAGCATTGTCATGATCACTTTGTCAGAGTGCATAGAATTACTTTTGTCTGGGAGTGCAAAGTTAGGTCTCAGCTGCAGGCTTAAAAGTCCAACAGCTGGAAAATTTGTGCAAATAGCAAAACTCTACTAGGTGTTCCTCATAGAATGCTCTTTGAGTTTTAAAAATTAATTTTGCATCATTGATTAAATTTGGACAACTAGTTTTTTGGCTCTGAAATATCCTCAGATAGCAGACACAACTATACAGTGGCCTAAAACACCTGTGCCATCTCCTAACCCCTCGCAGTTACACTGATGCCCTTCCTCACAGAGAACAGAAAATTGTTCCATGGAACTGGCAGTAGCTGTTGAATTAAGTCCTCTTGGAAATCTTAACAGACTGACAAAATACTAGATCACCTTGCAACTCCCCATATGTACCCTTGCAAATGGATTTGCAAAACCTTTTGGGCTTCTGTATCTGAGGAAAGAAATATAGCCTCTTCTATGTATTTTTGTGATTTGACAAGTTCTCCTTCCTAAAGTTTTTCCCATTGTACCCAAACATTTATTTACATTTACATCTTTGTTCTGGGTAGTTTGGGTGATGCATGTTCACCATCATCTACTGGAACTACATATATGGTTTTTTGTAAATGTCCTGCTTTTGACACTAGGTATTTACATGATCTGAGGAGATCAGTTGGTTAAACAAGCTTAATTTTTTTAGAATTAATTGATTCACTGATGTTACTGAAAGACAAAGTCACTGCTATCTAATAAGGCTGAAAAAAATTAATCTTAGTGATTCAATAGGAGTTAATAGTTGCCCTTTCTTCACAGTTTATATCTTTGTACTGAGAAGAGAAGTTGTGCTGTTCACCAGCAAAGATGAAATGACTTTCCCTGAAGCCAAAAATGATATCAGAGATATTATCACATATCTGTTAGCTTTTCTATCAGCATCATTTTTCTCTTCAGCAATAGGATGGGAGTACTTTCTGAGGGAGAACAATAATCGTCAATAATGGATTACAATTCTACAGGCTGACTGTCCAGTTCTTTGAAAAAAATAGTTGAATTTCTTTTTACTAATGACTGAGCCACTCTTAGTACCTTATAGTTAAAACTGTTATTTGATTCATGTAGCTAAGAACGGCTAGCAGAGTTAGCATTTAGGAGTTGTTCCACTGCTATTACTCATTCAGGTGGTCATGCTGACTTCAAAGGGGCTACAGGGGCCTATGCATTATTCAGTAAGGCCTGCAAGACTGAGCCTTTAAACTTTTACTGCAATACACTAAAGAGTTTTTTAAAGATATTTTAATTATAAGGTTGAGCAGAAGTGTCTCTGTTAGACATTTGATTCCAAAATAGGCCTATGAAATAGACAAGAATTAAGCATAGTGCTGTTTTCTCTCTCTTAGAAGCAGAAAAATAAAGCGACTTGCCGAACGCAGGATAGGTGACCAATTCTGGAGGACAAAATTAAAACAAAGTAATTGTTTCCTCACATTTCTACATTATATGCAAAACCTTACACGTCTGTTGAACTTTTATTTGTTCTTTGTTTTTAACATACATGTATTATAGATTTAAGCTTTTTGCAATTCATTCAGTTGAAACATTCAATCACTATTACTTCCATTCCCCCTTTCCTTTTCAGTCATAGCTTTTTCATTCTGAGAGAAAATTAATTTATATTATGGCTATAAATTAAATTTTTAAACAGTGAATTCCTTAGAAATTTTTTCTGATGAACTTTCCTGAAATTTTGCAACAGAAAATATGCATTTGAATCTGCACTATTTCTCTTTAAAGAATCTGATAGAAAATAGAGTTTTACACCACTATTTTCTGAATAATATTTCTCATTTTTTAAAATTCTTTCTCATTCTGTATAAAATATTTTTTGTTGAATTCTCTTTGCTAAATTAATATTGATGATTAGTAATTATTAGAATAAAAGTCGTTTATTGTTCTTGTAAACTTTTGTTGGCAGGAGTTTATCAATATATTGAAGGAATTCTGAATTTTATTTTATTCGTTCAAGAAAATGAGTTTGATAAGTGTTGGTTGGTTAGTTTTGGAGATATAGACAGAGATGTAAATACTGCCTTGTCACTTAGACTTGGATAAAATACCTGTGTGTTTCACGTGTGATACTCGCATGTGTGCAACAGCATCTGACTTTTACACTGGTCCATTGAGAGTTCTACTTTCATCTACTATGGCTGAGACAAAAGAAGAATCTCTGCCAAGCAGAGTCAGGGCACCATCCTCTGTGATCAAACCAGCTGTGCTCTGTTTCCAGCCAAGGAGCAGATAGCTTTTGGTGAATCCTAGTTCTTTCCAGCTTCTAATTCACCGAATAAATTCACACTTTGAAAGCATCACTAATGATATTGGCAATGAAAGACTTTATGCAGCCACATATTTGCTTCTTTCTGATATTAGTACCTGTGACCTAGCAGTAGTACAAAATGCTTTCCTTCTTTCTGGATGTACTTAATGGAATTTTATGTAATTTAAAGTAATTTTTAAGATTATAGTTGTAAATAATATGTTTTTTAATTGCATAAAGACTAAGCACAAGAGTGTCCTTACTTCCACTTCTTTTGCAGTGCCTTTAGGTCAAGATCAGTCCTGATGTAAGAGTGTAACACAGGTCTGACAAATATTCTCTTAAGCTTATACCAGTGAGTGGCTTTTTTCATAATATATCACAGTCTCATTTTGCAGTGCTTGTAGTGATGTTTGGTACCAAATTGATCAAATGCCAGTTTCCCAGTTGAAAGCTGTAAGAATGAACAGCTTCTGCATTGAAGAAAATGTGGTTTACTCAATTCCATCTCTATCTGTTGGAACATTCAGCAGGAGAGCTAACTAAATGACAGTTCTTTTCAGCTGAAATGGACTCACAAACTAGTGCAAATTGAATGTTTGCTTCTAGCAGATAACCTTTCATTGCTCTATATTCTCTGCTTTTACATGCAAGGGAATCCAAAAGCAAAAAACTTCTACTATCTTTCATCTACCTCTGCATTCTAGGCTTATATGACTTTGATATGGTAGAATAAATTTTGTGTTTGAAAAAAAAAAAAAATTCTACCTTAAAGTGGTTCTGATTTCAGTTTGTGCTTGGTTCTTCTCCTGTTTTCCTTCAACTATCCAAAGATTTTGTGGTTATTCAATGGCGAGGTGTCTCTGTAATGACATAGTGCACAATTCATTCTGAAGCAATGTTTCTACATTACATGTGTTCTTTATTTCCCACTGAATAAGTGTATGATTACACCAAGAATACAGTACAAAAAAAAGGAAATGCTATTTCACCTTATGAAGACTGTAAGGAACCATGTGTCATCCTGTGACCTAGAAATTAAGGACAGTTAGTACAGCAGATCACACACTACATCATAGCAAAAGTTGGTATGCTAGAGACATATGCTACAGATTTTGAACCAGATGCTGGGAAGACTTTTAAACAAGATAATTCAGACCAAATACTTCTTTTTTTTCTTGCTTCAGCAATACATCTGAACTGCGCCAAATACAGTGAGTGCAACATAACGGTAAGACAAATTATAAGAAGGATTACTATTGATAATAAAATAATTTATTAATAATAAACCAATTAGACTTGAGGGGATAACAAGAGCTTTTAAAAATAAATTAGGAGATTATAGGAATGTGTTTGAAGAGGAAATAAAATTTGCAAATAAACAGTTTTTCATCTGTCGAATAAGTATTAATTCTTCAAATTGGTTAGCCAATGCTCATATCTATTACTCAGTCTGAAACCACAGCACACTTCATTATATTTCCTAATAGTGCAATCTGTTCTCTGAGTTTTTCTTCTGTTATATCGTGGATAAGTCCGTCAATGTCAATAAAGATAATTTAATTTGAATTTGCTTGATACAAACCATGTTATCAGACTTTTGTGTTTATTGAGAAAATATGAAAATAGGCTATTTGTTATGAAACATTTGTGTCAGTCAATTTGCTAAGAGTTAATTTCCGTATTCATCTTAGAGTGATTGTCTACATAAGTGCTTCATTTGCACAAAGGTTTCAGATTAGTAGTGTCTATTGACGCTGTGGGATGGAATAATCATCACCAAGGACTGGATTAATCTCGCCTAATATAAGATTTCTGTAATGTGTATCCATGCAATCTAACTCTGTCGTTTTAGATATCCTCTTCAGTCAATGGATAGAGTCAGGCACTTTTATGGAGTGCTGCATGTAATTTATATTCAGCGTCTTTGGTAAAATGAGATTAATTTCATGTCCTAAATTCCACTGTCAATATTTACAATAGAGCAATATTCAGCTCTGTGAATATCTGCATTTGATAGGAAGAATTCCACCAAAGATATGAATAACTTTGTCATTGTCTATCTCAGTCTGTTTTTTGAGGGGTACTCAATTTTTCTTTTTAGGGAATTGCATGTAGCCTACTGATCCTGACAGGTCAACAGGCAAAGATCTGTGAAACTATTAATGTCATCCAGTAAGAGATGTAGATGTTTGGGGTTTTAAAACAGGTGATACACTTGAAAAAATATTCTCTGGTCACAGTGTTTTGTGTTGTTGCCCTATTAACTTCATCATTGATATTAACTTCATCATGGATATTAGCTGCTATATACAGAAGTGCCAAACCTAAAAGGAACCTAGTCTCAGTCAGCCTCCCCTGCACTATATTCTTCTAAATCTGCACAGAAAAAGTATCTCACCTGTCAGATTCACTAGTCAGTCAAATGAGTCACCAGAGAAAAAAGGAACAGTTCAATATCTTATGACAAAGATCATTAAGAGCTGATCCACTTTAATGACTCTAGCTACCTGAAAATAAAGGGTCTATTTTAAGTTATTTACCTAAACTTTGTCCTTGATCATATTTATTTTAGAAAAATATCTAAAAGAGGGATAAATCTTCATCTAAACACCCCTCTACCTTTCTACTAATTAAAGATGGAATATGAAATACATGCTTAACTTTTATGGTGTGAAAGGTAAGTGGAAATATTCCTGCCAAAGAGTATTGTTCGGGTATTTGGCAGATGTGAGTTGTAAACTGCACATGAATGGTCCATCCTGGCATGCAGGAAAACAGGTAACCCTAAGAAAAAAACGTTTTAGCTAAAAACAGGGTTTACAGTGGAGTTCCAATACAAACAAAAAGCCGTAGAAACAGGGAAAGGCTGAAAAGAAGGAATTTAGAAATACTGGGCACGAGAAAGTGTTGCTGGGAAAGCCAGAGCTCATGTAGCGTTGACATGGCAGTTTGAGTTGCATCAAGGACAAGATCTTCTATTTCTAGATTAGTAGCCAAATGCATGAACAAGCAAAATAAGCCTGTCACTGAATAGGACAGGTGATCTAGTGAAGACAGACACTGCCTAATACCAGCAGTCTGGAGGAGGTGGTTTAGTGTGATCTCGTCAAGTTTGCAGGTGACAACAAAAGAAGAACAGTCAATATGCAGGAGAGTTGTGGTGACATTCAATCTAGACATGCTAGAGAAATGGGCTGACAGAAATCTGATGAAATTCAACAAGGACAAGTGTGAAGTCCTGCATCTGGGAAAGAGGAAACTACATGTAGCAGCTCAGGCTGGGGACTGACTGGCTGGTAAGCAGCTCTGTGGAAAAGGCCCATGGGATTCTGGTGGGCAGCAAGCATCACGAGCCAGCAGTGCACCTTCGGCAGGAAGGCAGGAGTTCAGGAGCTCAGACTGGATATAAGAGAAATTTTCCCCTGTGAGGACAGTCAAGCAGTGGAAGAGTTTGACCAGAAAGGACTGCTATTGCTCTTAGTAGTAGATATCCATGCCTCTGAGGAATAGATAGGGCTCCGTCTTTGATTGTCTCTCATTTTAAATGTCTGTCAAAAAAGATCAATTTTGACCCCAGTGTCAAGATTTGGTTCAGTTCCCAGGTGGGTTCCTTGTTAGCTTTCCAATATAGTTCAGAATTTCTTTCCATTCACTCAGCTGTTTTGTGCCCCAAGCACAGAGATCCTTTGTCACTGGTCTGCTCCCCTTATGCAAGTCTTCATATATGTCTAAATAGATGAGGGGATACAGGGGCATGGATGTAGCACTGGAAGGAAGTTTAGTGATGAGTTGATGCACTAGTAAAATTAGAAGAAGATGAAAAAGACAGAAGTCACCTCTGTTATGCTTAGTCATGAGATAACTTTAGAAAACGACTAACAACAATTAGGAATAAGGCTAAGGGCCTTATCTCACACACACTGTACCAACAGTACAATGTTTATCTTTGGATCAAGCACCAAGATATAAAACATTCTCATTTAAATAATATATCCCACCTGCCTGTTTTACTGGTTTTAAAAGTAGGGTAAGTCTATTTCTTTCCAATTTTACAAATTGTCAATAAATCGTAATTAGTGAGATTATGAGTCTGAAAATTTACACATTTATAGGAAAAGTGATGGTGATTAACATGGAGAGCCTTCTTTTATTGATCATGTCCTGCTATCTTTTAACAATGAAAGTAAATAATACAGACAGTATTTTAAAGTGAAAGCTTGGCAAAAGTAAGTGAGGGCTTGACAGGGGTTTGTGTTACAAACCACATCTAACTAGAAGTCAGACAGCAGTTAATAGGAACAGTTTGATTTTCAGAGCTACAGATCTTCAGCAACTGTGTCTGAAGCCAACAACAACTGCCTGCACTTTCCACCTTTCAGAATCAGACAGCATATATTTAAGAGATTGGAAAAACTCTACGTAGTTTAGTTTCACCTACTTCTTAATATCTATATAAGGGATTAACATGATCTTAATATTATATTGTCTAAGGACTTCACAGCCATTAATGGCATTTATTAATCTTTATAGCACTCCTGAGAAGTATGAAAGTGCTATTATCCCTGTTAAAGATAGTGAACTGAGGCACACACAAACCTAATTCCAACATTACAGTAAAAATCAGTGGTGGAGCAAGAAACTGAACCTATGCTATGCAAACTTGATACCAACATTTTCTCCAATGTTACTTCTCCGTGTGTTCAGTTATTTCCTTCTTACTCTTCTAATTATCTGAAAGTGAAAATGTGTTGATAAACGAAAACACATCAGAATATCACTGTAACATCTCTTGGCTTTCAGATTTTCAGAACAGATCCCAGCTAAACAATTTTCTAGTATGTGCCTTGAGTCTTATAGTCTATTATAGTAAGCTTGCTTTATGTCTTGATAAATTTATTTTTTATTTAGGCGAATTCATCTCAGTTTTAGCACGGTATTTTGTTTTCTTATTTGTCGTTCATATGCCATTGATGCTTAATAAACTTGCGTGTGTTTTAATCTTATTACTTCATGATTTTTCTCTGTCTTGTTCAAGGGTAGGCAGAGAATGGCAAAGGTAAGACCCAAGACATAGACTTGGATTGTAGACTACAATTGTAGTCTACAATTGTTTATTAGTCTGGTTTGTAGACTAACAAGAACAAAAACGCTCAAGAAGCACAATTCTTTACACTTACAGCTTCATTCTACATCTCATTTTTTTCTGACAGCAATTTCAGTGGTTGTGGTACATCCTTATAACTAATTTAGATCTGTTTCTTGTTTTCCATGCTTTACCTTTTTCTGTTATCTCATCTCTTATTACTATGTGTTATAGGAAATAGAGTGTATAAGATTTCCTGAAAATTTTATTGTTTAACTGAGGAGCAGGAGGTAGGGGAGAATAGCTGTTACCCAAGATTGGTTCAACATCCTTCTACCTTTTTTCAGTTCCCCATCTTTAAACAACAGTTTTGACTTTCACGTAACTCCACCTACACATTTGAAGAAAACCACTCTCCTTTCTAGCCTTGTTTTTCATGCTGCCCACTTTGTTCCATTCTTTCATTACTACCTACCCTCCCTTTTCTTTACATTCTTTGATGTTCCATTCCATTTTTATGAATCCTGCTGTCTTTTCCCCTGAGCCATGTGCTTTATATCCATTATGTGACTCAGTAGGAGCCGTGTAGCAATTGATCGGTAGTTAGTCAATAGTTCAGCAATTGGTAGGGAACTGCTGAGCACCAAATCATTGATTTCCTCCCCACTGATGCCTTCACAGCTGGTTACCTTTTAGTGTGCCGCTACAGATAAAGGGAGACAGAAAATGGAAACTAAATATATCTATATGTATATTACATATAGATAAAGTAAAGTATATTTATATGTTTAACAACTTTCCATCCAAGGAAAAAGCAGATAAAAAATTGATTTGGCAGCATGATCACAGTCAACAAGGCAGAACACAAATCACAGGGAGGGAGTACATCAGATAATGAAATACATTAACTCTAATACTGAAAAATGTTGTGAATTTTTTTGCTGAGCAGTTGTTCAGCAACCTCCAAAGAACTTAAATAATTATTTTGAATCAATTCTATTAATTCTGCCAATTTTTAATTATTTTTTTAGGTTTCAAATAGAAAAAAATCAAACTTTTGCACTTCCATATGTGTACTTCATGTGATCTACATATGATCTACCTTCATCCTTGATTCAGAATTTTTTTAGAGACATATTTTTAAGAAGTCTAAAACCTCCAGTTTAGCCCCAGAATTTCAGAAAAAAATCCAGTAACTAGTCTCCTGAACTGTTGAAAAATCTGGCCTTGTATTGATGCATAAATGAAAAAGTTAGCTCTCAAACTGATTGGAAAATCTCTAGGTAGAGAAAAAAAAATATTCTCCAAGACTGTTATTTCTCATCTTGGTTTCTGTAGACAAAAAATTTAGATATATTTTAGGCATTTAAACCTATGGCTCGAGCTTTGGACATATTTATGCCTAAATTAGGCTAGATGAGATGAGAAGAATGCCTGACTAATCTTGTGGCCTTTTACAATGGAGTGGCTGCATTGGTAGATAAGGGAAGAGCAAGTGATGTCAACTACCTTTACTTCTAAAAGGCCTTTGACATGGTCACATACAACACCCTTGTTTCTAAATTGGAGAGATATGGATTCAATGAATGAACTATTCAATAGATAACGAAATGGCTGGATGGCTATATTCAAAGAGTTGCAGTTAATGGCTCAGTGTCCAAATGGAGATTAGTAAAAAGTGGTGTTCCTCAGGGGTCCATTTTGGGACCAGTACTGTTCACTATCTTTATTAATGATGTAGACAGTAGCAAGTTTGCAGATGACACCAAGCTGAATGGTGCAGTTGATATGCTTGAGGGAAGGGATGCCATCTAAAGGGCCCACGACAGGCTAAAGAAGTGGTCAAACCTCATGAAGTTCCACACACTTAGTGCAAGGTCCTGCATCTGGGTCAGGGCACTCACTGGTAACAGCACAGCATGGGTCATTAATGGATAGAGAGCAGCACTGCAGAAATGGACTTGGGGATGTTGGTCCATGAAAAATTGGACATGAGCCAGCAATGTGTACTTACAGCCCAGAAACCTAACTGTATCCTGGGCTGCATCAAAGAAGTGTGACTAGCAGGTCAGGGGAGGTAATTATCCCCCATTGCTCTTGTGAGACCCCAGCTGGAGTCCTGCATCCAGCTATGGGGTTCCCAGTACAAGAAAGACACAGGTCTGTTGGAATAGGTCCAGAGGACAGCCACAGAAATAATCAGAAGGCTATGAAGAAAAGCTGATACAGGGGACTTTTCAGTCTAGAGAAGAGAAGGCTCTGAGGAGACCTTATAGCAGAGTTTCAGTATATAAAGCAAGATTATAAAAAAAGATGGAGAGAGGCTTTTTACCAGTGACAGGACAAGGGGCAATGGTTTCAAACGGAAAGAAGGTAGACTTAGATTGAATATAAGGAAGAAATCTTTTACAATGAGAGTGGTGAGACACTGGAAGAGGTTGCCCAGAGAAGCTGTGGCTGCCCCCTCTCTGGAAGTGTTCAAGGCCAGGTTGGATGGGGCCTTGAGCAATCTGGTCTAGTGGAAGGTGTCCCTGCACATGCCCTTTAAATGTCCCTTTCAACACAAACAGTTCTGTGATTCTATAATTCTAAGAATCTTATCCAGTTAGACTATTCTTACTTTGTACTTACATTTAGGATCTTTGTAAAAACCTTCTGTTCTGATATATACTCTGTCCTATATAAGCCCAGTCTTGTCTCATATTTGAAATGTTTATTGATATATTCCATATGCATTAAAAATATGTTGTGGTATAGGATTCTGGAACTTAATGTGAAATCTCCCAATATGACAATATGGAGAAAACACACAGAAGTAAAGTGATAGAAGGAAAATGTGTTCTTGAATGAATCAGTTAATTGTCTGAAAATAGAATGTTTAACATTGCATACATGTGTGATAAAAAATCCTTAGCTTAGAACAAATATCTTCCTTTCCCCCCCCATTTTAAAAGCTGTTACATATATATAAGACATCCAGAAGTTGATATGTAAGTTTATGTGAAGTGAGGAAGAAAATCCAAATTTAAATTCACAAAATCAGTCTGTAATTTCTTTCCTTTGGAAAGAACTTTGTACCTCAGTTATAGGACTTAACATCAGGTAACAGAAAAGAAAGTTACACTTCCTAAAACGGACCTTCAGAGCCTACCACCACTCAGGTGCAACATCATCCCTAACTGTGGAGTGGCTGCCTCATTCCCGTCTCTGAGGAATAATCTTACTTTTTTGCAAGAAGTAGGTCTTACATCATGTCACATACTGTCATCAGGAGAGATTTTATGAGATGTACAGCTATTCGTTCATGGCCATATTTTCATGTTTTCAAAGAGTAATTGCTTCCAAATAATAATTTCATCTGCAAGTAGCCTTTCTCGTTCAGCAGATAATGTTATTAAAATCTGTCTCTAGGTTATGGTACTCAAAATAAATCACTGACACTGGAAATTTCCATTGATTCATAACTGTGTTAACAATTTGTGTTGATGACAGTAGATCTTATTCAAATGACATCTAAATTGTACTAAACTGTGTACGAAACAGCAGGTTGGAAACGCTACTAGCCAAAAAGATTCAGTTAAGACTGTTGGTCTGACTCTTGGCATTCACTGAAGGAAAACTGTAAGAGGTCACCAGACTGCCTTGGTGGTTGTTATTTCAAAGTTATTACATGAATCTCTTGTACTCAAATTAAGCATATTTTCCCATGACTATATGAAGGCTCACACAGTAAGCAGCAAGTTCTGTTTTCTATTAACATTTTTAAATGTTACTAAAACACAGAATGTAATGAAAGTGTTGGTGACAGAACAAAATAGAGAGATGGAAAACCTTTATGCTGTACATATTGACTAGGAGGCAACTAAAATTCAAATTTTTCAGGATGCAAAATAATGCACATATGAAATAGAAATGGAAAAAAGTCAGAGAGACTGTTCCTTGATAGATCCTATGTTTCCTGTTCCTGGAGGAACAATCACCATTAATAGCACGTTTGACTGCTTCAGGCCATGCAAAACATGACCATAAAAGTCTTTTCCCTCATACTGTGTTTGACCCTCTACCATAGATACATAATTCATTTTTCAATGATGTATTGCATCACTTATGTAATTTATTAGTCTATTTAACTAAATTTAAACCCACATGTATTTGCATGTTCTTTCCTTTAGACATCTACAGGACAAACGCTAACAGGTAAAAACTCACCTATATTCCTTCTATATTTAACATAAAATTTTAAGAACAGTAAGGTAAGTTTCACATTGTGAGTTCCCAGCATCTATTTTACCATGCGATGAATTGCGTCCTAAAAATCTAAGGGGTTTTGTGGGTCTTCTTGAATTGCCCTGATCTTTGTTGTCTGATCCCTTTAAACTTCTCTTTCCTTTTGTTCCTTTGCTTCCCTACATTCAAATCACATAACCACCAACCATATTGGTGATTTGGTCCGTGTCTGGACTCTTCTCTCAGCCTGGGGAATAGAAGGCTCTGGGGAGACCTTACAGAGGCCTTCCAGTACTTCAAGAGGGCCTACAGGAAAGGCAGGCAGGGACTTTTTACCAGGGAGTGTGGTGATAGGATGAGAGGTAACAGTTTCAAACTGAAAGAGGGGAGATTTAGGTTAGATTTTAGGAAGAAATTCTTTACTGTGAGGGTGGTGAGACACTGGCACAGGTTGCCCAGAGAAGCTGTGGCTGCCCCCTCCCTGGCAGTGTTCAAGGCCAGGTTGGATGGGGCTTTGAGCAACCTGGTCTAGTGGAAGGTGTCCCTGCCCATGGCAGGGGGGCTGGAACTAGATGATCTTTAAGGTCACTTCCAACCCATATCATTCTATGATTCTATGATTCTATATTAGAAAGCAATGAAAAACTAAACCATGATTTTAAATAGCCAAAGATGCACCATCTTTTATATATAGACCTTTTTTTGCTCCTTTTTTCTGTTCTCCCTCCTGTATTTTTTTTTTTTGTAATCATTTAGCTCTATGAGACATTATTATCATTGCTAGTAACATGGTGCAGGCTTTTTGCCAAGTTTGCAGGGCCTCAAAACAGAAGTTTATTAGGTTTGCCCTGTCTGAACTGTTTTTGACCTCCCTGTAACTATGTTTTTTTGGTTAATCTGTGGCAGCAGTTAAGACTGCCATTACCATTGCCAGAAGAAAATGTCTTCAAGAGCCAGAGGAGCAGTGGAAGGGTAAGCACAACATCAGGAAGAGAGGTAGAAAATAAGTGTGTGTATAAGAATTCTAATGATATGATTACTGCTATTGAAGCTTCTTCTGTGTAGAAGTATCCTTTCTTTTCCTGTGATAATTAGATCTGAACTAATAAAGATGGTTGGGTTTGATTATTAAGATTTCAATTATGCTAGCAATAAATTATTGTCTTAACATGTGATATGTGTCTCCTCTGCCCATAAACAAGATTTTGAGCATAACATTTTGTTTTTATACTTGTTATCGCTGCCAAACAAAGTTCCTTTTTCAGTTTCTCCAAAGCAAAACTAAAATGTCTAAGACTATAGTTGGCTTAAAATCTTTCTGCCTGTCCAAAAAATGTTCGTTACACTATTGGCATGGTAAAAATAGATAACAAATAGTGATTTCTAGGAATTATTTCTAGGAACCTGAGGAAAACTTCTTTTTTTGCAGGCTGCCATATTTATCTATGTACACATACAGACCTACCTACCTACATATGTGTGTGTATATGTCTTTCATGTTTCTTTGTAGCCCTTTAAACTTATTAGAGTGAAAATTTAAAAAACCTAAATTTAAGTTACATGCTACAGTTAATTTCACTAATCCTATTTTCAGTAAAAACAAAAAAAGCAACATTTTTGGCCATGAGGTATTTGATCAGTTCATTAAATGATTCTCTAGAACACCTTACTGTGTCTTCTTATTAGTGTCAGAAAACAAAATCTCACCAGTGGTTGACCTCAGCAGACCTTTCGTGTGTATCTGAATATATTGTTGGCCACTGATGCACTCATCTTTCAAACTTGACTTCCCTAGAGGGAGAAGTACAAGTAGGGTTTATATTTATGGTAACCACTCAGGGGGGAGGAACTAACATTCACTTCATTCATGAACATGCAGCTGAATGCTCCTGCAAAAGGCAGAGGTTGCTAAACATGACACTGGGAATGGCTGTAAAACCGTAATGTGCACTTATTATTCACAATAGCCATAATAGTCATAATAGCCATCATGTCCCATTGAGATTCATCTAGAGTGTAGCAGGAAGACTTCACTGGTGAAGCAGTCTCCCAACAGGTTTTAGAGATCAATATTGAAAGGTAGTAGACTCCTGTGTGTTTAATAGTGATAAGGTATGACTTTTTCCATAAATTTATCTCTGACTCTTCAGTCATCATGTATTCTGTAAAGTGCATGATCTGCTTTTATGCAGACAGTTCATTTTATTTGAAAACCACTGTAGTTTTATTGGTTTATCATCTAGATTACACTTATGTTTCACTATTGCTCTATTTATTTCATATATTACCAAAAAATAATTGTGATGATTCTGATTTTTTTTTTTTTTTTTTCATATAACTTAACCGTGAGCACCCATGATTAAAATGGTCAGTTGAAATACTGGTGACAAATTGTTGAAGAATTAGTTTCAAGGATTATTTTTTTCTCAGTACAATAACAGTTTGTAAGACTTTGATCTGTAATATTGCAAAAATAAAACTGTTTGACTTCTGTTTCCTTGTCCTGAATGTGAAAATACTCTTTGGAATCTCTCCTTTGCAATGTTTATATTTCTTTTTTCTTTTTTTTTTTTTTTCCTTTTCTTTTTCCTCCTCCTTTTTAACTTGAAAAGCAATTAGCATTCTTAGTGTGGATGCTTCAATTTTAGCTCTTTGAAGTGAACAGTAAGCGAGATTTAATGATGTATTGAAGCTGAGGAATAAAAATAAAAAGACTGGCAGTTCTCTATCAACGTATTTTTTTTTAGTTGAATGATGAAAGTCTATTTAGCAATGGTGACCCTAAGTTAAAGTTTAGATAGAAGCTATAAAATTTGTCTTTATGTCTACTTTTTTTTTTTTTTTTTAAATTTTTATCTTTACTTTCATTTTTACAGCTTTCCTCAGCATCTGCTACTTGCTACTTCCAGAAACAGTGTGGTGGACTCAATGAACGTTAGTTTTATCTACATCTGCCTTTCTTACATTTTCAAATTACATCTTTTCATATTACATGCATACATATTTGCACGTATGTAAACCTCACTTAAGCCTCTGCCAGGATCCTTTGCAATTTTTTTTTTTCAGGCAATCTACTTTTATGCCTGGATGATGCTCTTTCAAAAATCAAGATATGGTCTGTTTCTGATATTCCCCTTCATTGTTACCAAACATGGATGTTTCAAGGAATGTGAAGATAGTAAAGGAGACATCTCAAGACATCTAAATCAATACAAGTATTTCAGATTACTTATTGTTTTATTTACTTTCATTTGTACTGCTTTTGGAAGGTTCTATAATGCCCTATTTGTTTTGAGGTGAACAAATGATATTTCTCTCTTTTTTAATCAGTGTAATTACTATAGTTATATAAGAAGTGTTAGATGGGGTGCTTTCAGTAGAGACATCATTGGTGAGATCCATGTTAACTTTATCACGTACAATTTGGGTCACTCATATCCAAGAAAGATTAAATCAACACGGAATTTATAGATAAAAGAGCTTTGAAGACAGTCTATACATGTATCTATTTTACAATAAGAATCCTTATTTTAAAAAAGGTATACTAGGTAGATCTGATCTGCCTAACTCTGCCATCTAATTGCAACTAGGCTTTAGATACCTAATGAGGTATAAAGTGCCCCAAGACAGCGAGCATTATGTACGTGAAGAATAGTTTTGCTCTTCAAACTACACCACGAGATCACTTTGGCTTCTGTAATTACATTAAATTTTGGAGAAGTCTTGGTCAGAAGCCTGGCAAAATTATGCAAATACAACATAAAAATACATCTAGATGCAAAATTATTGATCCTAGAAATTCTTCAGAAAACATCGTGCTCATGCCCCTGAACAAAAGCATGATGTTCTTTATGACAGGTGTTCATTTACTCTGTTATTGGAAGCTTGTGATAAAATGGTCCAATTGGTCTTTTCCAATATATCAGTATTCTTCCTATTAGAAAGTTTTCCATGCTGAAACATTCTTGCCCCAAATTAATCCTTCTTTTGTGTCGTGTCTGTCACTGATGTCAACAACAGGGTTTTTTCTTTCTCTTTGCAACTGCCTTTTCTGAATTTAAGGAGTTATCCTATAAATGCAATCTTTAATTGTTTAGACTAAAATACTAGGCTGAAGTTCAACACTTTGAAATGTTTTCTTGAAGGGCATGTTTTCCAAACTTTTGATAATTTTGATTGTTTTCGTTTTAACTCTTCTCTCTTCAAAATCTCTGTATTTTTTTTTATGTGGCTAACCAAATTCAGTTACAGGCAAATGATGCCTTATTAATACTGAATAAGTCAGTGTTTCTGACTTTAGCTTTGTAGGCTGCATTCTTGTTTAAATATGCACAGTATTTTCTGGGATGATAATGCTGACTTATACTAAGCTTCAAAACTGCTTTCATTGACCTTGGCAACTCCAAATTTGGAGAAATAATTCCCTCACTCCCTCTGTTCCTATGACAGTTAAGAAGATTTTCAGTAATAATTAATGTTACTTTCTCTTGCTAGAGTGCTTCCTGGTTGTTTGCTGGCCTTTTAAAATATTTTAGTTTTACATTTTTATCATGAAAATATTTTTTTTTCTGTTTTCCCAATTATTTTTTTTTTCCCTACATGAAGAATGTGATTTTTACTTTTGCAACTCTTTGAAATCTTTATCTGAACCATTTACATGCTATCAGCATTTTACCTCTTTTCTGAACATCTTGAGGGAGAGCTGTCGTTAAAGCTAAACCAACGTAAAGCACAATGGAATAATTTTATGATTTCTCATGCACTGTTATTTTCATTAATAGTGGTTAATAAATTATAAAAGAGTTTTGAAATAACCTTAGACTAACTCATATTTATTATGTCATGATTAGACTTCCCAGATTATTTCTACAGATAGTATTATGTATGGAGATTTTCTCTATGGTTTATTTCTTTGTATGATTATAGTATACAAATTACTTTTGTTTGTAGTGATGCTCATTTCATTGCTTTTTGGCCTGTTTGTGTAGTTGAAGAAGGTTTTGCTTAATTCTTTTGCAAAAAATATTTGAGATGCCTCTCAGATTTGTGTCTTTCACATTTATGGTTTGATTAGTTGACTTCAACTTGTAGCTCATAAATGAAAGTGTCGAATAGTGTTCAATCTCAAATGGATTCAATCTGAACTATGCAGTATCCTTCATCCCATTCTATAATGCACATGATCAATAAAACAATTAATCATTAGACGGGATGAATTTAAAATTACTTATAGATCCTTCTTAAAATATTTTCTATGAGGATGTAGTGCTTCTGATCATTTCACCAGCATAAAACTAAATTAACATCAAGAAAACTCAGGGAAGCAATTAGATTTACAGTGTTGTGATTTTTTATTACTTAACACGAGCAATACCCCCTATGACCGTGATATCTGTATTCCATTGATATTTTTTAACAGATGATGGAATGTCTAGGCATGATTTGTTCCTGGTGATTTTCCCTACAAAATTGACATTTTTATTCTGTGTAATTGTTTATCAGGTACTTTTGACAATGTTGGTTTGCAAAGAGCACATATTATTTTTTATTTTTTTTTTTAAGATGAAAAATGATTTGTGAAAATCCAATGACTCATATGACTCTTTCACCTAATATGGTTGATAAAGGTAGATTTTGGTTTCAGGAGTGAAAATAATTTATTTTTTTTTTTAGTTTCTATTGAGACACAGATTCTATTTTATCCTTTCCCTGTGTCAGTCCTCTAGGACTTCTTCTGTTCTCTAAGTGTTATCAGATGGCCACTGGATCTACAAACTTCCCAAGAAACGCTACCAGACTTCTGCAAATTCATTTCACAACCTCACAGTGAGCACCTTCAGGTTACCCTTAATTCTCTTTGTTCCTTACCTTGCCTTTTCACATCCCCATTTCCTTACTCTCTTTTGATTCATTAAACATGTTTTTACTATTTTCTTTTTGTTCAAAATAGAACCCAAGTATCAACTGTCCTGTTTTGTCATCATCTGCTTCTTGCATACTTAAAACCTTCTCCTCTTCAGTCAGTTAATAGTATCTCATTTTGAGATTCCAGCTTTCTAACTCTCACTCTGTAAGTCTGCACTATTTGTTTATAATAGTGTCTAAGTTTAGCCTGTATCCAGTGCTAAATTATAGCAGTTGCTCTATCACCTGATACCCCTCCTCAGTGAGAAGGGGAGCTGGGAAAAGGATATGAGACCCATTGGTTGAAGTGAAAACAGATTTAATGAAAGAGCACTAATGCCAACAAAAAAATATGCAAAGTTACATCCAGCCCAATGAATATGTAGCAATCACAATCAACATGAGAGTAGTGCTTGGAAGCAGAGAGAAGCCAGAGGAGGAGCAGCAGAAAGAAAAGAAATTCCCCCTATCCTCAGCAAACTTCCCCTTTTTATAAAGAGTATTACATTTATGGTATGAGATACACCTGTTAGCCAATTTGGGTCAGCTGCCCTAGCTTTTGTCCTTCTTAGCCTAAGCAACTCACCAGCTTGAAACTGCTAAGGGCCTGCACACCATGGCTGGCCTATGATTTTATCTCAGCAAAACCAGGACAGTATTCAACCCCTTATTCTGTATCACGTACATCACACCTAAGCAGTTTTATTTTCCCATCTCCCACAGTTATTAGTCCCTTGGTCCATCAGTCATTTCTCCAACAAATTCTTTTAATTCATTTAGTCCAAGACCGTGGCTTCCATTTGTCATGAGCCCCTTAGGGCAGGAAAAAAAGGACGGACAGGTGAAGCTGGGCACAGCATGATGATGTGCCATGCATCTGGAGCTTGCAGCTGGTATACCTGATGTTGTCTGTATTCACAATCTGTGATAAAGATGCTGATCTTGGGGAAGTTACTGGGCACTGGTTACTGAGGTTCATTCTTCATTAATCTGGGCGATTCTTACTGTAAGAAATAACTAGAGAAATGGTGACAACCAGTATCATATAAGAATTAGCATCATACAATTCAAATTACTGTCTATTCTCACCCAAAATCAAATCTCCTTGAGGTACGCATCAAACCTTCCCATCCTCCTTCATTATGCACCAGGTACACCCAGATCCTTGAGCAAAAGTAACCCAAAGAATGGGTTTGCCTTGGCTCAAGGCAGGAAAACCCAGACTGTTTTCCCCAACATAGTCCTTACATGCACCACAGGGACTTTATCCTCTTCTACAGTACATAGAACTTCTGATTGAGCAGGGCCAGTTCAATTGATGGATCCCCTGGTATTAACTAGTCAGATAGTTTTCCTTATATGTTCATCCCAATTTTTAAATATTCCAGCACTCATTGTTTTAAGTGCAATCTTTAATAGTCCATTGCATCATTTGATTTTACCAGTGGCTGATACGTGATAGAGGATGTGATATTTCCACTCAATACCATACTCTTTAGCCCAGGTGTCTATAAGGCTGTTTCAAAAATGAGTCCCATTGTCAGACTTGACTAATTCTGGAGTACCAGGTCACCCCAAGATTGAGGCCTAGAATAGCATTACAGGCAGTGGCATAGGACACAGCATATGTTTCCAGCCATCCAGTAGTGGCCTTCAGCCATCCAGTAGTGGCCTCCACCATAGTAAGCACTTGGAATTTGCCTTGGAGTGTTCACGGAAGTGAGATATCATCAATTTGCCAGGCCTCCCCATACTTACATTTCAATCAATGCCCTCCATGTCACAGGGGTCTTGACATGTTTAATTGCAGTACATTTCGCATTCGAGGATGACCTCTATGATAGTGTCCATGGTCAAGTCCACCCCTTGGTCACAAGCCCATCGATATGGCATGTTGCTGCTTTGATGGCCTGAAGTATCACAGGCCCACCGAGCTAAAAACAGTTCACCCTTAAGTTGGCAGTCTAGGTCTACCTGAGACACTTTAAACTTAGCAGCCCCATCCACCTGCTGGTTGTTTTGATGTTCCTCAGTGGCCTGACTCTTGGGTATATGGGCACCTACGTGATGCACCTTTACAACCAGTTTATCTAATCTGGCAGCAATATCTTGCCACAATGGGGCAGCCCAGATGGATTTATGTGTGTGATGCCAATTGTTTTCCTTCCATTGTTTTAGCCACCCCCATAGGTCATTTGCCACCATCCAGTTACAGGTAAAGTACCAGCCATTTCTCTCAGTCAGTAATACATAAAATCAGCTGGATGGCTTTTACCTCTGTGAACCGACTTGATTTACATTTGCCCTCAGCTTCTTTTGAGACTTACAGTGTAGGATTCCACACAGCAGCTTTCCACCTGTGCTGTTTTCCTACAATATGACAAGATCTACTGGTAAAAAAGGGACATTGCTTCTCAATTTCTGCTAATTTATTGTAAGCTGGGGCCTCTTCAGCACTCATCACCTTCTCCCCTGGTGACATTGAAAAATCTTTGCCTTCCAGCAAGTCCATGATTACTTCCAAAATTCCCGAGTGACCAGGATTCCTTATTCTAGCCCGCTGAGTGATCAGTGTGACCCACTTGCTCCACATAGCATCAGTTGCATGACATGTGGAGGGAGTTCTCCCTTTAAACATCTAGTTCAACACTGCCAATGTGAGTGCCAGGAGGAGCTGTGCTTCAGTACTAATCACTTCTGAAGCAGCTCAAACTCCTTCATATGCTGCCAATATCTGTTTTTCATTGGGAGTATAGTGGGCTTCAGATCCTCTACATCCCCATCTCCAAAACCCTAGGGGTTGACCTCAAGTCTCCCCTGCTGCCTTTTGCTAGGGAATCCAGGTAGGGCTGTTTTCCCCAGCTGTGATGTAGAGCACGTTTTTTTTATTCTCGACCTGTCTGAACTGGCACAAGAGCTACTGCATGATCAGTCTCCCGCTTGATTTGTTCAAAGATTTGTCGTTGCTCAGGACTGCATTTAAAATCATTGTCTTTTTGAGTCACTTCATAAATAGGGCTTACAATGTGACTGTGATCTGGAATGTGCATTCCCAGAAGCCCACTATGCCTCAGAAAACTTGTGTCTCTTTTTTACTAGTTGGTGGAGAAGTAACTGTTATTTTGTTTGTAACATCTGCTGGATTCTTTCCATGCACATCTTGCCATCTAATTCCTAAAAATTGGGTTGACCTTGCCTTTTTTGATGGCAAAATCAGCTTTCAGAAGAATTTAGATTACTTTCTCCTCTTTGTCAAAAAATTCTTCAACTCTATTACACCATACAATGTTGTCATCAATGTACTGCAAATGTGTGGGAGCTCCACCCTTTTCTAGTGCAGACTGAATCAGTCCATGGCAAATGGTGGGGCTGTGTTTCCACCCCTGGGACAGTTAATTCCAGGTGTATTGGACACCATCCCAAGGGAAAGCCATGTGGCCTGAACTCTGCTGCCAAAGGAATAGAAAAAAAAAATGCATTAGCAATATCAGTTGTGGCATACCACTTGGCTGTCTTCAACTCCAGTTCATACTGAAGTACTAGCAGCTGGCAAGACAGCAATCAGCAATAACGTGAATTCATTCAGGCCACAATAGTCTACTGTCAGTCCACACTCTCCATTGGACTTCCGCACTGGCCATACGGGACAGTTAAAGGGAGAGCAGGTCTTGCCGAACATTCCTTGGCTCTCCAATTGGTGGATCAGCTTATGGATGGGGATCAGGGAGTCTCAGTTAGTGTGGTATTGTTGTTGGTGCACTGTTGTAGTAATGATGGGTACATTTTATTCCTCGGCCCTCAGCAGCCCCACAATTGAAGGGTCCTCTGATAAAGCAGGCAAGGTAGACAGATGTTTCATTTCCTCCCCCTCCACAGACACTGCCCCAAATGTACCCCCCTGTACCCTCTCGGGTCTTTGAAGTACCCCCTCCTGAGTAATCTATGCCAAGAATGCATGGAGCATCTGGGCTAGGCACAATAGGGTGAGTTTGCCACACATTCCTGGTCAGACTCACTTCAGTTTTCAATATAGTTAGTTCTTAGGATTCCCCTGCTGCTCTAGTAATACTAATGGATTCTAGCCCTTTATAATTTGATGGTGTTAGGTTGCATTGTGCACTAGTGTCTACTAAAGCCTTATAACTCTGTGGTTGTGACATGCCAGGCCATCAAATATTCCAATAACTCAGTTTTCCCTTTCCTCCACCTGGCTGGAGGCAGGGCCCCTCTGATTTTGAGCAGAGTGCCAGTCATCAACATATGAGTCCAAGTGGTTCACATGGACTAGACCTCCGTTATCATTTCACATGTCTCACAAATGAGGATCTGAAACCCATCTACACCATCGGGGTCTGCCTACTGACAACTGGAGCAGCACTTTTCCTGGAAGAGCCATCTTTCATTATTGTTTTACCTTGCAACTCTCACATGAGTGCCTGTAAAACCAAGGTGGGTTTTCCATCCCATTTTCTCATGTCTTCTCCATGGTTATACAGGAAACACCACATGGCTGCCTCATGATCTTGAGCAAGTCTTGCAGGGGAGTGCTTTTTCGTGATGACCAAGACATTTCTTGGTACAGACAGGGAGTAGAACCTATCCTCTGTTTTTCCAATACCTTACCAAGCAATTCAGATTTGTCAGATGGTTTTTCCACAGCTGAGATGATGGCCTGTGGGGAGAAAGAGAGACTGTCCGCATATTGTTGCATTTTATTATCTATGTCATCCACGGTTGGTGTCTCATTGTCTTCCCAGCCAAATAATGTTAATGAGTTGGCATATGACAGCGGCCTGCTCAGTACCTACTTGTGCCATATGGGTCTGGCTGTGCATCTGATGTGTGTCTGTAGGTTGTCCAGGTCAGAAAAAAACAGCTCCTGCACAGCTATTTCCCTCAAATTCTTAACAGCTCTCTCAATGGTTGTCTGCTTGCTCAGGCACTATACAAGATCGTCCCCAAAGGGATACCTGTTCTTTACACTCAGCAGAAGTCACCTCCAGAGAGTGAAGGGCTGGGCCTGTTTTCCAAGACCTTTTTCAATATCCACTTCTCTAGCCATTGGAATCATAATTGGCTTTTCTACTGTCTAACTCCAAACCATTGGCTCCATTCTCCCAGCATTGGAGGAGCCAACCAACTTTGCTTGCCTTACTGACAGCTGTAATCTTTACAAATATCTTGCAACCCACTCAGGGATAGAGATTGAGTGGTTATCGCTGGTTCTTCCTCCTGTAATGTCCCTGGGATACCTTCACAAGCACCTCTTTTTCTTCTTCTATACAGCAGGTCTAAACTATAGCAGTTGCTCTATCACCCAATGATCCTTGGCTGATAAGAAGAACTGGGAAAAAGAGAGGAGGGAGACCCATTGGTGGAAGTGAAAGAGGGTTTAATGAAACAGTACCAATGCCAACAAAAAAAAATAGTTATGCTCAGTCTGATGAATGTGCGGCAATCCCAGTCAACAGGAGAGTGGTCCTCAGGAGCAGAAACAAGCAGAAAAAAGAGAAATCTTTGCCCCTATTCTCAGCAAACTTCCCCTTTTTATAATAAGCATTACATTTATGGTATGGTATACATCTGTTAGTCAATTTGGGTCAGGGGCCCTGGCTTTTGTCACTCCTAACCTAAACATCTGGCCAGCTTGAAACTACTAAAGGCCTGCATACCATGGCTAGCCGAAGATTCTACCTCAGCAAAACCAGGACAGCTAGTCACCTCTTTTATTTTTTTAATATCCATGTGTGGTGTGTTGATCCTGGCTGGATGTCAGATGCTCATCAAAGCCACTCTGTCATTCCCCCTCCTCAGCTGGACAAAGGAGAGAAAATATAGTGAAAGACTTGTGGGTCAACATAAGGACAGTTTAATTAAGCAAAAGCAAAGACCTCCCACAGAAGCAAAGGAAAACAGAAGGTTTATTCTCTACTTCCCATTAGCAGGCCGTGGCTGGCCACTTCCCAGGAAGCAGGGCTTCGTTACATATAGCCGTTGCTCCTTGTTTGCCCTCCTTTCTCTTAACTTTTGTTGCTGAGTAGATGTCATATGGTATGGAATAGCCCTTTTGTCAGTTTGGGTCAGCTGCCCTGGCTATGCCTCCTCCCAAGATCTTGTCCACCACCAGCGTACTGGTGACGGGGTAATGTTGGAGAGACAGCCTTGATGCTGTGTAAGCCCTGCTCAGAAGTAGCCGAAACACTGGTATGTTATCAACACCTTTCCAGCTACCAATACAAAGCACAGCACGATGAGAGCTGCTATAGGGAAAATTAACTCCACCTCAGCCAGATCCAATACATGATGTCCTTTGATGTAATGTCAATTTCTTTTTTAAAATACTTTTTAGCATTGAGATTGTTTTCTGTAGTATCTGGACTATTATAAAACTAGAATTTCCCTTCTATTCTGTTTCTTTCCTCAACTTCTCCCATTTCTAGCATATAACACTGTTACACTGTTCCGTGCCTCCTTTTTTCCAGTCTATCATAATCAAATTACTTCTCTTATCTTTTGCTACTAATGTGATTTAATGTCCTCCACATTTCAAAATTATAGTTACATGTAGCTCTGAGGTCCTCAACTAATTATGTTGATTAGTACTAAGATGTTTCAACTTTCTGGAAGAAAATATTTCTCACAAAAGTATTTCAGTTATTTGCTAAAGCCATACACCTTCCTTTGTTTGGTTGCTGGTTTTTCCTAACAAATTGGAAGGTGATTGCACTTGCTGCCCACAACAGCATTTCCACATAGCAAAGAAACTTATTCTTTGCTAGTATTAATAGATTGTAGTGTCTATCTAGACGCATAGTAGAATGTAATAATACTAGCAAAGAATTAATTATTTTGAACAATTCTTTTCCTTTTAAAAAAATTTTTCTTAAGAGCTCATTAAAAAAGTCAAGCTTTCATGTAACGTTCTACATCCACAGAGCCTACTATCTGGCATAAAACAATATTAAGGGTCGTAATTAAACAAAACTGACCAAAAAGTTTTCTGATCATTCAAGATCTCAAAATTATTTTGGGCCTACATTTTGCAAATACAATTTATTCAAACTAGTGACCCATGCGTTCAAAGAAGAACCACATTCTAGCTACCAAAGCCTTTTACTGGATCCAATATAAGGAAAAAAGTGCCCTATATCCTACATACAAACTGTAATACAAAAATCATGTTTCAAGACTTCTAAATATTGATTTATAGTCCTCTCTGTGCCTAAGACCTTTTCTTCGTTTATTCTCTTGTCTATCTCCTCCCCTAGTGAACTACTATTTCCTGTATTGTACTTCTCCCTTTATTGTACTTCTAAGTCTTTGTTGATTTAACTTTTAGTGTGAGGTTTTAATTATTCCTGAACTGAAGTTTCCTTTAATCAGTATCATTTGTACCTTTACAAGTTGTTCTATCTTTTCCACAGACCAGTATACCAAATTGGAACAGAAAATGAACTTGGGCAAATATATTAAATAAGATAATGATTAGACTTTGCAGTAACTTAATGGAAAATGTTTCTGTTTGTCTTAGTAAAATTGTCTTTTTGAAACCTAGCTACAGAAATTTGAAAAGTGAAATTACTCAGACTCATAATTTATCTCTACTCAGTCTTTGTCAGTTACATATAATACAGGTTTTTTGGTATAAAGAGAAGGATACAGAAAACCAGCAATGCATCTTGGATATGAATTGCTTCAATAATAATAATAATAATAATAATGATAATAATAATAATAGTTATAGACTTTCTATGTAATTGTCTCTGCTAACAGTGCTATCCCCTACCCATTTGAGTCCTCTGCTCTCAGAGGTTCATCTGCATATGGGATAGCAGGGCAAGAGGGTCTCTTGATCCTTCGCAGGTGTATAAGACAGTTATCCGCAGACCAACTCAGATGTTCAGTCAGAGTTGCTTTGTTCATAGCTTAATAATAGTTCTTTTTTTTTTTTGAGCATGCTAATACATTTTTTTTCTGGTACACATTAAGTTGCAGAAAGTATCAAAAAAGAAAAAATAAAGACAAGTTGCTAATTTACAGAATAAGGGACTGGCTTTTAGACTTTCACTGTCTTTCGGATTCACAATCCAATTATTAATTAAAGCTCAAAGATTTTTGGCTGGGTTTTCGCTGTAACTGCTGCCAAAAAAGTAGTCCTTGGTGAACAGTAATAAAGACATATTACTTTGGACTTCATTACAGTATGATGAGATTTCTGTTAGTTTTTATAATGGATTCCCACTTTGTTTACAAATGAACATTCGCTATCCCAGAACAGCCCTGATGATGTTATATAGAAATAAAACATTCCCAGACTTTTAGGATATTATCAAAGCTAACCAATCTTGAATGCTGCATATAGTTGTTACCAGTCATATCAGAATGAGAATGAACTAATTCACAAAAAGTCAATGAACACTGGATGACAGTCAGGTCCTGTTCTTACACCAATTGTCCATGAGTAATCCAGGCAAAAATAAAATGAAACTCAGACAGCCCAATTTAAAGAAGTTTTAAAATGCACATTTCAGTGTAGGGAAAAAATAAACACATAGCCTTCTGATGACATATGTCATTAAAATATGCTAGACTGCAATGTTCTCTTGAAGGAAACTTGTGATTATTAATGAGATATACTTTTTTAAAAATAGGATAATTAAAAAATATCTGAAATGAAATAACAGTTGGATTACTTGGCATTAAATTATATATGTATCTATAAATCAAAAAATTATAAAGTGTAGTGAAAGACAATAATTAAAGGACATATTCAGCTTAGACCTTGAGGCTCCCTTGGAAGCACTTTTGCAGGACTGAAGAGAAGAAAAATATTTCAGTGAAGAATAAGTGAGATGTAAATCTGTTTGGTCAGTAAGGATGTAATAAAAAAGGAAAAAGTGATTAATTATTACAAATGGGAACATAATGTAGTTTACAAAATGTTAGGGAATTGTTTTTCATCAACTGAAATACATTTTGTTGTGGGTTGTTTGATTTTAAATTGAGGAGCAGTATCATCATGACTCAGCCCCTTAAGATCTTCCTTGAAAAAAACTGTGTTTTATATTCCTTACTAAAACTGACTGAGAGTTTTTTGGAAGAAAAAATGTTCAATATTTGAAGAACATCAGTTTTAAAATCAGCCTTGAACAACCCCATGTACTGGTATAGGTTGGGGACCGAGCTGTTAGAGAGTCGCGTAGGGGAAAGGGACCTGAGCGTCCTGGTGGGCAGCAGGATGACCATGAGCCAGCAATGTGCCCTCGTGGCCAAGAAGGCCAGTGGCATCCTGGGGTATATTGGAAGGGATGTGGTCAGTAGGTTGAGAGAGGTTCTCCTCCCCTCTCCTCTGCCCTGGTGAGACCGTGTCTGGGATATTGTATCCAGTTCTGGGCCCCTCAGTTCAAGAAGGACAGGGAACTGCTGGAAAGAGTCCAGCACAGAGCCACAAAGATGATTAAGGAGGTGGAACATCTCCCTTGTGATGAAAGGCTGAGGGAGCTGGGTCTCTTTAGCTTGGAGAAGAGGAGACTGAAGGGTGACCTCATTAATGTCTATAAATACGTAAAATGCAAGTGTCAGGAGGATGGAGCCAGGCTCTCCTCGATGATGTCCAATGAGAGGACAAGGGGCAACAGGTGCAAGCTGGAGCACAGGATGTTCCACATTAACATAAGGAAAAACTTCTTCACTGTGAGGGTGACAGAGCACTGGAACAGGCTGCCCAGAGAGGTTGTGGAGTCTCCTTCTCTGGAGACATTCAAAACCCACCTGGACACGTTCCTGTGTAACCTAATCTAGGTGGTCCTGCTCTGGCAGGGGGGTTGGATTAGATGATCTTTTGAGGTCCCTTCCAACCCCTAACATTCTGTGATTCTGTGGAACAAGTCCATCCTAACTTGGTTATTTATTCAATGCTTAACTTACTCCCTTAGAAACTTTATTTACCAGAAAATTTGTCATGTCTGATTAAGGTGAGGGATTATACCGAGGTTTTCACAAGACATAGGTGAAAGCCCTGGATAATTAATAATGAAGTTCCAGAATAGCCAAGTTCAGAATAGTCACTACCAGGAAGCAGAAGGCATTAAACAGAAATAACGTAACTTGAAGTGTAAAGAGCATTGACACAGAGATTTTCAACACCAGAAGAAAATCACTGTGCAAAACTGAATCTTGATTCTGGTTCTTCTGCATGTCAGATGAATGCTCAAGTGAATGTTCTGGGTCATTCTGGATATCTGTTGATATATTTGAGACATTTTTCATTATTTTTAAAGGTCCAGTTTTAATCCTACAATGAAATAAATTTCAACACTTGAACGTGTAACTCAAAATGAAGTTCTCACCTATTTCACCTTGTTACAAAAATGTTTGGACTGCATAATACCCAAGTATGATTCTACATAAGCTAAAAATAATTCATAAACATCTCACTAAAAATGGCACAGACCTCATAGATGAATTCATTGACTGCTCTTTTTGCTAAAAGTCATCCTGAGTATCAAGATGAAAACAATTACCAGAGACATAAAGCACTTTTGGCCTTCCTAAGTGATAAGTACACTATTCCTTTAATTGTATATTATAAAAGGATTTATTTTCCTTTGTAACAAGTAAAAATATTGTCACAGATAGTATATTTTCCATATAGATAGCTAAACTTAGATTTCTTAAAATAAATTCAAGACTAACAGCATAGAATCATAGAATCATTAAGGTTGGAAATGATCTCTAAGATCAAGTCCAACTATCAACTCAACACCACCATGCCCACTAATCCATGTGACAAAGTGCCATATCTACACATTTTTTAAACACCTCCAGGGATGGCGAACTGGGCAGACTGTTCCAACATTTGACCACTCTTTCAGTAAAGAAAGTTTTCCTAATGTCCAATCTAAACCTCCCCTGGCACAATTTGAGGCCATTTGCTCTTGTCCTATTCCTTGTCACTTGGCAGAAGAGACCAAAACCCACATCGCTACAACCTCCTTTCAGGTAGTTGTAGAAAGTGATAAGGTCTCCTCTCAGCCTCTTTTCTCGAGGCTAAACAGCCCTGATTCCCTAAGCTGCTCCTCATAACACCTGTTCTCCAGGCCCTTCACCAGCTTTGTTGCCCTTCTCTGGACCCGCTCCAGCACCTCAATGTCTTTCTTTCAGTGAGGGGCCCAAAACTGCACACAGTACTCAAGGTGCGGCCTCACCAGTGCTGAGTACAGGGGCACAATCACTTCCCTACTCCTGCTGGCCACACCATTGCTGATACAGGTCAGGATGCCATTGGCCTTCTTGGCCACCTGGGCACACTGCTGGCTCACGTTCAGCCGGCTGTCAATCAACACCCCCAGGTCCTTTTCTGCTAGGCACCTTTCCAGCCACTCATCCCCAAGCCTGTAGCGCTGCGTGGGGTTGTTGTGACCCAAGTGCAGGACCTGGCACTTGGCCTTGTTAAACCTCATACAATTAAGCTCAGCCCATTGATCCAGCCTGTCCAGGTCCCTCTGCAGAGCCTTCCTACCCTCAAGCAGATCAACAGTCCCACTTGTCGTCTGAATAAAAGCATTTTCTTCATGTAATCTAGGAAAATCATTCCCCTTTCATTTCTAAAGTACAAAATTCAGTTTCCATTAGCTTTACACATGCAGAAGGAAGAAGTCAGCGTTGGTCTTAGATTAATTATAATTTTAAAGACATAAATTGAATAATAAAAATTCTAGATGGAAAGAGGTAGTTTTATTCATTACTCAAGGCCAAAAGCTCCAACTGCATGAAAACTGAACGCTTACACTTATTCTCAAAGCTGTACAGCCTTAGGTGTTCTAACTGAACCATAAACACAGGATCTAGGAAATACTGATTTCTGTATAAGAAATTTGGAGTTTATAGAACAAACAAAAGTCTCCTGAGGTAACCATTTTCTGTGTCTACACTACACTGTATTTGTTCATGGTACGGAGGTATAACACACCTCCTATCTGTAGAGAAGACAATTGTGTTTATGAAAGTGAATTACCCTTGTCCACTGTCACTTATCTGAGGCAGATACTCTATACAAAATTATGTTTAACAAGGAAAAACAAAGAATCTGAAGGAAGATTATTTTTTTCTGAAGTATTTGTCCCTCTCTTTCAGATTTAGGTTAAAGACTGAATATGACCTCCAAAGTTTTGAATAATTGACTCCTATCTTACCATTACACTATGAGATAAAAATCAAAATGTAAAATGCAACTGTTAAAAACATTTATACGAGAAATTAGTTTGGACATATAAGACTGAAATAATATTTGTAACATCTTGCATTAACTTGACAAATAAACCAGAAATAACGGTTATTATAGATGACAATAAAATCATTCAGGGATGGTTTTGAAAGTTGCTCTTGTTCCCAAAGCTCCCCTAAAAATAAACACTTCTTTTTGAAATTCAATATTAAACTTTAGCTATGCCATATATCTAAACAAAACAAGCACTCGTGTGCAAGGGGATCATTAATCACAGCCCAAGCTTTTCTCAGAAGCTCTGTCAGTCTGTTTGCGTGCCTCAGAGTTGCTGCCTAATCTCTACATGTCTCTCTTATTTAATAAAAATGAAAAGTATTTGCGATGTGCATCTGTTAAAATACAGTAAAATTTATGAAAACAATATTTTAAGTTCTTTTGGTCAGTAGAAAAAAAAACAGAAATAATAGTATAACATAGCATAACGTACAGTAGGATATCATAGCATAGCACAGAATACAGTAAGAGTTTTAGAGAAATCCAATTGGACAGAGAACATAGTTGTTATACCTAGTGTAAAAAGATCCTATTAATCAATAATATATCTAGAAAAAAAATTGAAATATTTTTAAAACATATCTATCAGAAAACCATTATTTGTCATGTTTTTGACAGGAACCTCTACGGAAACTTAAAACGTCTATACAAAATAGTTGAGATAGTCAAAACTTCATTATTGGTTTTATTCTTTTTGTATATGTAATTATTAGATATGATTTGGGATTTTTTTTTAATAGAAATGATTACTCTTTTTGCAAAAGACAAATATAAAATTATTGACTGGAGAATGCCTTATTGCTGTTAGAATACCTTATGACTGCTGTAGCATGCTGTTGATGTTTTCATTATTTTAGGACTATACTTTATACAGATGTGTGTATCTGAAGTGACACATATGGTGGAAAGGGAAAAGTATTTTTAAGCTGAAAGCCAATACTGGCCTAACAACAAGTGGGCAGTGCTAATTCAGGAAAACTGGTCATTGTTACACTTACTATGGAATTTGGAAAGAGAAGAGGGATTGTGGAACAACCTCTCAGAAAAAAAGTAGGCAATGCAAAACTAAAACTGGTGTTCTGAAAGTTGTGATAACAGTTTATAACATCAAACATCATGCTTGCTTATGCAGAGAGAAAGCTTCTTTTCAGATGTATACTTTATAAGCCATGACTAATTTACCTTTTCTCTGATACACCTTTTTTTCCAATCCTTCTGATACATTTTTTGTAAGTGGAGGTGATACATGGAAATGATTTGGGTTGTATTTTTAAATGGAGGTTATATAGTACAGAATTGAATTATAATTCATATGAGTTTTGGGGCTTTTTAATTTGAGGGGGGGAAACATTGATGTCCTTTCATTGTTCTACAGGTTTCTTACAGTTTTCATGGCAAATAGGGATCTGTAACTTAACAGTTTGTCTAGTTAAAAGCTGAGTTTTTTGTTCAGCCTTCACCCCTTTAATAACCACATCTGACCAGCACAAAAGCCATCTCAGCACTACAGTTTAAGGACAAGTTTTAAAATAAATTAAATATAAACCTGTTCAGTGTCATGAAGAAAGTCTGCATAAGAATTACTTTACAAACTTAGTTCTCCCAAGTACAATTTTGTTGCTTTAAATATATGTATTAAAAAAACCCCAACCCCTCACACGAACATTTTTTTTTTTCAATAATTAAAAAATATTCAAAGCAAAGATCATGGTTCCTAAGTCTTTGTTCACAACTGTTATTCTTTAAAGTAATACTACCCATACTTAGCACAAAAATTAAAAACAAATTCATGTTAAATTTGTTGTTTAAGAAGAAAGTGAGATGTAAAATTGCTGAACTAAGAAATGCCCACAAAATGAACAAATCTGACAATTTTTTTTCAGTATACCTGAAATTGCATACAATGGTATATTTAGCTTCTTGATAACACTAAAAGAAGTTAGTGAATTAACAACAACCTGACTTCCTAAGCTGGTAGAAGGAATGTGCTAGAAACATATAAAATGTATGGCTAAAAAGAAGCAAACAGAAGGGAAAATAGTCTTAAAGCTGTAGACCACTGATTGATGGAATTAATACCCTCGATACAAATGCAAAAATATATGCTCATATGGCTCAGTACGAAGTCATGAATGAAAACGATATACGAGATTACATCAATCTTTTCAGACTTGCAATCCTAGTAAGAAGAAGGTTAACAAGGAACTTACTGTTGGAAATTGTCTTGAAGCGAAATAGAAGATCCAAATTTCTTCCATCTGCTAAAGGAAAAAAAACCCTGGAGATTTTTTGTATCCTAAATTCAGGAGTCTAATTATCTAGTTCCCTGAGGAAAATAAGACTTAAATGGCATGAGTCTGGATGTGTTGGTTCCTCAAACTCCAACCTATTTGTGAAGCTGCCTAATTCCATAGTTACCTCAATTAATTTTTTTTAAAGCTCCCCAGGCACCTGAGCTGCAGCATTAACCATTAAATTACAGTGTACAGTATACACAGTCTACAGTATATACGAGTCAATTACTTGTGCCCGTCATTAGACTTAGGTGCTAAATGGCCCAAATCCATACTATTAAAGTCTCTCAGCCTTTGAAAGAGGGTGACTATTAAAAACACCTGGTTATTAGAAGCAGGAGTTGGTCCAAGCCACAGATGTATTAGAGACAATTCTAACAACTGAACACTTCAGAAGATTGAATCACGGTGCTGGGAATGGTCCCTGCCACTTTGTAATTTACTAGTATAGATGTAGCCTAAATTTATGCCTCTAGGCAGAATTGTAATGGCACCAGTGTGCTCAGTGTCAGAAAGTTGATACTACCTGCAGAGCAGCAGTTCTCAGAGCATAGATATCATTTAAACCTCATCAAAACACAGAAATAGCTCATTGGTGAGAGATTTAACTTAGGTTTGGGGAAATATAGCTTCCAACACCTATTTTAATTTGTCTGGGCTGAGATTAGAGCTGATGTTTCCTACCAGTGTGGCTCGATCTGCAGATTACATGAAGTCTGGGAGCTATCAGCATCTTTTTGGAGTATGCAACCCTATGTAATAAAAACCAAGCTTATTAGTATTTTTTCAATATTAGTAAGTTTTCAATCTCAGTCTTCCAAATATATACTATATTTTTTAGAATTCTTGTTCATTCCAGTTTCTAATGGGCATTTTTTTTTACTCCAGCAGAGACTGGATTACTTTATACTGTTGGAATACGTTAAAAGAGAAAGGACTGAAAAAGATATAACCTTTAATAAATTGTAGCTAAGTGGTCAAGGGTGATGCAGAGGGTGAAAGGAAGCCATCGATAAGAAGGGGAGCAGGGAACAGAATGCAGCTTATCCAGCAGATTACTTCTAACTGGCAGAGATACTACTTATCAATGTGGAAGCCCCCTTACCACTCACCAGGTTTTGACTGATCTGGTTGAAGTATTTTAAAACCAAAACCAGTTTAAGATTAGAATTCTTAGGTGAAAGGAAACCTCTAATTCTCCCACAGAAAGTGTTATTTGCAATTATTCTTTCACTGGCATCATCCACTTTCCAGTGTTGGTGGCTTCTCTTAGTTTGTGAGATACTGAACTTTCTGTAATGTCATATAAAGAGCATGTAGTGATTAGGATTTGCAATGCTAATCAGTCTCATTCGAACCTAGGCAGACTTTTTTAAGCCTGATGGCCTAGAAAAGGCTATACCTTTTATTATTGTGGTTATAAAATGAACAGTAAGTGAATCATTCATCGGGTTGTTTATTTCTTTGCAAGAAAGAAAAAAAAATTATTAAAGTTATGATGTTGATAATGGCAAAAATTAAAAAGTGTCAGTATGAAAAACATTGTTCAAATACTCTATAAATTACAGAAGTAAATATATTTTATGAGCTTCTTAAAGCCAACCTTTAATTTATATATATTTTTTATATATATATACACTTGGTTTTGCACGAGGCTAGTAAACATGGTCCCTGCTCCGTGACTCTGACTCCTCAGTGCTATGATAATACACCCAAAAACATTATTGTAATTTCCATTCTTTAATTTCTTACTATTGCTTTAATAAATACACAAAAATATGACCATCCCCCAGAGTTATTATGCATATTAAGATTTCTTATTTATATTTTTTTTTTCCTGACAAATTAACCTCAAAGGCAGAATCTTAATTATTTACCTAAACAACTTTCTTCAGTAAAGCAGATCATTCACAAAGCTGGAATATCTAGGCTATAAAGAAGCTAATTTTTCCTTGATTTTAGTCCAGGGTGGTCCAACTTATATCAGCTCAAGTTGTATGCAAAAAGGATATGGAATAACTAAAATGGGGTTATATTGTAGAATATTGCATGCAATAAAGTGAGACAGTTTAAATACTTTTATTAATGCATCTTTGTTAGTAAGTTTAGGGCAGAACATTAAAAACATTTGAGCTCCTCAACTGTACAGAAAGTTGTGCTTTTGTTGGTCACATACACCTGTGGTCTGAACAGTCAGTCAGTCAGATTGATGGACTAAATAAATTCAAAACAGTTTATAGAGCGTGAGAACAGTGAAAGAGTGGGTGTTATGATGTGCAATTAAAGACAAGAGGGATACCAACTACATTATATGCAACCGAATATAGTATTTGGTTTAGGGTTTTTTTTCATTTTCTATCAGGAAGGATGTTTCAAATGCTGATGACTTTCATTTTCTGCAAATTAATATTAGGCTTAAATATATTAAGTCATCCTCCGGATCACCGGTGTATTTATGTGTATTTAGAATTTGCTGATCAAATTACACATTTTAGTGATTTTGGACGGAGTTTACTTATCACATTTTATAGCATGCTCCTTCTTTTTTGACAGGCTTTACTAAATGAGTGTTAAACTTCACTTTACAGCCTGGGTATTTAATTTGTTTAGTCTTTCTGTATGCACCAGTGACAGAAGGCGATACTTTTAAGATTTTGCTATGAACTAAACTCCCTATAGGAAGATTCCTGTAGTCAAGACCATCGTAATATATTTAAACTTGTTCATGTTTTCTAAGAGTTCCTAAAATGCCATCCAGAACATAATGAAGTACAGACATGAACTGAAAATGGAAGTATTTTATGCAATGATGTAACCGATAAAAAGTAAACTAAAAATGCGTTTAGTCTGGAGTAAAGATAAAGGATATACTGAAGAAATCCATTAATTACTTCACAGTCCCTACAACATAGTTTACTGAAAGTCTGACTGATGTAAGCTTTTACTAGGTCAGCTGTTAAGTAAAAATTTAGTTTGTTCTTCATAACTAGTATTTCACTAGTCCCAGCAGAAATACCCAGCTGAAAACATTCTCAACAGCTATACTGTTCTGCGAATATATAAGGGTGGAAAATTCCTATGTTCAGTACATGAGGCATAAAATTTGCTATTCTGAACCACCTGTGAGTTAGAAGCCTACAGCTGCATAAAATGGATGATGCAAGAATCCTTTTCAGTGGATTGCAAAAGACTTTTAGTTTTGCAGTCAAATACCAATATGGATACTAACTCTAAATAAACTTGTTAAATATCACACTAAATTTTCAAAGACTTTACGACAATAAAATATGTTTTCAGGATATCTCCATATAAGAAAAGGACTCATCTTAGAATGGGCCTGATTTTCAGAAAGTGCAACACACAAAGTTCTGTTTAAAATCTTTGTCAATGCTCTGGATGAGGGGAACATGCGCACCTTCAGTAAGATTGCAGAAGATGTCATGGGGGTCAGGAGTGTTGATCTGCTTGAGGGTAGACAGGCTGTACAGAAGGATGCGGACAGGCTGGATCAATGGGCAGAGGCCAACTGTGCGAGATTCAAGGCCAAGTGCCGGGTCCTGCACTTGGGTCACAACAACCCCATGCAGCGCTACAGGCTTGGGGATGAGTGGCTGGAAAGCTGCCCGGCAGAAAAGGGCCTGGGGGTGTTGATTGACAGCCGGCTGAACGTGAGCCAGCAGTGTGCCCAGGTGGACAAGAAGCCCAACAGCATCCTGGCCTGCATCAGCAATATTGTGGCCAGCAGGAGTAGGGAAGTGATTGTACTCAGCACTGGTGAGGCCGCACCTCGAATGCTATGTGCAGTTTTGGGCCCCTCACTGAAAGAAAGACATTGAGGTGCTGGAGCGGGTCCAGAGAAGGGCAACAAAGCTGGTGAAGGGCCTGGAGAACAGGTGTTATGAGGAGCAGCTTAGGGAATCAGGGCTGTTTAGCCTCGAGAAAAGAGGCTGAGAGGAGACCTTATCACTTTCTACAACTACCTGAAAGAAGGTTGTAGAGATGTGGGTTTTGGTCTCTTCTGCCAAGTGATAAGGGATAGGACAAGAGCAAATGGCCTCAAGTTGTGCCCGGGGAGGTTTAGATTGGACATTAGGAAAAATTACTTCACCAAAAGGGATGTTAAACACTGGAACAGGCTGCCCAGGAAAGTGGTTGAGTCACTGTCTCCAGAGGTGTTTAAAAGACATGTAAATGTGGTGCTTATGGACAGGGTTTAATGGTGGATTTGCCAGTGTTAGGTTTACAGTTGGACATGGTGATCTTAAAGGTCTTTTCCAGACTAAACAGTTCTATGATTCTATACCCAACCTTTGAAAATAAAGTTCCTCTAAAGGATTAGCAGATTGAGCACTAAGAAAATTAAACTTCTAAAATCATGTGTCATTTAAAAAAAAAAAAGGGGACAAATGTTTAATTCCTTGAAAATCACATCAAATAAATAAGAAGAAACCATATTATAAAGAGTGAAGTAAATGGGAAATAACATTGGAATAATGCTAATTTCTAGTTCTTCTAAATATTGTTGGGTATTGCAAATTATCCTACTGTATTTCAAGATGTTTTGTATTTAAATCATAAACTGCTGGGAGAGTAGTATTGTGCAGAATTTCTGTTTGGAAAAATCTCAAAGTTTGTTGTAAAGCAGGACATCATAACGGCAAATTGATGTGAAGTCTGTAGCTATGAATAACAAGGTGAACAAAAAGTTGGGACTGTAAATACACAAAATAAATATATATAAAAGCACAATTGATTAGCTGTTATATATTTTCTTGCTGTTTATAGAAGCACACAAACATGCATAAACCCCACATTTTTATGTATGTATACACACACCTCCCATATATGCATAACCTGTTATATAAAGTATTTTCCCCTAAGAAGTAGCATGTTTTCAGGAGATAAAAATTAGCTAGATTCCTAGTACATTATCTCAATGTTTGCAGGTATTCCCAGTAGAAAGAGAAGGGAGGCTTAGATAACCCAGTGAAAGCTGATAAACTTATCTAATAGAAGTCTATTTTAAGGCTGACTGCTTAATGTATCCAGATCCTTCCCAAAGCTGGGTTTTTTACTATTTGCAACATTTAAGACTGCAATTTTACTCTTAAAATCTGTTGGGTTTGTCATAGTCAATACAAAAGCTTGTTTTACTGTTTCTTTACAGTTTTTTATATTTGTTACATCAAATCGGGGATCAATGAGCTGAAATTTATTTCCTCTCATTGCAGCGAAGGACGCCTAGAAGGGTACCTGCCTTCAGAGTAAGTCATCAGGATGTTTTCAGTGATTCACTGTTTTGCCCCTCCCCAGACATCCAAGCAAACAAAAGGATGGTGTATTCCACCTGGTCTAAGTATCACTAATGAGAGCTATTTACATAGCCAGGCTAAGAGACATCCCAGAGGAGGAGGTAATGAAGGTTGTAACACTCCCTGCAGTGTGTTTTCGTTCAATATGTGCACTCCAGGGTAACGGGAATGTGAGATGTTGTTCTTCATGTGCACTGTGGCTGTGGCTGTCCCTGAGACAGAAGCGCTTGTGGAAGCTGAGGGATTTGTTAGCACTTTATCCCTTTCAGCAGGTAGTGTTATGCAGAGGTGCTGTAAGTAGCTTGCTGAGACAAATTTTCCTGGTGTGGGCATTAACATTTACTTCCACTTTCATGAATTTTCTCTGTCCTCTCACAGTCAGGCTTTTATTCTGCTGATCATCCTGATAATACTTTTCCTCTTCCAGTGCAGATTCATTGGTTTTGATAATAAATGATGAAAAATGTATAGCAATTCAGATGAGTTCTCACCAGCAACTTCCACAGCTGCATTACTACTTACATACTGTGCCTGGAGAGATGTTTTATAATACTTATGCCATGTGATACATGATTATGCTTGCCTTTTTTACTTTGGTATTATTCTGGAGATGACATCATACTATGACTAATAGTTAATTAGAGGTCTTTCTCCTGTTCAAAGATACGGAGGCAGGTACAAGAATTAATTCAACAGAGGAATTAGTTATTACTATCTTGTAGTAGTGTTTCTGCCATTTTAAATGTAAAAAGTATTTGGCTACTCTTGATAAAACTATGAGGATGGGTTTTATTTCAGTTAAATTTAGATGTCTGGGTGCAACTGTTGGGGCAAATTATCTGTTGATGGGGCAAATTATCTGTTGTGGATCCTTTCTTCCTTATTTTCGAATGTGTATCTTGCTGCTTCCCAAGGGAACCCAGGGTAACATGTGAAGATATTAGATACAGCAGATACTACGTTCAGTCAGATGACTCCATTATAAAACAACTCTTTCAAAAGAACCTGAAAGACTTGGGAGCCTCAATCCTAGTTATTTTCAGTGACACCTATAGCAAACTCACCCTGCAGTTTTAAATAAAACTTTATTTGTGGACTGCTCTAAGAATCAGAAGCACTGGGATGTATGAAGGAAAGTACCCTAACATATGGTCCAGCTGAGAAATATTCACACTACAGAGCAATGACGTCTTATAGAAATGTGGTATCGTACATCAAGAAGTAATATTATTTTTTGAACAAACAATTTGCACAGGTTATGTATTTTGTGTACTACAGAGTTTGGTCACCATGGAAGAACCATAGAATCATAGAACAGTTTTGGTTGGAAGAGACTTCCAAGATCACCGAGTCCAACCTTTGTCCTAACTCTGTCAACACCACTAAATATATCCACCTCAGGAAGGCATACTGTGTTAAATCACATTGTATTTCATGGTATAGACACATCATTATATCAGGCAAAATTTCAATGACAAATGTCAGAGTTAGAATTAAGAACATAAATAAAAATTAGATTCAGTGAAGAGTTAAGCACCTCCAGAAGATTTTTCATCCTGTCCGTATGTAGGTGTCTGAGATAGGTGTGATGAATTGCCATCTGTCTCTTTCTATTCAGAGCAGATGACTAGTTCAAAGTATGTGCCAGACTGTTACATAAACAAAGATACATTAAATTGATTTCAGGAAGAGCTTAGGCTTTTGGTATCAAAATTCTCCATACATCTAAGCTTCAGCTTCTAGACGTGTTGAGAAGGGACTCAGTCTTGACTGCACCTAACTTGCACATTGTCAGAATCTACACACTAGGCAACCCTTTTCTCATTTAGCCTGATGGGCTCATGAGGGTAAAACTAAAGTGCTACTTGAAAGGCACTGAAAGACTCATTTGGCATGCTGTACATAACTGTTACTGAAACTCTAAACCATTTATTTACTTGATATCCTCCCTAAATAGCCATCTTATTTCAATAGTCAGCTCTTTGGAAATCAGACTGAGTTTCTTTCTTTTTCAAGAGGATAGATGGCCTGGTAAGATAGATGTGGAATAATAGAATTGCACCATTTTTCTCTCCAAAACCACCCCAGACCAGAAAAAAATGCCTGGGGAAATTGCTACCATTTGTTAACTCTCACCATCAACTAAAGAAATCTTCATGTATCATGGAATAGGAAACAGAAACACCAGTGAGTAACAAAAATCTTCTGTGAAACTTGTCTGCTACCTCTCAGGCTACAAAAGAGTGGGGGAAAAAATGCCTGGAAAGTTTTTTTTCATTTGCTAAGTTCTTAAGAGGGCAGGACTCTGAAGCCCATCATAAGATTCATCTTATTATAGACACTATGATATAATTTTATTTACCTTGTAATGTTTCAAAGACTACTACTTCATCTCACATCTATGCATACAAAGACACCTACAATATAGACAAATGCAACTCAGCTACCTACCCTGGAATCTCTTTATGGGAACTGAGAAGAATAGATACAATTCTTCTCTCTCATTTTAAATGTAAACTTTAGGGTGAGATAAATGCCACTTTAACAGTGCCTATGTCTCTGCTGTCTGTAAAGGGAGCTCATTTCAGTATACACATCTGCATGTTAACTGATGAATCCCATAACCAGTCTAGGAAGCCAATGTATAAAAAAAATGTTTTAAAAATTTTGGTACCTGAAGACTCTAAACTGGCATTTTGTCCTTGCACTAAACTGCTTTCAACTGCCATGGACATCTCAGACAAACACATTTGCCAGAAGTGCTATTACAAGCATCATATTAGTACTAAAAATTTGATTTGATGGTTTCTTACAGGGCATGAGTAGTCCACTATATAAGCTGTCCCCTTTGATGATCATATCCTAAGGAAAACTTGGATTTGCTGATTCAGATACAATAACTGTGCAGTAGCATCACAAGATTTTTTAGTGCTGTGAAAGGTGTTGTCTTCAAGGTGAAATAGAAAAGTGTAGCATCGATAACATATGAGTACTAAAAATCTAGTCACACTCATATTAACTACCTAGCTAAATCGTGACAGCCTGTGTCAGTCCTGCTAACAAACTGCTGGAAGGTAACCTGCCCTAAAGAGTGTTGTTCAAAGCAGCTGCTGCGGTGGTCACAGAATCATAGAATTGCTGCTTGTAAGGGATTGCTGCAGGTCATGCAGTTCCACTCCCACTTGAAGTGGGACTGTTGCAAATAATAGATCGGGTCACCTGTAACTTTATCCTACTGAGCCTTAAATATCACTAAAGATGGACAGTCTTTCTTCAGTTTTTCTAGCAAACCTGCTGCAGTGCAGCATGACCCTCTTAATGAATATTTTCCTAAATGTCTGATCTGAACCATCCAATCCACAATTTGTGGTCATTCACCTTGTTTTTACTATGGTTTATTTACTGAGCAAAGATTGACTTTTGACTGTAACTGCCTTTCAGGTAACTGCAGCTCACCTTTTGACCCTCCCCCACATTGCAAGCTTGCCCTTTATTCTCATTGTTGTCAGAGAGACAAGCCCAGCTCCGTCAATGGCTATTTTTATTTCCAAGAGTGTGAATAATGGTCCAAATGATAGAGATTAACGAGATTGTAAGGCTGGAAGTGACCTTATTTAGCTTGTCCATTCTGCCCTGAGTAAGATCAATTGTATGTATATCATTTCGGACAGATTATTTCTCTAATCTAAATACTTCCAGTGATGGAGGCTCTCTAGCTTCTCTGACTTGGAGATAAACCAAAATTTCTAGCAGAATTTGTTAGAGACAAATTTTCAAGGTTTCTGGGCCCAGAGGATTTTCTCCTGTCACAGCCCCATAGTTGCAGGACAGCTGCATTTTCATGCCCCCAGCTCCAGCCAGCAGCGAGGATGAGCCCATCCTCTCTATAGGCTCACACACCACAAATGGCACACATAGCAGTCCAAAGTGTAGCACACAGAGCCGTGTCCGTGCTGCCACCCACATAAACACAAACGATGAACAGCAATGACTCGATCCTGTTCCCTCCTGCAGATCAAGCTTAAAGCTTGCTAGTGGAATACACACACACACACGTACATACATCTATATACACACATGGGCTTTTTCCTGTAGCTGGTCTTAGACGTTCAGTCCACCCATCTGCTGGCTCCCAGAACTTGATCTCTTCTAGCTGCTGTGACCCAGAGTTGGGGCCCCTCAGACATCAACTTTCCACTCTAGGAGGCTGTCACATCAACTTCTTCTCCCAGTACTTATCTTGTTTGTCTTTAAGTTCTATAGCATCTGTACACAGAGCCTCAGATAAGAAACTCATCCACTCCGAAGATAGTTAGAAAAAGGATTTAATAATAATATAGAATAGAATGCAATGATCAGGTGCAGGGCTTCCCAGATGAGCATACTGACCACCAACCTGTTTACAGGCAATTACCCTTCTTATCACTGTTTTTCCTCTATTTTCCTTCACTGATCCACCCTGAGACCTCACTTTCCCCTTTTTGGTCCTTCCCTTAAACATATTTTACATGTTCCCACAATCCTGTTAAAATGGCTCGTAATAAGTTTTACACAGTCTGCAGTCTGCATATTCCCTTCCCACTGCATTCCAAGATAAATCCTATACCCCTTTAGTCAATGGCTTCTTTAGTTTTGATGGCCTTCCAGAGAGATTCTTTTCTTGATTCATCTTGGTGGGATTCACAGCAGGGGCAGTGATCTAATTATTCTTTTCCTATGTTTTTTGAAGTACCTTTGCAGTGTGCTCCTGATTAGGTTACTATAGTTTTTCCGCCTGTCATTGCCCTTTGATCCTTGTCAGGCGTTTGTGTTCACTGTGATTAGCCTTTGCTCACATAACCTAAGATAATTCACAAACCATGGTGAGGCATGTGAACAACATCATGAGACTCATCACAGTGAACTGTTGACAGTACAAAAAATGACGATGAATGATGCACTGAAGAGTTTCATGGGCTTGTTTTAGATGGTATGCCTAGAAAAGATTTTATCCCAAAGGTATGAAACAGAAGTGAAACAACAATATGGTGGAAAAAAGAGCAAAAATAAATTCAACAAAACCCAAATCCAATGGACATTTCTGCCACTGTATGATACCTGAAGAAGCATCAAACCTTTGTAAAGAAATATCTCCAAAATTAGGGCTAAAAATATTTCCAATTTTTTCCCTAAAATATACAATATTATACAGAAAAAGGAGTGTAAGAATGCACTCAACTGAATTTACTGCCAGCTGAATAATAAGCTGAAGATCATAAAAACAGTGCTTTATCTTCACACTTAGATAGCTTTTACTCCTATGCAAACCTTAACTAGCTAACCAAATGATATAATTGCTCTAATCCTTACTCTTGCCTTCATTCAACTTTTCTCAATGTGCTTTGTTGTTGGTTTTGTGGTGATCATTTAGGCTGCTTGCATTCCAGGCAAAATTATGTATTGGAACCTCTCCAGGGCATAGAAACTTGCATTTATACATTTTCTACAGAGCATTCAGCACATATTTGAGTGCATTTTGGCACTGCTTTAAGTAAAACTAAATGTAAATACCCAGGCATAAATTTACTAGATTATTTTCTAAACTAATATTAGAAACAATGCTTTTTTTTTCTTTTTCTTTTTCTTTTTTTTTTTTTTTTTTTAAATTGGCATGCTCTTGCTATTATTTGAAATTATTTTTCAATCAGAGCACAGAGTGCACAGGAAAATGAGTCAAGGGAGAATATTCTGAAATGGAGCTCCATTTAGAGGATTCAGCAATAAACACAAGGGTTTTTTTATTTAGATATGGCAGACTCAATTAGCATCTCATTAGCAGTAAGCTGTATAAATAGACATGTTCAGCAAAGAGGGAAAAAAGTCAATAGTCTGCTGGCAGCCACTCAGTATCCCAGCACCAAGCTTTCAACATATACAGAAGCTCTAATTAGAAGCTTGTCCATGTGCACGCATCACTCATTAACTGCCTCTTTACTGAAAGGGAATAATGAATTGAGCCCTTTAATCTGACATTAATAAATTGCCACCATTTTGGGAGGTATTTGAATGTAAAATTGTGATGTTCATTATCAAAATTATGTTTGATGAGTTGAGTTTGTTCTGGCTCATTGAGAGGGGTAATTTTCATACTGTTAGGGCTCCTTCCAAAAAAATGAGTTTGGATGCTTATGGTGCCCCCCCAGAACTTTAAGTGAGAGCCTGGATCTGTGAAGAACAACACTATAAACGATGGGTGCGCATATGATGATGTAGTGACATGTTTCCTACATCTTCTGGTTGCGCGTCCAAAAGTAATTGAACATGACTTGAAGGCATCCCTTAGGAAGAAAACCACTCATCTGCCATTTATAACATTTCTTCCACACAGCCTGAGTCCATCAGAAGGAATACAGCTCCATATATATGGAAAATATATGACAAATACTTAGGGCCTAGGCAAAACATCTGTCCCTTCTTCTAAGTCAGTTTCCTCTTTTACCAGGTTTTATTCCAGCTGTATTTCTTTTGTATGAATCAAACAGACAAACTGGACTCTAATATTTCATATGTATGGCAGAAGACACCAGTCTTTGGATCTTGAGCCACTTGTTGGTCCCTGAACAAGGGTCAGTTGAGATTTTTGGAGCTACATCATGCCACTAGGGAGGTTGTGCAACCCCTACCATTCTGTGATTCTGTGTGAGTGTGTGACTGAGAGGTGATCTGGTCCCCTCTCTGGTACAAAGGCAGTCTCACCCCAAAGTGCAGTGGAAGATGCAGAAACCTTTACTATTTTCCATTTGTGAAATGCTCTCAGAAACTCCTCCCCTCGGCTCTAGTTATGTGATGAGTGTTCTTTGTGTCCTTAGCCACCCACATCACTACCTTCATGTGTGGGTTCACACGGTTGATTAGCAACCTTTGCACTAGAGGATAAAAACTGTTAAAGAGCAAGTTAATAAAGCAGAACTGTTGTGGTATACATAAAAGAGCAGATAACTCTCCAGGCCAGAAAATATAAAGATAAATTCTATATTGCCTAAGTTAGAAGCAAGTAAACTGCGTTCATCTGTGACTGTAACACAGCTGTAAAAATGTGCTTACTGAAACTGTGCAATAGCAAAAATGACTTTTTGCCAAAGTAGATGTACCCAACAGGCAAAGTCAACTGTATTATGGAGAAATACCGTAATGTTATCTTTCAATATTCAAGTCATATTAAAAAGCCATACTGCCAAGTCTCAACTATCTAGCAAAATAAATTTAACAAAGTCTTGGAGAAATATTGTGAGAATAAAATGGGAGAAAACGGCTTATCTACCTTTTCTTGCATTTCTTCAGTGGACTGCCAATTCATTAAAATGGATTAAATAGCACATTCAGGTATGATTATTTGAAACCATATTTCTAATACCGTGAACACAACAGACTTTTACCAATTTATCTAATATAATTCTTCCCCGTTTTTGAACATCTTTTCAAAAGAAATAACATTAGAGTCATTGTCTATATTTTTCTTAATAACATTTCCAGTCCGTGTGATAAACTGAATAACTGCATACAGTATTGTATTCTATACAAAGACTTGTTTTCCTCCTTTTCCTCCATGTGACAGTGTTTATTATATATCAGGGGTATCAAAGAACTGTTTCCCTATATCGATTTATGTTGTATTAAATATATTCTTATCTACATAACACCAAAGCAGGCAGTTTTTCTAGGCCAAGCATTTCTCACATAAATTGATTTTATATACAGTTTCTGCAGATGATTTTTTACAGAAATTATGCCTCTGTAGAAGTAAGGACAGGGGTTTTTCTTTTGGATCAAACATATCTGTATTGGATAGAAAAGAAATGGTATATACTCTTTACATTATTTTCTCCACCTATCATAAAGCTATTGGATGGTCAATGGATATTTAATTATATAAATTGAATTTATTGAATTGAGCGATCCAGAAGACAGGCTCTGAACTATGAACTGGGGAAGAAGTGAGTCTACAACATTTTTCTCGCCAACTCACATCACCTCTAGTTTTTTCTCAGCCTGACTTTGATATACAGACTAGAAGCTTCTTTTAACAGGACAATGTGTAAAACAATGAACGTCACATTCTGTGAAGCTTCAATTGCATTAATTTTAATGCAAACATTAAATATGTTTAGCTTATAGGAATAATCAATTAAATTAGAGAAGATATTTAGGGAAGTTACTTAAGGTCTTTTAATTCATCATGTAATTTAGTGTAAGTTAAGATGAGGTAATGAGTAGAAACTAGTAGTACCTTTATGTGGAAGTGGAATAACAATACTTGGCTTTTGTTTTTACCTGAGTCAGATAACATCCTCTCAGAAATATTTTGTCCTTGGATTTTCAAGGTGGAACAGCAAAAAAGGCTATAGACCTAAAATCACAATAAATCAATATTGTTAATGAAAATCTATTTCACTAATAGTCTGTCTAATCCTTGGCAGTGCTTTATCTCACTAAAGACTCCAGCAGACATGTAACAGAGGATTAAAAACAAACAACTGAATCAGCTACAGCCACCAGTCAGTCTCCCATCTTACCCTTTTGATAGATGCTGCCACTCTGAGCAGCATGCCTGATGTCTGGGAAGAAAGTTTCTAATCCAGCATGTTTAAGAAGACATAAGTTTCTAACCTGACATACTAAATTGAACTAATCCTACTTTCTGCTTGTGACAATGAAATCTTTAGCCATGCAAGACCTGCTACACAAATAACTCAGACATCTGTATATTTGGGTAATGATATCTGTAAGCGAATGACAGAGATGGCTAGCATGTTAACAAATTTATCTGCCTGATTTCCAGCTGCTGCCATTGCTTTTAGACCTCTGAAGGAAACACAATACTGGTGAAGCATTCTTCTGGTAGATGCCCACTCAGCAGAGTATCTTTTTTGTTGTATATATTCTGGCGTTAGACATCTTCTGGTTGAGGAACCCTGTGCTGCCAGTTCTGATTACCTAATCCTAACTACATATATTTCAGAAATATATTCACTAAATTGCAGATTCTACACTGACAATGGTATACTTTCAGTTATAAAAAGCAATGGCTTCTTAAAGGCCTTGCCTTGTTGAGAGCGGATGTCTGTCTTTTCTTCATGTGATGCCAGACTGAAATCCTAGCGAATTTTCCTTTTGTATCAGAAAGAAGTTGGATTAGACAAATATGAATATGTCCTTTATGGGTGACTAGAGTTTGTTGGGATTTTTTTTAGATGAACTGTAGTGATGTTTCTGTTTAATGCATATCAAATTTCATGTACCCCATCAAAATGGAATTGTCTCTACTGGAGAACACTTAGAGGAAACTCATCAGGCAAAATTCAGCTTTCTACAGTGTGGACGTCTATACTTAAGTTTGTCATTTCAGTTCCTTTGTGGACAATGAAGAGAAATAAGCATTTCTAAGAGTGCCTACTGTTTATTACGTAGGCATCTGATTATTTATTTACAATCTAAGGTAGACAACTAAGATAGATTAAACGAAAGAACTCCAGAAGTGCTTATTTATCTTCACAAGTAATAACAGTCTAGGATGGCTAGCTGAGATATAGGTATTTATATTATAAAGTTCGCTAGAAGAATTCTGTCCCATTGATAAAAGTATGTCAGTTTTAATGTCACCTGGCAGTCAAGGTTTCCTCTACAGTCCACAGAGGGAAGTCAGCACCTCCTTAAAGCACTTCTTTTCAGAGATAATTGACACTTCTTTAAGGGCAGGATAAACTGTTAAACTGGCATCTGAAAGACACCATTTATTACCATTATCTGGAGGGAATCTAGACAAACAGATGAATACAGCATTTTAATATCAGGTGTTGTTAAGGGAGATGAATCTTATTTGTTCAAACTGTAATGTTTATTTTTCTATTTTTCTTAATCACTGTCTATTTGAAATCCTTTTCCATGATTCTTTACACAAACGGATATTTCTGGCTTTTCTGCACTCCTATTAGTTTGAATTTAAACATACTATTTTCAAGCGTTGTTTCTATGAAGTTCTTCAGGAATTCCTCTGTTGCTTTTCTACATTTGACAAATAATGAACACCAATATCTTCAGGTATTTTCAATGCTAAAATTAATTTTATTTACTTTTTCAACTGCAAATTAAATGGCAATTACAGAATATAAAATACCCAGTTCTGCATATGTAACTGAATTTATAGTATCCTTCACATTGAAAAAGAATCAAAATGTCATACCAAAACCCATGTTCAATTAGAAAAAAAATATTCAAAATGCAGCATACTTAATTTAGTGTTTAAGTGGTGAAAACTGTAAGAAAAAATGCACCTTACTAGGAATAAAAGTCCAAGAGCTGAATTAAACCTCTAAAAAATATTTCCTAATTATAAATGTAATTATGCTGGGCTTAGTGCTTTTTTTAAAAAAATATATCTGTAGTTCAACATTATTAGTTTCTCAAAGCAACTAGTTTTCTAATAGCTTTTGCTTCAGAAGAGAAAAGATGTATTTAGCCTACTATCTTACATGATGTTGGCCATGTTACAAAACTCAGTGAATCTCTTCACTTTATGCAAATTGTCATCTTTATGATGAGAGGTTCTTTCAAAGAAAAAAAATATGCTAATTTATATAATCTAAAATTATAAACCTCTCTCCAGGTATTTATACACATTTGCTATATCATACAGAGATATTCCAGCAGCATTAAAATAATTATTCCAACAACGATTTACTTCTTTGTTCCTTCACAGTTTTAGGAGGCAAGCTTTTAGTCTTCTCCAGAAGCTGATCAAAACTGACCAGTCAACAATTATAGGTTACTTTTCAACACAAGTGGAGAATCAGTCTCACAGGTCTCAATTATGTGTTTTAAACCATGTGTTTTTGAGGAATATTCATGTAGTGTGTCATCAGACCTAATTGTGCTTGCAGAATTAGAAGGAGTTTGAAAATATTTTTAGGCAGTATAGAGCTACAATATAGAGACCCAACAAACATCCATTACAGATAATGTCATATACCTTCATAATACATCATCTATCTCCACACAACATTACAACAGTGGTCATTGTAATAGTTAAAGCTTAAGGTAACAGATTTATGGAAAGAATGGCAAAATACGTGTCTGAAAGGAAGCGTCCTCCTGTCCTCTCAAATCAGTTAGCATTTTGGTGTTTGTCCAAACTGCGCTTCATTCAGCACATTTGTACTCACTTAATTCTCTGCTAGATATTGACTAAGCTACTGAAGTCTACAATCAGACAAACTAGGGATAAATGGGATATACCTGCAACAGTAAATTATAGAGAATGAGAAATTGGATTACCTATACTGTTACTTTGTTAGAGAGGTCCCTGGCATAGGTTTGGCTGAGGTGAAGTAGAACTATACAAACAGTTCCCAGGCCCAATTTGAGAGTTAGTATGGATGATTAGGTAGGCACTCTTCCATAAAAATGGCTTGGATGCACCACCTTGATTTGGCTAGTAAGAGTATTTAATAATGCAGATGTTGCCAAATCATGCCAATTGGGCTGCATGGACCCTGGCTTGCTTCAGTTTAATAATGTATATTGCCTCTATGAAAGATGTGATTTGAGGGATTAATGAGTTTAGTCATCTGAGTCTATCCAAAGATGAACCAGCAAAATTCTCCTGGGAGCAGAGAGAGGGAAGGAAGAACAGCAAAGGAGGAAGAGATAGGAGATGAGAAGGAGGAAAGAAGGAGCAACATGCCTTCTTTGGCAATCACAGACACTTAAAACAGCTCAGCTAGTCATGAAACTTTAGCTTAGCACAGATCTTTATAGTGAAAGTTGGGGTTACTAAATTTTGTGCATTTTATATTTGACTTTTAAAATATAAACCTATTTAATGACAAGATGCATCCAGGAAAAGAGGATAGAGATTAAGATATAATTATAGTCTATAACAGTTTTTAAGGAACAGGGAGCTTTCATTACTAACAGTGGCTCTTGGACTAACTCTTTAAAATAAGGATAAACAATGGGGCTGAAAAATTTGGTGTAACAAAAAGGAGTGTCTCAACCACCTGATAAATAGTAATCCCTGACTAAAATGTCTGCTCTCTGCTTCTACTCTTCAATCCTCTGATGCACATACCAGTATCCTAGTCCTAAGATTGTATAAGACCCCTGGTCTTTCTTGGGAAACTGAATTTAAGTAAGACACAGACACACATGAAACTCAGGCTGAGGAGGAGGTAAGTCAGCCTGTGACAGATATCAGATTAGTTTGGAAGAGAAGAGGACAAAGCTTGGTTGGGAAAGCCCGTAAATGTTCTGTACTCTCTGACCCCAGGAGCAGTTTTGCTGTCCTGGGACAACCCAGACTTATTGTAATTGTCTTTTTGAGAAGCTGAAGAAGGGCTAACAAGCTCCTGGTGCAGGAGAGAGACAGGCCTGTGTATGTGCAGTCATCTTGCCCTCATGCAGGGTACCAGCATTGCAATTCAGGACCAAGAAAAGGGAAGGGTAGAGGAAGGAAGAGCAGTCTGAGGCCTTGAGAAGATGGATGCTCTGAGAATTTAGGATCGATGTTGCCAAAATCAAATAAAGATATGCTGACAGTGGCCCTCGCAGACAAGATGATCGGCTTGGTATACTGCAGATTTCCACTAGCTGGATTGCTATTGTACCACACAAATGGGAAAAATGTTTTCTGTCTCATTCCTGAACCTGGCTAGACAGAGAAGGATCAGACACAGCTCTTGCTATTCTGAAATATTTTGCTTGATATTGTAAATTTATTCTATTCTTTAGCAGACTAATAAAGGGGGCAGTGTTTAGCTAGTCCTTCTGACACCCAGTACTTTTTTTATTTTCATATTTTACCATTTAGAATGGTTTAATCAAATGAGAGGAATAATCAATCATATTTCTTATTGTGCCTTTGTAACCAGGCCTTTCAAGTTGATAATGTAAAAAGATGAAAAAAACCCCTCCTATATCCCTAGACAGTTTACACTCTGTACTCAAATAATTTGAAAGTTAGTGACTGAATTAAAAATAAATTCAGAAAAATAGATTTCACTTAGAGGAAATGATATTGTAATACAAGTCTAGAAACAGCTGAACTCATTGGGCAAATTGGCTTTACACCACTAAACCAGAGTCAATTTTATGGCAGCTGTGACAGTTGCACATATTAAAGAGAAAGGAATATTTGTTTGAAGAAAATACTTTTTGAAAAGGTCAATCAGGCAAAGTTCAAACAATTTTCAATATCATAGAAAAGATGTCTTTAATGCATTATTTAAGTACTACCTAGGCAACAATCTTTATATGAGCTGTCAGTTAAAATATATTCAATTGTAGGAATGACAATGTTTTAGGAAAACTTTGACAGACAGTAAAAAGTGAAGAAAAGGAGACTTCATGCGAGGAATTTAGCACAGTCAAGAAATATACTCCTCAGTCTCATTTTTAAAGAGAATCATCTTTCTTAGAAGTTGTCTGTTGTCCTTCAGGTCCAGAATTCAAAGCTGTTTTTAAGTCAGAACAAATGGGGGAGTGTTTTTGTAAAAAAGAGAAAAAGGAATGGCTGCTACAGATTGCAAGGAGTGACACTTTAGAATGCTTTTAAAACTTATTTCTTGAACTCCTGAAAAAAGTCTTGTATTTTCTGCCCGGAGGCTGTGATTCATGGCACTAAGTTTAGCAAAATAAAAGTTAGAAAATGGTTTTATACGGGTGGTCTTGAATCTCTTTAAAGCTAATAAAGAAAGACAGAAAGCTGGAAAACTCTTCATCCCACTTACCTTAAACACCTGTTTATGATGGAATGAATTTCCTTTTCAAAGTGTCAGTATTTATCTTTTGGATGCTTCCTTCTCCTGTGCCTTTGCAGCTCTAGTGATTCCAGTGCAGTCTATTTCTTCTTAATGGTACTAAAGAGTTCAGAATAACGGAAAGTATACTTATAAACCATTTATATAATTAATAATTCTGCAAAGTAAAATTTTCCATAACACACATTAAAAAGGTATATTGCACATATATGTATGTACCATATAATTGGAAAATACATTTTATGCTGCCTTTGACATTTACTTAGCTGGCCTTGTGCATGCAAAGTGGTTTTGGGATTGCTTATATAAATAATGATTATTTGTTTAGAAGAAGGGTTTACAGCATCTTTGTATACTTTTTACACCTTAATTGATAGCTAAACTTGTTTTAGAAAGAACAATAATAAAACAATAAGTTTAAGTCCAATGTATTTTCTCCTTTCCTAAGTATAACCAGTTGCCGTCAAGCCAAACTGGGAGGGGGGAAAGGAGTGTAGTGTGTAAGCATGGTATACGGATATGCAAACTTTATTAACCTAATTAATTCATAGGCAGTATAATATTAACCTTAAAATAATCTTGTTCAATGTCAAGAAGGTCAAGCACTCCCATAAAAAAAGAAAATTTATGTGATTTATATAAAGAAAATAGACTGCAGACTCAGTGCTAATACTCTTCAGACAGTAATTATTAGGAGCATATTTTGTATCACTCAGGTTATTTCAAAGAAAGTTCTAAACCATATGGTGTAGCAAATAAGCTTTCCATGGCAAAAAAAAAAAAAAAAAAAAGAAAAAAAAAGAAAAAAAAAAGAAAAAAAAACATACTGCTTTATGGCTTATTTCACTTTCTCAGTAGATAGCTATGAAAACATTTTTGACAGTTTTGAGGGTGGCTTGGTATGGGCAGGTGTTTTCTTCAAACGTCTCTCTAAAAAATTCTTATATTTTGCACAGTTAAAATGCATTTATTTTCCTTGAATACCATTCTTCATTAAAAAGAATAGTAACACAATAATAAAGGTAACCATTTATTTCTGGTGTTATGTCTATATCTTCCCATATAATTTCACGCACTTTTATACTGAAGTTTTTGTGTTCCCGCAATTTTTGACACTATTATCCTCAGAAAGCCTTGATAAAGTGATGCAATACAAATGCACTTGTTTTACTAAAATGTAAAGAAAAAGTTATTTTCTCTATCTGTATGGGAAGTTTTTGATAGAAATGACTAAGTACAAACTTTTTGCCAGTGTCATAACCATAGTGTTATAATGTGTTTAAAACTTTATCTTCAGGTTTTCTTGAAGATTTTCACTTCTTTTCAGACTGTGCCTACATGCATGTTGTTAAGAACATAATCCTTAAAGATTAAGAATTTATATTTTATTGGAACTGTCTGCCATGTGTTTCTGGCTATAAATTCTGCTCTAAAATTCAAGAATTAATCTGAACCATGAGAAAAAGTAAAATTTTAGAAGTAGTCATCATCTTCAGAGAACTTAGGAGAGTTCTTAGTGACCCAAACATCTAACCGTTATAACAAAAGGGACAGCCCAGGCCTTTGTATATCACAGATCCAGTTCATTAAAAAGGAGATGGATGAAAAGCAGTTTCAGGAATGACATGTGTATACTTTCTGAAAAAAATATTGGCAAAAAATTATTTGGAGCCATAGTCTGCCTGAAAAGCACAGAAACTGATACTGGAGCCCATGCTAAACCATTAGGAGCTAGGCAGTGAAAGAGGAAATCTAGACTACCTCTGAACACTTATCTCGTTCTTCCTCAAAGTCTACAAATACAGGCTTCAAGTACAATACAAAAATGTTGATGATACCGGAAAATAAATGGGCGAAAAAATGTGGCCACTTTGGTGCAAAGGAAGTGCAAAGAACTAAAGAATATTGAAAAGTATGGACAAATGAGTATATTTAAATATCTGCATCTAAGTGGCTTGCACAAATTCACTTTATGGGCAATGAAGAAAAAAAAAAAGCACTTTTAGGGAAAGTATAGCTCATCATAAAGTAAATGTGAACAATATATCAGGTAAACTTGTTCAAATGCTCCATTTAATGTATGTATCAACGTATGTATAAATTTAATGGATGTATAAAGAATGCCTAACTTAGCTATTATGTGCACTGGAAAGTGAGACAGCTGCAGGTTAAGCAGCTCAGCTTTGTACATCTTCATCGAGGTATGCTATGCATGTCCTACTCTCAGCGATGAAGATCTCATTAGTACAGTGAATGGAGCTTGGAAAATAATCCATCTTATTATAAAGCATGCTATAACAGAGTAATTAATTTGTCTAAAAATAATTATTTAGTGCTTCTTGAGGTGCTGTGAGTTTTCCAGGGTACCCACATAGGGCTTGCAGGTGTAACAAAGAAATCATAGGAGATGAAAAGCCTCAAGGAGCATCAGTTAGAGATAACATTTGGTGTCCAAGACCAGTTGAAAATAAACTAAATGCTTATCTTTAGGAAAATGAATCATATCTCTAATGGGGAAGAGCTGAACATCCATTCTAGGACACGACTGACTTCTGATTCAAAATTCAATTCAGTTATCAATCTGAAGGCTTAAATTGCCATTTGAAATGTCCTACAGCTCTTGGCTTCTGTCTGACTCTCCAAGGCATCCCCGTCCCAGAAGTCTTGAGCTGTATCTGCCAGTCCTTTTTAGAAGCACATGCACTTCACACAGGTATAGATGCTTACATATAAACATCATGGTTTGGGTGCCTTTATCTTGAACTGAATCCTACCATAGACATCTAAAGTTTGGTGAGATGATCTACACTGTCTTATATCTGGCCTTCCCTCTTTGTTCCCCTCAGTTCTGAAGTATCAAATTGTCTGAACAAATCTAAACGAAACACCTGAGCTATCTGAGTGTAATTAACTCTAAAGTCTACAGAGATCAAAGTCTCGCTTTCAGATGAGACTACCTAAGGAGACTGAATAAATGAGAGTTTTTCAACTTTGTTTAAATAGACTTAATTTCAGTAATCTCTCATTTGCCTTTCCCCTAACTCCTCTTTTGAATGGGTTTTTCAAAATGAATCTGCTTATTTATTTTTTCTTAGAAAAATTTTCAAAACTCACTATGCTTTATAGGTTATAAGACTGACCAATGCTCACTTTTTTTTTAATTAGTTATGTCCTGTAACACATCTTAAAGATGTATCTTAAATATTTAGGGGTACATTTTTAGATCTTCATTTGATTTTCATGCAAATTTAGGGTCCAGCTGAAGGAAGATTAATTCCATTTCAGCTCATGAAATTCTGCAAATATATGTCTAATTTGAATCATGCCTTTAAATCTCATTATTTTTAATACAATTTATGCACACTTGTGTGCTTCTGGATGTAATTTCAAAGTGTAATTTCTACTGAACACACAAAAATAATCTCCTAATGTCTTTCCTCTTCCAAGTTTATATTCTCTTGTGTGAGCATTTTCATTGAAAAAAAAATGTATGCAGATGAATCATTTTATTGGTTTGGTATGAATGATTTCAGGCTTAAGGTCTTAGACTAACCTGCAGGTGCAAATTCAAAGGAGTAAGTGATTTGTACAGATTTGAAGCCACAACTGGAAACTGTTGAATAAATATGAGTTCTGAATTGTACCAAGAATTCAGGGTGTGAGAACATGCAGAGCGTGGGTGAACTGCCTCCTTGCACTGTGTGCTTTCTCTATACTGCTGTAGGAAGGCATCTGATGCACACCGCTGCATTCAGGAGTGCCATCCTCTGGCTAGCTAAACCAGTGTTAAATCAGTTTTATGCTGGAAGAGCTGTAGAAAGGTGCCACAGCATAATCTGCAATCCTGTCGTAAACCTTAGCCTTTTTTTTTGTTGTTTTTGATAAAAAATTTCATGTAAAGCTCTATGTCATCTAAATTGTGTATGACAAAATATGTTGTCTAAAATATGAGCCTGCATTTATTGTTGCTAGAATGCATGTTATACTTACTTTAAAACACTTTCATGATTCATTAAAAACATCTGTGATGTTATTTGCCTAGAAAATAGTGGACGTCTGTCCCTCATCTTCACCTATCTTTTTCTGATATATATATCAATATAAGTTACTTCTCTTAAGTTCACCCTCAGGAGAATCTGTAAATGTAAAGCAGATCCTGAATCCTATGTGCAGTGTTTATAAAACAACATCTATCCTTTTCCTGTGGTTCTGGCCATTTTTGTTCACTGCTTATTAAGATTTTAGGTTGTGATCTATTCCGAATTGAATTTACTTCATTTCCCCAGAGAAGAAATCACGATAGATATTAAATACATTGTGAGTATTTTTTAAACTCTTTAGTACAGCATGGCTACATTCTCTGAAATAATTGTGAAAATGTGAGCTTTGTCTCTTTTAATGTTGGGTGTTTGAATTTTAGTCTTCCCAGTCTACACATAATCAACTTAAACTCTTTTTAAAATCAATGGGGGAATAAATGCAGCTCAAAAGGTGATTCATTTGACCTTGTCCAAATCCTTGATTCAGGAAGATATAAATCTTCCTTTGGAAGTGTCAATTTCTCTCAATTAACCATAAAAAGAATTAGTGTGATTAGCTCACTGGCATATGTCTGCTTTCAGTCATGCCAATCCCAGCCTAGCTGTCTAGTGCAATTTTCTTTTTTATTCATTCTTTTCCCTTTAGTATTCAATGGTTCACACTTTTTTTTTTTTTTTTTTTTTTTTTTGCTGTGACTTACAATTGAATTAAAAAAACCCTTCAAAAATAATTCCACAGACACAGGGTACAACATATTAAAAAATTATGAAGGACCTTTAATTTTACAGCGTGTGAAAAGGAATGACATATTTGCACAGTAAATAAACAACTTTTACCAGGTTTATGACAAAATAGCCAATTTTGAAATGAATAATGTATGTTCATTCCTTTTACTAAGTAAGAAGAACTTTTCAGCTCTTTCACAACTCTTCAATTGGGCTTTAGGCTTCCTGTTGCATTACTGCATGCTCTTTCTTATAGAGCCCATATATTCCAGTTTTCCCTTTTTTTTTGTTGTTGTAGAAGAAAGTATGTTCCATTTACACATTCTATCTATTCCACATTCCTTTTACACACTAACACATTCTGTATATTTTTGAAATGTTAGTAGTACATTAACATCTGCCTTCAACAAGAATGGCATAACACCCACAAGATAGGACGGTACCCACCCATATATTGAATATATCCCTGCTTCACAGCAAGGAAAACAAAGACTCAAGTGTAGCTGTATATGTCCTAGACTTACATGTAAGCCAAGTTCCACTGTCTAACCTGTCACTACAGAAAGAGGAAGAGGCTCATGAGGGACAGATAAGAACATGCAAATATTCCAAACTGCAGAGAAACATTACCCAGGGAGTTGTGGAAAACGGCCCACGATGGTAGAATCCAGACCCATGCAGGGTTGTATGCCACCCCTGAGATCCATGGGGATTCAGCAGCAGGAGTTACTGTGGACAGAGACAAACAGCAAGTAGCAAGGCAGCCTCCAGGTCCCATTGCTGCTTCTTTGAGCCATTCATCCCTCAAGTAATTTAATAAGCATTCCATTAAGAAAAAGTGGATGCCCACGATTCCCTGCTGCAAGGTATAGCACATAAAGCTTAAAAAAAGTTTCATAATGATTTTTTGTTCTCTATGCAATGCTATAATCTCTTGTTCATGCTTTCTTTACATGAGAAAAGCCAAGGAGGGAAAAAGTGCTTGCTATAAGAGTAGTGCAGCAGATATTTTTATGAAACTTGTGCTCTATCTGGCTTGGATTACATCTTTAAAACAAAAGTGTCATAGGCACCAATCATTCTGAAACATTATTAGAGATCTCTGGGTTTGTTCTCAGTTGTACCTCTGAGGTTCCATTTGAGCTTTGAAACTTTAACGGCTCAGTGATTCCTATTTCAGAACATTCTGATTGTCGAAAGAATACATGGAATATTTTATTTGATTTGATTTATCATTTCTCTTTATAAGTATTCATTTTGTAGGGTTTTATTAGCAAATCACCTCCAAGAGTAATGCATAGACATACTGAAATTGAAATTATCCAAGACTTTATCCATTTAAAATAAAAACATTTATTTTTACTCCAGGTTATCTAAGAACCCTTAATAGCTTTCCTGATGAAGCAGTGCAAAATATTTATTTCCTGTCATCATGATGAACAAAGGAACTCCCTACTTTTAATCCTGAGCTGATTCATTCCCTTCTTCTCCCATTAATTAATATATATTTTATTACTAAAAATAAGAAATCACAGGAAGCCTAAATGGACAAAAGAGCGTTCTTTCTCTTCTTCCCACCCTTAATACATTCACGAAAGAGCTGTAGAAAACTATGAAATTCCCTTTGGAAACTTCATTTAGAATTTTTTTAAGATAAATTTGTGGCTGTATGAATGATAATTTTGACAAACTGTATCTTCTGCATTATGCACAATACTAAACTTTATGAATTATGTCTTCGTATATTTCTTGGTCCTCTCTCCCCATGCATCTAAGCCTAGTAATGTCATCATATGGTGACTCTTACCTTCAGGGGGAAAACAAAGAATAAATCACTTATAAGTAACAATGCTTAAATGTGGTGTATCGTAGAATGTGAAAATGTCAACCTGAAACACTGGAGATTGATAACATGATGTTTATAATATGCACTATTAAACCCATTACAGCTAGAGGTGACTTAAAGTAATAATCATTCTATGTTTGCTTCATTGTTGTGATGGAAAGAGAAAACATTTCTTAACCGTGTTCTATAGCTCTATAGTAAAAGGATTTTTTTTTGTATTGGATTTAAAAAATTAAAAGTAAAGTTTCTTTAATATATAAAAACATATTAAACGTTAAAAAAATGGCAAAATTAGAGATTGTCCATTGAAGGGGTTTTAAAAATATGTTTAGTTTCTAAAAATGTAATAAAGGTTTACATTGTTTCCCTGAATCTTCTTTTGAGATCATTTCCGTGTTCTCTCTCCTGTAGTTTACACATTGATCATTATATTGTCTTTAAAGATTACCTGTGGAATTTATTGGAAAAAGCTTTCAAAAGCTGTTTGCTTTGGCTTTGAGATGATACACATCTATACTTATGTCTTGGTTTGAAAGACAGGTGTCTGCGTAGGAAGGCAGGAGCCTCCCTTGAAATGGAAAATGCAACCCCCTTCCTTCCAAATTATTATAATTTTGAAATTAATGGGCCTTCAGGCAAAGATATGGGGAATAGGAATAACAGTTCTTTACTAATATATATATATATATAACACAAGGCAGGGAAAAAAAAAACAACAAACAACCCACTGGTTTACACTGACAGAGTCAGAAATACAACCTGACACCCTGTTAGGGTGGCAGTAGCAGTCCGATAAGATGCTGGCTGCAGTCCTCCTGAAGCGATGGAGGTAGTTCTGTGGAAGCAGCGATCAGGTAAAAGGGTCTGGTCTTCCTCCGAAGGTCCAGTGGTAGGTGGGTAGCTCTTGTCCTCTGGAACTCCAGTGGGGGGGAAAAATTCCTCTGGGAATCCAGTGGAAGAAGGCTGCTAGGGTGTTTGAGATCTCATTTTATATTTAGCATGGACTGCTTGGCTCCTTCCCCCCGGGCGGAGCATCTCACAATGGGATGGGGAGTCGTGAGGCAGTTCCTTGATGGGCCATGAACAGGAGATAGCCCAGGAGCGAGTTACCGATGGGTCAGGCGATAAGGCATTGTTGTGCCCAGTAACAGGAGATAGTCCAGAGGGGGGAGGCAGGGAGCACCGCCCCACCTGGTCTCAACAGCTCCTGAAGATGGTAATAGAATACTTTTTTTTCTTTTGGCACATTTTACACTGTAACCTAGGACAACTTAATTATGTAGTGCAGTGTACTCTTCAGTAGCTCACATAAGTATTTAACACTGAACTGCATAGACTTAAAAAAATATGGTAGAAGAAAATACACTTCTTTTCCTTGAAATAGTTTTTCCATTTCTTACTTTCTTTAACTCGAGTTTTGTGTCTCAAACACATAGATTACTGATTAAGGTTTACAAAGTCTAAGCTACTGGATGCATATTCAGTGCTTAAATGGCACTGAAAGCTATGAATTTCTTAAGAAAGCTCTTTATTAAATAAATCTTTTTGAAACAAGCTTCAAGATGGTAAAAAATATGGATATGAACATACTATGTATGATGTTTATAAAAAAAGAGTACCTTACTGAGAATTGTAAGATGAGAACTTCTACAGTTAATCCATTTTCTGGTATGTAATTTGTAAATTGAGATATGCCTAAAACACCTAGCTAAGTTTAAAACATTTCATAATGGTAGATCCGTTGTCCAGGAAGGGAGGAGTTAGATGAAATTTTATTTAAGTTGGTTTACTAAGAAAGCAGTAGACTACACTGACAGTTCTTTAAACCTGACACGTTTAAATAGAGTTTCATATGCATTCTCGTAAACAACCAGTGTCAGTCAAAGCTACAAAGCTATATAGGGACTTTCTGAAAGACAATACTCTGAAAATGAAAAGTGTTGAGTTAGCACATTGCCTTTGCTCAGATAAAGTTTGTTGGTTTTATTGTAAGCCTGTATCCAGTTTAAAGTGGATTCAAAAGTTCATGACAAACAGTTCTTTTATCTCCTTAGAAGTAACAAGTTCAAATAAAGTGGTGTGCACCTACAAACTCTTTGGATACCACCAAAGTTTGGAATTGAAAGAGGCTGGGCTATGTTTTCTACCTACAAGAGTCGGTTTGAAGGAGTGGTATTATCAAGTGTTGGAAAAAGTGGATTGCTAGCGTTGTAAGAATGTTAGTGGAAACTTGCTAAGTGGTGGAAGAAAAGCCAATAATTTAAAGGAATGGCATATTATTACTACTTACTGGGTATTCACACACACACGCACAAAATTATGTACATACACATACAGATATTTATGTGAGATACTTTTGTGTGAATTCTGCAAAATTTATTTCTATTCTCTCATCTACTCAGAAATAGAAAAAAGCTAAATTTCAATATTTAAAAAATGTTGATCAGAGGACATATAAGGCTGAATATGAGCTGGCAGTATGCGCAGGTAGCCAAGAAGGCCAAAAGTGTCCTGGCTTGTATCAGAAATAGTGTGGACAGCAAGACTAGGGGAGTGATTGTCCCTTTGTACTGGTGAAGCTGCATCTCAATGTCTGTGTTCAGTTTTGGACTCCTCATTACAAGGAAGACACTGAGGTGCTGGAGCGTGTCCAGTGAAGGGACTGGAGAACAGGTCTTATGAGGAGCAGCTGAGGGAACTGGGGTTGTTTAGTCTGGAGAAGAAGAGGCTGAGGGGAGACCTTATCGCTCGCTACAACTACCTAAAAGGAAGTTGTAGTGAGGCTGGTGTTGATTTCTTCTTCCAAGTTACTAATAGCAGGACAAGAGGTAATGGCCTCAAGCTGAGCCTCAAGCTACAATATTTGTTTGCTGCAGACCTCACTGTTGCTATTCAGGGAGAAACTTAGATGAGAAGGAGGATGGAGGAGGGGATAGTATTGCAGTACACTAAATTTTGTTCTTGTTTGTATTAGGGATAAGGACAAGCACAAGCAATTTGTGATGTCTCTCTCACTCACAGTCTTATTAAGGTACGTCAGCAAACCTTGCAACCACCAGACAGGCACTGACCTAATCAATAAGAAACTGATTTTCAGGACAGACCCTTGGCCAGGTTCACCAGTCATCATGTCCATGAAACAGTCTGTGTGATGATTCTCCTTTACTGATCTTCTGTTTCATTTTCTATTTCTACACTGGAAGCTTCTGAATATTTACTTTTATTTTCAGGGTGCTGTTCAGTTATTTTATATTCTTTATCATAACATCCAGAAAAAAAAAAAAAAAAAGATTTGAGAAGTCCGCAGCTGCCAAGGATATAGACAGTTGTACCTAGACAAATTAATTGTTCTCACAAAGCATACCATAAACATATAGGGGACACTACTTGAATGATGAAAACAACTTCTGTGAAAGAAGAGGTCAATGAGGAGGGCATGTGGCAAAGGGAAATCAAAACTGAGTTACTTGGAGAAAACGAGTGATTGATGCTTGTCCATTACTTCACCTAAAACACTGCTATAGGCATCAGAAGAAACAATCAAGCAGTCTTATACAAAATCCCCAAAGTTTTATTACCTAATGCATAATTAAATTGTAGAAACCATTGCCACAGCATGCTGTGGATTCCACAAGTTTAAACAGCTTGTATTTAAAAAATAATTAGGAAAGAAGAAACCTATAATGGTCTGTTCAATTTTCAGTGCAAGCTCTGATTCAAGAGGTCGTTTTAAGATGCAGATTGTACAAAACAGGGAGATGTATATTTGGAATATGTAGGGAAATTACCACTTGCCATATGCATTTTTTTTTTTTACCTAAATACTTCCTATTAGTCATGGGTAAAGGCAGGATGTTGGTCTCATCTGTTGCTATATCTCAGCACATACATTCTTATACCCTCTCAGTAGTCAGGAAGTGTCTCCCTCCCACATGTAGGTGAAACTCAAGTGTTCTGTATCTTCAGCTCCCTCAAAAACCATTCCCAGATCCCATTGAAATCTATTTGAATATTCCAGATATCTATATATTTCTAGGTATTAAATGAACGCATAAATCAGAGAATATTTTAGGAGAAGCAAACTCTTGATGCTACTGTTTCCCATGAACAAACTGAAAGAGATCTTCTTACATTGCTACACCTCTCATTGGAGGAAAGTCAGTCTTCAGATGTTTCTTACTACATTTCTCCTACCCAGCTTCTCACTAAATGTGAGGTTGAAGGTAAGTGCTCTTGCATGCTGACAGTCTAAGTCACTTGAAGGAGATGAAAGTTCATTAGCAGGTGAACGCAATGTAAAGGGTGAGGGTGATGGAAATCCTGAAAAATTTGAAATTACAAGGTTGCTCCAATACGTTGTTCTACTATGCAGTCTTATCTAGCATCTTATCTGACATCACATTGGTGTAAAGAGACAACATCATGGAGCAAAACCAATTCCAATTCAAAAAGGAGCTGTTACAACTTCCCATTTGATTTGTTTAATACATTTTGAGTGTATACTTTACTTTATACATTCCTCTGCCTCAAAACTGGATTCCCTAATTTGGAAGAAGAAAAAAAAAAAAAAAGAGTACTCTTCTGGTCCACTCAGTAAGCCTGTATTTACTTTAAACAAGTTTGCAGTAGAAAGAACCTGTCATTAAATGAGTTTCAGGATTTATGGTTTTGAATGTTAAGTTTCAGACCTGAGTAAAAAAGTTATCAGACTAGAATAAGTAAGAGAAATTCAAAACTAAGGAAAGCTGGAACTTGATACAATACTTATGAGGTCTGATTTAGTTCCCAGACAAGACTGTGTGTCTTTCAACAGTTGTAAATGCATGTAGATTATGTCTACCTGTTGGGAAACATAGACAGTAATGTTTCCTTTACCTATTAAATTGGAAAATATGTGATATATAGTAGAGGCAGATTTTCAGCATGATGTAGGAACCACATAGTTCAATCCCTTTCTTTCCTCTGATAATAACAATTTAAATGTTCATACCTTATAAAGAATACCAAACTATAAATCTTTAATCAGAAACTGTGTTTTGTGTCCTACTAAACAAGTTTTGGGTGTGTTTTTTTTTTTACGTCTTTAGGCTATATTGAAAATTTAGTATTAAGTTATAAATACTGTAAATAGGTGGTTGAAATGCTAAAATCTATATGATTTTTTAAAAATTATATCTGAACATACTTTGCATGCACCAAATGAACAATGTTTAAAAAGAAATTATTGTAATCACAATCAAATTATTTTTAAGGACCTGAGGTGTTACATAGAATTTAACACTTTTACCTCAGTATAACAAATTTTCATATTAATTTTATTCGACTGAAATCAGTAAATTAGAGCTCTGATGAAACTCCCGGTCCTGTAAAGAGGAACATCAGAACTATCCAGTTTCCAGATCAACAAGAAAAGCCCTGTATGTGTGGAATTTGCTGTGTAAGGCATTTCCTCTCCTTTTCTTAACTATCAGAGTAATACTCCTTCTTGTATTTTTTTCTTAACCAATAACTTATTTCACCAGAAACTGCTCTAAGTTTATGTTGCCTAACTAAACATGTTCTACTGTCTTGTCCCTACCTGCATGCCTGGGCCAGTTTGAATTGTATCAAATACTTTCCTGTTTTTTAGTGAATGGAGATTTAATTAATAAAGCTATTTGTCTAGTCTCACTGTAGAACAGACAGGATGGAGGTCAGAAGACCACTAAAAGAAGCTACCACAGAGTTGTTATACAGAAATCACTGATTTTTCATGTATCTCCCTCTCTAGGAATCTGTTGAGACAGATATATCTTTCAGCTTGTGCCTTTTAATACAAACAACTCTCAATTTTAGGGTGAAATCTCATTAAATTATTCCAGAGGCTAGTAAGTAAAACTTCGAATGATGTTTCTGAAACACATACTGCAATATTATAATCCAAATTTCAGTACATTGCAATATTAAAATGGAACTTCAGTAAGAAAACATAAAAGTCCAGTTAGGAAATCTGTATATCCTGCAACTAATATCTGAAAAGCGGTGATAAATATGTCTGATTTTTGGTGTCATTGGCATGCCATATACCAATATACCTTGATTAACAGAGCGAAGACAAATTGCTTAGTTATTTGCCTACTAAAGTAAGTTCAACCTTCTCAGTTAACTGTTTGCCATGCCAAATAGAAAAAATGCAAGCCATTTAGTAATTCAGTTAATTCAACCAATTTAAGAGAAGCAAGATTTTAGATTTAAACTGGTAGACTATCTCTAAAATTGTGATAATGTTATAGTATGGAATCTATAGAGCTGTAAATACACTTGAATGAGATAAATACATATTTCTGAATAAGAAGAGATATGTAATCATCCTCAATAAGGCAAGATGGAAAATAAGAACACCATTTTCTGACAACTGATGGTTGTATTGTCTCATCCCTGCTAATAAGATAACAGTGAGACATTTCCAAATGTTTTAGAGGGGGCTTTGTGGAACAAAGATCAGAAAAGAGAAAGCTCTCCACTCCCCCAGATGACCAATATGATGTTAAAACCGAACACAGAGTAAACGGCTTAAATATGAATCCTACATGTCCTGTTGTTTGTTTTGTTTTTTTTTTCTCTTAAAGAGAAATTCTACTTTGGATGTAAGGAACCTTCCTGGTGAAATTTTCACTGAATCCAATCCACTTTCACAAAATATGTTGGTAAGGTTAACTGAGAATTTTATGATTAGTCCTTTTTTTCTCCTATTTTATTTCTTTTTTAATCATCTCTGATCTTAATGATCCTTTGCAACAAATGAAGCTTGAAATAAATATGAACATAAAATATCCAGTTCATGATCTTTGCAAATTGTCACATTGTTGCAAGAATATGTATTAACCACAATCACTGAAGCATAAGTTTTGCATGGATTATAAAGTTTATATATTTCACAGGAGACACTGCTGTTACTCATCCCAGTTTTATATCAGGGTTTTATACAAGTTCAAGTCCATTGACTTTACTGGAGTTCCTCCAAGTTTACATCAGTACAAATGAGAGCAAGCAAGACTGACAAACAATAACTATTCTTTTTGCAGATAGGCGAAATATTTTTTGTCAATAATGTGTTTCAAATAAGATTTTTTCTGATAATTTCTCCACCTTAGGGGAATTTCACACTAGGGAGAAACTTCATTATGCTACCTGTGATCTTAAATTGTTTCCAAATAGTTTAACATTTATGGAAATAGCAGTTATTTAGAGCATGTATTATTTTGAAGGAATCTATGTAATACAATTGTAAAAAAATTTAAAATCGAATTCTATGTACCAAATTATATTTCTAATTTTAAAAGTATAATTTAAAAATAATTAAACTGTGAGACATTTCTATTCAAGGTAGGCAGTTAATTGTGTCTTGCACCATGTCTCTATGTAATAGCTTAGAGTTATTCCTAGATGATTGCAGAGAAGAGAGAAAAAGGAAGTGGAGCACTTCAAATAAGAACTCCCAACGGTGGGGATTTACAGGTACCGATTACTCCTTATACGGTGTTTGTATATGTTATATGTGAGTGAGTGTGATTTCTTTTTCATAAGTATTAGACTGATCAGTGTCAGGGACATAACTTTAATTTTGAAGAACTGTGATAATCTTGATGTACTGATTAGATCGAAGTCCTGAATAAAGGCAGTTGATAAAGGAGTAATATTTGTAGTGTTTAGTATGAGGTATATAAATGCTTTTTGAGTTATTCTAATGACACTTTTGATATGCTTTCTACCTCCACTGATTTTTTCCTGATCTTACAGGATTCCCAAGTAGAAAACAGAGGTGGTAAATTTTATGTTTGTTTTGGAGTAGAGCTACTATAGATTATGTAACCTGTAATTGGAAACAGATAATACCTGAATAGGAATATTTCAGATTTCTCTCATTTCTTGCAAAAGCGGTGACTGAATGCTTGAGCAGTTATTTCGGGGTTTTTCTTTGCATTAATCTCTTAGGCTATGATAGGTGTAGTAAATGACATGGTTCTAGGTCAATGACTCAGGCTATGAAATATATTCCCTGTTCTGTGACACTGTTAAAATGGTGCCTAGTTCAGTTTTGGCTTGAGATATCCAAAATTCAGTCACAAAATTCCCACATACAGCTTTGGAGTTAGCACTGGCCAGGTGCCATGCCCTGTAGGCAGTGTGCATGCAGTTTCCCTGTACTGGAGGATTAGGGGATGTTCTGGGCTTGGGATTCGAACAGACCATTTAGGTGACCTCAGGAGCGGAGAAGAAAATCTTTTCCTAGTTTACAAGCAGATATGTAGCTGCAAGGCCCACATCCTTCTGGAGAGGATCATAACACAGATCCCTGCCTCAGTAATGCCATAGGCTTCCCTGAGGACATGGGGTCTCCTCCTCACTGTATGTTGATTCCTCCTGTTGGGAAAGGTGATAAAAATTTCTACGTCCTAAAAATAAAATGGAAAAGTCATGTAAATAACAGCAAAATTTCAGAAGCACAGAGATACGATTCAAGTTCAGTACAATCACTGAATAGCCATTATCAATCTCCAGACAATCTTCTGTTCGACTTTTAAAAACAATTAATTTCTTAATAGCATTATAGTCAATATTTTGGTAAACTAATTGCATTGCCATGTACAGCTACTCTTAGCTAAACAATTACATATGATCATTTCAGTTTCCCTCATAACTAGCTCTGTTGGCACCTTTGTTGGACTTTCTCAATGAGGTTGTTGCATGAATGACTATGAAGAATAAACTGCCTGTTTTATCCCTTGCAGGACAAATTTAGGTCGGCAGAATACAACTACACTAATCCAAATTTGGCCCAGACAGCAGAGCTAACATTAGTTTTCCTGGTGGGATTTTTGCCTCTGTAACAATGCAGTAATCTTTAATTAGATAATCTGGCAATATCTGCATCTTCAGCATGGAGCATGGACGTGTACCAAAGCATAGTACAAGTGTTTCAAAAGAAAAAATAAGTAAATTATAAACACCCTTAATAGTCTCATTGGAACAGATTCCCAGGAAATCTTCATTAAAATTGCCCAATCTAAAAATATATGTTAAAAAACACAACCACTCAAAATATTCAGATACATTATTAAACACTATCACACGAATAATTTACAATTAATAAAGAAACTATATAATTAAAGAGCTTTAATTGTTCAGTTTGCTTTATTTTTCTCTTCCTCTCTCAATCCTTTACAAAGGATTCACTAATGACGTTTGCTTCCTGTAAAAATGTTCTGTCTGCTAGTAAAGGATTACAAGCCTGAATATTTCCATACCTGATTTTTTTCAAATTTTCCATTACTTCCAAGATATGTTGTTCAACACCCTGAACCATTAAGTTCTTAATTTTTACGTTCAAATATGGGTTAGCTTCAGCATTTTGGATGTAGAATCATAGAATCACAGAATGTATTGGGTTGGAAGGGACCTCTAAAGGCCATCAAGTCCAACCCCCCTACAAGAAGCAGGGACATCTCTAACTAGGTCAGATTGCTCAGAGCCCCATGAAGCCTGACCTTGAATGTCGCCAGGGATTAGGCTTCCACTACCTCTCTGGGCAACCTGTTGCAGTGATCCACGACCCTCATAATATAGAACTTTTTCCTAATGTCCAACCTCAATCTACCCTTGTCTAGTCTAAAACCGTTACCCCTTGTCCAATCGCTTCAAACACTTGTGAACAGTTATTCCCCTGCCTTCTTATAGGCCCCTTTCAGGTACTGGAAGGTCACTGTGAGGTCCCCCCAGAGCCTTCTCTTCTCCAGGCTGAACAAACCCAACTCGCTCAGCCTGTCTTCGTAGGAGAGGTGCTGCTGTACTATAATCGTTATTTCAAAACACAGAGGTTCTTCCCCTTTTCTGTCCTTTAGTCTAGTTCTTTGTGGCTTTGTTTTAATATGGGGATTCTCATATCTATGTCTGAAGAGTCATTCTGCTACCTACTGACATTTAGTAGGAGAACGCAGTAAAGGTAAGCTATGTGTTGTCTATTAGATTTTTACTTGTAGGAATCCCATTCTGGAGAGAAATGAAAGGAAGGGCCCTGAACACCCTTCGTGAAATTAACTCTTTGCACTGTCTGAACATCAACATTAGCTGAAGTCACCCATAAAGTCAGACTTTGGTACAACCTTGACTGTCATTTGCAACTTTAAAGGCACAGTTTTAAGTATGAATTGAATAAAAGGAAGCTAACAGGAGCAGGATTTTTGACAGAGCATCGATAATATCTCATTCTAGATCCACAGATATTAATGTTTGTAAATAGTACTGGGTTTTGGTGCCTTCCTATAATAAAGAAAAAAGAAATACCACTACAGGGTTGCAATACTGTTTGTCTCCTATCAATCAAGTTTACATCCACAAATACGCACTGTATAATTAAATTTCAAATTAATTGCTTCAGAAATGCCGTGAAAAAAAATATTTTGGGATTTTCAGAAAGTGTTTGTACATCTGACTAGAGGTTACCTTTAAAGCTGTTACACTTGTGGTGAAAGAAACTGTTAGTATTGAAAGAAAGCAGAAGTAAAATACTGTTAATAGCACAAACCAGAACAATCTCTGAGTAGTGTGGCATTTTCTTTGGCAGACATTGTTATAGTGCTAACAGTTAAATCACCGAATATGATAAAAAATAGATTCTTGGCCTTATACAACCAAAGGTATTACCTCCAGGACACTGTCTGTTCCTATAAATGTAGATGTATTTTAAATAGCTGTTCAGTTCACAGAAATACGGTTTTGACCAGTTGTCCTGTCTTTATCTTTTGGGGAAAATTTGTTATTATGATGACAACTAGAAAATTAAACCCATATTTTAATATAATTACATAAAATAATTTTTAAACCCTATGAAAATACATTTTTAAATATTCTAATACAGATATCAGTATATCAGTTACATGTGACACAGTAATTACCCTTGCTTATCAGAAACTAATAATTAACTTACTCAAACTGACTTGAACAGTTTAAACATTATTAAGATGTTAGAGCAAGTTTAAGAGTCTGACTCAAAAACTTTTGTAGAGGTTTTACTGTGCTTGCAAAATGTGTGACTTGCCCAGGAATAACTTTGTTTGGATTGAAGTGTACAATGAAAAGTGTCTCCATAATAATAATAATAATAAACATTTAAATGTACAAATTTTCAGATTCACAGAAACTGGAAAACTTCTGTGGTAACCTTGATTGGGAAGCTTGCCAGGAGATGCCAGAAAAAAAAGACCCAAGCCAACCTATAACTTTGAACTTGAAGTGATGGGGAAAAAGTCTTACTGGTTTCATCTGCACAGTGCCAAGACATGGTTTTGGCCACTGTCTGATGTAAATACTCTGCCGTTTTTAGTGTGCTCCTCGGCATGGCTTTGGCTAGATCACTTGGTACTCCCCAGGCTAGTTCAGGGAACAGCATGTTCTAGAGACCATTCCCACTTCGGAATGTTCAAACAGTTTGGAGAAGGTCATTTTATACTAAGGAGAAAAGATGATTTTGCCACTATGGAAGCAAACTGTGCCGTTCTGTGTCACTTGTCCCCTGGGCCAGCAATGGGATATAGGCTGTTATAGACCAGGCTATACGTTTTAAAGATGTAGGTGAAAAGTTTGCTTTTCTAAGGCAGTCAACTGCAGACTCACCTAGAACTGTTCTGGAGTAAATATCAACAAGCTCATTAATTTACAGAAGGTGCTTTTGAGTAGGAGAATCCACCAGTTAAGTCCTTCCTACTCTCTGACTTCCTTGTCATACAGCATGTATCTGTCCTGTCTTGGCCCCTTTCTGGCACAACATACCCACTGAATCACCCTTGCTCCTCCAGAAAATCTTGACTGCAGCTCTGGGCATTAAAGAACTCCTAAGAGAATGAATGGCTGTATGGTCATCTTTTATAAAGCCCTGATGTTAGTTTGAAGCATGTTTGATCCATACAGAGGCTTAGACAACTTCATCACCGCATTCCCTCTTTTATGCGTTCGTCAGCCTTTTCTGTTTATTCTTTTCTATTGAGTATTTTCCTGATGCATATCAGCCTGTTCAAAAGGTAACGCCCCTAAACTAGGGAAACTGCTATAAAATTTCAAGTGCCTACCTCAACATCTTTTCAATTACTAGTTTGAAAACCTTTTTGTTATATAAGCAAAACTACTGTACATGTGACCTTATGTGACAGTTGATGGAGGAACTTCACTATCTCCAGCATAGTTTAGAGTGGCCAGAAAAAAACAGTGACCAGTATTTTCAAAAAAAGCAGTTGTAAAGGATTGTCATTCATAAAAGGATTTAAAAGACTAAAGTGAGATTTGGGCAGGTACAGATGCCAAATGAAGTATAAACACTTCAGAAGCACTGTATCATCCCACAGATGTCCACATTTTCACACAGAGAGTTTTGTCAACACAACACTTCTATTTGTACAAGGACTCAGAACTGACACCACTTAGACCAAACTTGGAACTTACAAGTAAATCTAAGGAAGTTCTTAAACATTTCTTCGTCATTTTTGACTTAAAGATCCAATATTTTACATGCAAGTAGACAACACCTAAAACACAAACAGCACTGCACTCTGTAGAAACCTAAGTCACACAGTACCTTTTATTTTTCCTTTAAAAACTGGTGAGAATAATACTCACTAAAGATGTGGAAAACCTCAGTTCAGTGTTCCCTCATTAACTCTCCATCTTCCAGTAGAAAATGCTTCAAGATGGAAGTTGCTAATAGAAGCTGTGCTTCAGTAGAGGAGTTTGAGTTCACTGAGGCAGAAAGTAGCAACTCTATCCTCTAAGCAAGCACTTAACTCACCTGAAAGGGGGAGACCTAAATTTCAGTTTCTGCTCTCAAGATAGTTAATTTATTTTATACTTTGACTACTAATAGCATATATTCAGATTGTTCCTTGCTGTTTAGGGTGGGGGGGAGGGGAATAATAAGTGTGTGATATCCATCTCCCTTTAGTCAAGGACTGGGCATCTGAGCTATAAGGGCAGCTGGGGTGCATAATTATAGTCTCTAGTTTCTTTCCCCTATGGATTGCGTAGTCATGCTGGATGTTGTAAGTTTTGATTTTTGATTTATGCCTAACAGAGGTAGTTTAGGCATGCATTTCAGAAATTAGGAGCTTAAAAGGCATATGTTATGTTGCTAAATTTGCATGTACCTAAATGTCTTCCTCGGTTTAGCTCTCAAAGACCTTTCATCTTCATATATCCTAAGAAATATGCTTGGGAGGGATCAAAAAATTTGTTATCGCCTCTGTTGCTGATTAAGGGTTAAAGTTCAATCATTGCAAGGTTTATATTGCTCCTTAGATTTATTTTCTAGACAGAAAATTTGAAAGGCAAGCTTAGACTATATGCTTAATCTTTACTTAATAAAAATTAGATGAGTGACATTGTATCTGAACGTGGTAGTACTGACAATGTGGCTAAATCTGTCGACATCTATGAGTTGTACTAGTCTAAAATGTGAATGCTTCTGTTCAAACACAGAATGTTTTGTACTGAAATAATTCCTCTGGAATATGTAATGTGACTTTTCTGCCTAATATATATCTTGAAACTCATGGAAGCTGGAATGTCTTCCTTTTAAAGCCCTAGATCTTGAGTTAAGGGAGTGCCTAAATATCCATGATTCTTTAGAAGGAAGTAATAGCTCTTATGAATTCAGTGCAAAACTTAAATTTGACATAATGTAAACCTATAAATAAGTAATCCAAAACCTCCCTTTTTATTTTTTAAATTTAAGTGCACCATTATTTTGTGGATCTGACCATTTACTTTTGAACATTAAGTATTAAGAATACTTATGCCACTTTAACTGTACTTTTTAAATATTTCTGTTCTGGTGATTGCCTTTGAACTGTTGCAAAGTCCTAAATTTGTCAGTAGGTTATAAACCAGAATGCAGAACAAAATCAGTCAGAAAAGACAGTAGAGTGGAGGAGGTAAAAAAAAAAAAAAAAGGAAAATGACGGTTTACCCTCTTTCTCTTTTATTATTTATCTTATCTAATTGTTAAAACACTTGGTGTTACTAGAAAGACAGATGGAAAGACAAAATACCATAAAGTTAGAGAGAACTATAAACCTGGCACTGAAGTGAAAACAGTTCTATAATGCACTGCATATCATCTGTACATGTCCTGTGTTCACTGTATATCATCTTCAAATCTGTGTCATACTCAAGCAACACTTCACTGGAATTGAAAACCACTGAAACAAATATACTGCATTGAATCAATATGTAATTTTCTTGGTTAGTGGTGTTTTTATGTAGAATTGTTGTTAAATGTGAGAAGACTCTTGTTGGGTTCAAAAAGTGCTGTCAAAAATGTTATGGCTTTGATCTCCAGCAATCAGAGAAGCTAGTAATGTCAAGCCCAGTCTGGAATAGGTTGTTCCACTATCAGTGAATAAACCAGTTACTGCTGAAGCAGTGCTCATTCTGTAATAGATTATCTAAAAGTTTACGAGTTTTCAAATATTAAACTGGAATTATATATATATAGTGGAAATAGTCTTACATTGTAATAATGGTCTTATATTGTAATAAATAAGTACATAATACTGAAAAAAGACTATACTTTCAAAGGTGATATAATACCACAACAGTCATGATCATCTGAAACAAAAATAATACCAAAAAAAGTCTTAAAAATAATATTTTCATGCTTGTTTCATTTTTTCCCCAACATTTTTGTAATTATTTGCACTAACGTACTCAAAGAATAAAAAAGGCTTGGTGAGATCTTGTGTTCTCTGCTGCCTACACTTTAGGAGGGGTATCTTCCACTTAAAAAGAGAGAAAAGAGCTCATGTAGGGATTAAAATTGAGCAATGCACGTTTTTCAAGGAGGAAAAACAATGTACACCTTTGCATATCCTGTGGTGGTTTCACAAATATAAGTATGTACAAAAATTTGGTACAGTCGAAGTCTAATGACAGTATATGTATCTTACATTAGGAGAGATGAATATGGTGATAGACTAGTTGGCAGGCTGAAAAAAAACAATTGGATATTGTACCCATATTATTTTCTTAGTGAAGATGTTAATTTGCTTCCTCTCTTGCAGCCATCGACCACACTTCATGAAACAATATTTCATAGAAATTTAATATCTTTGAGACCTTAACTCACCTGATTTCAAATCTGATTGAAAATGCCCAGTAAGATCGAAAGTTATTAAAGGAAACCAATAGACATGGAGAGAAACAGATCGACAAAAAGACAGAGCTATTATGTAAACTTATTCACTTCAGAAATTAAAATAAAAGTCCAGTTTGGGATTGGTTAGTTATTTTGAGCAGGCATGTAGTGCTTTACATTCCATAAAATGTTTATCACACTTTTGAACACTCTAACTGCAGCTTGTTATCTAGCATTAAATCTGAAACAAAATATTTTCCTAATAAACAGTATGTTTAAACATGATATTATAGTGCAAAGCAATTATTATTTGGCTCTAACAAAATTAAACAGTAATTATAATTCCTTAACTATTTTAGCAGAGCTATTTTGCACTTCCTAAGGTAGGAGACCCAGCTCAGTTGTCTCAGCTTACCTATGTGGAAAAATTACTTGACTCCATCAGTCTATGTTTAATGGCTTATATTTAAGGAAAGTGGAATTAAAACTCACAGTGACATCCAAATTGAACCCTGCAATTACAGTACATGCACTTACAAAAGTAACTTATTAAGCGAAGAGTGCACTTTCTGGCTAATACAAAGATAAAATTGACAAGGTATAAATCTTAAGGCTGTTTTTGTTTCCTAACAGCCTTGGCTTGCACGTGTGGACTTCATATAATCACTTAGTTTCATTTTTTCCAACTCTTCAAAAGCATTAAATAATCTATCAATTAGGAACGGTAGCAGGAGCTGTACTAATGATTTTTGGAAAGAGTGAAAAGGAATCAGTTTGTGTTCCTGAAACAAAACTTTGCTTACGTGTTAAGATTTTTTACGTTGTGTTATATGTATCATATACTAGAAAATCTAAATAAAATGTGAGAGACATAAATTCTCCTAGTAACTCCTTTGGAAGTTTATTTTGGGCAAGTTCATCTTGATTATACTTCACTTGACTTTGCAAGTTCAAGCAATCATTTTCTTGCAACTATTTCCAAATACTTTATCGCCCCCCCGCCCTGGCCTTATTTAAACTAAACCTCAAATGCATTACAGTCACCTGCATTAATGGCATATAAATGAGATTGCAAGATTGCAAACCAGAACACTAAGTGGGAACATCGTCTTACATGGTACCATAACGTTAGTACTATATATCGGAAAAGAAATTCAAAAGAAACTTGCACATTAGATTAGGCCACAACTAGAACAGTTTAGTTCAGAGAGGTCAGTGGAAGCTAATTATAATATAGAAATTCCTCCAAGACTGTTGGCTTTGCCTAGGCTTGAACTGATTGGGTTGGATTGTGTAGAAATTTCTTTGGCTTGCCACTACTGATTTAATAAAAAGCATTATTGTTTGTAACTCACACTGTGTTAAGGCATAACATTATAAGATTTTGCATGTCTAATGTTGGGGAAAGAACAACAAGCCTAATTATTGTTTAGTTAAATCTATTCCTGCATGTATGTATTTTCATTAAAAATTTGTGAATAAAAGTACATAAATGAAGAAAATATATATATACAAATACTTTTAAAAGCATAGTATATAAAATAAGACTTAGAAAAATGGCACCAGCTTGTGTAAGTGTAATTAAAAAGTTTAGGAACCATAAAAGTCGGCTTTTCTGGCTTTTACTGCAATAACTTTCATTGAATGTTCTTCCCTTCTCTTTTTTAACTAAAAGAGTGATCTCTCTGGTGTTAGCAAAGGCAAATAAAAGCTACTTTTACAGTGAGTGAAGAGACACTGCTGCCTCACATCATTAGAAACAATTTCTAGGCTCCCAGAAGACACAGCTTAATTGATAAAACATTAGTGTGATAGAGAGCACTTGTCAAAAGTTAGACTTGTGAATTTACTAGAACCTAATGAAAATGAGCTGAAGTGGTTTTGTTCTTTTTTTAAAAAAAGTACTGCTTCTTTAAAAAGAAGTTCTAGTTTTCCTTGCTATTTTTTTATCGACTATCTGTTGCATTTTTGTATTTTATAATAGAAAATGCCAGTTTATTATTTTTTTTTGAGATAGATTGTTTTGAATCCAGTGGTGCACGTAATTTAGTTTTTATTACAAATAATCTCTTGGTAGTTCTCTCTGGCCTTCTAATGAAGTGTTATTATGGATCTCATTTGGTTTTAACTTACGTTTGTAATTATTTTCTCAAAAGTTATTGCTCTTCTACATATCATAACAGTCTTCAGGTTTCTAATACGTTCTTCTCACATATTTTGATTCACCTTTAGCAAAGTAAGGCCCTGTGGCCGCACTTGCTGCAGCAACCGAAGATCAAATCACGCCTTTCTAAAAAAAGATGTCAGTGAGGAGCTATCAATTATGGAATTATAAAATCATAGAGATATTAGAAGGTGGGAGTATCAGAAGGAGGAAATATACAGAATTTGTGGAGGCCAGTTTTGTCCAAACCCGACAAACCATCCTAATGTGCATATTTAGTCTTCCCTTCAGAAACAGGGATGGAAGGATATTCCACCCAGCCACATTGTGTATCATTTCAGGGTTTAGTTGCCCTTGTAGTAAGTAGGAATTTTTCTAATAATCAATATAAATATTTGTTGAAAGTGAAATTACTGACTTAAAATCTTCATAAAAATAATTCTAAAACTGAATAATATATCACCATAGTCTTTTCCTTTCTAGAATGAACAAAACCAGTTCCTTACCTCCCACTGTAGACTATGTTTTCTCAACTTCTTATCATTATTGTTCTGCTATTCTCTCACCAATTACTCTACAATGTTTTGTAAATGTGAGAAGTCATGACATACTTCAGCTGAAGACTCACTAAACCAGACAAGAATAATTCCTCTGTCTAATGGATAACATTCACATCCCAGAGATTTTATAAGTTTGTTTTGTTGATTTGGATTATTTTTTTGGGGGGGGGGGGGGGAGGGCAGGCTTGGGGAGAGGGGGTCCTGCTATACTCTTGCCTAGTCAGATGTCCCATGAGATGTATTTCCACTCTTTTTTTTCCCCCTCATATGTGTCTGTTCTACTCTTTATTTAATCCTGGACCTATCTGGCTTCAAAGCATCATTTCAGAGTAAAAATGACAGATTTTAGAAAAGAGGTCTTCAAGTAGTGGGTGATTTCACTGATTCCATTATATTTTTTTTTTTTGCTTATGAAAATGTCTGCTGAAATTGCATCAAAAAGCCTTTTAGAGTCAAAATACATTAATTACCTTTACTGTTTCCCTTTTCTACTAGGCCAGGTGTTCTGTCAGGGCAAGAAATTAAGCTGGTTAGACATGATATTCTTAATACATCCATGCTGGCTGGTTTTGCTGATCGGCTCACTATCATCTAGCTTCTTCAAAACAGTTTATTTAAAGTTTTCTTCTATGAATTTTCTAAGAATGAGTCACAATGCTTTGATCCTCATTCCCTACTTCTTCCTATATCTTGTTTTGAGAGATACACCCCAGGCTGTCCCTCTATTGTGTTACACGGGATGTCCCCTATTTGCTACCAAGTTTTTGAAGATAATTCTTAATGCTTTAGTGATTTATATCATTACCTTTTCAAGTAGTCTGGGGCAAACATCATATGTTTATTGTACTTAACTTTTTTAACCACCCCCTACTGTTTACCATGTACTTCTGTGTCTTTATTAAGATGGAAGTGTGTTGTCTAGTAGAATACACTTTGACAATGTTATGAACCTGTCATTTTCCCAAACAGAGCAAGTTTTTAAAGAATATACCACTTCATTTTACTCGTAGAATTGCTGAATAAATTTTAGAATTGAGTATTTTTTGTCACATGCTACTGTCACAGTTTGAAACTACTTCACTTTTGATTTGAATAAAAATAGTTTTCCAACTTGTTTCTCTACTCTTACTGTATGGTATGGTTTGTTTGCACCACCCCACTCACTGCTTTTCTTGAGTGCTCTACTCACTGTTTTTCTGCACTGGAATGATGACCCATGAATCCATTCATGGATTCATGAACCACCCAGATGAGCATTGGTCTGTTAGAAGTAGGAACTCCCCCATCTTATTGGGAAGAGAACTGGAATGACTGCCTTAACAAAAGGAATCAGAGACAAGGACTAAGCCTCATATCATGACCATCAGTCTTGGAAGTTGGGAATATCACTAGTCAGACTTGGTTGGCTTTGAAACCCAAATCTGGGTACGTATGTACCCATGTTGGTACGTGGCGAGGATCTGGGACCAAACTGAACCAGCCAATTAAAATAATAAATCTGAAAGACACTGTAATCTCTTCCCTACCTGATAAAGAAATTGAACTTCAAAACACATTAGAAATTAAAGAAGATTCTCATAAGGGTTAAAAATATTCATCTGTATATGTGAATCTCCTGATACACTGAAATTGAACTTGTTTTTAACAATAGACCAGATACATGAGAAGACAATCTATTGCTTACAGTTTTTAAATACTCAGCGTTTAGTTTTCTCTAGATGATTTTCATAAAAGGTAGATATACCATTGTAAACTAAATAAATTACATCCATAGACAAATAAGAGAACTATAACAAAAGTGCACTAGAAAATAAGTTGTTTGCCTTTTTTTTTTTTTTTAAATAAAGCAAGACATTGTAGCTAAAAATGTTAAAGATTGTTTTATTTGGTTTACAGAGAAGGATTTTTTGTAGTGAGGAGACTGCAGCAGTGGCCTCTGTGGGAAAAGACCAGGAGCTGCCTCCCGTGTCAGACAGAGCCTGTTCCAGCCAGCTCCAAAGCAGACCTGCCACTGGCCAAAGTTGAGACTATCAGTGATGCTGGTGGTGCCCCTGCGATAACATATTCAAGAAAGGGTAAAAGACTTTCGTGAGAGAAAATGTAAGAGAAACAACCTTGCAGGAACCAAGTCAGTGAAGGAGGAGGAGGAGATGATTCAGGTGCTGGAGCAAAGATTCCCTTGCAGCTGTCCCCCTGAAGAAGACCATGGTGACACATCTTGTCCCCTTGTAGCTCATGGAGGACTACACCAGAGCAGATATCCATTCTGCAGCCTGTGGAAGACCATGTTGGAACCAGTGGATATGGCCTGAAGGAAACTGTGACCCTGTGGAGATCCTATGCTGAAGCAGGGTTCTGGGAGGAGCTGCAGCGCATGGAAAGAAGCCTATGCAGAAGCATGTGATGATAGTTGGTGAGAGATCTCCATGTGTTTATCTCCATCCATGAGCTTTTTTTTTTTCCTCATCATATTTTCTCCACCTGCTCTGTTGAGGAGGAAGAAAGACAGAGCAGCATGGGAGGTACCTGGCAGCCACCAAAATAGCCCTTAAAGGAAAGTCACTGCAGTTCTGGACCACAGAGATTAATCCTTAGAGCTCTTCTTTCAGTTCACTAGAAAACAAGGAATACACAGTCCTCAAGTTACCCAATCAAAATATTACATCGTTAACAGATATGTGTTATGGTAAGACATTTTACAATTTTACACAATTTTAATTGAAATCATCAGAATACATGATAACTAGCATCTGGTTGTTGATTAACAAGTGAAAAAAATCATTGACACGGTCAGAGTTATATGCAGGCATTTTAAAGAAAATAACCATTTACTTGGTCTTACTCCATTTAGAACAAAAAATAGACAAAGGTAGAACAATATGACACATTTTAGCTAGCCATCACTTTCAGGAGAGACATCAAGTTTACTGAGAAGGGGGATTCTAAAGAGCTAGCTTAGACCAGTTACCACTTTTAAAATTGGTAACATCAGCTGGAATAAGTCTCACTTGAGGCTTTTGCAGAAGCAGTACGAGGGACTTCACCTGATGGTTTCTTTCAATGGCAATCCATTAAAAAAAAAAAAAAAAAAGTCTTGAAAATCTTGCACCTTTTTCCATCTCTCTGCGCTTTCCCATAAAGAAGATTTAAAAGGATTTAAAAAGATGGAAGAACATTTCACAGTCTAATAGTTTAAGTATCAAGGAGGAAGTGAAAAGAAATGAAGAAAGATTCATCACTTTAAAGCTGAAAGGGAAAATTAATCATATACTCTGACATCCCATACAATAGACCTTCATCCATATATAGCTGTACTATGCCCAAAAGTGTGTTTGAACAAACTCGGATGCTCTGTAAAGTCTTCTGAGTATGAAGACTTCAATCCACTTTTCCAGAAGGGAGTTTGTTCCAGCGATTAAGATGCTTGAAATTCTTTAATGTCTGCAATGACTGTACAGATTATACCATCAGAAGATACAGATAATCTGAAAAAAATTGATTATTTTATTTATATTATCATCTTGGAACGATGTACAAGAAAAAGAAAAGATGACAGAGGATAAAGATAAATATTGTGGGAGTACAAAGAAAGAACAAGTAGGATTTATTTGCCATTGATAAGACATATTAAAGTTTGATCTCTAAGACTTAGATAGCTATCTCCCAAAGGTAATTAACATAAATCTAGAAGATAGATATAAGGCATATGAGATTAATTCCATTCTAGAAGTACCTGTTTATCTACATTTGCTACACAGGAAGCTAAATTTCTAAGCTTCAGATGACCAAAATTAGAAGACAATAATCTTAATCAATCAGTAAAAAATGTGTGATTTACATATGATAATGATAATAGCATCAGTAGTTTCAACACTTCAATACACTGAAGATTATTACAGGGAGATCATAATTTAATTGTGTAAAGCACTGCATTGATGATAAAATGGACTGTAAATTATAAATAGCTAAGCAATAATCATTCCTTCCTTTTCTGGGAAAGGATGGCAGGACCATTTAAATCAAACACATGTTTTTAAATTGTTATAGTCGTATTGTGTTAATGCATACTATTTGTAAAGTGCCAAAAGCTAGATTATTTTTTCTTTAGCTGATGGCAGATTTCATGAACTGCTTATCAAGACACAAGGCTCTGCAAGTGGAACCAAACAATAATGAGGACAATGGTTTATCTATCTTGCAGGTGTCACACAGGTTAAGTCAGCCTATGCTCTGCATCAAGTTGCTTCCATAAAGAAAAAAAGATGAGTCATTGTCATAGAAGACTCACTTCTGAAAGGAACAGAAAGCCCAATATGCAGACCAGACCAACTTCCTAGGGAATTCTGCTGCCTCCCTGAAGCCCAGGTTAAAGCTATGAAGAGAAAGCTTCCTACCTGGTACAGCCCTTGGATTATTATCCACTATTGATTTTTCAGCTAGGCAGCAATGAAGTTGCAACAAGAAGTCTGAGTAAAATCAAAAGAGACTTCAAGGCTTTGGGACACGTAATTAAGGCATCAGTAGCATGAACAGTGTTCTCCTCTATCCTTCCAGTTGCAGGGAATGATGCTGGAAAAAACAGGAAGAGCCAGCAGATCAATACTTGACTCCAAAATTAGTGTCACGAGCAATATATTGGGCTTTTGACCATGGGTCAGTCTTCATTACTCCAGGCCTGCTGGCAACAAATGGGGTACATCTGTCTCAAAGGAGAAAAAGGATCTTTGCACATGAGTTAGCAGGGCTCATTGAAAGAGCTTTAAACTATATGTCAAGGAGGAAAGGGATGCTTGACAGAGATAAGCCTGGAGGCAATACACCAATGTTTGAGGGATGATATGCTAACAAGGTCCTTCAGTCTGCCGTCTTGGTGGAGGTAGGGGTTGAAGATCCATGCAGCAGCAAAAATACAAGTGTTATTGATGTGTTAGAAGTAATGGAAGCACCTGAAAATGGTCATGCAGGAATTTGGGCTTCTCCCCCAGAAAAGGTGGTGGGTTCAATAGCCCAGCTGAAGTGCATATACACCAATGCACACAGCACGGGCAACAAAGAGGAGGAGTCAGAAGCCATTCTGCAGGAGGAAAACTGTGATATTTGCCATCACAGAAACATGGTGGGATGACTAGCACAATGGGAGTGTTGCCATAGATGGCTATACACTCTTCAGCAGGGATAGGCAAGGAAGGAGAGGCAGTGGGGTAGCCCTGTATGTTAGCGAGTGTTTTGATTGTCCAGAGCTTGATGACGGTGAAAAGGTTGAGTGTTTATGGGTAAGAATAAGGGGAAAGGCCAACAAGGCAGATAACATAGTGGGACTCTGTTATAGACCACCCAACCAAGATGAAGAGGCAGATGAAATATTCTAGAAGCAGCTGGGAGAAGTCTCACAATCATTAGCCCTTGTTCTTGTGTGGGGCTTCAACTTGCCAAATATCTACTGGAAATACTGTATAGCAGAGAGAAAACAGTCCAGGAGCTTCCTGGAGTGTGTGGAGAACTTCCTGACACAGCTGGTTTAGTGAACCAACTGGGAAGGGCATACTGCTGGATTTGATGCTCACAAAGAGAGAACAACTTGTGGGTGATGTGGTGGTTGGAGGCAGTCTTGAGCATAACAATCACTAAAAGCTGAAGTTAGATTCTTGGAGAAGTAAGGAGGGGGATCAACAGAACCGCTACCTCAGACTTCTTGAGGGCAGAGTTTGGCCTGTTTAGGATCCCGGTGGACAGAGTCCCTTGGGAGGCAGCGCTGAAGGGCAAAGAAGTCCAGGAAGAATGGACATGCTTCAAGAAGGAAATCTTAAAAGCACAAGAGCAGGCTGTCCACATGTGCTGAAAGACAAGCCACTGGGGAAGACGACCAGCTTGTCTCAGAGAGCTTTGGCTGGAACTTGAAAGTTGTGCAAGAAGAAAATGCGAAGGTCCAAAGCCCATCTAGAACTAGTTTTAAAAGACAAAAAATGTTTATATAAATACATTAGCAGTAAAAGAAAGTCTAAGGAGAATCTCCATCCTTTATTGGATACAGTGGGAAACGGTGACAAAGGATGAGGAAAAAGGCTGAGGTACTTAATACCTTCTTTGCCTCAGTTTTTAATACAGTAAGACCAGCTGTTCTCAGGCTACTCAGCCCCTGCACTGGAAACAGGTACAGCAAGCAAAAGCCCCCATAATCCAAGGGTAAATAGTTAGTGACCTGCTACACTACTTAGACACACACAAGTCTATGGGGCAGATAGATTCCTGCCACGGAGGCACCCACACAACAAGCAGAACAGTCACTCAGAGCACCCTCACAGACCTGAGCAAACACGAAGTGCAGATGCCAGGCAGAAGCACTTACAAAACAGACAGAGCAACTAGTCTAAAAAAAAAAAAAAAAAAGGATTTATTCATTAGATTTCACTCCAATAGACAAAAATAAGGTTCGGATGTCAGTCAGGAATATATTACTACATGGTTATCTTAAGAATTTCTAAGTTACTCAAATAGGCCTTTCAGGAAAACAATACAAAATATGTACTTCTTCACCCACAAGAGGGGGAAAATATCTCACTTAAGGGTCTAGGACCCAGAAACTACAATCACTTGCCCAAAAGGCCAAGGGCTCACTCAAGGATATATCTGGCAGAAATCACTTGCCCAAGATGGAGGGTGAGACACTCAATCCCAGGGAGTTTCCTCAGGCAGGGTCCCAGTCCAAGGGGAGAGTCCCCAACTGCAGACCCACTGCTCTGAGGAGGACCAACTCAAATCAGCTCTCCAGCGGGGCCCCACTTATACCCAGGTCAAGTCTGGCCTGTGGTCATTTCTAATTAAGTCAGCACCAGCAGGAGAAGATGAGGTAAATAACATTTCCAAGGGACAGAAAGCCCCAACTTTGTATGTTTTGTCTAGTCTCCTGAAAGACCTGCTCATTATTGAGTCTTTAGTGAGTCCCAGGTTTTTTTCAGGTCTCAGTGGGGGCTGAGGGGTGCACCTGCTAAAGTTCCACATAGGGGTACTGAGAGAGGTGGGAGAAGTGCTCACCAAGCCACTATCCATCATTTATCAGCAGTCCTGGCTAACCAAGGAGGTCCTAGTTGACTAGAAGTTACTAAATGTGACACCCATCTACAAGAAGGGCCAGAAGAAGGATCTGGAGAACTAAAGGCTGCCAGTCTGATCTTGGGGCTGGGGAAGGTTATGGAGCAGATCATCTTGAGTGCCATCACACAGCACATACAGGACAACAAGGTGATCAGGCCCAATCCGCATAAGTTTATGAAAGGCAGGTCCTGCTTGACTAACCTTCTATGATAAGGTGACCTGCTTAACAGATAAGGGAAAGGCTATGGATGTTGTTTACCCAGACTTTAGTTGTGGTGGGTTGACCCTGACTGGATGCCAGGTGCCTACCAAGCCCCTCTATCACTCCCCCTCCTCAGGTGGACAGGGGAGAGAAAATATAAACAAAAGGCTCATGAGTCAAGATAAAGACAGGGGGATTCACTCACCATTTACTGTCATGTGTAAAACAGACTCAACATGAACAAATTTAATTTATTACTGTCACGGTTTTAGGCTGGGCCAGCCACTAACAAAGAACAGACACTCTCTATTAACCCCTCCCACCTCCTAAAAGGGAAAAGGAGAGAGAGAACAAGGGAGAGAGACTTTACTGTTTGGAAGATAAAACTAAAACAGCTTTAATGAAATAATAACAACAAAAGAAAAGATAATAAGAATAAGGAAGCAATGAAATATAAACAATATGTACAAATATATACAAAACCAATACCAAACCCAACTCCCACCACCCTGATGACGATACATCACCACCACACTGCAGGGCTGGCACTGGGGCAGTCCCAGGCTGGACTTGACAGCAGACAGGGACGGGATGCAGGAGCTGGACTCAGGCACTGGATTCAGGGATGCATGGATTGGGATCAACGACAGAAGAACAGACAGAGTCCTCCTCAGATGTTGGCCATCGAAGAAGAGAGAGACCCTCGTGATCTCTCAGCTTTATACTGAATATGACATACATGGAATGGAATACTCTGTTGGTCAGGTTTGGGCCACCTGTCTGGTTTGCTCCTCCCTGCAGGTGCAACCTCTTACATGCTTGTGACCCTTTTCACACCTGACACCCCAACACAGAGTACAAGATTTAGCAGTGACCTTGGTCACTATAAGAACAAGTATAAGCAAGGGCCTCTCTGCACACCGTTCCTTGGTACGAACTATACACACCAGGCCTTATCACTGCTGGAAGCAGTCACTGTCTGGAAAAGCATGCTGCTGTTTCAGAAAATGCCTTTAGTTAGAGGAGACTTAACTGAAAAATTAAAGCACTAAACCAGATTTAGTTCAGATTTAGCCCAAACCAGGACATCTCACCCCTTATTCCATACCATTTACATACTCATTACTAGCTTATGATTTTTCTTTTTACATAAAAGTTCATTAGGTTTGTTTAGCTAGTGATTATGGGTTTCCATCTTCCATAGCAGTCTCTCAGGGCAGGAAAGATGTCATGAAGTTCATTGTGGTTCACGTCCACAGTCTGCAAGTCCATCTCCAAGAAACTGTTGAACGTAACTTGATGAGGCTAGCTCTGGTTATCCTGAAAGACACTTATTGAACACTGTTAGTATTATGTAGCAATTAACACTGTGCAGGTCAGAATTAAGTGTTCTCACCCAGAGTTAAATTCCCTTGAGGTACACATTGGACTTCACCATTCTTCATCATTACCCACCAATTATGACCAGGTCCTTGAGTGAAAGCAACCCCATGAATAGGTTTGCCTTTGCCTGAAGCAGGAAATACCCACACAGTTTTTCCCAACAAGTTTCTTTCACACACCACAGGGACTTTATCCTCTTCAACTGTATGTAAAAGGTCAGATTGGGCAGGACTAGCTCGACTGATAGATCCTCTGCTGTTAACTAACCAGGAGACTTGTTCTAAATGCTTGTCCCAGTTTTTGAATGTTCCGCCACCCATTGCTTTCAGAGTAGCTTTTAATAATCCATTGTACCGTTCAATTTTTCCAGTGGCTGGAGCACAGTAGGGAATATGATATATCCACTCAATACCATGTCCCTTAGCCCAGTTGTCCATGCGAGTTTTTGAAATGAGTCCCATTATCCAACTCAATTCTTTCTGGAGTACCATGTCACCACAAAATTTGCTTTTTAAGGCCCAGGATGGTATTCCAGGCAGTGGCATGAGGTACTGGATATGTTTCCAGCCATCCAGTGGTCGCTTCCACCATTGTAAGCACATAATGCTTACCCTGGTAGGTTTGAGGCAATGTGATATAATCAGTCTGCCAGGCCTCTCCATACTTCTATTTCAACCATCATCCCGCATACCACAAAGGTTTTAACTGTTTAGTTTGTGTCACATGTTTCACAGTCGTGGATAACCTGCACAATAGCATCCATAGTTAAATCCACAACTCTGTCACAAGCCCACTTGTATGTCACATCTCTTCCCTAATGTCCTGAAGTGTCACAGGCCCACTGAGCTAGAAATAGTTCACATTTATGTTCCCAGTCTAGGTCTGTTTGGAACAATTTTGCAGCCTGATCCACTTGCTGATTGTTTCAATGTTCCTCAGTGGCCCGACTTTTAAGTACGTGAGCATCTACATGACGTACCTTGACAGCTAGTTTCTCCACCCGGGCAGCAATGTCTTGCCACAATGCAGCAGCCCAAATTGGTTTACCTCTGTTCTGCCAGTTATTCTGCTTCCACTGTTTCAGCCAACCCCACAAGGCATTAGCTACCATCCATGAGTCAGTGTAAAGTTAGAGTACTGGCCACTTTTCCCATTCAGCAATGTCCAAGGCCAACTGGATGGCTTTTACCTCAGCAAACTGACTCGATTCACCTTCTCCCTCAGCCGTTTCTGCCACTCGTCGTGTGGGACTCCACACAGCAGCTTTCCACTTCCAACGATTCCCTACAAGGCGGCAGGATCCATCAGTGAACAAAGCATATTGCTTTTCATTATCTGGTAACTGATTATATGGTGGGGCTTCTACAGCACACATTACCTCTTCTTCTCATGTCATTATAAAGTCTTTACCTTCCGGACAATCAGTAATGGCTTCTAAGATTCCTGGACAACTGGGGTGTTCTATTCGGGCCCGCTGTGTGATTAATGCAACCCACTTACTCCAGGTAGCATCAGTGGCATGATGAGTAGAAGGAACCTCACCCTTGAGCACCCAGCCTAGTACTGGCAATTGTGGTGCCAGGAGGAGCTGTGCTTCAGTACCAGTCACTTCCGAAGTAGCTCTGACTCCTTCGTAAGCTCCTAGTGTTTCTTTTTCAGTCGGGATATAGTTGGCCTCAGAGCCTTTATATCCTTGGCTCCAAAATCCTAGAGGTCAACCTCAAGTCTCCCCTGGTGCTCTCTGCCACAAGCTCCAGGTTGGACCATTATCCCCAGCTGCAGTATAGAGTATATTTTTAATATCCTGTCCTGTTCAGACTGGTCCAAGAGATACTGCATGTACAATCTCATGTTTGATTTGTTCAGAGGCTTGTTGCTGTTCAGGGCCCCAGTTGAAACTGTTTTTCTTTCGAGTCACTTCATAGAGAGGTTTCACAATCTGACTGTAACCAGGAATTGTTACTATGCATTTGCCAGAAACCCACAACACCTAAGGTGGCTTGTGTTTCCTTTTTGTTAGTTGGTGGGGACACGGCACAGATTTTATTAACCACATCCATTGGGATCTGGCAGCGCCCATCTTGCCACTTGATTCCCAGAACCTGGCTCTCTCATGCAGGTCCTTTAACCTTGCTCCTTTTTACGGCAAAACCAGCGTCTAAGAGAATTTCAAATATCTTCTTGCCTTTCTCAAAGATTTCTGCTGAATTACCCCATATAATGATGTTACCAGTGTATTGCAGGTGTTCTGGAGCTCCACCCTTCTCCAGTGCAGAATGGATCAGTCCATGGCAAAAAGTAGGGCTGTGTTTCCACCCCCCGGGCAGTCAAGTCCACATATACTTGATACCCCTCCAGGGAAAAGCAAACTGTGGCCTGCATTCTGGTGCTATAGGAATAGAAAAGAATGCATTAGCAGTGTCAATTGTAGCATAGCACTTAGCTGCCTTTGACTCCAGTTCATACTGAAGTTCTAATATGTCCGGCATAGCAGCACTAAGCGGTGGTGTAACTTCATTCAGGCCACGATAGTCCACTGTTAATCTCCGTTCTCCATTAGACTTCTGCACTGGCCGTACAGGGCTGTTAAAGTGTGAATGAGCCTTGTAAACCACCTTTTTATGCTGAAGTTCACAAATCAGCTTAGAAATGGGAATCAGCAAGTCTTGACTGGTATGACATTGTCGTCGATGCACTGTTTTGGTAGCGATCGGCACCTGTTGATCTTCAACCTTCATCTGTCCCACAGCAGTGGACTCCTCTGAAAGTTTAGACAATGAAACTAATAGTTCTTTAGCCTCTATAGGTGCTATACCAAAAACCCACTGATGACCTTTTGAGTCTTTATAGTACCTTCTCTTTAAAAAGTCTGTGCCAAGGATGCATGGAGCATCAGGACCAGTCACTATAGGGTGCTTCTCCCATTTGTCCCCAGTTAGGCTCACTTTGGCCTCCACAACAGTCAGTTGTTGAGATCCTCCTGCACTCCAGCAATAGTAACAGCTTGTGTTCCTTTACGATTTGATGGCGCTAGGGTGCATTATGCACCAGTATCTACAAGGGCTTTATACTTCTGTGGTTTTAACGTGCCAGGCCACTGGATCCACACAGTCCAATAAATTCAGTTGTCCCTCTCCTCCACCTGGCTGGAGGCAGGGCCTCTCTAATCTTTAGCACAATACCCATCAAGAAATGGGTTTGTATTCACTGGAGCAATCGCTCTGGTAGAAGAACTTTCTCTTTTGTTTATTCTACCTTGTAACCTACGTACTTGAGCCCGCAAGGCAAAAGTGGGTTTACCATCCCATTTACTCATGTCCTCTCCATGCTCATGTAGGAAAGACCACATGGTACCTCGGGACATGTACTATTCCTTTCGGGCTGGCCTTGTAGGATAGTGTCTTCTCCTAATGGCTTCAGCACGAGTCCATTTAGGGGAAGAATAGGATTTATCCTCTTTCTTAGAAAGTTTCTCATATATTTTCTCCATTTTCTTAGATATTTCCTCAGCCACTTCCTTAGCTACAGCTGAGACACAGGCCTTCATGGGATCAGAGAGACTGTCCTCATACTGTCGCACTTTGTTAGCCACCTCATTCACAGTTGATGTCTCAGCATCTCCTCCCCAGGCCATTGTTGACAACGTATGGGAATACACTGATGGTGCACTCTGTAAAACCTTCCTCAATATGGGTCCCTGACATGGCATTTCATCAGGATCTATAATTGCTTGCCAGTCACTATAGATCACCTCTTGCACAGCTAATTCCCTCAGGTGCTTAATACCTTTTTCCATAGTGTTCCATTTGTTTGGGCGGCATTCAATATCTCCCTTAAAGGGTACTTGTACTTTACAGCTGCTAAGAGTCATTTCCAGAGGCTGACATTACTTTGCTTGCTTTCCTTTCTTGCAAGTGTCTTGTCAATGCCTCCATTCTTAGCCAGGGATCCCAATTGCCTAGCTTCTCTACTGTCCAGCTGTATGGTGTCAGCCCCATTATCCCAGCATCAGAGCAATCAGCTAGTAAAAGGCTCTCCATGATGACTAAAGTCCTTTCTTGCATTATGCAGCTCTTTCCCAGAGAAGGGTTTACTTTCCTGTCTGACTCCTCCCACCTCTGATGGTTTTGTTTTAGAAGGGCCCTCATCTGAATCTTCATCATCTGTCACTGGGCAGTCTGTCTTTTTAAGGTGGTTTTTTCCCAGTCACAGGGGCCTTATCCTCCTCTTCTGACTCCTCTGTATGTTTCCTTTTGGTCACAGGGACAACTTGTGCTGCTAGAGATTAAGTGGAAGCGTTAGTACTTATCAGTGTAGCTGCAATGCTTGCCAGAGTTGGGGGTTGGAGTAGTGCTAGTGCTCACTGTTGGAGTTTGAGCAGCATCAGCACTTGCTGTGGGAGCAGCAGCAGGGCTTGTGAGAGCTAGAGCAGCAGCAATGATTGCTGTGGGGCCTGCTGGGTCTGAGTGGCTGTGGTGCATGTTACCCTAACTTGCTGTTTCCTTCACAGGGTCTGAGTAGCTGCAGTGACTGTAGCTGAACAAGACCTATACCTACATTGAAATTTAACATACCACCACACCCCCTGAAACACAATTGAGAGAATTGATAGTAAAAGGACGATATATAAAATCATGATATTCTGATAGTGATAATCAAATCCAGGACCCTCACAATCTGATAGACTCCACTTGTTATAGAAGGGAGCAGTATATTTTCCCCAGGTTTGACTGAAAGTGTAGCTAATAACAGAATCCACTAAGTAACACAAGAGGTACCCGGGTAAATTCACTAACCAATTTATCCCAGCACAAACAAGCAATAAGCACCATAGCGTACTGGTAATTTTCGCCCAGCACCCAAAAGGGATAATCCACAAGATAAGGCTAACAATGAGTAAACAATAGTTCAACACATACAGCAGATGAGGTGATATCGCAGCACTTAATTTTAAACAAAGCATTAGAAAACAACTCCGTGGTGTTAAAGTTAAGAACCCCATCATCTTGTGAGCTGTTTGTTTTAATTTCCCACCATTCAAGAATCTCAAAAGAAAAAAGTCCACTCTTTTAAAAACAAGTGGGAGTTTGTGCTATTCAGGTAATTTATCAGAGCTCTGGTCTTGCCCCACGTTGGGCGCCAGTAAATCTGTCATGGTTTGAGGCTGGGCCAGCCACTAACAAAAGACAGATGCTCTCTATTAACCCCTCTCCCCTCCCAAAAGAGAAGAGGAGAGAGAGAACAAGGGAGAGAGACTTTATGGTTTGGAAAAGAAAACTAAACCAGCTCTAATGAAACAATAACAATAAAAGAAAAGATAATAACAAGAATAAGGAAATAATTAAATATATACAATACGTACAAATAGATACAAACCCAATACCGAACCCAACCCCTGCCACCCTGATGACGTTACGTCACCACCATGCTGCAGAGCTGGCCCTGGGGAAGTCCCAGGCTGGACTCTGCAGCAGACAGGAATGGAATGCAGTAGCTGGACTCAGGCACTGGATTCAGGAATGTATGAATCAGGATCAACGACAGAAGAACAGACAGTCCTCCTCAGATGTTGGCCATCGAAGAAGAGAGAGAGACCCTCATGATCTCTCAGCTTTATACTGAATATGACACACATGGGATGGAATACTCCGTTGGTCAGGCTTGGGTCACCTGTCCGGTTCACTCCTCCCTGTAGGTGAGACCTCTTACATGCTTGTGATCCTTTTCACTCATGACACCCCAACAAGGAGTACAAGATTTAGCAGTGACCTTGGTCACTATAAGAACAAGTATAAGCAAGGGCCTCTCTGCACACCGTTCCTTGGTACGAACTATAAACATCAGGCCTTATCACTGCTGGAAGCAGTCACTGTCTGGAAAAACATGCTGCTGTTTCAGAAAATGCCAATAGTTAGAGGAGACTTAACTGAAAAATTAAAGCACTACACCAGAATTAGTTCTGATTTAGCCCAAACCAGGACAATTACCAATCAAATCAGATAAGGTTAGTGAGAAATAAAGCCAAATCTTAAAAACACCTTCCCCCCACCCCTGCCTTCTTCCTGGGCTCAAATTTATTCCTGGGGTTCCCTACCTCCTCTCCCCCCCAGCAGCACAGGGGGACCCAAAAGGGGGTTGTGAACAGTTCATCACACCTTGTTTCTGCCCCTCCTTCCTCCTCAGAGGAGGACTCCTCATACTCGTCCCGTGCTCCGGCATGATGTCCTTCACAAACTTCTTCAGTGTGAGCCAGCCACAGTAGGGTGCCTCTTCCACCCATGTCTGGTCAGACTCACCTCTACTTCTAGAACCATCAATTCCTACCATCCTCCTGTCACTCTAGAAATACAGATGGAGTCCATTCCTTTGTTCCTGCAGGACCCACTCTTATCTTGTATTTTGTCTTTTCCAGAGGGGCAACTGATACTGCTACTGATTGAGCCTTTGCATCACCCATCACTGGGGACTGAGTAGCCTCAGTGCTTCCCACAGCGGCTGAGGTAGCTGTATAGTACCCTCATTTATACCAATCTTTTACTTTAAGCGTGACCAAGAACTGAAAGTTATTCAAAAGGACCAATACAAGCATGGTGATGAAAGCATCTGAAGGGTATACCACATTATCTTTACTCAGAACTGTTCTGTAAAAATCAGAAATTACCACCATTACAAAAGAATTTATAATACCATAACCTGATGTCCAAAAAGATAACAGAGTAAACCCTCTAACACCATGCTAAAAAACAGTAGACCTCACAACAGTAGTAAAAAACAGTTATAAAGCTACCCATAGTTCTGACAACAACTCCTCCTAAACCAAATAGCCAAAAATTCCACTCAGTGTCCATACTACACACAACACCAACATGAATGCTAGCAATGACATGGTCAAAGTCTGTTAAAACCTCAGCTCTTGGAGACTTAAAAATTTACAACTCCCAGGTGAACTATTCAAGTTGGGTCCCAAATAAACTTTGACTGCCAAATAAGCTGTCTATGTTTAGCCCATATCCAGGGCTAAACTATAACACTTGCTCTGTCACCTGATGACCCCTCACCAGTCAGGAAGGGGAATTGGGAAAAGGAGAAGAGACCCATAGGTTGAAGTAAAAACAGATTTAATGAAATAGCACTAATACCAGCAAAGGCATATGAAGTTATACTCAGCCAAAGGAATACACAGCCATCACAATCAACAGGAGAGGAGTCCTTAGGAGCAGTGAGAAGCCAGAGGAGGGGCAGGAAGAACCCTCCACAAATCCTACAGGAGATCTCCTTCCTCAGCAAGCCTTCTGCCTTTATAATAATCATGACATTATGGGATGGGCTACACCTGCAGCTAACTCAGGTCAGCTGCCCTTGTTGAATTGAAACTCCCAACAGCCTGCCTAGCATGGCTGGGCTAGGATTCTAGCCCAGCCAAACCAGGACAACAAGGAGTGTATAAGAAAAGAAAAACTTCAAATTTATGTCCCAAAATATCTAGAAGGAGGAGAATGGGGTTTCTCTTTGCGTTCCTGAAACTTTTCTAATTAATTTGAATTTCTAAGTGATAAATATGAGTGGAGATCAGGTTTTTAAAAAAATATTGTCACACCACTATGCAGCCACACTCTTGTTAAACCTCAGAATCACATTCTAGAAGGACACTTAGACAAAGTTCCTGTGATCCAACAAGGCTCTACACATGTTCAATCTTAGAACAATTTAACATGGAAACTGCAGCACAGACTTGCATGCTATATAGCCTCATGTTATACAGCCTCATCAAGGTTTTGATCATTTTCATTGGAAAGGACTAAGGCTTCAACCTGCATTGATTACTTTCAGACTATGAAAGGAACCCTACAGAAATACATTAAAAAAAAAAAAAATATGCCCCAAACACTTCAACTCTAGAATAATGGCTGAATTTGTAGTACTCTAAATTTCTTCATGGACATAATCAACAATAAGCAAATGGAAAGGAGAGGGTCTGTCATGTTCAATAAAATGATTGGCTCACCTACAAAACAATACTTGATCACTGCGCTTTAGAAGAGATGAGATTCTCTTCATCCTTTCTTGAATTGTAGGCACCCATACATACTACTTAAACCAAAAGCTACTTTATAGTCATTTTATTTTAATCACCTTTTCATCCCTCTTATTGCTTCCTTTTCATTAAACAAGCTGCCAAACAATAAAGTAATTTTTATCTCGTTTTTATGTCTTTTGTAAAATTCCCTTATTGACCTAAGTGGTATTCTTGTCTAATACATGAATAAAATCAAGGTAATGACTTTCACCTGACCTGCTCTTTAGGCTTCTGAACTGAAAGCAAAGGTAGCAAGCTTAAGTCAATTTGGGTATATTTTTAGGCCCGCTGAAACCAAAGACTTTATAAACTCAGAAGAGATGGCCATAACTGATTTCTATCATGTTTGTTTTAAAAAATATTTCTTCTCTGACGTTCAGATGGATATTCATTTAAGATTTGCTAACCATATCCTTAGATTGCTGCTAAATTACAGCACTGCATTCAAAGAGCAATTAACATTTCTGCAATATCCCATACTAAATGAAGGCTTCCCGTGAAGTATTTAATGTAACTATTTTTAAAAGAATGTTTCTGTTCTGTATTATCTAAATTATAGAAAATACTGATTTTTTTACAGGCTTTAGTATATTGTATTATTCATTTTGACTTTCTTGCCCAAAATTCTTTGTCCCTTAGGTTATGCTAGTTACTGATGATGTAGTACAATGAAAAGGCAGTCTCTCATGTAATTCTACTGCTTAGAAAAACAGTTCTTTTTCGTGATCATAGGCTTAAACAAGAGAAAATTAATTTTCTATGCATAGCTTCCTGTCTTGCTTTGTCAATATCTCAGTTGAAAAGTGAAGTTTTCTGTTCTAGGCTTCTCATAAGGTCCTGTACTGGTGCTAGCTCATACTGGCACAATCTGCACTGTTTTCATTTTACTCAGCTTTCTACTCATCTCTCTCTGTTCTGGTTGTCCTCAGAGATAAATAAGCCCTTTCAGGTAGCCATTCATCTGAACTGTGTTTTAGAGTCTCTTTTCAGATAGGATGAATATATCTAGTGTGCCAATTTTTTTTTTTTTTTCCTACTGCATTTTAAGGAATTGTTGGGTAACTCAAATGTCAACCTTAACACTAGAGACTGACATTGTCAGATGAAAGCCACTCCCTGCGTCCCCATTTCCCTTGATGAGCCTCCTTCCCCAGCCATTCTTGCTGCCATTCTGCAGACACCCAGCAAATCTTTCTAAAACCAGAACTGAAGTTCAACTCTAGAACTGGAATTATCATGTGACCCAGCTGGGAGACCACGGCCATAGGTGAGTGAAGCGCATGGCCAGATGGAGGAGAGAGGACCAGAGCTGAAATGAGGGCCCCAGCTGGATGATGGCCCAGGCTTATGCAGCTCATCCCACTTCATCCTGGGCCCAGCTGTGCAGCAGCACCCTGCAACTCCAGCCTGGGGCATGGGCAGCCAAACCCCCATGGGGCTGGGTTCTGAATCAGGGCCCCACTCCTTTCACTGGGGAACTCTCAAGCTTGTGGTTTGTTTTTAGTGAATTTAAACCCACCAGCCCCACCTCTGTTAGGCATCTAATAACCTCTCACTGCTGTTTTCATCGCCTCTTTTCACTGAACGTGTCTAGTGTTCTCCAATGTTAATATCAGTTAGCAATGTACACTGGATGTCTGCCTAATAAATTGCACATAAAAAATACCAATTTTTTTGACTGTAAAGTTACAAATTTATTTTTAATTTTCAAAGTTTATTTTTTTTTCTTCCCAGTTTTAACTTGTCCATATATGTTCCCTGAAGACTTTTGCTCTTCCACTTCTCTACTATTCAGGAAAAACACAAACACTATATTGTACGATGCTGTCTTTATAGAAGTGCAATTAAGCCTGTCAGTAGTACAAATGGAAATGTTACTGATGGACTATATATATGAAAACATCACAAGGATAATGCCCTGCAATGTCAGCTCTTATGCCTCAGTGACAAAGCACTCTAATAATAGTTATCTACAGAGATGTATTGTACACTCCAGTGAGTTAACAAATTCTAACCCGCAGACCCTAAAATAGAAGAACAAGAGAAACAATTTTCTCTATTTGTTGAACTCCCTTCTGCTGCTTCTAGTAACTCTTCATTTGCTTTGAAACAACTATTCCCACTGCATCTGGTAGAAATAACTCATCAGCAAATATTATTATTGTTTCCTTTAATAGAAGTTAAATAACATTCTGAGGAGTGTCCAAGGTGTATTAGTTCCCAAGTTAGGAGTAAATCATGTTAAAATCTTCTTAAGGAACAAAATTAGCACCAGTATCAATATCTTATCATTTTACCTTTTTGTTTTAAATTAACTCAATTCTAGAAATAATTAGTGAGATGCAGTGTGACTCAAATAGCCAAGTCATATTCAGCAACAAATGCAGATATGGAAATAATACACTTTTCTGTTTGTTAATTAGTTTGTAAATCAAACAATTTTCAGAGAAACAAATTAAAAAAGCTGTTTTAAAGAAAAAACAATATAGGAATAAACACAACAAGAGTATATTAAATGTTAGTGTGCACCAAAAATTCTGAAATTCATTGTGCCGCATGGTATTGATATTTGGATGTTCTGCATTTGACTTTCTAAGGGAAACGTCAGGATGTTAAAAACTGTAAAAGATGCAAAAAGTGCTTTGAGGGATAAACCTGCTACAGTGAGCATGATGATGACTTCTACCTACAGAGGTTATCAAAATACTGAGAGGTAACTTCACAATGGTATGTAAATATCCTCACTCTAAGAGAACGAGATACCAAGGTTTATAAAAATCTATCAAGAAAGAGGAAATAAGTACTGGAAGCTTAAACTGAATTTTCAAATATAAAGCTAAATGATAATTTTTTATAAACAAAAATAATAAATGATTGTAATAAAATAGCCAGAAAAGTGTTAGATCTTCATATACTTTGATGCCTGAGAACTGGATATATTTCCAAAAGATATGCTCTAGACAAATAAAAGGGCAAATTCTATGGCCTGTGATGTATAGAGGAGGTCAGACACAATTACTGAGTATTCTCTATTGTCCTTTCACTTTATGACTCTGTTTTACTTTTTATTTATTATTATATATATAATATATAAAATATATTATAAATAAATAATATTTATTACTCCCTTACTTGATAAGTAGGAACTTGCAAGGTGCAGACATCTATTTATGAATCCAGTTGCAGCAACAAGAACTATAGAAAATGCAGAAAAGAAAGAAGGAATAGTAATAGAAAGATAGCTATGGTACTTGAATGCTGCAATTTATCATGCATAGATAAACAAGGTGACAATATCAAGGAACATCAGTTATACATTCCTACTATACTTTTACCTCTAATGTATATTTAATATGATGTATTAAATTGCATTATCATGTATTTAATTTCACAAGACTGTTGCCTCGTTCACTGTGGGCACAAAATTGTGAAGGAAGTAGCTGAGCTAAATTTAATTTCATCCTAACTATTTAATAGGTTGTTCTCTGCCTTTTGCATAGTTTATCAACAAATCTGCATGCAGAGTACTTAAGTTATTCTCAGTAATATCTTTGGGTTTCTAAAGTGTTTTCCTTATTAATCAATTTGCTTCAGATTTTTATTACGGGAAATGCAAATATAATTTGGACAAAAATTAATTTTTAATCTAAAGGATTATTTTGCACTCATATGAAGTGAGTATCACATATTTTGCTTGTTATTCAAATTATCCACTCAATTAGGTAGGGTCTTGTGGATTGTTTTTTTTAATCATGTGAATAAAAAGATTTTGAAAATAAGTATGAGGGATTTAACCTCAATTGATGATCTGCCCTTATCCCATGAGGCTGCAAAACAAATACAACAGTGAAATTTTGGGGAGCAGTTTAGAAATGTCTGTTTATTGGCTGAACATACACATGATAGTTGGTATAAATAATGAGCAAGAGAGAATATAGTGAGTACCAATGACGAAAGGCAGGAAAGTGACTGGGAATATCTCTCATGGAATTATCATAGGCAAACCATGCTTGACCAAACTAATAGCTTTCTGTGACAAGGTGACTGGCTTTGTGAATGAAGAGAAAACAGAGGATGCTGTCTACTTGACTTAATGGTGTGGTGTTGTTCAGATAGGTAAACTATACAATAAATGGACCACTGGTCATTGCAGTGCAGTACAAAGTCCATCTAGTGACCAGTAATGAACAGAATTCCTCAGGAGCTGGTAAGCAGGTAATTATTAATGGCTTTATTAATGATATGAACAAGGTGATGGAGTGTACCCACAGAAAATTTGAGGACAGTAAAAAACTTGAGATCTGTTGAATATGGTGGGAGAAACGATCACTATTCAGCTGGACCTTGGCAGTCTGTAGAAATAGTTTGAGAGTAATTTCAATTTCAGCAAAGGCAAATGCAAAATTCAGGTCCAGAGATGGAATAATCCCGTTTCTGCATGGGCCAGGCACAGAGTACAAAGCAGTTTTGCAGCTTTGTCCACGTGAATAAGATGAACAGGATTCAGCAATGTCCCTTTGAGGTGTAGAAGGCCAACCTCAGACTCAGCAAGAGTGTAGTGAGCAGGGCTACAAGAGAAATGATACTTCCCCTCTGTTCGGCACTTGTGAGACCACATCTAGAGAGCTGGGTCTAGGTTCAGGCTCCCCAGAAAAGACAGAGGTTGACAAACTGGTGTGAAATCAGTGGAGGCTTACCAAGGTGAATGGGGGCCGGGAGCCCATAATGTGTGGCTGAGAGAGCTAAGTTCAACTAGTCTTAAAAAGAGAAAACTGGGAGAAGAGGATCTTATTGCTGTCTTCAGTTACCCAGTAAGAGGCCATAGAGAAAACAGAGCTGGACTCTACTCTGAGTTGCATTGAAGAGGTAAGAGAAAACAACGCAAGATGCAGCAAAACGAATTCTGATTAGATGTAGTAAAAACTAACGTTAATAGTGAGGGAAGTCAAATACTGAAGCAGACTGGCCAGAGAGGCTGAGGAATCTCCATGATTGGAAATTTTCAAAACTCAGCTGAAGAACAGTATTTAGTACTGGTCTAGTTGGTCCTGGTTTGAGTGGAGATTGAACTGGATGCTTTCCAGAGATCCCTTCTAAATGGAATTATTCTGTGATTCTGTATTACCCAGCACCATGGAACATTGTCTTCAAGTGCAGATCTTCAAGAAATATTCTACCATTTTTATTTTAAAAAAACAATAAAAAGAGGATCAAAAAGAACAAATCTTAAAGTATTACCTTTCAGAAGTTAGCCAGCGATTAAGTAACAAGCTTATATTTTCAAGAAGTTAGTGAAGAGCATTTTTAATTTAATTACAGTTTTGGCTAAAATTTGGGAAAAATGGCTGAATTAGAATATTTTACTTCTCTGCTGTTCAGGAAGTAAGGCTTCACATGTATGTTTTGCAAGTAAGTAGAAAACTGCTTTGTTTTTAATCAAAATATGTGATAACACAAAACTGGGAGGAGTGGCTGACACTCCAGAAGCCTGTGCTGTCATTCAGGGAGACCTGGACAGGCTGGAGAGGTGGGCAGAGAGGAACCTCATGAGGTTCAACAAGGGCAAGTGTAGGGTCCTGCACCTTGGGAGGAATAACTCCATGCACCAGTACAGGTTGGGTGTCGACCTGCTGGAGAGCAGCCCTACAGAGAAGGACCTGGGGGTGAGTCCTGGAGGACAGCAAGTTGACCATGAGCCAGCAACATGCCTTTGTGGCCAAGAAGGCCAATGGTTTCCTGCGGTGCATTAAGAAGAGGGTGGCCAGCAGGTTGAGGGAGGTTCTCCTCCCCCTCTACTCTGCCATGGTGAGGCCACATCTGGAGTACTGTGTCCAGTTCTGGGCTCCCCAGTTCAAGAGAGACAGGGAAATACTGGAGAGAGACCAACAGAGGGCCACAAAGATGACGAGAGGACTGGAGCATCTCTCTTATGAGGAAATGCTGGGAGACCTGTGGCTCTTTAACCTGGAGAAGAGAAGACTGAGAGGGGACCTTATCAACACTTAAAAATATCTAAAGAGCAGGTGTCAAGACGATGCGGCCAGGCTCTTTTCAGTGGTGCCCAGTGACAGGATGAGGGACAATGGGCATAAACAGGAGCACAGAAAGTTCCACCTGAACATGAGGAGAAACTTCTTTCCTTTGAGGGTGGCAGAGCACTGGAACAGGCTGCCAGGGGAGGTTGTGGAGTCTCCTTCCCTGGAGATATTCAAAACCCACCTGGACGTGATCCTGTGAACCTGCTCTAGGTGAACCTGCTTTAGCAGGGGGGTTGAACTAGATGATCTCCAGAGGTCCCTTCCAACACCTACTAGTCTGTGATTCTGAGACTCTGTGATTCTGTGTTTGGCCATTTCTGACAGATGGGAGGAATCCGGCTTTTGCAGTACCTTTCCTTATTGAATCAGAGAGCACTCAGATGGTTGGCTAGCAGCTGATGCTTTCATAGTCAGTGAAGTTAATTTAGGTCTTGCTGACCAAACTGTCATGCACAACAATCTATTTCATTAATACTTCCGCTCTCTACTGTTACAGCAGCTGTGAAACTATACTGCTTTAGTCTCTGATAATCTAGTTTTGGATTAATACCCTGCAGAAGAACAAATTCCGAAACTCTATAGACAAATGAATTAAACAACCTGACAAAGTGAAGGAAGAAAAACACAAGCACAGCCTTGGAATGTATCATTGTTAACAACGGGACACATTTCTGGTTTAATATCTTTTTCTGCAGAGACCCATTTGAGGATGATAACAGTATATTGCATTTTTCATTATTAACAGTGCTGAGATTCAACTTACTCAAAACTGTTAGTTTATCCTCTGTTTTGTTTTTTTTTTTTTTTTTTCTCTCTTCTTCAACTCATTGAAAATTCCTCAGGAGAGCATGATTTTCTTGTGTATTCTTGTGTTTCCTACTATAGTTTTGCTACCCAATTCCTTTTCAACAAAGCCTGCTTAGAATACATGTGCCTCAAGAAAATTAGGAAACTCCTCTAGTAAAAGGAATTCACCAGAATTTGTGAATAGAAAAAACATTTTAGGTTCTTCTTGATTAATGCTTGGAGCTGCTCATAAAAAGCTAAACCAGCAAGCTCAATAGGTAAACTTGTATTGGATATGACTTAAAGCAAAAAAAAATAATATAAAAAAAATGGATTATACCTGCAATGAACAGCAAATTTTGGGTAAGAAGAAACCTGGAAAGAGGTTTTAAACTGTGAAATTGGCTATGGTTGTCTCTTTCTTCTGGATTTTTTTCCTGGAATTTTACATCAGTTCTTTCTAAGGAAGTCCATTTACATGTGATAACATCTTACTCTTGTTATTTTTCTTAACAGATAAAACCCAGAAATCTCTGAATATTTATTAACCACATATATCATGGTTTGTAAGTGTCTGTCCTCCCACATGATCTGTAAAACTTGAGCTCTGATAGTGATTTGGTTTGAATTCTAAGGTTTGAAACAAAGGTAATTTGTGGGAGGACATTTATGAAATAGGGGACATGTGAAAAATCCAGCCTTTCCAGAGAATCCGAGCTGGGACGTACCAGAACTGCTGAAAGCATAAACAACTTCTGGTGCAGGGAGCATGAACATCTTACAGGTGCAGGAGAAGAGACAGCCGCCGTTAATGACGTAGTTTTAATTTCTTGAAGAAGATGGGTGTGAACATTTGTGAACATGACTTGAACATGACTCGTAATGTGGCCAATCAGGTTGGACTATGGCCTGTTATTTGCGATGAAGCCAATCAGTATTTATTGGGTGTGGTCGAGGGTTATAAATTGCACTGGAAACACGGAAATAAAGGTTCACTTGTTAGATCACATTGATCGTGTCAGTGTCCTCACGCAGCTCCTGCAGTAATTATAAGATGATAGTCCCACGAATAAAAGAAAAAATTAGGCTGGCTGAGGTGTTACAAAAACATCAGATTTCCGTGGTCTAAATTATTTCACTACAGACATATCAGTATCATTAAGTGCTTGATCGTGATCAAGCAGCTGATTCTTGTACAGGAATGTTTCTCTTCACCCTAGCTGATAAGGATGAAGATGACTGTATAATTCTTCATTATACTCCATCATCATAACTGAGGCCTATTGACTAACAGTAAGGTCATATGCTTCTTCAAAGATCCTAAATATGCAGCCTATGTTGCTCCAAGAAACAAGTGCTATTAGGAACAATACTTGTGTTTGGTATGTGTATGGGCTAAGTCACAGTTCAAGATACAGAATTGGGAATGCTGATTCCCAAGGAACAGTGCTTTCTTCTGCATTAAATATTTACTGCTTGCTGTTTTTTCATTATTTTTTTTTTTCAAGGAGGAACTTAAAAAGGGGATTGTTACATCTACTGAGCCTCAGAGCAACTTCTGCAGCCAGCAAGCTTCCCACATAAGACCTCAGAACTTCAGTGTCATTAGCACTAAATGGTGACACTTTCACCTTGCTTTCACAACCCCTCCAACTTTTTGGGTTTTTTTTTTAAACTTTCTGATGCTTCACCAAATCAGAATGATTGAGGCTGAAAGGGACCTCTCAAGGTGATCTGGTCCATCCCCCTGCTCAAGAAGAGATATCTAGAGCTGGTTGCCCAAGCCTATGTCCAGATGGATTTTCAATGTCTCCAAGGTGGGAGACTACCACATCTCTGGGCAACCTGTTCCAGTGCTCAGTCACTCTCACAGTAAAAAAATATTTCCTGATGTTCAGATGACCCTCCTGTGTTTCAGTTTGTGCCCACTGCCCCTGGTCCTGTCACTGGGCACCACTGAAATGACCCTGACTCTGTCTTCTTCACTCCCTCCCTTCAGGTATTTGTAGACATTGATGAGATCCCCCATGCACCTTCTCTTCTCCAGGACAGAGTGTGCCAGCTCTTTTAGCCTTTCCTTGTATGTGAGGTGTTCCTGTCCTTTAATCATTCTGTGGCCCTTCATTGAACACTCTCCAGTACGTCTTGTACTGAGGAGGTCAGAACTGCACCCAGCGCTCCAGGTGTGGCCTCACCAGTGCTGAGTAGAGAGGGAGGCTCACCTCCCTTGACCTGCTGGCAACACCCTTTCTAATGCAGCTCAGGATAGCATTAAGCTTTTTTGCAAGGTTTTTGTTGAATGTGGTGTTCATCAAGACCTTTAGGTTTTTTCTGGAGAGCTGGATGGACTTTCCAGCTGGGTGGCCACCAGCATGAACTGATGCATGGGGTTGTTATTCTCCAGGTGCAGGACTTTGCACCTTTCCTTTCTGAACTTTATGAGGTTCCTGTGAGGTCATTCCTCCAACCTGTCAACATCCCTCTGGATGACAGCATGACTCCCTGCCATATTAGACATTCCTCCCAGTTTTATGTCATATGCAAACTTGCTGAAGGTACACTCTGCCCTGTTATCCAGATCATCAATGAGAATGTTAAACAATATTGGACTTAGTTCTGACCCCTGGGGTACACCACTTCTATTCTACAATCAAAAACAATGTTCAAATGCTTCTACTTCAGTAATAGTGTAGTTATTTAAAAATATCTCTGGTAAATTAAGTCTAAGGGAAGGATGATCTTCTAGAAGCAAAATATAATTTTTGATAGGTGCCCAGTGTCAATGATAAAATACTAAATGAACTTTTTCAGATAATATATCTTACCTTTACCTAGTGAGTGTCAGTTAGCACTGAGAAGGATTTTTCATGCATTTTGGAAAGCAAAAAGCTGAAAAAGCCACTGACAAGTTGTGGATAGGCACTCCATAGTCAGATAAATACAATAGGAATTACAAACACACTTCTTAGGCTTCAAACTGTTAATGTGTGACTGTCATCTGAGTGTACGACAGCTAACAGCACTGTGGGACACTAGAGTTTCTGTATGTTTTAGCATAGATAACAGCTTTGGGTTTAAGCGTTGAAAATACATTTAAGGGTGTTCTTCCAGCGTGACTAAAACAGACATGAATCTGAAGGGAGCTAGAGACAAAAATTGAGAAGATTTGCAAAATTCATATTTTTTAACTTATAGAGCAGAACTCCTTAGATATGCTTCACATGTTATCCTTTCAAAGCAGAGCTTTTTACACATGCTGATGAAAAATTTGAGAAGAAAATTCCTGTCAGGACTTTCTTCACTTTCTGCACAGAAGGGAGGGAAGCACTTGTCCAAGCTGCCTCCAAATACATTTTTGTTGTCTTATGCAGATCAGATCTCCATTCCATGAAAGTGGGAATTACACAGTGCACTCACAAATAGATAGTAGCTAGCTTCATGTCTGTAACACACAAACACAGACAAATGCACACCATCAATTATTTTTTCATTCCCTCTCCCTGTTAAATGCAAACTTAGCACTCCTACCTCCACCTATTTAGGATTATTGCACTTGCATCTTCCCGTTTGTTTTTATTCCCATCTGCTCTAGTTTCAGGAGTCAGTATTCTCCCGCTTCCTTTGTAAAGAATGCAAAGGAGTCTCAGACAGCAGTTGAAAAGTGTGATGCTGAAGAAGATTATATAAAAGGAGGGTGAATACAGATGGGAGTTATTGAGGTTAGACAATTATTACATGAACGTGCTCTATTATGATCAGAAGCAGAAAGCTCTTGCACTCTTAAACCATGAAGACCTTGCCATACTGCTAAATGAAACATGGCTAAGCACAAACACAGGCTGGGCAACGAGTGCATTGAGAGCAGCCCTGCGGAGAAGGACTTGGGTGGTGAAAAACTGAATGTGAGCCAACAATGTCTGCATGCAGCCCCCCCAAAAAATTAAATCCTGGGCTTCATAAAAAGAAATGTGAGCATGTTGATGGAGGTGATTCTGCCCCTCTACTCCGCTCTCATGAGAGCCCACCTGGAGGCCCTCAGCATGAGACAGACATGTACCTGTTGGAACAAGTCCAGAAGACGGCCGTGTGGTGGGTTGACCCTGTCTGGATGCCAGGTGCCCACCAAAGCTGTTCTATCACTCGCCTCCTCAGCCGGACAGTGGTGGGAAAATATAACGATAGGCTTATGGGTTGAGGTAAGGACAGGGAGATCACTCAGCATTTACTGTCACAGACAAAACAGACTCGACTTGGGGAAAAAAGTAGTTTACTACAAATCAAATCAGAGAAGAGTAATGAGAAGTAAAACTAAATCTTAAAACACCTTTCCCCCACTCCTCCCTTCTTCCCAGGCTTAAATTTATTCCCAATTTCTCTACCTCCTTCCCCTGAGCAGTGCAGGGGGATGGCAAATGGGGGTTGTGGTCAGTTCATCAGACCTTGTTTCTGTCTCTCCTTCCTCATCAGTGGAAGGAGTCCTCACACTCTTCCCCTGCTCCAGCATGGTGTCCCTCTCGTGGGAGACAGTCCTTCATGACTGCTCCAGTGTGAGTCCTTCCCATGGGCTACAATTCTTCATGAACTGCTCCAGCATGGGTCTCCTCCCTGGGGTGCAGTCCTTCAGGAACAGAGTGTTCCAGCATGGGTCCCCCACACGGTTATAAGTCCTGCCAGCAAACCTGCTCCAGTGTGGGCTCCTCCCTCCATGGGTCCACAGGTCCTGCCAGGAGCCTTCTCCAGAATGCGCTTCCCATGGGGCCACAGTCCCCTTTGAGCACATCCAGCTGCTTTGGCATGGGGTCCTCCACGGGCTGCAGGTGCTATCTGCTCCACGGTTAACTTCCATGTGCTGCAGGAGGACAGCCTGTTTCACCATATTCTTCACCACAGGTTGCAAGTGAATCGCTGCTCTGGCACTTGGAGCACCTCCTCTCCCTCCTTCTTCACTGAACTGGGTGTCTACATAGTGGTTACTCTCACATATTCTCACTCCTCTCTCTGGCTGCAATTGCTGCTGCACAGTACCTTTTTCCTTTTCTTAAATACATAATCCCAGAGGTGCTACCACAGTCACTGATGGGCTCAGCCTTAGCCAGTGGCAGGTCTGTCATGGAGCCAGCTGGCATCAGCTGTATCAGACATGGGGGAAACATCTAGTAGCTTCTCACAGAAGTCACTGCTGTAGCCCATCTCCCGCTACCAAAACCTTATGATGCAAACCCATTACAGGCCGTGAAGATGATCAAGGCCTGGAGTATGTTCCCTACAAGGACAGACTGAGAGAGTTGGAGTTGTTCACCCTGGAGAAGAGAAGGCTCTGGGGAGACCTTATAGCGAGTGGCCTTCCAATACTTCAGGGGGGCCTACAGGAAAGATGGGCAGGGACTCTTTTTCAGGGTGGGTAGTGATAGGATGAGGAGTAACAGTTTCAAACTGAAAAAAGGGAAATTTGGATTAGATATTAGTATTAGGAAGAAATCCTTTACTGTGAGGGTGGTGAGGCACTGGAACATGTTACCCAGAGAAGCTGTAGATGCCCCCTCCCTGGCAGTGTTCAAGGTCAGGTTGAATGGGGCTTCGAGCAACGTGGTCTAGTGGAAGGTGTCCCTGCCCATGGCAGGGGGGTTGGAACTAGATGATCTTTAATGTCCCTTTCAACCCAAACCATTCTATGATTCTATGAGTTTAAGCATTGGAGCGCTGGACATCTGTATCATTGTGTTGGCAGTGTTTCCATGGTTTTAGCTTTTCCCAAAAAAACCCCTGAAATGGCAAAGGCCATGGGTTATTCCCGGTCGAACAAGATCACTCAAAGATCAATTTTTTTATGCTCCTCCATGCTGCCATAGCACGCTTCTTTTTTTTACCTTCGTGCCATATCTCAGAGCATTTAAAACATAGCAGACATATCTTTTTAAACTATGAAAATACTTCACTGATAGGCTGTAAACAACCTTTTCATTATTTCAGACATTACTGCAGAAATTAAAGCACCATTTAAATAACTTACAGACGGCAACAGTTATGTCTTGGGGCCGTGGTGACACTGTATAGAGCCTGAGGACAAGGAATGGGCAATATGGTCAGTCTGACACAATCTGTTGAATGGCTTTTTTGTTATAGTGTAGATGCAAAGAAAAGTGTATAAAAGCTATGTATAGAACAGCAGTATAGGATGTTCACAAGGACTAGAGAAAGCTTGTTCCTCAGGCCTGTTCTAGACTTTTGTTCTGTAAACAACCTGTTAGATCAGCTGAGAAGCCTCACTCAGGATGGAAAATACCTTTAAGCAATCCCACTCCTCCCTTCTTCACCTGTGGAACAGAAGGCAAGAAGCTGATCACAAGAGGTGAACTTCAGTGTCTTCTCCTCCCCACACATCAGGGGACAGGAGTGTCCACAACAGGATCTCAGTAAACAGTGCAACAGGACTGGTAGACCTAGCTGGCATCAGCAATTCTTTTTATGTAGATTCACAGCAGTGAGCAGTGGAGCTCTTGTTGGTATTTTGATGAGGCAGTTGTTTCTTTGTTGCTTTGGAGGAAGTGCAAGACTTCTGTTGAATTTGTTAAGTTTAAGCTCATAATACAAAGGTCAAACTTCTAGGACAGTATTGAAACATCAAAAGTATTATAACCTGATCTGTGGTTCAGAATAAATCTGTGGAATTTGTTTCAGTACTTTATTGCTTTTGTGGTCTTCAGAAATGCTTAGAGATGGTGTCCTGATCTCATCTCTGACCTTTCTTTTGAAAGAGCACATGCATTGAGAAACATGGATTGACAGGGATTTCTTTTCATCTCATCTCAGCCCTCTTTGGAACTCAAACTATTTGCATTCTTCTTTGGTTTTAATTTAAATTATGTGATCTGATGTCCTGGTTTGGCTGGGACAGAATCACAGCCCAGCCATGCTAGGCAGGCTGTTAGCAGTTTCAAGTCAGCCAGGACAGCTGACCTGAGTTAGCTGCAGGTGTAACCCATCCCATAATTTCATGGTCATTATAAAGGGGGAAAGTTTGCTGGTGAGAGAGAGCTCTTGGGGGATTTTTGCTGGAATTCCTTCTGCTTCTCTTCTGGTTTCTCCTGTGGACTGTTCTCTGGTCAACTGTGATGACTGGGTATTCATTTGGCTAAGTATATCTCTGTTGGTATTAGTGGTGTTTTCATTAAATCTGTTTTTTTCTGCCCATGGTTCTGCTCTCCTTTTTCCCAATTCCTTTTCCCAATTCCCTTTCCTGGCTGGTGAGGGGCTGTTGGGTGATAGAGGAACTGTTATAGTTTATCCATGGATACAGGCTAAATGTAGATATCTAAATAAAAATTATAAAATACTGTATGTCAATTAAAATCTCTTTATTGAAAATAAGTGGTAGACAGAATAAGATAAAATGTAAATCTATATAGTTGGTTAATCGTTTTCAAAGATAACTGTATTCTAAGATTAACAGAAGGGCAGAATTATTTATGAAAAAAAATCTACTTTCAATTCACCTTAACTAAAGCTTCCAAATAATTAAAATTATTCCACTACTTCAGATGTTGAAGTGAAAAGACTTAAGAAAATCAACTTGGTTACGAATCTGTTTTTTTACATTTTTCAGATAATACAGTAAGAGAAAGGTTTCTGGAAATGGGAAAAAGTAAATATGTGAAGTGTCCTGTATACCTTATTATAAAATATACCCATGTGTATGTTTGTTGTGCCCAAACTTTTCCCCTGATAGGTGTGATTAGTCTCAGCTGGTTTTAGCCACTAAATGACTGATAGTCAAGCTTCCTATCTGGTCAAGACTGGCATTTCCAGAGTGTTTCATACTCCACTAGCTCAGATAACTATCTTAAGAAACTGATCACCTGTAATGTTTTCCTCACATCAAGTGTTGAGAAAACCTAGGACAACTTCTTTGGACTAAGCACCTCTTGTTGATGACCACAATTAACTGAGATAAATCCGATTGTTCCTTTTAGTTCCTGAGTTTTTCCTGGCCATGCTGAAACACTTGCAGAAGTGTGATTGCACACAGATAGAAACTTTGTATCAAAAAAATAAAGCATAATGCAGGTGTTGGGTTTGCTTACTCTACTTTCCCTCTTTGTCTTCCAGATGAGTATTCTCCAGTCTGTACATAGTGAGTTTTGCCCTGAATCCCTTTAATAGGTTTAAATTTTTTTCTGATGTGGTTCCATTTTTCTTTACACAAGTCCTATCATATTCTCCCTCTTCTAGCCAGTCAGTCATACCATCTGTTTCTTTCCCTCCTGTATTCCAACTCTTCTCTATTCTTTATTTTTTTCAGGTGTCTTAATACATAATATTGAAGGAGTGCCATCAGGACAGATCTATACCATGTGACAAATATACTAGTAGATGACAGAGCTATGGCATGGGTAAAATACTGGTCTGCAGCCATCCAAATTGTTGAATAGTTAACACAGTTTTGACTTATGCTAACTGGCTTTCTCTTAGATAGCACCTGAACATGCTTCAGAGATGGCATGATGAATAGTTATAGGAAAAAAAAAAGTCTTTGGAGACTTAATACATTTTAATAAATGTATGTCGAGCATATGTTACACAAGAATAAATTACAGAATATAACTTAACCAAATAATGAAAGTTTTTCATGGAAAAAGAAAATAAATAAAATCACATATCCCCCTTTAAAGAACACAACATGGAAAAGAAAGCACATATAGCTTATTAAAGAACACCACAAAGCCAAACTGCAAGTCTTCTGACAGCTGCAAATATTACAAGTGAGGAATCTGTTTCCAAAAGTAATCTTCACCATGATCTTCTTAAAATGTCTGGCTTCGGTTTTTCTTTGTTTTTCTCTGAAAACACATACATACACACACAGAGAACACTGAAAACGTTCAAAAATATAATCCTGAGATGCATACTAAGAATAGAAAGTTTGAACCAGGTGGTTCAGTTTGGAAAATTAAATAAAAACTCAGAAGAGGTTTTTTTCTTGGAAATAATGGATAATGTGCTGCTGTCAGGTATTACACTTGTAAATTAATTACATAGTACTTAATTTTGGTGAAACTTTATGGTAAACTCTTAAACTGTAACTGTCTGGAGTGAAAGAAGATTTTCAATTTACAATCTGCAATTTAAGCAGAGATATTTGTCAAGTTTAATAATTTCTGTTCAGCCCATGTTAACTTCTGCAGTTTGAATGGACAAAATATTTGTAATGCAAATAAAATGTGATGACTAGTAATGCAGCATAGAGAATTCTCTGAACTGCTATTGAACTCTGTTGTGGCTCAGAAAAAGTGGACATTATACTTACTGCACATGGCAGTGTTAGTAAAGTAATAGGCATTAAATCTGTCCCTACAAGGAAGGACGAGAGGTTTTATTGATACAAGATAAGTACCTGGGGTTATTCAAGAGTTTTCTTCTTATCAACTTTGAGAAACAGAATTTAAATCAAAGCTGACATAGCTGTACTGAATCAAATTAAGAAAAGCTTTTCTGATGAAGAAATTTCCAAATACTGGCAAATTAGATTAACTGTTCTTATGAATTTGTTATATTATTAAAGGACACCTTTTTAAAATTAAACATGGCTAAAAATGAAATATGCAGTGACAAAAAAAAAAGTCGGCCAGACAAAAGATGGATTCAAGCCTTCAGAGATGGATGTGTGGCTTTAATTGCCACAAAAGCTTGCTTTACAACACGTGATATGTTTATTTTCTTGGGGAAAAAAAAAAAAAGACCCAAAATGAACTAATACAACTCGCAGAATAAAACTCACAAGATCTGGTTTCCTAACACTTCTGTCAGCTGAAAATTTATGATTTGCTGCAGGGTCACAAAGGAACGACTTCAGACTGTGAAACTATCATAGAATAGTTTTGGTTGGAAGAGACCTTCAAGTTCGAGATCCAACCCTTGTCCTAGCTCCATCAACACCACTAAACCATGTCCCTAAGTACAACATCTACACATCTCTTAAACACCTCCAGGGATAGTGACTCCACCACCTCCCTGTGCAGGCTGTTCCAATGCCTGACAATCATTTCAGTAAAGAAATTCTTCCGAATATCAATTTAATTTAGGAATTTTTGCAGTTTATTAATAATTACCAGTTTTAGTGGGGAATATAAATGGATTAATCTATATATATAGATGTTAAATACTTTTTTAAAATACCTAATCAAAATCAGTATTCTCTTTAATTTTTAAATAGAAACAAAGGCTGAGATGCTGCAAATGTTAACAAACAAAATAACTGAATTTCACATTTGAAGACCTAGTGATAACTTGGTTGTCTGTTGACCATGGAAAAAAAAACATAATGTGTCTAGCTTCGTTACTTCCTTGTCATTTTATTCCCCCTTGTCCTTTACGTAACTACAGAAAAGCTTTTGTATATCAGACATGTACACTACCGAATGGGTGTCCTTTATTTGTGAAATTTTACACCAACACCCTTGGCTCTCAAGCTGTAGTAGATATAAAATTGTACAAGTGAGCACTCAAAATGTAATCTTTTGAGGTTGTCTTCTATTGCTTCCCGCTTATTACTCTAGTTTATTCTCTGAGGTTCCTGGAATTGGATGTTTTGTCAGCTCTGTGCCTTCATTTTTTTTCATTTATTTTGGTATCTGTCACTTCTGGTTTCTCCTATTCTTTTGAATGCATATAAAGCTTATCTTCCCTTTTTATGCATGCTAGAAAAACAAATGTGAGCCAAGCCAAGGTTTGTCAAAACGTATTTTTGGACTCTCGGCATAGTAGCAGCACATCACTATGAGAAAGTAGTTTTATACCTCTTTGACAATGTCTCTGGAAGTTGGAGCAGATTGGTTTATATTAAACAAAGCACTAATTGATAATAAAAACTTTATTATTACTAAACAAATCTGATATAAAATAAATTCTACCTATAGTCTGACTTAAATGATTTCTTTTTTGCTTTCAGATTACTTAACTAAATGCTCTAATTTAGTTTATGGAAAACAACCTTCTGCCAGTCTTAAGAAGCTCACCTTTTAAAAATTTAATTATAGAAAAGAGTATGCTCTTCATAACAAAAAGAAAAAATGTTATGGCAAAATGGTGTACAGGTTTTAATACAAAAATACCAGCTTCACTTACCATGCAAAGGACCACAACCTAAACTTAAGATATTTGTCTGCTAATCTATGTCTATCTCTCACTACATGTGTGAATGCATGGACATACATGTTCCAGAGGTGGAGTACAGTTCAGTACTATAACTGGGGTTACCAGTGGTTTTACACCTTAGCAGCTGTTGTATGCCTGCAGACAGGCCATACCAACCTCTGAGTTCTTCACAACTACCACAGCGGAGAGCCTTACCTTTGTGGTGAGTTACTTAGGTTATTCTCTTACTTACACCCATTGTTTTACATCTTGAAAGGTTATTTATTCATTCCCAATATTTTTTCTTCTGTTGTTTGCTCTATGTCATCAAACTAGCTTATGGATTTCAAGCACTATGCTTGTCACCGGTGGTGGCAGATTTCTTCAAAGCACAGCCACAGTCAGCTGCTTGTAATGCACAAGAGAATAATTTTACCACTCAACTTTGTGTTTAATCTGCATGCTCAAGGAGAATGTCTGATATGTGAATACATGACACTGACACCTGAAGAGAGATGAAGTCCTCTTGAGCATTGTGAATATCTTTTTCTTTTTATATTGTCAGGTTTAGGCAATTTCAGTGGGCAGCATAACTCTTCATCCATAACTGAGATTTCTAAGAGTTTGGGTATCTCAGTAAAGAAAAGGCTAGTGGGGATGCTGATTTGACTGTATTTGCCTTGGTTACAAGATGGTGAAGAGGTAATCCTCCATCAGAGCAAATGTATAGTCTATCAGAATCCAAGCAACACAGCTTCACGCTGTGTTCCTAGTTACACCATTTGCAGAGGAAATTCTTGTAGATCTTTAGCAAAGTAGGTATTGTGGGATCCTTCTCCAGGTGATTCTTGTAGAATAGTAGTGCTTTTAATGACAGCAAGAAAACAAACACTCAATGGAAAAGACAAACAAAAAACCTCACACCAAAACCCACAACAGTTTCTTCTTTCTTCAGAGATATTCTGTATAACTGCTTACAAGATCCCTCCTTCCTTTTTTTTCAACGTCCCTAAGAATCAGAAGAATCTGTGCTTAGGAGGACTTTGAAGGACGCTTCACTCTTCTATGAGAAGAAAAATGGAAGTACACAGATGGAAGCGCACCATGGATACAGCCAGATCAACTCCCACCCCTCCAAAAAAACCCATCCAACCTCCACTTTCCCCAGTTGTACTTTCGTATATGATATACCCTACTGTGTACTTAAATTGTATGGTGCGTTTCATAGAATAGTCCCTGGTAAGTTACCCACCTTTAAATTCCTGCCCTCTCCCTATGCCAGGTGTTATACTAAAAATACCGCCAAACTCACAAAGACAAAAAATGCCAAAATGGTGCAAAATGCATTGGTAAAACTCTATGACTGTATTTATTCATTTATCTCTTTATTAAAGGAGTACTGTTTTCTTCCAGGATCACCCTGTCTGTGATTCTAAACTGACCTATTTTTTCTAAGTTGTGAGACCTTTATGACATGCCATGGCTCAAAGTATCAGAGTATCACTTGCAAAAAGCAATGCTCATGCCTTGGGTGGATTGATTTTGATCTTGGCAGCAAGTCTGATAAAGATTGATTCCAAGAGTTTTTTGACATTGGGGGTTACAGGCACAATAATTCAGAAGGTCAAAGGTATCCGACCTGGTCTTTGTCTAATATGTTTTCACTGTATACCACAACCCTTCATTTTTTGTCATTGTCAAAATCTTTGTAATTCTTATTCTATTGCCAAAGTAAATGTCATTAATAGCAATGAAGTAGAAAAATATTTTTCTTTTATGTATATGCTTATTATAAATGTCTACAATACACTTGACAGTTGAAGGATGATCTATTGATTTCTTCTCTAACTTCAACTGTAAAACTTCAAGGCAGCTGGCTGGCTAAGCATTTGTAGATTCAAGGTGGGTTGCCTCTATGGAAGAAATGGATTTTCTTTTTCTCTCTGATGAGGCTGTTGTTCAGACAAAGTTAATAACATGCTACAGCAGCATTTAAAATTTTTCAACACTACTGTACATCTCTGTCCAAACTAAAATAAACTGTATTAAGACAGAACCCCATTGTTTTATATTCAGTCTTTGATACTACTTACAAAATCGTGTATCCATTTTCTTTACTTTCCTTAGGATAAAAAGACTTTTTATAAAGAGTGCATTATAAAAGTGTCTTTGAAACAATTATTAGGCTTTACAGAAGGAGTGTGGAACTAATTTTACTTCTTAACTTCAGCTGAGTGGTTATAGGACAGGACATTTTGGGCTCTATTTTGGTTTCTAAAACAATTTTGTCGTATAGGTCTTGTCAAAAGTCTTGAATTAGGTTTCATCATACCTAAATTTATCCCTAAAAATTTAAGTATCTAATACAGACTCCCTTTCCAGTCTAAGGAGAAACCCCTGTATTCTGAACAGAAACTCATGTGGTCTTGGGCATAGCGAAATAAGCTAAATACATTACCTAAATCTACTGTAGAAAACACAGTTACTATCTGTGTTGCAGACTATTTTTCATGGATCCTGACAAGAAGTAATGAAATAGTGCTTTTCATTCTGTAGATCTCCAAATAACCTGTAGATAAGCAATAACTTGATAACTGGTTGTGATAACTGATTTTCAGTGTAGGATGTGTTGGCCAGGAAAACAAGTGAACGTATATGTGTCTCCTCTGACCTTTAAATTCTGAACTCTTAATATTTCCATTTTGGAAAAAAGTACTTCTACCCACTACAAAACCAACTGCTGCAATTCAGGGCCAAGGACTGATATCAAAACCCATCAGTGTTAGATTAAGTAGAACAGAAACTGTAATAGCTTAAAACATCTTGACTGTGCTAGTCTAGGCTGGATTCATATACGTTCCCAGCAAAGCCGGAAATAATAAGTTGACTTTACAATTCTAGTTTCTGAGAAGCATTGATATTTCATATAATAAAATGGTTCCTTTGCAAAAAAGCACAAGTCTATATCAGTTAATGATTGAAAAGGCACTGTTAGGAGGAGTCAGAAGATGATCGTAGGTGTGCAGAAATCCGTACAAATATGGTACTGATTATTTGCTTTTTATTGGAAGTACTAGAGGATATAAATCAAAATCTTTATTAAATATGTCATATACATTTATAAGCTTAGCACCTCTTGCTTCTATTTAAAATATTACCAGTTATTAAACTAACATTTACTTGATGCTTGTGCTCATGCACATACATATATTTTGCTGTAAGCAGGATGGCATAAATCGGCATTTCTTAGAGCTTTACGTTTATATGCAATTATCATGTCCTCACCCCTATTTCAGCCAGTCTCACACTAGAAATAATCTAGAATATATTGTCTATATTTCAAAGAAAGCAACAGGTTTTTTAGACACATATAAATATGTGGCTTCGGTTGCAAGAACAATTGTGTCTTAGATATAGTTTTTTCAAAAAATATCATACAAAGAAACTCTGTTCTATCTACATTGTCACTATGACTGCAAAAGTCTTGCTGTTAGCTATATTTCAGATGCAAGTTTGCAATAATCCCAAAATTTTCCTCTGTGTTCTGTGTCAGTTTTGAAACTAGCATTGTTACAAGTGAAATAAAAACAGAAAATTACTCTACCAACTGCTGCTAATTAAACAAAAGAATCAAATTAACAAACTTTTGTCTGATGAAGACTTCTATCCTGAAACATTTATTGTTTGTATTAGATTCTGTTTCCCTCAAAGCAATTGAGGTCCCATATCATCCTTGGATGACAGTTTCTCATCTGTGGCAACACGTTTTATAATTCTCAGGTCGAAGTTGATTTCAGTGTGAATGTTTTCTCACCCATCTGGTCAATGTTATCCCATGTGCAATTTCTTGCTCTTCAGTGGCCTTGTAGCAGAGAACCAGCAGGTGTATATGTGGTCTCATTAGCCTGAAAGACTGCATAATGTCTTTTTTTATTCTGATCTATGTTCTGTCTCTCCTCTCTCTCCTCTTTTCTCTCTTTTTTCCTCTCTTCCTTTAAAGATGTTAAGTTCCCATAATGCTGCATAGCTTAGGAAGATATAATTGCAGAAGGGCCAACATTTATAGAATATTTGTTCCTATTAAAGTTGGTATTTATGTTTGGACCTTGAGTGCTATTTCACCTTAATCCACATTGAGGAGATTTGCAAAGCTTAGTCACTCCCCTCTCCCCACAGGTGGGACGTGACAGTATGTCCCAGGTCCATTTCCTTTTCTAGTTGATTGCAATGCGTGCAGGCAAGTTGCAAGCTGAAAATGGAACTCAATTGTCAACTTAAATTATTTTCAGGTCACTCACCAGATGTTACCATATATCCTTATGCCTGTGTTTTGCTTTTCTCTTCCTCTGTTTTCATATGGATATTTACAGATGATTCTTAAAGGAATCTCAAAATACCTCATAAAGTAAAACTTGAATTAGAGAGAAAAATAATGTTTTGATCACAAAAAAAAAAAAAAAAAAAAAAGACACTGACTTTGAACCACAAAATTTAAAACCCCTAATTTAGACACTGCAGTTTTATCCCAGGAACAAAAGGCTGCTGTAAGTCACTCTCAACACTGGAACTGGTGGTCTTAAGGCAGACCTTTTACACTCTTGACAACATGCAATAGAAAACATCAAACAGTACTAAAACCGTGCAGCAATAGATCATTTTTAAAACCTTGCAAAACAACCAAAAATAAAAAGCAGAGTTTGAAAACCTCTTTCTTTTGAAAGTTACTTTTTTATCAGTCATAAGTTATGTTTAACAGCTTCTGAGTGTGAGTCAGATATCACAGACTTAGCAAAAGCAATGTGACCCCAGCAAAATGACATGGTTTATTTCTAGTTGGTATTTGATGTGTTTATGAAACCAAGTGTTGCGACAAGAGTAAGGATGTGACTTTGCCTGTCAGAGTCCTCTCAGAAACTTTCACTGAGGCTGTTTCACAAAGTTGCAAATATAGGTAATTTATTAGGCAACAGATATAACGGTTACAGAATTGACATGATAAATACACTTACCGCAATAGCGCTAATATATTAAATGCTGGCCAAGTTTTCCAGTCATTCTTTGCCAGGGGCAAAGGCACAATTCTTACCAAGAAGGCGTCCCTATCTTGGTTGGAGGAGGAGAAGCACAGCCCATCGACCGTCTCTTCTAGATCTTCAGTCCCTTTCTCCCAATTTTTACCCCATATTCTCTTATTTTTAATCTCTAATTCTTTGTTTCCCCTCCCACAGATTATGCATAGCATGATTTCGATGGAGAGTTGAGTAACATAGTCATATGTGTATAGCATGATCTCTATAATTCTTATTAACATATGCAGGGATGTTAACTGTAATATTAATTTTCTAGATAATTAAGTAAAGGATTCGCTCTGGACATTGTAGCCTTCAAAGTTTTTTTGCTGAAACTATTATTCTGCTTGGTTCCTCACTCTTTAGCTCTTCAGCCTTGCTGCCACAAGGCTCCCTCTTTCATCTGTTACCTCCCCTGGCAAGGTTTGTAGAAGGGAGAAGCAGATACCAGCATTCTCAACCTTTTGCTGTTTTTTGCCAGATAAGCAAGTTGCTCAGCTCTCATCCTTGCTTTATCCAGGGCTTGATAAACACATTGCTTTACTTTGGCTAAGTCAAACCTTACAAGCCTAGCATTTCTCCACACCCAAACAAAGGCCTTCATTTTTCTGGTGCTCACCTGGTATGCCTGCTTTCTCCATACGTCTAACCCTATCAGAGACCTTAATTTAAACTCTCCTGCCAAATTCATATCATTGTGCCAGAGAGAACCTTACACTGTGAAGGATGTTATGTGTGACTGCCAAATTCCTCAAACCCATGGACCTGGGAATTCTTCCTGCCTGGGTGCTGAAGCCCATCTGGGCATGCTTGTACCGGCTGATGTTCCTCTTTATAAGTTCACTGAATAGCAAGGCTGAATGTGTATCCCAGACAGACAGGTAGACAGACAGACACGCAGCAGAAGCAGGGACAGTATCCTGGGAAGGATACAGGGACTCTGCCCAGTTGTGTAGGGATAGGATCAGGAAGGCTAAAGTGTGGCTGGAGCTGAACTTGGCAAGAGATGCAAAGAATAATTAGAAGGGCTTCAACAGGTATGTCAACCAGGAAAAGAAAGTTAAAGAAAGTGTACCCCCCTTGATGAGCAAGGCTGGCAAGCTGGTAACAATGGATGAGGAGAAGGCTGAGGTATTCAACAACATTTTTGCCTCAGTCTTCACTGGCAACCACTGGAGTGGTTGGACTGCAAGATAGGGACTGGAGGAACAAAGCCCTTCCCACTGTATGAGAAGATCAGGTTCATGACCACACCAGGAACCTGAACATACATAAGTCTATGGAACCAGATGAGGTGCATCCCAGAGTCCTGAGGGAACTGGCTGATGTAGTTGCCAAGCCATTCTCTATGACATTTGAAAAGTCATGGCAGTCAGGTGAAGTCCCTGGTGACTGGAAAAAGTGAAACATTACACACATTTTTAAAAAGAGTATAAAGGAGGACCCTGGGTACTACTGACCTGTCAGCCTCACCTCTGTGCCTGGGAAGATCATGGAACAGATCCTCCTAGAAGCTCTGCTAAGGCACATGGAGGACAGGGAGGTGATTTGGGACAGCCAGCCCAAATGGAGATCAGTGACCAGTGGTGTCCCTCAGGAGTTCCTACTGGGAGAAGTGCTGTTCAATATCTTCATCAATGACATAGACAGTGGGATCAAGTGCACCCTCAGCAAGTGTGCAGATGACACCAAGATGAGTGGTGCAGTGGACATGCCTGAGGGACAGGATGCCATCCAGAGGGACCTGGACAAGCTTGAGAAGTGGGACTGTGTGAACCTCATGATGTTCAACAAGGCCAAGTGCAAGGTCCTGCACCTGGGTGGGGGCGATGCCCAATATCAGTACAGGCTGGAGGATGAAGGGATTGGGAGCATTCATGTTGAAATGGGTCTGCCTGAGATACAGCCCTCATCATGCTGTGCAGTGGTAGTTAGTTGACACACCAGTGTTTTGACTACTGCTGAGCCAGGCTCACCCAGCATCAAGGCTGTTTCCCCAACATTTCCCCAGTAGGCTGGGGGTGAGGAAAAACTTGGGAGGGGATATAGCCAGGACGGCTGACCCAGATTGATCAAAGGGATATTCCATACCACATGATGTCTGCTCAGCAATATAAGCTGGGGAAACAGGAAGAAGAGGGGGACATTCGTTTCATACTTGTCATTCGGAGCAACTGCTACGTGTACTGGAGCCCTACTTCCCAGAGAGTGGCTGGACATCGCCTGCTGATGGGGAGTAGAGAATAAGATCTTTTGTTTTGCTTTTGCTTCCACACGCGGCTTTTTGCTTCATTAAACTGTCTTTATCAGACCCACATGCCTGTTATATTTTCTCTCCCCTGTCCAGCTGAAGGGATGAGAGTGATGGAGTGGCTTTGGTGGGCACCTGACATCTGACCAGGGCCAAACCACCACACATATGGAGAAGGACTTGGGGGTACTGGTGGACAAAAATCTGGGCATGAGCTGGCAATGTACACTTATAGCCCTGAAGGCCAGCTGTATCCTGTGCTGCCTCAAAAGGAACATGGCCAACAGGTCGAGGGAGGTGATTCTCTTCCTCTGCTCTTGTGAGACCCCACCTGCACTGCTGCGTCCAGTTTGGGAGTTCTTAGCACAGGAAAGACATGGACCAGTGGGAGCATGTGCAGAGGAAGCCCACAAAATTGATCAGGGGGCTGAAGCACCTCTCCTACGAGGACAGGCTGAGAGAGTTGGGGTTGGTCAGCCTGGAGAAGAGAAGGCTCCGGGGAGGCCTTATTGCGGTCTTCCAGTACTTGAGGGGGGCTTGTAAGAAAGATGAGGACAGACTTTTTAACAGGGCCTGTTGCAATGCAACAAGGGTTAGTTTTCAAACTAAAAGAGGGTAGATTTAGACTAGATATAAAGAAGAAATTTTTTACAATGAGAGTAGTGAAACACTAGAGGAGGTTGCCCAGAGAATTCATGGTTGCCTCCTCCCTGGCAGTGTTCAAGGCCAGGCTGGATGAGGCTTTGAGCAACCTGGTCTAGTGTAAGGTGTCTCTGCCCATGACAGGGGGGTTGGAACTAGACGATCTTTAAAGGCACCTCCAACCCAAACTATTTTATGATTCTATGATTTTATGACAGATTATAGAATTTCCATGACTTAATTCCCAGCTAAACTGGATTGTAACTTTTTGGCTAAAAAAGGCAGAAAATTAAAAAAAATATAATATTACTAGTGGTGGAATAACCATTCTAGCTCATAAGCTATATAAATTGTCACTCACTTTCAGTTGAACCTTAAATTTAAACTAGAAATTACGATTAAAATTTTTTGCCATTGTATCCTTGCATGCTTTTTCCTGATAGACGGGAAAGCTCATGTTGCTACAAGCATAATGCAGCTAAGTGTAAAGAGAAATTATTATGGATATATAATACATCCTCTGCTAGTCTACACCCAGCCCCAAATTTCCTGTTTGGAAAAGTGAGCAGCCCTATGAAAAATGCCTTTTTAAGAATCCTGTCAGAGTCCATCTACAAACCTGATAATTGAAGTAGTTGGATTACACAGATATAATCAACTGGAGCTTGTTTTTTGGAGCTAAAACTTAGGGAATAGTTGAACTGATGGACACTAGGAGACAAAAATAAGATCCAGCACACATAGAGTCTGTTAGCGCAGCAGGGCTAAAAAAGTTTTTAAAATTCATTCTTGTCACTAAGCAGATAAGAGTTGAAGAGTAGATTTACTGATTAAGAAGGTGACAGTCACTTTCGAGATTATAATGTCACTCTAACTAGTATTGCAACACTGATTTCCCAAGGAGATGCTAATGAAACTGAAACCTCCAGGAAAAATTATTTCAGATATGAAAAGGATTAAAAAAAAAAAGAATGCATTTTAATCACTATTTACTCACCTGGTAAGACCAGATATTCAAAGTAAAGAAAATATCCCCTTCTAGCTATACTGTTATCTATGACATTATTCCATCAGATGCTTTGTTTCTACTTTAATAGTTTACATAACAATGTATTTGCTTTTATCAGTGTAATTTTAAAGGGTTGTAAAGTGTGCATTTTGATTTTCTGGCTGTTTTCACATTATCTATCTAATGGTTTTGACTAGAATGACCAAAGTATTTAGGTCATCATTACGATTTTTTTTTTTTCATTCTGTTCTTATGACATATTCAGTGGTTTTTGGGACAAAGCATAGTGTTATTGGTTAGTATAATGTTAGTATAATGCCTGAATGCTTAGCAGCACAAAACAACAGTCCAAACTGAGGCACCAACTGTACCAGTTCACAATAACAAAAGTAAATCTTTAATACTGTCATTGAGCCTTATTCCATACCCTCCAGCACTTTTCTGTGTGTTTTGAATGGCTCACTGGAAGTCTAAAATACTCATACTGTGGAACTAAAACCATGCTGGAAATGTTTCTAAAGCTGCCGGAAAAAGTAACTGATATCTGGTTTTATGAACTATTTTCACTTATTTTCTTAATGAATTTTAAAGAGATATAAAATTGCTAGGACCTTTACTTTTTAGTTTTGAAGATGTTCTTCCCTAGATGAACATCCTCCCTTTCTCTTTTTCTTATGTGTAAACCTGATCAGGCCTAGGAAAAAATATTTGTATTCAAACTTTTCATTTACATTTAAATTAAATCATTAAAACATGGACAAACTCATTGTTAGTCTTGAAAGTGAGAAAGTAACATTTTTTAGGGTCTGCAAAATCAAACATTAAAATAATAAAGCATAACTTAACAGAGTGAGAGGGTTATTTCACAGCAACCTATTTAGTTCAGTAGTTGCAGAAAAGAACAGAGTCTCGGTTGAGATAAACAAAAATTGCATGATTAGGTGAGCCTGCTAGAAGAAATGTTTCTCTATTTTATTAGTGAAGACAGAAAGACCATAATAATTTTATTCAAAATGTGGAGAGATAACATTAAAGGTTCTGAGATAGCCTTTCCTCAGAATGGGTTTAGTTTCTGCCATCCTAATGACATTTTGAAAATAGAGAGGTTCTTTAATATGTTTCACCTGTAAATCGTGATGAGTAGGAGGAATGTGATATTTCCACCTTTAGCCAACTGACAAAAGAGAAGTTTATGAGCTAGGAAGATCTACAGGGGTTTAAATATTAGAACTTAATCTGTTTTACAGAAAAAAAAAAAGAGAAAGCATCCTTCATTAGCATGATTTTGGAAATAGTTTCAGACGCATAAGTTGTACCTGAGACTGGGAATTCTCTTTTCATACTTTAGACTATAAATTACATTTTAAATGTGGGCACAATTATCTGCTTTTACGTCTATATTGAAGTAGAGTCCATAGGCACACGGGTAAAATTCTTCTACTTAATGCTTAACCAAATTTCAGAGACCTTGCTTAATTTAAATAAATACCTTTGTACAAAGTGATGACAATTCTTTCACACATCAGTTTTCAAATCTGTCCTTTAATTGACAATAGCAATGCTTACCTGATAAAGCAGATGATTAATTCTTTTGTAAAAGACAGGCTCTCTCACTGACTGTTAATGGAGAAGAGAGAAAAGATATGGTATCAGGAGCAGAAAGCTTAATAGAGAAACGTCAAAGGCTCCACATTTGGAGAGGGAAATTCCAGACATCTAGGCTTAGATCATCAACATAGCAAGAGATCCATAGAGAGTCAAGAAGGTTTGTTTGAACTCGGGAAAATAAGCTGAATCTTGCACAGTTTTCTTCAACTGCCCTGTGCTCCTGAAGATTTTTTAATCCACTTGTCCATAGAACTGATGCTTTGAGGAAAATTCCACTTGACCTACTGATGAGCTGTAAAAAGCCTTGAGATTTTAGAGTAATCAGGACGTGAGGACACTTCTTTTTTTTTGTGAATGTTATTACTTTAAACTAAGTATGGCTCAGAGGTTGATTCACTGCCACATACTCTTGTCACATAAACTTTGCAATCACATGTCCTAGTCCCACAGAATCCAAGAAAAACAGACAAGTAGAAGCTAAGGGGCCTCAGCTCTACAAGTATCTGGATGTCAGACGCTTTATAACTTTGTAGTAAAAGCAGTGATCTTATTAAATTTTCCGCTGAGAATTTAATCTTACTTTTTTTCAAGTCAATTAAAAATCTCATTAATTTCTGAGAAAGCCTATTTAGTAGTGAAATTATTTTGTGTAGCTTGCATTTTTATGTCATCTCTCATACTTTCTTTCAAGTAATCGAAAAATTCTGTTAAGAGCTTAAACCGACAAATCATCTTGAATCCTTATAATCTTTCATCACATATATACATACAATCACCTTTCAGTATACTTATTTTATTTTAGGTCTTTTTACAGAAGATTACTGTGTTTTCCTCATAGCATTACGGTAAAAATCCCTCATTTCTACTTCCATTTTTTGATACTTAGTTACGATCTGAAGGTAGTTAGGAGGATGGTATAAAATTATTTTATCTTGACTCACTCTATCAGTTTTATTACTTGCTCTTTATCAAAGTCACTGTTGTCAATCTGTCTCTCAGCCTTGCTTTGTATATCCCGAAGGATTCATGTTTATCACATTCTGCCTATGAAGCCTACTTGGTATTTAGCAATAAAAGATTCCATTGTCAGTTGTTTATAGCTTTTCCAATAATTTAACTCTCTAGCTTGATATTTTTTATGCTTCCCTTAAAATTAATACCTCTAGGAAAAAAAATATTGATTTGTTCCCAAGTAGATCTATCCGGCATGCCAACCGTGGAAAAAAAACCATTTTGTGATAAACAATCTATCGTAATTCACAGGGAGAAAAGGAAGATTCATTTATATATTGTTATACTCTATAAGAATGTCAATCAAGGCCAAAAGTATTTAAGAACTGTAAAACTATAACTAAATTTTCCAGTCTTGAAGTATGTCTACAAAATTATAGCCACAGTCAGAGAAATCCCACAAAAGAGAAATGAGCACATAACAGTCTTTGTTCTGAGAATTTTGAGGTGGTATATGCAAGCTTTTACTTTAATGTGGTATGTTTCTGTAAATGTACATGTTTGTGTGCGTGGAATACCAATATCAGGAAATCCACTACTTTGAATTTGGACAAACTAGAATGCATTTCCAGTGAAAGACAATTTTAATGAACTTTTCCCTGCAAGATGTGACTTCCTCCTTTGCCTCCATGAGCTGAGACAGAAATGGGACTCTATCTTGTAACAGACGGCACTGCTTGGAGATTAAGAGTATGGCTAAGCAAAGCTTGGAAAAAAAATCTGATCTAGTTTTAGTGTTGCTGTTCTGGGTACTGATCATAGTTTAGCCAGAGCAGTGAAGGCTGATGTGCTTTCCTGAGTCATTTCTGCAATTATTGTTTGAACATACATTGAGATTTGAATTTTTACTACTCTTTCAATGTTCCTGGTATTGTTCATTTGGCATCTGGTTCTTTTTCTGTTGTTCTCTTGACATCTTGATCTTTTCTTCTAGAAGACATCAGCTGTTTATTTTATCCATACACACAATATCAGTCAAAATAATTTATTACAAATGATGCTAAAGTGATATCATTTGTGCATGCCCAAATAAGCCTCCTCCACCCCTAATTCAACCGGGTATAAGTGTTTGCAAGGGTACAGTTCCAATTTTTTTATCAATTTAGGCTCTGTGTATGCAGTAATCAGTGGTACTGGATGGTAGTCAATGGTAACAGTACGGAGTCACAACTTAAAATGCTCTATACGAGAAAAGGTTGAAATATGAAAGAGGTGAAAAAAAGAGCAGAGCAGCAAGGTTTGTAAATTAGTTCCACTATAAAACTAGATACTTCAGGAGAATAAAGAACATAGGGAAGCATAAACTTTAGCGTGAATTTTAAGAAGGTGAAATATTTGTTAATTGCAAGATTTTTGAGTTATGAAAGGTTCTTCAGAAATAGTATAAGTCATCCAGAATTAATATTTTTCTTGGGACAATATCTGTGTTGGCTTTATGTGGCAAGGTTTTGGTAGTGGGGGGCTGCTTCTGTGAGAAGATGCCAAAAGCTGTCTCCATGTTGGCCAGAGCCAGTTCCAGCTTGCTACAAGACAGACCTGCTGCTGGCCAAAGCTGAGCCAGTCAGTGATGTTTGTACTGTCTCTGTGATAACATATTAAGAAAAGGTTAAATAACTCCACAACAGCAGCTGAGAGAGAAGAGTGAGACTATGTGACAGAAACTATTCTGTAGACACTAAGGTCAGTGAAGACGGAAGGGTAGTAGGTGCCTCAGGCACCCGAGTAGAGATTCCCCTGCAGCCTGTGGTGAAGACCATGGTGATGCAGGCTGCTCCATTGCAGATCATGGAGGACCCTATGCTGGAGTGGGTGGATGTACCATGAAGGAAGTTGTGCTCCCACAGGAAGGCCACACTGGAGTAGGCTCCTGGCAGGTCCTGTGGACCCATGGAGAAGAGCCCATGCTCGAGCAGATCTTCTGGCAGGACCTGTGACGCCACAGGGGACCCACACTGGAGCAGACTGTTTCTGAAGGAATACACCTTATGGAAAGGACCCACATTATAACAGTTCCTGAAGAACTACAGCCTGTGGGATGAACCCATGTTGGAGAAGGTCGTGAAGGACTGTCTTCCATGGGTGGGACCCCATGCTGGAACAGGGTAAAAACATGAGGAGGAAGGAGTGGCAGAGACAACACGTTATGAACTAACTACAACCTCCATTCCTCATCCCCCTGTGCTGCTTGGGGGAAGGAGATAGAGCAGTCAAGAGCGAAGTTGCGCCAGTGAAGAACAGAAGGCGGGGGGAGGGAAGGTGTTTTTTAGATTTATTCTTATTCTCATTATCTTGTTCTGTTTGATGGTTAATAAATTAATTTCCCCAGGTCGAGTTTGTTTTGCCCATGACGGTAATTGCCTAGAGAACTCCCTGTCCTTATCTCGATGCATGAGCTTTTTGTCATACATTTCTCCCCCATCCTGTTGAGGAGGCAGAGTGGTAGAGTGGCTTAGTGGGCACCTGGCAGCCAGCAAAGGTCAACCCACTACACTCTCTCTCTCTGCATCTTCTTTCCTACATTGAAGATTAAAGAAATTATTTCCATCTCATCTGACACTTCTCAACCCCATGTAAAGGGACACATAAAACAGAATAAAGGTGTGAAGAGTTGTTTTGGTGTTTTTAGTCGTTTCTTTAAAAACAAGAATAAGAGGTTTTACAAAATCAAATACCTCCTTGGACATTTTTCTCAGCTGTTATATTTTTAGATGATATGAAAATGACACCTAATTCTTAGAGTCTGTAATTTCCTTTCCCTCTTGTTTTTTCAGTTTTAAAACTTAATTGCCTGCACAACTCAAGGAGCCAGGGGAGTGGAGGGCAGGGGAATGAGACGGAAAAAAAGAGAAAAAGAAACTTGACTTAATTTAAATACTATCTTAAGAAATCAATGCCAGGAAATAAATATTGTCAGTGCAGGTTTGGTATTCTGAGGTTAGCAAATATCACAATTAACATCACTATTCATCTTCAGCTCAATTTCAGTGTTTTCATAAGTTTTGAAAAAATCTTTAGAAATATGGACATATTTCAGTAAGACCACTTTGTCATCTCACCAAATAGGACAGTCACTTGTGAGCCACTTGTCCACACATAATAACCACTCACAAGACAATCATCTGTCAGTGACCTGAGGGCCCTTCCAGACCTTACTGGCCCTGACCATCTCCCTTGAGCTTTTATTTTTCTTTAATGAAAAGATAGGAAAACCTAAAATTAGTAAGCATAAGCTTACTAGTCCTTGGAATTGTCTTCTGCTGTTCCTAACTGGATGGACCCAAGACATGATTATTTCCTTGCCTTTTCTTGGACTGTCACCAACTGTCTTGAACTTGTCACTGTCACCAACTTGGTCCTATCCAAACAAAATTGTCAGGTGTCTTCAGGCACGTGGTAACTAGATGAACAGGAGGAATAAATATCCTGAGATCCCAGGGTCTATAGTAGTTATTTGGATTGTGCTAGCCCTAGCTAAAAAATGTTTCTACAGAAATAGGATGACCTACCGAAGGATTTAGATGATCTGCTTAAGTCTACTGAAACCTACTATAGTATGATCTTGCCCAGACAGGTTGTGCACTCTTCAGCCTTGAAGATTTCAAGACCTGACCAGAATAATCCCTAAGCAGCCTTGTCTAATCTCATAGACTGTCCTGCTTTGAGCAGGAGGTTGGGCTAGAGATCTCCTGGGGTCCTTTCTGACCCAAATTATCGTCTGATTTTATGATTCTAAAAAGAAGTGTGAACGATCATGAGAACACGATTTGTTTTCTTGAGGACCACAAAAGCTAGTCAACAGTGAGTTTCTGCCTACCTTTTCCAATATGCCATGGTTAACTGAAATTATCTTTTTTTTTACAACAATCTAAGTACTGCCACATGTAGTAGTTTCTGGACTGTGAGTAGGAGAGCCGCGGAAAACAGGCTTCAATGCATTTTGAAGCAACTAACCTGTAAGAATGTTTTGTACTGATGAGTTCTGTGGTCAGAACTGAGCAGAGATAACCTTAAAAAGCACACAACAGGCAAGGTGAATGATCCACCTGCAGTTCCCAATGTTATCTTAATTTTAAATGTAATTTTCTTCTGTCTTGTGAGACAATACCATTTAAAAAGCATTGTCTTTCTTGAAATCACACAGGTATGCTTGGGTCTTCCTTGTGTTATAACTGCAATAAATAAAAATGAAGGAAATAGATCTCCTTTTTTTTTTTTTTAAATATTACTTGCTTAACGATGAGGCATTGGTCAACCAATTCTTTAATTTCAGTTATTTGAGTAAGTACTTTCTGAGAAGAATAAATTTTTAAAAATCAAGTCATTAAAACTTTGGCAGTTTTATCAGTATTCAATTTATAAAACTTTTTTTTTGATGCTGAACATCATCTTTTTCTTCAGTTTTACACTAACAGAGAACATTGTCATCGTAACCAACAATAAATGACCGACATCATTTATTCTAATCTCCTGAGAGATCCTTCAGCCTTTTTTTCCTTTTTCTCATCTGCTGCAATTACTCCATTGTACAGCATGTTAAGATAGACCTTTTTTCTCTGTGCCACTTGAACAGGACTGAATGGAGGCACAAGTCTTTATTTCCCATAAACAGGTACAGCTGCTATGTGGGTTTTTTTGTCCTCAGTGGTGGAGTCACCTAAACACTTACACTAGTCAACACAACACTTTTTAATAGGTTGGAGAAAAATGTAGAATTAAGCATAGGCAAGATATTTAAATTTATACATGTATTTACTATTCTTCAAACAGTAAATTTCCCAGGGAAATTTTTCTCGGGGAAAAATAGAAGTAGGTAGTTTTCCTTTCCCAAAAGCTGTCTTCTCTCACTACTAATTTTGCTGCATCTGTCCTGATTCCCTAGTCAGTAAGCCTCATACAGTTTTACTACACCTGCTTTCACAATCTGACTTTTTCATGTCTAGGTGTGCCCCTGTAGGTCTAAAACACTCATTTGTCTTTGACATACTGTTTTGTTTTTTTTTTTTCTCAGTTACCTACACTTGCAATAGTTTTTCAGACTCACCTCTTTCCCTTAAGAATAACTCATTGAAGATACAAGATCCTTAATGATGATTGATGGTTCCTTTCCAAAAGCTTAACAACCAATCTTTTGTGACCCCATTTCAAAGAGCTGTATGTGATCCTCACGACCTTGCCAGTGTTTGTTTTCTCATTTCAAAGAGGCATTTTCTTTAACACTAGCCACCTCCATTGTAAGCTCTATTCAATTTTTATGGAAAATAGATTAGTGAAAGAAATCCTGAACTTTTGTCACGGTCTTGATGGCTACCTTTCCTTCCCCTTCCCCTTCCCCTTCCCCTTCCCCTTCCCCTTCCCCTTCCCCTTCCCCTTCCCCTTCCCCTTCCCCTTCCCCTTCCCCTTCCCCTTCCCCTTCCCCTTCCCCTTCCCCTTCCCCTTCCCCTTCCCCTTCCCCTTCCCCTTCCCCTTCCCCTTCCCCTCCCCCTTCCCCTCCCCCTCCCCCTTCCCCTTCCCCTTCCCCTTCCCGTGTATATGTATGTTTTCTGTATATTCTTACAAGCCTACAGTAAAGGGAGACAGTTGCTTTTGCTGATCCATGGTCTGTTGACCATGATGTCAGAACAGGTTGCCCAGGGAAGTGGTGGAGTCACCATCCCTGGAGGTGTTAAAAAAATGTATAGATGTGGCACTTTGGGACATGGTTTAGTGGGCATGGTGGTATTACGTCAATGGTTAGACTTGATGATCTGAGAGGTCTATTCCAACATAATGATTCTATGATTCTATGATACCAGTGTTTGGGTGGCCGTGAGTTCTTTCAGTTATAACTGAGTTTTAACTCTCTTCTGATCATTGCGTGCAGTGGGAGATTCATAGGCAATGTGCTGTGTGCCAGCAATGATGCAGAGGATCATTGCTTTACAGAACATGTATAAAACATAGGATACGATGTGATAAATTTGGAAGTAATTATTCTTTCTCTCTGTCTCAGGCTACTGTCACAATAACATGATTTTACCCTCTCTCAAAAGACAAAGCAAACCAAACCAAACAAAGAACAATAAGCAAAAAAGTAGCCACCAACAAAGAAACAATACACACTGTGATACTTAAGCTAAGTAAGGAAACAGAGCAAAAAAATCCATAGATGGGGCAAGTTGCCAGCTTGGCTGCAGAGCTTGATATGAAGTCAGTGAGGTCAAGCATCAATTTTGCAACAGTGGCACTTCCTTGATGAAAGGATCTATTTAATGTGTGCATATGCTTGCAAGTAGTAGATCTTATTGATATGTTTTTTGTCTTTTAACCCTTGAGCTTCATGTAATCAGTACATAAGAAATAACAAACAGTAATTGCATTTGTCATCTTAGTTATGTATTATTTGTTTCAGGATTATTTTTTTTTTCCTATATTCTGAAGTGTCTGTACCGTTGGGGTGAGACAGTTTGAGTCTTCTTTAAATTTACATGGAAAAGGGGAGTGTGGAAGATTCAGGTAGTGAAAAAGTTACAAGCTGCAGAAAAATGGATCCAAGACAAACTTCCTTAGGTTATTTAAGGGATTGCATGTACATCCCTTAGTTCAGAAGATTTGTGCTATTTTAAAATATTTTTTAATAAAGAGATGAATATTTATGATAATATTGTTACTTGACATCTGATCTTTAAAATTATCACGTTTTTCTGTGCTTTCATGATTTGTACTGAAACTACAAACTGTTTCTAATGGCGAAGTTTTCTTATTTATTATTATGTTTCCTACAGAAGAATTTAAAACCTTTTTGGAAGTTCAGCAGTACTGATATTTAAATTCGTAATATGCATATATTTTTTAAAGGTGAATGAAAGGCTGTTTATTATTTTTTTTTTAAACACAGAACTTTGTAGAGGATATTAAACATGCAAAGAACATAATTTTCCTATGTTTTGATACAAATAAAGAGCAGAAGAATGATCTATCTGGATACATATCCTGGTGAAACCGACACTGATTAAAGCTCGTGTATATTGGTAAACTGGGGTAAGGACATATGTAGCTTAATTGTGGCACTTAAAATGCTTCCAAAGCATGTCAAATATCATGTGCAGCAAATACTTGCTATAAACAACCAGGCCATATTCAGCCCTACTGCAACTTCGTGATGTTGTACAACATGGTTGCTGTACAAGTAGCAGAAGAAAACTAGATAAGAAATTACACTAACTTCTGAGTAACCAAACACTCAGTAAGCCTGTGATTTTTACAGATATTTTGCACTGATATTAAACACAGTGTAAAGAAGCAAAATTATGTTGGTTTATCTTGATTTGAGTCAAGCATTTGACACCGTCTCCCACAGCATCCTTGTAGCTAAACTGAAGAAGAGTAGTCTGGGTGATTAGGTAGTGAGGCAGTTTGGGAATTGGTTGAAGAAAAGAAGTCAGAGAGCTGTGGGCAATAAGACAGAGTCTAGTTGGAGTCCTGTATCTAGTGGAGTCCCTCAGAGGTCGATACTGGGACCAGTACTACCAGGGAATAGAGTGCACTGTCAGCAAGTTTGCTGATGACACAAAACTGGGACGAGTGGTTGACACACCAGAAGGATGTGCTGCCATTCAGAGAGACCTGGACAGGCTGGAGAGCTGGGCAGAGAGAAGTTTAATGAAATACATCAAGGGCAAGTGTCGAGTCTTGCATCTGGGAAAGAACAACCCCAGCTACCAGTATAGGTTGGGGACTGAGCTGTCAGAGAGTAGCGTAGGGGAAAGGGACCTGGGGGTCCTGGTGGACAGCAGGATGACCATGAGCCAGCAATGTGCCCTCGTGGCCAGCAAAGCCAATGGCATCCTGGGGTATATGAGAAGGGGTGTGGTCAGTAGGTCAAGAGAGTTTCTCCTCCCCCTCTCCTCTGCCCTGGTGAGACCGCATCTGGAATATAGTTTCCAGTTCTGGGCTCCTCAGTTCAAGGGAGGGGGGACAGGGAACTGCTTGAAAGAGTCCAGTGCAGAGCCACAAAGGTGATTAAGGGGATGGAACATCTCCTTTATGATGAAAGGCTGAGGGAGCTGGGTCTCTCAGACAAGCATTTCATACAATTTACATAAGAATGGTTTAAAGATAAAAAATAACGTTCTTTAGTGAGTCCTAGAGCCTTCTTTCTCACACTGTCCTGGAGCAATTCCTACTTCTTTTTCCACCATCTCTGCATATCCAGTGCAACATAAAAAAAAAAAAAACACCACCATTCTAGTGTTAGCACTTCATAATTCTTTAAAATATGGTAACCCTGGGAAACTCATGCAGACTTTTCTGACTTGTTCCATTAGAAGCACAATATGAATCCCTGCCATCTCTGAAATAATACAGAATTCTAGCTGAGTATATAATTTGCATATGCATTTCCTTTTGTATGTGTTTATACATGCACAAACACATACACCAAAATGAATTTACATATCAATACAGGTGAAAATTATCTAATTAGATTATATAAAAAATCCATATAGTAGTAACACTACTGATAAACTGTAGAATATGAGGTACTAACACTTTTGGCATTGCTCTTAGCTCTCTGAACATCTGAATGTATTTGTACTAGCTTCCATTATTTTAATATTGGTATAATATTCCCAAAATGGTGGACACTGGGTGAACACGAAAAATTTGGCCTGTCTTATATGACATCGATGTTTTAATATTTTGTCGACTATTTCATTTTGTGAATTTGATTTTCAAGGTTCTATCAAGAAATATACCAGACTGACATTTAAGTAGTGATAAAAGATTGTTTTCAAAGAGTTCACTAAAGTCTACTAATTTAACACTACAACTGCTAAAGTACCGGCATTCAAAATCTTATGAGTAATTTCAAAAGCTTTCTATCCAGTATTGTTAGAACACATCTTCCTATACAGTCCTGTGAAAGAACTGTGAATCAAAATAAGAAATACAGCCAGGCGATTTTAATATAGCTCCCAAATCCATTTCTAATTAAAGCCTACATTCTGTCATTTGTTCTTTGTAATTTGTAATGAGTAGTAGCTGCAGATTTTACTTATTATGATCTTGTAAACATAAATCCACAGCAGAAATATCTACAATCCACAGAACAGGAAAGATCAGATCACAGTTTGAAGAAAGTCTGGAGTTCATCCTCTAGACAGATTGCTTTGACTTATTATCTTGTCTCTCTACCACAATATTTATGTACAGTTTCCATAAGATCAAAAAGGATAAGATGCAAGAACTAAAATGTGTTTTCAAGGTGTAATGCTAATATCAGACACTACTTTGGTTACTTTCCAATAGACATACCACAAAATTTGTTACTGTTATTCCAATTAGTATAATGGGCAGAAATTGCAAGGTTCAACAGTCTATTGCACATACAATTTTTGGTAATATGCAATAGGTCCTAGTAGAACCAAAAAAAAAGAATGGAATACTTGCTCAGAAAATGGATGCAAAATGACTTGACTGTAACAGAGTTTAAAATCATCATAAAAGATCTATATAATATATTGTAGAAAAGCAAAATTATTTAAGATTTTTTTTTTTTTTTTGCATCAGTGTTCTCATGACAAATATCTTCAGGGAGGTTCCTTCACCAAACTTACTCTCTGTTAGAGAGAATTCCTAGGAAAAGTCTGAGGAAATTTCAGCATCAGCACAAAATGTTCTTTAAAAAAAAAAGGCTGATAAAACATAAGGACTAGATGGCAATCTTCCACAAGTTTTAAAGGAACATAGATATGAAAATGCTGAATAATCAATTAATATGTAATCCATCCATCCAACTTGTCTAGAATTAATGGAACAAAGGTTTTCATGAGTGGCACCAGTTTTTAAAAAGAGCTGCACTCATGTTCCAGAAATTACCAGGTGATAGTTCTGACACATAAACTGTGCAAATCTGTGGAAATGGTAAATGGAAATATATTAGTCAACACATGGAATGATACAGAGAAAGTCAATACATTTTTTGCACTAGGATATTATATCTTGCAGAGTATTAGAATAATTTCAAATAATGAATGAGTATTTGAACCAAAAACTACATCTAATACAAAATACTTTGATTCAGAGGACAGATTTTTGAAAGATACATGAAGAAAACCCTTAAACAAAATGTTTAGGGAATGGGAAATCACAAATCAATTAAGAAACAGTTAAAACACAGGAGTTAAGGAGGAGAAAATTATTGGTTCTCACAATGGAAGTAATCTGTTTTCAAGGATCCTGCAAGGATAATTTTTTCTGGAACCTAAGACGGGCATACTATTCAGAAATAATCTAGGAAAACAGGAAGATGATAAAAGATCTATGTGATAGAAAATAAAGTGCATAAGTGGTGCTGTTAGTAAAAAGTTGTGGAAGAACTTCATGGTACTGAAAGTCATTCAGATCTATATTGACTCATTGAAAGGCAGATGCTTTGTGAAAGTTGTTCCAGTCCCAGTAGAAAGATTTCTGCCTATACCAATGGATGATACATCCCGCCTTTTTTTTTTGGGTAGGATTTTAATGTGAGAACCATTATTCTCTGAAAATTCCCTATTATTTCACTAGCTTTTGAAGGACTTTAGACATGAAGGATCTAGAGCACAAGTACTCAGCACTGGTGAGGCCACACCTTGAATACTGTGTGCAGTTTTGAGCCTCTCACTACAAGAACGAGACGCTGGAGCGTGTCCAGAGCAGGGCAACAAAGCTGGTCAAGGGTCTAGAGAAAAAGTCTTATAAGGAGCAGCTGAGGGAACTGGGGTTGTTTAGCCTGGAGAAGAGGAGGCTGAGGGGAGACCTTATTGCTCTCTACAACTACCTGAAAGGAGGCTGTAGTGAGGTGGGTGTCAATCTGTTCTCCCAAATAAGAAGCGATAGGACAAGAGGAAACGACCTCAAGTTGTATCAGGGCAGGTTTAGATTGCACATTAGGAAGAATTTCTTTGCTTAAAAGGGTGCTTCTTGGGTTGTGATTTAACCCCAGCCATCAACTGAGTACCACACAGCTGCTCACTCACTCCCCCCAGGCAGGACGGGAGAGAGAATTGGAAAAGTAAGAGTAAGAAAACACATGGATTTGGATAAAGACAGGTTAATAGGTAAAGCAAAAGCCACACACACAAGCAAATCAAAACAAGAAATTCATTCAGTACTTCCCATCAGCAGGCAGGTGTTCAGCCATCTCCAGGAAAACAGGACTCCATCACATGTAACGGTTACTTGGGAAGACAAACGCCATAACTACAAATGTTCTCCCTTTCCTTCTTCTTTGCCCAGCTTTATATGCTGAGCATGACGTCATATGGTATGGATTATTGTTTTGGTCAGTTGGGGTCAACTGTCCCAGCAGTGTCTTCTCCCAGCTTCTTGTGCACTCCCAGCTACCTCGCTGGTGGGGTAGTGTGAGGAGCAGAAAAGTCCTTGACTTAATGTAAGCTCTACTGAGTGACAACTAAAACATCAGTGCGTTATCAACATCATTCTCATCCTAAGTCCAAAACACAGCACTGTGCCACCTACTAGGAAAAAAATTAACTCTATCCCTGCCAAAAACATTAAGAAAGATAAGATATACATAGTCATGTCCTAAGAATATTGTTGATGATAACCAAAATATAAAAATGTCAGTAGAGCAGAGAGGGAACTAAAAATGAAGGTGAGAGAAAGCAAAAAGTCTAGTGAGAGTCTCAAGTTTTAGAGTCCTATGTTAAATATCTCAAGTATAGATTTTAGAACACATCAGTTGCTTACCATACCTCAGGGATGTTCAAATATATAGAATTATCTGTAGACGGTACTTGAGAAAAAGAGCCCTTTGCATCCCTTTTAACTTGAATCCTAACACTGTTGAAGTCACTAGGGCTATGTAACTTGTCATTGATTCATAATGCCTGACCATTCTGGTGTGCATGAATCCAATCCTGTTATCAAATTTCTTTATGTGTATCTGTGAATAGATCCTGAGTTATATTTGGGGCCTAACAATGCAGTTGTAAGTGATTCTTCATAATCAATGTGAAATAGTGGTTTGATTGCCCTCTGAGATGCGAATCAACTGTTTAATCTAGAAAGCTGTATAAAATTAAAGATGAGAAAAATGGGGAAATGAAAAAATATGCAATTTATTAGAAGTGAATGTCACTCCATATTCTTTGATAGGAAACTTCTTGAACTTCTCATTATCATTTTATACATGTGCAAAAGCAAATAAATTCATCCCTTGTTTATTTCCGTAGGTTATTAAACCATATATTATGACAAAATTTATCTTGCATTTTTTTCGGAGTAAGAAATATTTCTGCAGATATAACTTACGCATATAAGTTACCGTGAACATAGATTACCATCAATTTCAGAAAAAAACAGCCAGCGGCATAGAGATACTGGTTAGAGACAAGTAAATCCCATGCTTAAATCCATAGCCTAAGGTTAAGACAAGAGTGCTTCATAGCAGGATTCTTCTGTGATCTATTCCTATTTGCTTAGCTTCTGTTTATAGCCCTTCCCAATCAGTAAAACGTGGACAGTAGTTTTTCACAGAGGGGATTGCATCTAGTCCATTTATAGAGAACCAGAAGCTGGCTTTTGTGATTTGAATAACGGTGCTGGGTATCTATATTAGACAAGCCATAGATTAATACATTTCTAGGTAGATACTGCTATTTAAAATTTTAAAATAATTATTTCTAAAACACTGACCATAACAAATTATTACAAAATACTTAAGGAGATACAGTCCCTTTCTTATACATGGCAAGGTATTTGAAGAATAATTGCAGTCAAAACTGGGAGATGCTTAGACACCGTGATCAAGGGAGTTATGTAAACACAGATAGGTCAGGATCCAGGTTTGTTTTGGAATTACGAAGTTGCTGAGGAAAACAAACATTATTTCAATACTGAAATCCAAGCAAAGACATTTTTAAAAAAGAAGTACATTAAAATAGTTCAAAGAATTAAGGATGTGGGGAATCTAAAGAATATGTTCGGAAAATATACAGTCCATAATTTAAACAGAGTAGCATAATTTAAATGTAAATATTGAGACTGATGATTCTAAAAATATATATTTTTTGTCATTAAAGATAATTTAGTAATAAATAGGAAAAACTAAACTACATCTGGAAGCAACAATTTTAGGACTCAAAAATTTTATGGAATGAATAATTGATTTTCTTAGAAATATAGTCAATATGATGTTTATTAATTTGGATCCAGTTTTGAATATTTTTCTGTTAGAGCTACCAGTCAAAATTTATCTTTGTAATTTACTTTTAATTCCCTGAGACATGGACTTATTTTCAATCAAATCTATGAAGAAAATCCTTTTTTTCCCCATTAAAAAATACATTATAAAGTCCTGTATTTGTGAATTCTACAACATGAAATAAAGGAAAACCTAAGATTTTAAAATTAAATCCTATTACTGACCCTATTAAGGTGCAAACAATTTAAGGATGAAGTATAATTACTTTTTTTTTTTACGGAAAACAGTTATTTTATGCTTACAGCAGATCAGAAATTTTTGCAATTAAATATTCCATGAAAAGGAGCAGGGATTTGAAGCAGGTCCTCCCATACTATTCGAAGGCAACACTTTCAAAGTGTGGCTGAGGTCACTTGGTTTGTTCAGCTTAGAGAAGGCTGAGGGGTGACCTCATGGCAACTTCCCTGAGGGGGGCAGCACTTGGAGAGGTGCTGATCTCCTCTCTCTGGTGACCAGCGACAGGACATGAGGCAATGGAATGAAGCTGCACCAGGGGACATTCAGACTGGACATGAGGAAAAGGTTCTTCACTGAAAGGGTGGTTAGTCACTGGAACAGGCTCCCCAGGGAAGCGGTCACGGCACCAAGCCTGTCAGAGTTCAAGAAGTGTCTAGATGACAATTTTAGCCATATGGTTTAGGTTTAGGTAGTCCTGTAAGAAGCAGGGAGTTGGACTCGATGATCCTAAAGGGTCCCTTCTAATTTGAGATATTTTATGGTTCTACCACAGGTCTTTGAACTAGAGTGTGCAGGTGCATTTCTCTTTTCTGATTCCAAAAGGATCCATCTTTGTTCCCCAAGGACAGGGAAAACTAGATATCAGAACTCGAACAGTTCTTATTTTTTGCAAATCAGTATGCATCCTTCAAATCTATACATAGGCCTAACACTCCGGGTGTGGAAAAGCAGAATTCTTCAGTGACAAAATTAGTGGCTGATTTTTCTGACATAATCCAGAGCTATGTAGAAATACTTGAGCTAATCACAGAACCAGCAGGTAAAACTGGTATATTCATCCTCAAAGTTCCTCTCTACACTTGCTGGTTAAATTCAAAGATCAGTCCCAGTCCCGATTTCCTGACTACCTGCTTGGCTCATGTCGAGGGGAACATGTACCAAGAGACATCACAGACAAGACTGTATCAGCTCTGGATCCTTCTGTATTTTGTAACACCTTCCTACCCTACCCTAACAGGCTCTGCATCTTCAAATGCCTTTGCACAGTCTCACAATATCATAGAATCATAGAATCATAGAATGTATTGGGTTGGAAGGGACCTCTTAAGGCCATCTAGTCCAACCCCCCTACAAGAAGCAGGGACATCTCTAACTAGGTCAGGTTGCTCAGAGCCCCATCAAGGCTGACCTTGAATGTCGCCAGGGATGAGGCTTCCACTACCTCTCTGGGCAACCTGTTCCAGTGATCCATCACCCTCATATTAAAGAACTTTTTCCTAATGTCCAACCTCAGTTTACCCTTTTCTAGCTTAAAACCATTACCCTTGTCCAATCACTACAAACTCTTGTGAATGGTTCTTCCCCAGCCTTCTTATAGGCCCATTTCAGGTATTGGAAGGTCACTATGAGGTCCTCCCAGAGCCTTCTCTTCTCCAGGCTGAACAACCTCAACTCACTCAGCCTGTCTTCATAGGAGAGGTGCTGCAGCCCTCTGATCATTTCGTGGCCCTCCTCTGGACATGCTCCAACAGGGCCACGTCCTTGTTGTGTTGGGGGCTCCAGAGCTGGATGCAGTACTGCAGGTGGGGTCTCGCCAGGGAAGAGTAGAGGGGCAGAATCACCTCTCTCAATATATGTATGTACCTCATAGCTTTGATACCTTCAACTTCATTTCATAAAAAGTGACTTAAATGGGCATCTGTTTCTTTGTACACTTTATTTTGGACTGGAGGGTCTCACCTTCAACAGAGTGCATTTTTCTCACTCTGGCTGTTGGCCTGAGTGTCAGACGTATCTTCCTGATGTGTATGCTCTGTTGATGAAACCTGAAGGACTAGCAGGAAGGTGAAAATGAAGCTCAATTCAGTGTCACTGTTTTCAGTACTAAAGCCCACTTGCTTACAACCGGTTATTTCTACGCAGCCCTGTGCTGCTAAAATACAGCAGTGGCCTGACAGAAATATTAGATAAAGCCATAATGATGCAAGGGATTTTAGCATTCCATATGCTGAGCTACGACTCATGATTGTAATGCTATGGTGCATTGGCATATCTTGCAAAAAGTTCATGTTTCCTTAGATCAGTCAAGCTGATTCAGACACTAACGGTACTTCTTGAAAAAGTTGAACTATGGTTACACAGAGATAGTAGTTCTGTTTTTTTCTAATAACTGACCAGAGAAATCCAGGCTTTTTTACTTTTCTTCATTGATGACATTTTTAAAACCAATTTGTTTTATTTCACAGAGCCCTCTAGATCTATTAAACTTATGAGCTATTTCTACACTATTTCTTCCACAATACTAAAGTAAGTAGTACATATTTTCATTTCATCATATCTGTTTGTGTATCTTTAAATGATAGCCATGAGCTTATGATTACGTCGTATGCAACAAACAAACCCAAAAAACCCATAAAAAGTAGAAGATAAAAAAAGACAAACAATGAAGTCTAAATAATTCAACTCCTACACAGCTGCCTTGAATGTATCTCAGGCAGAAATAATGAGTGTTACTCAGATCAAAAGAAAATCACCTTCCTTTCTAGAATGATTAACAATATTTTTCTTTTTATATTGCCAATAACATGACTAGTTCTATCATTATTTTTTGTACGTAAAAGCATAAAACATTCAATACATCATATTATAGAGGTACAGGAAAAGCAAAGTTTAGTATTCTTTATTTCATCTAAAAATGAGATCAGTAATAATGAATAGCAATGTTAAGTAAAAAGTAATTTGAGGCTTACTAGCAACAATAGGAAAAAAAAAAAAAAAAAAAGAGTGAAACAACCAAACTCCTGTTAGCATGAGAAGAATGAATTCTGAAGGGGAAAAAAAATAGTCTCAGTGCAATACTGAATGTTACTAAAGCGAGAGCCACCGGCACAGATAACTAACAGCACTCAGAATCACCTTTTCTGAACATACCTTCTTCTTTAGTCTTATAAAAGTATTGGACAGGGCTTCAAATAATATTTCTATCTCCAAAAGATTCCTTTAGGAAGTATTAACAGATGCTCCAGTTAATATACAAGGTGTCATTTTTCAGAATAGAAACAATGAGCTGCATAATGCAGTCATAGAAACATAGGTTTGAACGTGTCTTCAGGAGATTATCTGGTCTATATCACAGTTCACAGGTATAACCAAATGGGTCTAGACCAGGTCCAACAGAATGCTATTGTCTGTTATTGACTGAATATGTCTATTTTAAATAAGGTCTAATATGAATTACACAGTGTCCCTAGGTAATGTGCTTAACTATGATTTTGTAATCTATATCAAGTGTATTTTGAATTAATTTAGGCTCATTATTTTTATTAAACATTTTTATTAATATGCATGTTTACCTTTGGTAGGTGTAGAGAACTATTTTCACTACTTGTTTTGAAATAAGTGGTTTTGTATTCTTGAATATTATAATTGTATTCTTAAATCCTTTTCTCAGTCCTTCATTGACAATTCTTTCTAAATCCGTTTTAGCAGGAGACCAATGTTCATTGTATACAACTTTTACTATCAGTTTTAGCAACCTTGCAGGCAGTTTGTATGTTCATAACTCATTTGGGGGAAGAAATCATCCCTCTCCAAAGTGTTGATAAACTAGTTAAGAGATCAGATTATGTTCTGTTTACTATGGTGATAGCTTGACAGGCAAAACTGACACTTGGTAAGAGTTCCTTAAAGAAGACAAATGTTCAAGATCTGTTGTTGCTGCTGCCTTGGAAGAAGGATTGCAAGTTTGCAATTGCAGCAGGTTGACAAAACAGCCCAAAAGAGACTGAAGGAAAAGAGAAAATGTATCTTTGGTATCAAAATGATTCATTATCACTCCTTCATGATAAGTGACACACCTTATATGGAAACATAAAATTTTGATCTTCTCACTAGAAACATCAAATATTGACCTTGCCATTCCATCTTATAGCAATAATTTAGCCAGCTATTCAGGTGATTTTCACATCTTTTTTATTAGTAGGACAAATTGTCAAATATGGACTATTACTGTAATTGCTATGAACTACTGATTTAACGTCTGTTTTTAATTTGCAGAACAGGTGATTATAAAATAATTATTTGGGTAAATGCATTCCAAGTGTACTGTTACTGGACTTTTTTATTTATCTACACATCATTGTCAGATTTAATTGTGAATTACTCACAAAAAACATGAAGAAATGTCTGCTAATGTACTATGGCTACAACTATGTTAATGAACAAGGCAACATCAGGGTCTGTCCTCTCAGGTTAACTACATTTCTTTGCCACTAGTAAAAACAGCATCCTTTCAGACGTAATCATGAAAGACTACTTTTTTTTTTATTTATTTTATTTGCAAGAGTTCGTTCTGTCTACATGTATTTGGAATCCAAAATTGCTAAAAAGATTTTTCCTAGATGCAGTTTGGCATTAGCCCTAATAACTGTTGTTTCAGTTGCTTTATAGTTTTGTTGTACATCAAGGTTGTTATAGCCATTACATTCTAATCAAAAAAATATACCCATTGACTGTCTTTCAAGGTGCCTGTAGGTTTTCTTTTCCAAACAAGTACATATGAATTGATTTACTTACTGGTTTAAATATATATGTGCACATATACATGTATTTCAAGTGTATATATCTGTATAGGCACACAAACCGCCACTTGTTGTTATACTGCAGTTCAGTAGTTTTAAACTGTCTCATTAAACGCTTCTGCATCTATCTGGATCAAACTTTTGCTGTGCAAGTTACATCCAAGTTCACATGAATTCATTTCCTTTTTACTTCTCCACAGGTCTTTTCATCCACCTGCTGAATTCAGTGGGATATAGCATCTGTTAAACTGGAGTCCAAGTCTTCCCTCAACAGCAAAACTCTCCTGATAACCGCATTGCGTTCATCCAATGTTCACATTAAAAGGCTTCCTCAGACTATATTGCAAAGGATGTTCAGGGACTTGGACTGCATTTATACTAGTAAAGAAAAAGGCCAGATACAGGGCTAAGGACTGTTATGTGATTTTCCTTATCATTTTAATAGCCTGATCAAAAAATAACTGAATTTTGGTTTGAGCAGACAAACTCCCTCCCACCCTATGCCCGATCATGATTAGTGTTAGCCAGTAACCGTTCCCAACAGGCAGCTTGAAACAGGACCGCATGGTTTTACAGAAGAATGTGGAGATCAGCTGCATTAGTACAAACCCTGCACTTGGAAAATCTGTGTACTGTTGTTTTCTGATATGAGTTTAGCAAGGAAATACTCAGACATTATCAATATCACGGTTCTGGGCTTCAGCATTCACTTTGCCCACAAAGCCTGAGTTATATGTCTGGGCTGCAACCAATACTGTGGACAGAGAACATGAGGAGGGGCCTGGCCCTCAGCCTGCCCAGTCTTCAGATACTCTCTTCACACGGTGATGGAAGTATTGCCAAGGGTTCTTCTGTTGACTTCAATTGTTTTTTTTAATTTGACCCCCAAATTCTCAGAGTCCTGCAGGACCACTGTCAAAGTGGGATGAAAATGCTTCCAAAACAAGGCAGAAAACACTGAATGAAGCTCCTAGAGGCCACTGCATTTATTTTGCTTGCACTGTTTAAAAGCTATCTGTTTGTCTTAGAGTTAAAAATTGAAAACTCATTAATTTAGTCTACTAAATTAGCTGTCCAGCTACTTTACTTGAAATATAGGCACTTAGCCACAACGGAGAAGATATCAATGACATTAAAAGCAATGAGAGGTTAATTCTGATTATTCAGATTTGTAAAAAAATAATATTTTTATATTTGTAACCAAGTTATTTGTTCACTTTTGGTCTTGTAACATTTCTTTTTAAAACTGTTATAAGACCTAGTCCATTTTAACCATAGAAATTCCTAGTGCCTACCAAAAAGTAGTCAGCTCTGTTGGCACCCCTTGCTCAGAGGCAGTTAGCACACCATAAAATGGCCAGCCTGTAAATTACATTGGAGCCTGGTACACAGTGTTCCTTTATGGCTACCTACACAGATGAAGTAAAATGATCCTCACTAGTACGGATGATAAGTACTCCTATTTTTTTTGTAGTGTTTTGGGATAGCAACCTTTTCTTCAGAATTATAGATTTTTGTAACATTTCATGTCCTCACATTTGCTGTAAGGATATAATTAAACTGTATCGTTATTTCAACTCTGACAGACAATCAATTATGTGTGCTTCCATCTGTGGCCTCTAATTTAGAAGAGTGTCTTGACATTGTATGGATTTTTGACTTTGATTTAGAATCATAATATATTTTCCATGCCTTAAAGTCCCTTGCTGCCTTTTGTATCCCACTCCTCACAAGGAAGTAGTTACTTGTAAGAGTACCACTAGGAGAATCAGCAAGACTAACTTTTATGCTGACTACAATTCTAGCTCAGTGACACAATCTGACATCATGATAGATGAGTCAGAGTTTTTTGCGTTTGATCATGGGATTCTATGAAATGTCTGATCCAAAACTGCTTTGGTCTGGATAACTAAGATCCTGTCAGTTTGCTAAAAATTCACCCATTTTTCTATAGCTGCTTTTGGTATACATTTAAAATTTGCAGGGATTCACATTTAGAATCTGGAATTTGCTTAAAGTAGTTCAGTAATTTCTGGAAGGAATGGATTTGTAGTTATTATTCAGAGCCAAGCATTCAGCCAGCTTTATCTGGTTCTGGATAAAGAGAAATGTTCTTCCTCTTGCATTTTGAAAGCTCTATCTTCCCTGTTCCACTGCTGGAGAAAACAGCTCATGAAATAAAATCAGTTCATTATACTCTAGAATGATGAAAGTCCAGTTTCCTCTAGAAAGTAGGAAAAAAATGTAGTTTTTTAAGAGTATAAACATCTAGATCTACAAAGATCTCTACAGTTTGGTTACTATCTACTGATTATCTATTTAACATACTTATATTACAGATAATTAGTTTTAGGCTGAGTGTCCACATTGTGAATGCAATGATGCTGTCAAGATCCCTTCCGTTCTCACCTTAGTTTTCATTTGATTTTTCATGTGGCAACATCATACTATTGCCATCATCTTATGGAATAGTGCTTCATTAATCATTCCATTCTAATATTATATGCCTTTTTTTATCATGCTATTTCATCATTGCTGTATCTTATAAAATTTTGCCTTGTGAAAGGTTTTGTAAGCGTGTTATGACATCTATTAGAGCTTCCTTCTAAGGCATCTTATTCATCCAGCATTCTTAATGTGTTCACTCATTATCTTGTGATGTAAGATTAATGACAGATTGTGTTGTACATGAATTATAAAGACTGTGAGTATATGCAACAAACAAAAAAGCCAGACTGAATCACCTGAAACTACACATAATCTGTTCTAAACCATATCCTGGATATTTTTCACTGCAAAGCTGAAAGCGAACATGCTGGAAGCAATTGTTATAAGTAAAAGGTCTGGAAGCAGTAACATTTATTTGTGAATTGTTTATTTAGTAACCACCTCATTGCCTGCTTCTTTTTGTGTGGGTGATCTGTGAAGATGGTGTGAAAAAAATGGGTACCCTATTTCTAAGATACATTTTGCAGAATGAGTGAACATTTTACATTAAACATAAGTAGTGAAAATTGTGACAAAAACACTATTTCTATGAATGTTCACCTCTTACAAACACTTAGACAGTATTCACCTGAAATGCATTACTAAAGACATTATTAATCTGAAATGCATTACTAAAGATTGTTACTTTTTTTATGGCCTAAATACGCCATATATGAAGCTGAAATGAGCTCTGCCTTAGTTGGAATTATTCTAGGGATGTGATTGACTTACGCAGTTTAATGTTTGAGCTGTTTTCACCTTGAAATAGTAACAAGTGCATTTCTTCTTTTATTCAAGAGGGTTTGTATTGGAGAGCTCTATTAAGTGAAAATGAAACCTCTTTTCTTTCTGTACTGGTGTATTGGTGTACTGCCGTACTGCCATTTGAATAGGAACTGATGCAGGGAAATTTGGGAAATTTGGGAGCATGGCTGGGACAGTCCGGAAGTCAAAACCACTTCAGAGGAAGAAATGTTTTTTTCCCATCTTCTTGGAGAAGGTGGACTTCTGCATGCAAATATTCATTCTAGGAAGGGAAGAAGAGGAAAGAACTATGGTGAGGATGGTCAGGCAGTCCCCAAGAGAATGGGTGGAAGAGCAGATGTTAGGTCATGGGAAATTAGATGCATTTTTTGATTAAACTACGCTAAGATGTGTCCAGGATTTTTCCTGTTACTGAGATAAGAAAGCAATGCCGTTGATAATACATAACTTCTGAAGTGATAGATGCCCCTTAGCACACAGGAAAAAAAAAAACGTGGAGAGAAAGATATATTAAAAAAACCCAGTAGTTGGAAAACTCAGTATGAAGGAAATTAAAAACATCCCCTATGTAACTAATGTTACTGTTATTGTTGGTTTTCCTATTTTAAGATTTTCATATTTGCATACAATGTTTTAGCCTGACACCTGGGGGGGGGGGGGGGGGCGATTGACAGATACTTTTTTCAGAATTTTAAAAGAGTTTTAGTAAGTAGCCACTAAACCAGTAACTTGACAATGTTGGTGCATCATTCAGTGTGTTCTTGCAGTCTATTTTCGAAGACTGTCAAACAAGAAATTGTCACATTTCTTTGTATCAGATATGTATTCGGAGTTCAAGCCCTCTCCAGTCATCAAAGTCTTCATGTTTTTATTCATTGGCCTGGATTAAAGCCTCAGATAGTTCCGTTAAGTTCAGTGGAACTGAATTTATGCTTATACAGCTTGCTGCTGGAACAGTTCTAGTTGCCTGTGTCTAAAATAATCATCGTTATTTCTGGATAGAAAGGGGAGAGGAATAGCATTAAACACAGCATGATCTCTCTGCCTCTAACCCAGGACAACATTCCCCTGTACTGTAGTTATGTTGCTTTGTCTCTCCCACTCATTTTCAGTGTTTTCTTCCCATTTCGTATATATTCATAGCTGCTCTGTGTTCTTCAGTTCTCTCAGCATGCCTTTCCTCTTCTGCACCTGACATTTCTGTTTATCTGTCTGACACATTCTCTTCACATGCATGTGCATAATTTCTCACATGTGTTATCACAACCTAATCTCAAAAACTAAATTTACTTTCCCTCTCATGCTTATGGAATTAAGTACAGGGATATAATTCTATATTCATACTACTTCACCAGTAACAGAGTAACTTTGCTGACTGAAATGGAGTTTTTTGTGGGCCATAGTAATACACTTAATAGTTTTTTGACTCTCTGCTAAACTCCTCACCTGATTTGTATGGACATAATCATAGTGAGTACAGAGAATTAGTGTCAAAAGCTAGATATAACTCTGCAGCTCTGTAGTCTTATGAGTTATACTCAATGGTAGTTGATGACAGGACCTTATTCCTGCTCTGTTTGAAATTTCTTTCCTACCCTTTTATTTTCCCTGTCTTCTTTTCTGTACATCTTATATTTACACGCTTCTTTCCCTACTGTTCACAGTATGTACAGTATATGCAGTAGATATTACAGCTGTACTGTAAATGTCACATATTAAGACAGTAATCCGCGGAGATCACCTTATCCACTGTATGTTCGTTATTCATTAGTTATAAATTGTAAATAAATAGCTGAACTTCTAAGCATGCCACACAGTTCCTATCTACCTGGTTGTAATTGGTGATATTTGGTTTCTGCAAAGTACTTTGCCTGCTATCTGTCTGTGGTTCTAACATCATCTAGGAATTCATTAATAAAAAAAAATTAAGATAATGCTTCCTGACCTGTTAGCTAATTCAATAACTCACTGCTTTTTCATGTTTCCAAATAAAATTTTCAGACAGTTTGGGCGACGTTTTGCATCACAATGCCAAAGTATGTGTTTAATTGACAAGGCAAACAGAGTTGATAAACTAAAGATTTCACAAAGTTTACCCAAAGAGGCTGAAAGACAGCAATCATTGTGTTAACCTCTTGCCCTAAGGGTCACTTTAGGCATTGTGAATTGATTGTTAATTAGGCCTTCAAGAGTGCAGGGATTCACTTGTAAGACTTCAAGGTTAAACACATTCTAGATGATAGACACAGTTTTGGCTACCTCAGGAAATAAAAATGTTAACCATCTTCACTGATTTTAAATTGCGGTTGACAGGATCTGAAAAAAAAACCTGACCCTTGTCATATTGAATTTAACTACTAGTCGGGCAAGTGCTTATGAATGAGAAGAGTGACAGTGTCACTAATATTCGTGTGTTTAAGGCTACTCGGCCTGTGAATATGTGCAGGGCTTTTACAAGGAGACACCACAAATACAAAAGCTTGAAGAAGCGTTTGAAACCCTGCAAGCTTATCTATTTTTCAGTTGCCATTTGGCCTAAAACCCCCATACTTAGCTCTTCCTTCATAAAAAGCTTCAGTTCAAGGATATAGTTGCTTACAAGTATCAAACAAAAGGTAGACAATAGTTCACTTTTTGCTTTAGAGTCACCTTGACTTTCCTGTGGTATGTCAGATAATGAGCTTTACCCTATTCAAATGCTGCTCATAACATATATATGCTTTAAATTCCTGAAAAACGTTAAAAGGAACACTATCTACAAAGAGAAGAAAACTCTCAAATATTTTTTTTTGTGTTAAACATAAAAAACATTATGTGATTTTTTTCTTTCTCCTCTTCCCAGATATTACCCTGTGATTGCTACCAAGGTCCCATAAGGAACACTACTACCTGAAATCCCTCTATTTTCTCTTTTTAGTCCTGCTTAGATCTTCCGCTTCTTTTTAAATTTATGAAACATTCCGGATTATAAACAATGCTTATATGTAAGATGCCTATAATTTTTAAGCCACAGTTTGGATCCTCTGACTCTCCACTTACTTCTTATCAAATAGGTAACTGGAAACAGGTAAAACAGTAACATACTGAATAAATACTAAAATCCACGTAGAATGTATACTAAGAACCAGGTACAGATGCTGTTCTGCAACTCAACCGAAAAGGACTACCCATTATGCTACATAATATAACAGAGCTTCAGCTGAATGGAATGAAACTTCTCTACAACCTAGTAAGAACAGTTTGCTGCCAGCAGATTGGTGTTGATATCCCAAAAAGTAGCAAAAGAAAATCAAATTCTGGCATCCACTCTTTAGGTGATGCTTTATAGAAAAGAAAGATCCTTTTCAGGCTATGCTAGGGTATTTGTTAGAATAATTGGCGCTTTTCAATTTTTGATACAAATGGAACAGAGAGAACAATTGGGATTATGACTCCTGAATAGGAAGAAACATGACTCTACATCTCGAAATTGGACATTTAGGTCTGAGAGTGAGACAGAATTTGAGACACAGTGATCCTTTCACAAATGTGAGTTATTTGATCTAATATAGATAATTAATTAAGCCCTTAATATTAAGTGAAATAATACAGGCCCAGGCTGCACTCTTAAAAGAGCTGCTCTTAAGAGTAACTGACCCAAGCTAACAACTCACTCTTTTGGCACCTCACCTCCATTCAGCACCTTGAATTTGAAATCCTAGCAACTCCTTTTTGCTGAAGACTTCAGTTCCATTCTAACCAAAAAGAAAGCTGCTCACATTTTTCTGGTTTATTTTTATCTGGTCATGCAAGTTTAACTGCCTCACTTGAGGGGTCTAGCAAAATGAATGGGTGCAGCTAAGAGCAGAGGAGAGAAATAGATGGAACAAGAGGGTACGACCTCCTCACTTTGATAACAGCAAGTTGTTGTGTTTGTTTGCCATAAATAGGGTTTAAGTCTGCACACCCAACAGCTATATTTCCTCTGCAGATTTGCAAAGATAGAACTTAATACCTTTATAGCACTCTCGGGACTAAGTGTTACTGTTTGAGAGGGAATAATTGCAAGGAAAAACATCTACTTTCTCTCTTTATTCTTCACTCTTCCATTAGAAAATGCACTAAAAATATATACAAAAAAACCTAATAAAAATACAGATCACAGTGGTGTTCTCTTTATTGTAGCTGCTTATAACTTTGATTATGCCTCGGACACCTTTTAGCATCAAGTGAAATACCAGTGATATAGAAGTTCAATAACTCAGTAATATATTAGCAAAATCTCATTTTGAGCATGTCAGTTTGAATATGGTGCAACTTTATGGTGCCAGACAGGCACAACCGCTTTGTTGGAGCTAGTAGGGCTGCTCTATTGCACCTGTGTAAGCATTGAGCTATAAACCTGCCTCTCATCATGGCCTTGTACGCTACTGCAGTCTGGAACCAGTGTGAAGTTATACAAACGCTGAGTTTCAGTCATTACTGGTACAGGCACATACCATTTTAGTCTAGCTAACACAGCCAGCGAATGTTTAAAATGAAGATGCGCAGTAGGAGACTAGTAGAAGTATATATGTTAGCTCCTGAGCTGGAATCTTTACTTTTATATGATCATGCTAATGCTTTTAACACATTGTAGTTTGTTTAAAGATTCTGTGGGTTTTCCAGTCCCAAAATACCCCAGTTGTAACTGCTCTGTAGACATAGGTTTAGTTGAAAACAAGCTTCACTTCTTGAAATTGTCTTTGTTTCTCTATAAAACTAGTGAATAGGAGATTCATCATCTAAATCATAGAATCATAGAATGGTTTAGATTGGAAGGGACCTTAAAGATCATCTAGTCCCAATCCCCCTACCATGGCAGGGGCACATGCCACTAGACTAGGTTGCTCAAAGCCCCATCCAACCTGGTCTTGAACACTGCCAGGGAGGGGGCAGCCACGGCTTCTCTGGGCAACATGTTCCAGGGTCTCATCACCCTCACAGTAAACAATTTATTTTAATTTCTTCTTCTTCATCTGATCTAAATCTACATCTTTCAGTTTGAAACTGTTACCCCTTGTCCTTTCACTACACTCCCTGATCAACTGTCCCTCCTCATCTTTCCTGTAGGCCTCCTTTAAATACTGGAAGGGCACTGTAAGGTCTCCCTGGAGCCTTCTCTTCTCCAGGCTGAACAACCCTAACACTCTCAGATTGTCCTCATAGGGCCAGTGCTTCAGCCCCCTCATCATCTGGTGGGGTGGGGGTGTGATCTACAAGCCATTCATGCTCTTCGCCATTCATTTAGAAACACAGAAAAGAAAATTAAATGTCTTCTAAAAAACCAAAATCAATCCTTCTTCATTTCAAAGGTTCTAGTGAACTTCATCTCTGAACAAGTACAGAAAAGAAAGTGAAGCACCACTTCTCTCATTATATAATTGCATACTAGTGATGTACAATAAAGTGTGTTATTTGAATTAGCTGGCCTGTTGATGGATGATATGCCTTTATTGCGTAAATGTTCAAACATGTACACATACGCATATATACACATACACACATATATATATTTAAATACTGTATATAATATAGTGTCTAAAAAACTCAATTAGAACAGAATCCTCTTATTGTAAGTTACAAGAACAGAAAAGATATGTTCCTTTTCCTAAGCAGTTAATTTATCATATTTAATCCATTGGCTGGAGTTATAATTCTGGCTTTATAAACTAGATTTATATCTGGAAATCAAATTAAGTTTAAGCCACAGATCACAATTTCAGCTGAAGTATCAATGGGATGAAACTCATAGCTTTTATTATTATTTTTAAGACTTCTATCCAAAATCACAGAGTCACAGAACGGTTGATGTTGGAAGGCACTTCTACAGCCCTAATCAAACTCCCCTGCTTAAGCGGGGCCAGCTAGAGCTGGTCACCCAGGGCTGTGTCCAGGTGGGTTTTTAATATCTTCAAGGTTGGAGATTCCACCACCTCTGTGAACAACCTGTTCCAGTGCTCAGTCACCCTCACAGCAAAAAAGTGTTTCCTGATGTTCAGATGGACCCTCTTGTGTTTCAGTTTGTGCCCATTGCCTCTGGTCCTGTCACTGGACACCACTGGAAAAAGCCTGGCTCCATCTTCTTTGCACTCTCACTTCAGATATTTATACACATAAGTGAGTTCCCTCCCGTGACTTCTCTTTGTCACCCTTCATTGGAATCTCTCCAGTATGTCCATGTCTCTCTTGTACAGGTGAGTCCAGAACTGGAAACAGTACTCCAGGTGTGGCCTCACCGGTGCTGAGTAGAAGTGAAGGATCACCTCCCTTGACCTGCCAGAAATGCTTAATTCACCCCATGACACCATTACCCTTCTTTGCTGCAAGGGCACATTGCTGGCTCATGTTCAAGAGAAAATCCAACATAGTAAAATCCCTGGATAATTTCTTGTATTCACATGATGAAAAGAAATTACTGAAACATTTTTAAAGGATGAGATTTATCACAGAAGGCTTTCTATAAACTTTTTAAACACAAATTTATGCATGAGGTAAGGAGTCCTAGTAAACAGGTGAGAGAACTGACATAGATTTTATGTTTTAAAAAATGTTTTTCTGCTTCTACCTTCATATCACTTTCATCTTCCAGTTGTCTCTGAATTCCTTTGCTCCCTTTGTTGAGTTCATGGATATTTTGGGCTTTATTTTGCTTTGTAGTGCTTTGTTTCTATGACTTTGCTAATAGTTGCATTTTATTTCTGAAAAAGGGTAATTGAATACCTGAAAAAATGAGAAGCAATTATAGTTTTCACTGGAATACTTATTGCCAGCACTTGACAACTGTTGGCAGGTTGGGAGAAGAGAATATTTATTTGGAATATATTATGGAAAAGACATTTCTTTTTCTCAATTTAACCTCATTAGTTCTAGGTATATGTCACTTATTACGGATGCAATGCTATTAAGGCTCTTAAAAATAGGATTTAAGTGAAATTAAAAAACGTATGTCCAAAACTATTATTGTTAAAACACACACTCAGCTGTCATCCAACTCTCTGTGTACATTGCATTTTTAAACTGCAAGTTTGGAGACATATAGAGTTGTGCCTCTGAACTCACGCAGTTTCAGCCCTTGCCAGGCTAAGCAGTGTTGTGCCTTGCCCACTCCTAATATAGTCAACCCTCTCATTCTTTTCACCTACTTGTAGGCATTTTCCGACAACAAACAGCAAATTATAATAATAAAAATTAGTTTTCCTTTTTTAAATCTGGTGGTGATGGTGGTGTAACAACAATATTCACTCACCTTCAGGTCTATTCTCCTCCTAAGAAGATTCAATCCCATTTTCCCCATGGAAATGCTGTAAGGATATTCATGGCAGCTAGCTAGGAAACGAAAGGGACTGCAAGGACTCTCTCAAAAATACATCATTTTTCGGCAGGGGTTAGAAGGACCTGAACCATTAGTGGACAGAAAGTTAACGGGGACACTGGAGATGTTGACCTTTTATTTCTCCCTACCTGAATTGGTTTTGGCACTGGGGAGCTCTTCAAAGAAGCAGGAGAAGTGTTCAAATCAGGTAAAAAAACTTTCTCAAGTCAAGTGCTCTGATCTTACATTATAAAGAAGACAAATTGCCAGCATCTCTAGTCAAGTAGCAAGACATTCTTACACTCAGTGTTCAGGTTATAACTAAAAAGAAAGGAAGAAATGCTACATAATCTCTTGTAAAAACACTACTGAAATCTTTTAGTAAATATTCATAACCACTTTTACTTTGAGTGAAGGTCCAGAAAGAGATAATTGAAAACCTAACATAGTTACCCACGTAGTGTTATTTCATATTTCTTCCCTCCTAATTTGTGGTTTTTACTAAAAAAATACATATCTGAATTTGTACAGGGAACATATTTGTTAAATATGATGGTTAAAAGCCATTTCAAAATCACCATTCATCAGAAGGTAACATACATTGAGATCAGAGAGTCTGTTTTTCAGTATTTCATTCCTAGCAAAAGAGTTCAGTTCAGAAACATGCTCTATTGGTCAGCACTGACTTTTTTTCCCTCTCTCTCTTTCTTTCTCTCTGTTTTTGTTTGTATGTATGTGCATGAAGCAATGGTGTATCTGAAAGCATTCCCTTTTCTGCAACAAGTGGCAAATAAGAGGACAAATGCTAAAACACATCATTTATGCATATCAGATATTTTAGTATCAGACTCTAACTTGTCTTATCCAAAACTCATTTCTCAAGATATTTTAACTGTTATCTTTCACCTGTGATACTCCTCCTCCACTTCAGCCCCTTATTCCTCTCCTCATTTCACACTGACTTTCTCAGGTATTTTCTGACTTTTCAGAAATCACACACAGAGGAAGTAGAAATATTATACTAGGCATGAAAACTTTTGTGGTTTTGTTTTGGTTTTTTTTTAATCTAATTTTTTCCATTCCAAGCTTTCAGACTAAAGCAATACAGATTTCTCTATAATTCTGTCTTGGAAAACATTTTTAATGTCTTTTCTGTTTATGTAGAATACATACAAGCCAGTTTGAATTTTGAAATGTTATTCTTTTTCTGCGTGACAGAATCATAATGTGATAAAGTAGCATATAATATCTGTAATATTGGCAACTCACAGATTGTCTGAAATAGTTCATTTTGTGCCAGGTTCAAAGTATATGGAGTTGTAAGGGCTGCAATGAAAGGAAGGTGATGACTTTCCAGGTAAAGTCACATTTTAAAAATATATAAAAGGACTTCAGGGCCGTTTATTCAGTAGAGGTAGTTTCACATTTTCACATATAAGAATAAATCTTGCTCAGTTTGATTACATGGGAGTTACCTCTGTTCCTATTGATTTTATCTGAGTCAGGAAGTAAGCCAGTTGACTTCAATGGTTCCACTCAAATGAGACATATGTAGAGGACTCAGAGGTAACTATTGAAAACGTTTTAAAGTTAATGTCAATTTGCCGACTTTAGCTGCTCTACTGAGAGCAAAGATTACTGTGACACACAGGCATGCTGACAAAAACTGCTCCTTATTTTTGTTCTCAGTTACCTGACAGGAAAGAGGTGTAGTCAACTGACTGCAGCGTTTCCTGCTGTATTTACTGACAGGGATGTTATTTTCATTGTATTCTTTAAAGATTTTCCAGTGGTGCGGTACACATGAGAGTGGAAAACACGAAATCACTGTGGTAATACAGATTTCAGTCACGATCTCTCTCCTTCCTTCATCCCAAATACACACTGTTAGAAAGGTTAAGAGTTTTGATTGATTTTTCATTCATTTAATTATTTTTTTCCAGACAGTCCAAAGCATTCATTTCAACAATATGTTTCAAATCAACTGTGAAATAAACGATAACTATATTTTATTTAAATATTTTTTTCTGTCATAAATGTGATCATTATTTTAAACCACTAGCTCTAGAGGGGCATAATTTTGTGACTATTAAATATGCAGATTATCCTACTTATGTACATTCTGTAAGAAATTACCTTTCAATGAGGCATTAAAGAAGCAATAAGGCCATAAGAAGCATTTAACAACCTTGTTGAGGTGGTGTCCTGGTGGCTTTTTCTCTTCCGGTAGCTGTCTTGGCTCAGGGAAACTGATCATCTGTGTACTTCTCAGCAAAATCTGACCTGTTAGACTTTTGATTTCTGTGGTAGAGATAGTATTTCCATTTAAAAGTAAATGTTCCAGTTGGAATGAGGAGCAGTAATAGGGCTGATTTACAGTCTGCTGCTTAGAGTGATCGGAGCTAACACTTAGGAGTTATGTAAATTTTGCAAACTTAATTTTCAGTTGCAATATTTTTCGCATTCCACCACTGTTACACGAGGAGGCCATAAAACCGCTGCTCCACAGTAGCACTGTGGTCTTAACATTGGAAACTCTGCAAATTATGTATCTGGCCATTCCAGTTAAGGTTCTTGCCTTTTCATAGAATTATAGAACAGCACAGGTTGGAAGTGACCTCAAAAGATCATCTAATCCAGCCTTTTGTGGGAAAGAGAGCACAGATGAGATTGTCTTAGCACCCTGTCCAATCACATCTTGAAAACCTCCAGTCATGGGAACTCTCCCACATCTCTGGGGAGATTGTTTCAGTGAATGATTGTTCTTGCTCTAAAAAATTTCTTTCTTATGTCAAGATGAAACCTCTCCCAGTGCAATTTGTACCTATTGCCCCTTGTCTTCTCTACGTGGCTCCTTGTGAAGAGACAGCCTCTGTCCTCTTTGTAGCCACCGTCTAAGTACTGGAATACGGTGATGAGGTCCCCTCCAAGCCTTCTTTTCTCCAGGGAAAAAAGACCTAACTCCTTCAGTCTTTCTTCATGGGCAAGTTCTCCAGCACTTTGATCATCTTCGTGGCCGTCCTCTGTACCCTCTCCCATCCACCCACTGTTTTTTGAACTGTGGAGACCAGAACTGGACATGGTACTCCAGGTGCAGCCTGACAAGTGTTGAGTAGAGTGGGATGATCATAGAATCATAGAATCATTCAGGTTGGAAAAGACCTTTGAGATCATCAGGTTCAACCATCAACCCTACTTTACCAAGTACACCCCTAAACCATATATCCAAGCACCACATCTGAATGACCTTTGAACACATTAAGGGATGACATATAGTGTAATATATCAAGACATTATACACCACTGTCCATAGTTTATTACCTGTGAATGCCAGGCGGAGTCAGAGGTTACTGGACACTTTCAATATTATTCTTCTAATATAATATTGTACCAATATATTTCTTAGATCTAATTGGAAAATTTCTTAACTGGGGTAAAATAACAGTCATGTGGATGATACTTAATGGTTCCTAAACCAATAATCTTTGTTACATGCTAATGGGTTTAAGGTTTATATTTGGCTTATATTTTTCAGTACACAAGCTAAAGATCAGTTTAGCAATAAAAGTCTCCTGATTCTATACCATTTCTCCCAGTTCAGGTTCTTGTGATAGCACTAGCACAATAGTGCAAGAAAACAGCAAAACTAAAAAACACAGACCTTGTGTAGAGAAGTCAAAGCAAATGAAAATTCTTTGCATGTTGCCCCTGTTCTGATAAACCTTCAGAGGAGAGCGTAGGTGTAATTCATAAGGGCAAAATAGAGCCCACAAACACAATAAATTCAAAAAGCCCAGCTCTGCATATTTGTGGAGTTACTGCAACCATGTATAAAAATTTATCATTGAGGAGGCTATGTAGGAAAAATATTGTTGATCTAATCCATCCTATACAATTTCTGTAAGAAAAGAAGAACAATGTGCATCCCCTGGCTCCAGCCCAAACTTTCATTCATTTTCAATTTTTTCCACTAAGGAAATAATTTTGACATATGGAGCTAGTACTTTTTGAGGCAACCATCTTGTTTCACTTCTGAGAACACCCTTCCTTTCTATGTGATATGGCCTTTTGAAAGCTTTACGATGAAAGTGAGTGTGAACTACTTTATAAATTGTGATAGCTTGTATGTACTATGGAGAGGAAAGTCATTTTCTGTGGGCAACTTCACCTACAACCAAAAATGAATGTCCCACTAGAATAAAGATAAAAGCTTCTGCAGTGGCAGAACATATGGAAAAGAGTATCTGTAAGTCCCAGGTGTAGAAAATTCCCTTTGCAAGAATTTAGGAAAGGAACTGTGTCAATCTGCTTTGCATGCTGGTCAATGCCATGTGCTGCTGCTCCTTCCAGCAGATTTCTGATCTGTGGACTGTGCTATAGCGCTGCCACTCTTTCCAGTCGAGGAAGAGCCACTCCAGGAGATATCTGAAGTCACAAATGTCTACTATTACTGCTGCTGCTGCTGCTACTACTACTACTACAGTGTTCCTATTTACCTGGCTACTGCATTTTCTTTTCTCTAAGGTGAAATGTAACTTGGTTTTATAGCATTGTCCCTGTCTGGGAATGTGTCCTTTTAGACCTGTGCAAGGAAATTTATCTCCATATATGTCTATCCTCATTCAAAGAGGCATTGGGTTGCATTTTTCTCCTGTTGGTAAGAGTCACAATGGCTATATTTTCTGAAGATCTGCCCTTTTTCTTTCTGTGCCACTATTCTTCATGTGTTTAAAGGGATTGATCATGTGTTCCTGCTTCACAAGAATCCTGTGAGGAAAAAGAAAAATTAAAATATTTGTCTTGTGACAACAGGGCTCTATATATCTAGATAAAATTAATAAGAGAAAAAAAAAATCTGAGAATTGTAATGAAGTATACTTTTGATTTTAGTAATTCATCTGTCTCTTAATAGGACATACATTTTGCTTAGAACATAGATCTGAAAAAAATGGGAAAGCTGTTTGCAGAGAAACAGTGTCATCACAGATGTAATTATCTATAGTGTATAATAAAGATAAAAACAGCCAAATAAATAAATGAAGGCTAATGTTTTAGATCCAAATGGAACATGGTATTCCTTGACACTAAAATGGAAGTGTAAGTACCATTCCCACAGCATGGGAAGACTGTGTTTGTTTGTTTCCACTTCATATTTCCCTAAGGACACTTTGCTCCGCCAGTATAATTAGGATGACATTTGGAGCTGCTGTATGTCAATGCAAGAGTAAGAGACACTGTGCAGCTTGACAAGAGATTACGATGTCAAGTCAATTGCTGCTGCAATATCAATATTTATTCCCTTGCTCCTCATGTCTTGTTTTATTTTTGTTCCTCTTTTTCTGTTATGCATAGAATAACATCTAAAACCTATCTCGTTGTGCAACATATTTCTTTATGCTTTAGACGTCCTTGCTTTTTCCCTATTAATTTTGATGTTAAATCCTTGCCCTTCTCAGGTGAATTGTATTTAACCCTTTCACTAGTGCAAATACTTCCATAGAATGAATTCTCAATTGATCTAGGACAACATTTCTAATGAGTTCTGTATCTGAATCAAAGAGTGATCTCAGAACTATAATGATAGTGTTGAGTATTAATTGCTTCACTAATGGTGAATAAAATGGATGCATACAATGGATATGTATGGTAAATTGAAAGGATATATTCAGTGGATATATATTCATCATTGATGAAGTAGTTAAAAGTCAAAAAATATCATTATTATTCAGACAGAGATCTTATTAGAAATTCTGTACTAGATCAATTGAGGTATAGAGCTTGCCTTTAAACAGGCAATACCTGCCAGCACCACACAGCATTACCTGAGATTCTCGAAAGTTTATTTTTGTGAAAAGAAAAAGTGATCTGGAATTTACAGTCAATCCATGATTTCTTTTTACAGCATAGCAGAAAAAATTTACCCTGAAGTGGAATCAGATTATAAGGTATATCCTGATGAACATTTCAGTGTTGTTTCTGTGGAATAGTGTAATAACAACAAAGCACAGCAATGCAGGTGCTGGAGTTCAGAGCCACCAGCTCAGAAATTACATTTAATTATATTAGTTTAGACTGATTAATTCTCTTTTATATTTCCCTGATTTTATTGTAGAAAACACAAGTATTATTATGTTCAGTAATACTTTTTTTTTTGAGAGAACGTTTTACTTTCTTAGAAATATGTATGTCTCTTTATAAGCAGATCCGTCTCATACTGAAGCACAATATCATTGATAGGATTATTTTTTAAATGGATCAGAAAATCAGGCTCACAATCTAAGGGTCTGTTGAGCTTTAACTGAGCATTAGCTCTTCTTTGAGAATTGTTTTATTTCTTTATATCACTAAGAATTTTTGATGGATGATCTGGTTAACTTTTTATCACATCGCTAGATGGCAGTGTCCCTTCCAGCCTTTATTTGTGTTTCCACACATCTCCAAGACATTTAATTGTGATCCATAATTGTTCAACTTCTATTAACCATGAGCATGCATAATATTAATATCAAATTAATTTATCTTCACTGATAAATGTAAGGTAAATATAAAAGGAAATAATGGTGTTTTCTTCTATTTACTCTAAGTTTACAGGTATTTATTGTTGCCCTATTTTAAAGTGAGCTTTATGTCTAATGCACTATATGATATATGATATGATCAACTTGTGAAATAGTTGAACTTCCCTGAATTGAACTCTTCTAATTTCATGTTTGCCCTGCTATGTTTTTTTACTTTTACTGTCACTTGCTAGCTGTTTGCTGTGTTCCAGGCAATTATTGAAAACTGTGACTTTTTAATAATAGCTTTTTCTGCATAAAAAGAGAGAAAGGGGAGGGCCGGGGAGAGAGAAGATAGTGGAGCCCTTAGAGTTCTAGCCTTAACACTACACTATGGTCTATTCTACAGCAACTGATTCTAGTAGAAAGAGTCTCAGACAGGTATTATAAACTCAGCCTAGTGAGGCTGAGCTCTCATTATGCTCGTTAGAAAGAGACGCCTTCTTCTAGAAGACAATTGGAATAGTTACGGATGGACTTGAATGAAGCTCAGTTTGGGCATTTAGGAGTTGAGCAGTCAAAATACACTGGCTACCTCCAGTGCCTCTAGCAAGAGAGGCATTTCCACAGTCTTATTTTGTGCTGGGACAACAATTCACTCATTCATTATAGCCTTGGGGCAATCCAGCTCATCCATTTTAGATAGCTTGCTTATGATGTCTTGTGTAAACCTGTGAAGACACCTGCCTTTCTCTATTAACAGCTATATTAAATGCATCATCAAATCTTTTACACATTTAAAAGTTAGTCAGAAAGAAAATTACTTTAAATTAAACTCCCCTCCATTGATTAAAATTGATTACAGAGGAATCTTAGGCTAGGTTTGAGCTAACCTTTATGAGTACTTCTCCTAAATGACCCAAGAACTTTTAAATTAATTTGTAAAGATGTGGTAGCACAATGTATATCTGTTTCTTTACCAAAGCAGAGCATATCTTTCATGATATGTTCAAATTCCACCATGGAAGAGATATAAAAAAGAAATTTAAATCTAAGCAATTACATAAGACAACCCATAATTTTTAGCATATTTTCTTGTATTCAGTTTAATGAAAATGAAAGTGAAGCTTTCAGATTGTGAAATCAAACACTGTGACCTCTGAAAATAATGGTGAGAACTTTAGACCTTCATTTGCACAAACGTCTGTCTCAGTCACTTCGCAAAAGAGAACTGTACCATATCTGTTTGAAAGATATCACTTCTTCCAAAAGTGACCATTCAAAGCTGTATTAGCATAGTCAATATGATTAAAGAGATTAAAACACACTGTTTCTTGTGTACGTTAAGGTAATTTCATGACATGCATATTTTGTGAATATACACAGTTCCTCAGTGCTTGAAAGTTTGACTTTATGAATGAATTTATCTATTTCCATAAATACTTGTAAATTGTAATGATTTATATGCAAATAAAACTTTGCACATGCCCAAAGTTTCAAATTGGATTACCCAACGGCAAAAATCCATAGGTTTTACTGAAGATCCTGTATAAAAAATGGGCTTATTTTCAAAGGTTATATGCACTACTAGTTTTTATGGGATAGTAACTGCTCAACAGTTTTGGTAAATAAAATATGGTTAAGCTACATCAGTAGGGAAGAAGCCAGTTTAAAAGTCCTAAAGGTTGTCTCACCTCCAAGCCAAGTTAGAAGGATTTTCAATACTCACATGAAATGGTGATTGTTTTTTTTAAAAAATTGCAAACTTGTTTCTGTTCTTTTGTTCTCTACAGGTTGTTGACATCCTGTTTATATTCAATTTTTTGGTTCTTTATTTATTTTCATTTTGAGTCACCTTTTCCTTTGTGTTAACCTTTCCCTATGCAATTTTATAAAGACATTTTTATATATTACTATTTATGTTACGAAATTAAATTTAAAAAATCTTTATCAAAATAAGGTTTGTCTTTTTACCTTCTCTAATTATAATTGAATCTACATAGGAGTCAAGTACAAATACAGTTTCTTTTTCTTGTGCTGGAAGAAAAGAATCCTAGAAACTGATTTAGGACAAAAGCTGTAAAAAAAAATAACAAGACTAAAATCAAGGGTCATTATTGCACCATTTATGTTACCAGTCACCTATTAGAGGAACATTTATGCACTATTAATGATGGAGGAGTGAAATGTTTTTCACACCCATCGACAGAATTAATTTACTTCTGAGGTGCTTTCAACTACTATTTCCATAACTGACAATAAAGTCTTAGGAGCATAAAACTTTTGTTCTGAGAGTGACAAATAGCCCATTAAAACAACCCACATTTTTGTTCTTACCTTTTATTGATGTAGAGTACTCCTACCTCTTTTGCACTGATGTTGACAATTATTTTACAGGGACAAATCTATATTTTCCTTGTTAATGGGAGCAGTGGGTTCAGTTCTACCTGCAGGCTGGGAGGACACTGGAGAAAGAATGGATTTTGATAACATGTTTATAACATGAGGTAAAGTTATACACAAGTAGCATTTAAAATCTTCTTTAACACCAAAGGATCAGTGATTGCATGAAGATTTTATTCTTGGTTCTTTTAACCATCTTTTTCCCTCTCTTTCTTTGTCCAGTGTTTTAGAATCTCTCTAAGCATGTGCTGTTGCATGTGTTTGAGTTTCTTTGTTAGAAACTATTTTAATGAATGAGCATCAACTCCTAATCCGTTGCAGTGGCCTGTAAACTATCACTTCCTTACTAATGCCTTTCCCCATGGCTGTGCCCGACTACATCCGAAGAATTTTTTGACTGATTCATACTCACCTACATAACATTGTGTTGACTTGAGAGCTCACGAGCAATCAAGTTATAGAAGCAGTTTGGAAAGGGGCTGTGTAGGAAGTGTGGAGCATTTCATATTACCAAAAAGCTGGAAAGGTGGCTCGATTTGTACCACTTAGGAAGAGATAATGAAGGCTTTAGGGCAAACAAAGACTACTTGGAAAGCTGATTTTTTTTTTGTTGTTTTATTTTTTTTCTTTTTTTTTTCTTTTTTTTTTTTTTTGCTAAGAGTGTTCTGGCCTTTTATTTTTGTTTATTTTATGATCACACACAGAATCATAGAACAATAGGAGTTGGAGAGGACCTCGAAAGATCATCTATTCCAACACCCCTGCCAGAGCAGGACCACCTAGAGAAGGTCACACAGGAACGTGGCCAGGAAGGTTTTGAATGTCTCCAGAGAAAGAGGCTCCACAACCTCTCTGAGCAGCCTATTCCACTATCATGGTCCAAAATCTCATTATGCTACTCAGCCTCTGGACACCACACAGAGAGACATCTGTCATGGAAAATTATTAAGCCAATTACTAGATAGTAAGAGGAATATTATATCAGCCAGAAATACAGAAAGCAAAAGAAAATTGTAAGATGAAATATTAAGGACAATAAGTTTATTCTTTGGGTGTTTTGGGAGAGAGAAGTCTGTTTTGAAGATTGAGGATCCTAAATGCAGTAGATCATCAATCACATTCCAACTCGTGGGGCTACCTGTGACTATTTTAATAAGTAAGACTTTATCAGAACATTTTCAAAAGTAGACTTGTGTATATTCTAAGTCAGGAGCTATTTTTGCATGTATAGCTCTCTGTGCTTCTTTTCCTGGCAAAGGGATTATGTTTCGATAAAGCTACGTTTAGCACATACTGGAGTCTATGATGCCTGAGCTACAGCTGTTTCCTCCACATATACTTTTAATAACTCTTCAAAAGAACAGAAGAGTTTTCTGATACTTTCTGCAGTAACTTTTTTTTTAATTACTTCATTAGACGCAAGCAGCACAATATGGCAGCATTGAACCACAAAGATGGAGATAAAATTATAAAGCATTTGATCATGACTGTTCACAAAACAGATCATAACTTCACACAAAAATATGTAGGCCTTATGTCGTATTTATCCCTTCACTTACAGAAGAGATTACTATAGTTCTGCATGTTAAACCACCAATGAATTTAGAATATTTAAATGCCAGACTCATTTGTCACTTCAGGTGATCCGTTTTCCTAAGCAGAGAATGATAAATCTGTTGATAAAGTCAGTGTTGCAAGTAATTGCAAGTTCATGGAATGCTTAGAGGGCTCCTTCCTCATACAAATCTTATATGTGCCAACCAGGAATGGGGTGCTGCTGGATATGCTGCTCACTAACCAAGAAAACACGCTTTGTAATATCATCTCATTTAGTGACAGCCTTGGCTGCAGTGATCACAACATTATAGAGTTTGGGATAAAGCTGAGCATGCTGAAGGTTAGTTCCAAGACAAAGGTTTTAGATTTTAGAAGAGCAAACTTCATCTTGCTCAGGGCTCCATTGGAAGGAATCCCATGGGAAGCTTCCATGGAGGAAAAAGGAACTAGTGAGTGCTGGGAATTTTTCAAGAACACTTTCCTAGATGCACAAAACCAGTTCATCCCCTGTAAAGGCAAGGGAAGTAGGCGGAGTAAGCGAACCCCCTTGGCTTAACCATAAGCTTCTGGGTCTTCTCAAAACTGAAAGGGAGACGTATCAGAGATGGAAAATGGATCACTGCCTGTGGAAAATTACAAGGGCATTGCAAGGGTATGCAGAGATGCAGTTCGGAAAGCAAAAGCTCGGCTTGAACTGAAATTGGCCAGAGATGTCATAAAACTTCAAGAAAAGCTTCTTCAGATACGTTAACAACAAGCAGAAACAGAAGGAGAGTATTGGACCACTATTAAACAGGAAAGGTGAACTAGTCACCAACAATGCTGAAAAGGCAGAGATCCTCAACACCTTTTTCACCTCTGTCTTTACTAGTGCTCTTGAGTCCCAGACCACGGGAACAGAGATCCAGATTGGTGCAGACACAGACCAGCTGTCAGTGAAGGAAGAGCTGGTGTGTCAACTGTTACAGGAGCTTGACCCATACAAATCAATGGGCCTGGATACCATCCACCCAAGGGTGTTAAATGAGATGCCTGATGTTGTTGTGAGGCTGTTCTCCATACCTTTGAGAAGTTGTTGAGATCAGGAGATGTGCCTGAAAACTGGAGGAGGGCTAATGTCACCCCTATCTACAGGAAGGGTTCCAAGGAGGACCCAGGTAATTACAGACCCATTAGCCTCACGTCAATCCCTGGGAAAGTTGTGGAGCAAATCCTCCTGGGAACTATCACAAGTAAACTGAAGCACGTGTTTGCGAAAAGCCAACACTGATTACCAGGGGCAAATTGTGCTTAACAAACCTGATTGCTTTCTACGACAAAGTAACCCACTTGGTTGATGCAGGACAAGCGATGGACATTGTCTATCTGGACTTCTCCAAGGCTTTTGACACGGTCCTCCACAGCCTCCTCCTTGAAAAACTGACACATTACAACCTAGGTAAGTGGTCTGTGTGGTGGGTGGGGAACTGGCTGACAGGCCATACCCAGGGGGTGGTAGTAAATAGTTCATTCTCAAACTTGTAACCGATCACTAGTGGGGTTCCCCAGGGATCAGTATTGGGCCCAGTGCTGTTTAATCTCTTCATAAGCGATTTGGATGTTGGGTTCAAGAGCACCCTGATGAAATTTGCAGATGAGACCAAAATGAGTCGGGTAGTTGACACTCCAGAAGGGAGAGCCACCCTCCAGGAAGACCTGGACAGGCTGGAGGAGTGGGCTAGCAGGAACCTTATGAAGTTCAACATGGACAAGTGTAAGGTCTTGCACCTGGGAATACATAGTCCAGGAATGCAACTCAGACTGAGATATACCTGGCTGGAGAGCAGCCCCGTGGAAAGGGATCTGGGAGTCTTGGTGGACGACAAGCTCAACATGAATGAACAGTGTGCTGCAGCGGCAAAGAAAGCCAACAGGATACTGGATTGCATTCTCCCACTCTACTCAGTGCTGATCAGACCATAGCTTGAGTACTGCATTCAGTTTTTTGGTCTCTGATATACCAAAAAGAATTGACAAGCTGGAAAGTGTCCAGAAAAGGGCCACGAAGATGATCAGAGGACTGGAAGACCTGCCATGTGAAGAAAGGCTGAGAAAACTTGGTTTGTTCAGCCTTGAGAAGAGAAGGCTTAGGGTAGACTTCATTACAGTGTACCAGTACATAGAGGGTGGGTAGCAAGAAGATGGAGACTCCCTTTTTACAAGGAGTCACATGGAAAAGACAAGGGGTTATGGATACATGTTACTCCTGGGGAGATTCCAATAGGGCTCCAGAAGAAACTTTTTCACCATGAGGACAATTAGACATTGGAATAATCTCCCAAGGGAAGTGGTGGATTCCCCTACATGGGACAGTTTTAAGACTGAACTTGACAGGGTGCTGGGCCATTTAAACTATATTTTTACCTTGAAAGGTTGGACTAGATGATCCTTAAGGTCCCTTCCAACCTGGTATTCTATGATTCTATGATAATTGAAAAGAATTTCACTTATAAGCACGAGCTTGTTGGTCCAAGTCACAACATTTTTACTATGTACAATAACTGGTAATGGATCTAAGCACTGTGTCACCAGAAAACTTCAGGTTTAGAGGCAAGTTATTTTCTTATACAGCTGTTGAATAAACATTGTAGTTGAAAAAAAGCCTAACTAAAGGCTATATCCTTCTCATTCACTGGCATAAACGAAAAGTAATCGTTATTTCAAAAAAAATATTCCAGGAAAAGAATACTGTTTTCTGATCTTAGCTGCATAAAAACAACATTAGCTTTGGGGGAGAAGAATGACAAAGTGGGTCTTGTGTTGATTTTTGCAGAGCATCTTACTGTTTCATTGCTCATGCTCAGTTAATATATTTGGGCTGGAAATTAGAAGAAATATTCTATTTACCAGAGAAATGAGGTTCTGAAAGAAAATTCCAATAGAAGATCTGCTGACAAACAGCAAATTGGTTTAATATGGAACCCATAACACATTGGAAAGGAGTTACTATGATATGACCTTCCTCAGTACAGGGTAGACAACTCACAGAAGGACAAATAATTGGGCAAAAAGTGGCACTGATTAACAGAAGGGAAAGAAACAAGTTAAAGTTTAAGTAACATGGTGGGTTTTTTTCACAGATCCTTTCCATTGGCTTATTTAATAAACTAGTACTTTTTGTCATTGATATTGTGCAAGAATTGGGTAAAGGAATGATGGAAATTGTATGTGTAGCAATTAATAATGCAAAACATGAGTTTGGAGAAGAGACTTGGAGGAAAAAATGCTTAATATTCTTCATATTTTCTTTATGCTATAATAAATTAGTTGTTAATTATTGAATATCTAGAAAATATATGGAAATATAAAGAAACTTCTAGAATGTTGAAATGTAGTCTTGGATTGCATAAGATGCAAATATTTTTCTAAGTATTTTTCAAAAAACGCACACAGTTTTAAAACTGTATATCCGAGCTACTCAATGCAATAAATTCTGATATCTCTATAACATTTAGACAAAATAGTCTTTTTGTTGCTCTTGTGACTTACAGTATCAGCTAAGAAAATCAAGCTTGCCTGCTGTTTAATTTTCCTGCAGCATTCATCTGGCAACTTGTTTATTTCTTATACTCTTATTTTCATCCTGAAGTATTGGTGTTGATGAAAACCTCTTTTTGGTCTAGTAGCTGATGCAAGAGTGTAGTTATCAATTACATTTATAACTTTATTTGCCTTTGATATTATGGCTGTTGTTGGAACTGCCCGTTTTACCCACAGGGGCTAATTAGCATTTGCAACTTCACTGAAGCTGATAAAGGAATGGCCAGAAGATAACTGGACAGCCCTTTTTAATAATTTTGTTTGTCATGTTCCTTTCATGTGCTGAACAATTTGCTTACTCAGATAGTTGGCTTGGAAAGTTTAATGGAGTTTTCTCTATGTTGAAAAAAGTATTCCCATCCTCAGTGTAAAATCAGCAAAAAATTTAAAAGGTACCAATTAATGATCTTATATTAATTTTCAGTATTTAGATCTAGGTGGACTAAAACAAAAAAATAATTCATATGATAACGTAGCCATGGATCGAATACTATTTTCTATTTCGGCATGTCGTAGGTTTCCAGTATGCAATACTCACACACCTACAAAATTACCTAATGGTGTCCATGGATCCTATCTAGCATAACTACTTCTCTATCAATATTAGCAGTATAAGTTGCCTGATCTTTATGACATTGATGCTGGTTGCCAAAATCCTAGTTTACTCTTAAGTTGTTTCCTGCCTGTCTTTTCTAGTTTCCTTATGTTGATTTCACTCCCCTATATTCAGCTCAGGAATTTAATCCTGTCTTTTTTACTTAAGAATTTAATTTACTTCTGAGTGTGAAGGAACTAGTAGGTGCTTCCTTTCCTCTCAGTCAGTGAAGTGCCATAGATGCTATTGGAGTCTTCTAGAAAAAATTGATCCAAATTTAGAAGTTTTCTTGCTCATATCTAAAGTGCATCATGAGTTTGTATATTTTTTGGAAGCAACTGTTACTATATATTGTCTTGTATAGTGTATTGTCTTCATCTCAGTCAATCTGTGTTCATATCTTTTTGTTTTGTGTTTGCTCGTATCTTTCATTAATCTGGTTTAAGACTTGTAAATTTATTACTGCTTTTCAATCAAGACTTCTAAATGTTCAAATAATTATTTAGTATTTGCTTCTAGTTGGAAGGAATTTAAAATTCCAGGTGCACTAGGTACTTTGTGTTTACCTTCTTCAAACTTTGGGGATAACATTTTTTTTTTTCATTTTTTAGTTTTTGGATATGCCTAATGCTGGGGTCTTAGCAACCAAATATCAGACATATTTGCATACCTGTAAATCTTTTAAAATCTCTTTCCAAACAGGCCTCAAAGCTTAAAAATATTTACCTTAGTATGTGTGCTGTTTAAAGAAATTATTCTGGAAGCAAAAAATAAGCACAATATTCTTGGGATTTGTTTATATCATCCAAAGTATTTGAACTGAATATTAACTAATAACTTTTACAGGATTAAGGTACCTCTGAGTTCATTAAGTCCCTGGATAATTAAAGGATACTCCTGAACATTTAATGTACAGAATCTTACCATGTCCTAGTCTATGAGCAAGTAAAAAATTGTGACCTGAGCTTTTTTACACCAATTTATATTACTTGTGTTAAATTAACCCCTTATCATTCTTACTACATATGTCTTCTCCTCAATACTTGTTAGTTTTTGTCCTTTCGACCTCAATCTCTTGCAGGCAAGAGCTGACATTTGTTCTGGTACAACGGAGTTTCAGCTGGGCACACCTTTAGGTACTACTGAAAACCAGCCAACAGCATTAAGAGGAATTGATTTATGTGGCATAATTAATATACATATATAATGAGCACATTTTAATTACAGACTACTACGACAGCGCTGAGTTCAGAAGCATAGCATTTTCAGTGGGCAGAAGACCAGCAGAGTATCTGCTGAAAATTATAAAATTATTTTATTTTTTAAAGCTGGCTCTATAGATCAATTTTAATGTTTCTTTATACTCCTTCAGCAATTTGTTTTACAGTAAATTAATCCCTTCAGGTTTATCACATGCATAGTGCAATTTTTAGGATTATATAATCTGTTTTAGTAGGGCAAAAAGCTTGTTGGACAACAAGTTTGACAAAGCACGTTCTAAACATCAAATAATAAGCTTCGTTATGGATGGCAGTTAAGACCCTAGATTGAGACATAGATTCCAGAAAACAGTGCTGTTCAAGTCTGTGAGGGGAGCCAGAGCAGAATCAAGAAATATCTGCATTGAAGCATTGCTGATTTTGACCAAGTAATAATCTTGTTTCTATGTTTACTTGGACAAATCCAATACATTTTCTGAGGAAGTAAATACTTGGAAGAGAGACAAATGCACTCTAACGAAAGGATGTTACAAAGCAACCCCCACTTTTGCATTCTGCAAGTGCTTCTGGTTGTAAAATCTCAGGATGGATTGGAAAAGAAAGGAGACATGTAGAAAGAAAATGCATTTTTGCATAATAGATTTTGTGTTAGTGGTTTCTCTCTATTTAAGAAAACGAGACCTTTAAAAGTATTTAGCATTCCTTTACGCTATAGTTTTACATACAGGATTACTGATAGCTTTGATTCAAAGAAGTGATGAGTTCAACAACCTAATAAGTTTCTGACAGTGGGTCTAAACACAGTTCAGTCAGTTTAGTTTAGTCAGTTTAGTCAGCATAGTTTAGATTTGCTTTAAAGCTCAAAGAAAGATGGGGGGTCCTCCTTTTCCCCCACTTTTGTCTTGAAGTACATGCCACTTTAGAACTTATTGCCTGCCACTTTTAAAAGGACTTTTTTTCCTGACAGGTAAAAATGACGGGAAAGGCAGTGAGGTAGTTGGTCATCAATTAAATGGATGGCTGCAATGTCAGTACATTCAGTGTGTCTCAGGGGAATTTACAAGCTAAAGGAAACACAGAAAGACAAAATAATATAGCAGTATAACTAGTGACCTTATAGTACATGTTTACAGCAGAGCTAGGACGATCTCATGCCTAATCACCATCAACAGAGAAAGTGGGGACTTTTTCCATCTAAGCCCCTTGTCATTTGTATCTTCTTTGTGCTGAGATAGGTATTTCTTTGGTAAGCAAGTTCTGGGAGCTAAGATAGCAGAAAGATGTTAACTACTTTTTTCAGTAGAGTTAGTCTTCAGCCATTGTAGCAGTACTGTGAAAATACCAATGAGAATGGGAGGCTGAGGGACCAAGTGATTAATTAGGAGAGATTGGATCAAGTTCAGAAGTGATGTGTAGATTAAGCCCTTTTCTTGTTTAATATACTTAGAGTCCTCACACTCATAAAGATATCACAAAGACTACTAACTTTAGCATAGGAAAGACTCTAATTCAAACCAAGAGGCAGGTAAGGAAGTCGGTGTTTCCCATGCATACATGCATTTATGCATATATGAATACTGTATTTTCCTTGCGAATAACTAAACAACATTACTGCCTTTTTTTTTTAACCTCTCAGTTTATAATAGTTAATGGAAAGCTCTTACTATGTCTGAAGACTGCATGATGTAGGGTCCTTGTTTCTATTTATTTCAAAAAGATAATAAAATTAGTATTCAGCATTAAGTCTGCCCTGGCTTGGAAAAGCTTAACTTTCATAAAGAAGGCATGAGAAACATATATTCCATTGAGTATCTGTATGGTGAAGCTCTGTACCTCCTTCTATATATACGAGCAGAAGGAGCGCACTTTCTTCTGTTTCTTCAGAGAGTTCTGAGGAGCTCAGAGCAAGCCCTCAGCTTTTGTGCTTGTAGAAAGCATGGGAGTGCTGGCATATCAGAAAAGAAGGCTGTGGAAGTTCAGAAATGTAGTATGATTATATGAGTGGGTCTGAAGTGCTGCACCTTTTGAAATTTATCTGGCTAGAATGCATAAATCTTTACCTTAATTGCCAAGTCCTCTTGAGTGCGCCAATACATTGTTAAAACAACAGAAAATCAGCAGAACAGAAATACATCTTGAGAGAGAATAATAGCAGTGAGAATGTTAAAACTTTTCTTCTATGTGTTATGCTATTTCATTTGTACAATACAATGATATAAGAGAGACTGAATCAGCCTATAGTTCGCTGTGCTCAAGATTTATATGCAGCACTCGAAACCACTGCTTCAATTGTCAAGTTTCCCCATTAAATCCTGAATATTTTTAAACTGCAGGAAGAGAACACTGCAGAGTTTGACTGTTAAATTGCAAATGTGGGTAAAGTGTGTGTGAGATCAGTGGGTAAAGTGTGTGTGAGATCATTAACATTTCTTTTGCTCTAAAGTTTTAAAGGCCCTAGAAAAACCTGAAGACACCTTGAATATCTCCAAATTAGATTTCATGGGGCATGAAAAAGCAGCTAGCTCCACAACAGTGACACAAAGAAAGGAAGCTGTAAATTCAAGCTCCTGTACATTCAGGCGTGTTTCCTCATAGCAGAGTAGTTAGTCACAGAACAATTTTTGACGGACTGTCAATAATAACTGAGAATCTAGACACTTCCGGTCATACGAGATACATTAATTTATTGCCAGAATAAATTAAAAAATGTAATAAAATACTAAGTAGTACCTCTGGGATGAGTTGCTTCTTGCTCACAACACTGCTGGCCAGGCCTCCTGTTGCAAGAGAAAAGGGGTTTCTGTAACCAGAATGATCGTGTACGAATTCTTCCTTAAGTGTCAGCAAGAAGGAGCACAAGCACCTTGCTTATGCTCATCCTCCACCAGGACTTTGCTTCCAAACTATGGTGTTACTCACATCCAACTGACTACAGAAAAAGGTAATTGTGGAGGAAACCAAATAAAATTTGTTTCTATTGACTTTTTAACTAATTTGTTTTGATACTCTGCATCACAGTGCATTGTCCTCATCCATATCTTTGTTTTATGTTGTCTTGCACAATTTTTTCCCCCAGCATCATAGCTGAACAAGGATCTGAAATAATTTTCATCTTCTTCTGTTGAAAAGGGAGGGATGTAAAAGCCAAACATATATATATCACAGAGCCCCCATACAAAAAATGTCATTGTTTGGTTATTTCCTTACAGTTTTAACCAACAGCATACAGAATTTTTTTCCTGTAGATGAAAAGACATCTGTACTCTGTTCTGCACAGCTTCAGCAGGAGTGGTGGGGAAGGCAGCATGACAGCAGACCAAGCTCTAGCCAATGATTAGAGTATCGTTTTGTGTAATGGATAGTGTGGACATAAGTTCTGCGAGAAGGAAGAAGCTACCAAACCCACCCCTCCAGCTTCTCAAGTTTGCAATCCTGACACCAGGAATTTGTAAGCCTCAGATGAAAGCACCTGTCAAGACACAAAGGCTTCTACTAGGGCTACATGTTGAATCTGTGCTCACATACAACTATACTTAATTTTTCACAGAATGGGTTATGTGTTATATTTTGGAATATAACAGAGGGTAAGTCAGAGCTATTACTGGGAATTCACAATAACTTAAAAATTTTTGAGGATGACAGCACAGACACTGAATAAATGCTATCACTAGAGCTGCATTTTGTGGAGGAATTTTTTGCGTTTATACATCAGCATTCTGTCTCATTTCCATTTTAGGTGCAACTGTGTTCACACAATGGTCTATGAGGGACCTCTGAGCTAGTGCTGAAAGATCTGGTATGTTTCACAGTAAAGCATCCTGAAGAAATTAAAAATTAAATTTTTCAAACAATAAAGTTATAGTCACTGGACTACTTTTACTAGAATTTTTTTGAAGGTGCAGTTAGGAGTAATGTGGCAAGCCCTCACAAGGAAATGGGAGCTAGAGTCCTGAAGTCAACAAAAACCCCTTTGTGTATATTGATACTGTTTTGCTCTGCATCTTTGCAGTTCACAGCTTTGGCATACTTTAAACTACAGAAATAATGCAACAGGGTGCTCTGACACTTAGAGGACAATTAAAACTGTCCATCTGGCATAGCTGCAGTTTATTAATGTGCTTTTGCTTAAAATAAATATATTCAATAAATCCAGAGAACAGTTAGCCAATAAAGGAGCTGTGCAAAACATTTATTCCAAAACTCCTTGTCAGATCAGTCTCACCTTGTGTAGAATGATAAAAATCCAAACTGGCCTACAACTCCAATGTTCCATGTTGGAAAAGATGATTCTGGTTCAGCATATCTGTTTGACAATTATTCTGCTAAGTACTCACATCATACATATTTCACCTCTGTATACAATTTCTGGATCCGTTTCCATTAACAACTATGCTTCTTTCTCTTCTCTATAGTACTGCTATACATAATAATACATAATACTGTATCTACTTTAATAATCCACAGCTAAACTGTAACCTAATTTACACTGTTTTTTGTTTGAAGTAACACTTACATTGCCTTTACTAGATAGCCTACTCCTTAGTAAATAAAAACCTAAATTTTTAAGTATTCACGAAGGTAACTAACCTTGTTAAATAGAGACTCTTTAATTTGTCATCGAAACTGTCTGTATCAGCATCGTTCAAGAGGTCCTCCATCACACACTTATTTATATTTTTACTTAGTCTGCAACATACATTTGTCTCAATAAGGTCACTCTTCGCAGTATTAAGCAAATCTTCATATTCTTCATTGTAATAAATTTTCTTAACTGCACTATACATCAGTCCAAAGGAAGATTCAGCAGCAACTGCTTTTACTTGTATTGAGCCCCTCTTATAAATACCTCGGATATTGCCAGAAATCCTTCAGGATTGTTCCCTTATAAATACTTAAGAGAATGATTCAGCTTCTTTGGAAATCAGCAGCAGGTTTTCCATTAAAAAAAATGTTATTGATTATTGTTTTAAAAACATATTTTATATTCATGGGGAAATGTTCCTGTAGCTCACCAAGGACAAACTGTCTGTATTAGTAACTGAAGAGAGCATGGGCACAGGTATGTTATCTCAGTTCTGCTAAATTGTTCTGGGCAAAGCCAACAGGCATGGGCCAGCTGCCACTCTGGCTGCCCGTTCCCAGTTTTGATTTGGGGTCAACCGTGAGCTAAGATAACTTAGCCAACAAGCAGCTTGGATGTCAGCAACCTCTTTTGGGTACCAGGGTGCACAGCTGTAGACATGGTGTACCTGCTAGTCTAAAAACAAGAGAAGGGTGCTGGATTTTTAATTGTCTGTAAAAACATGTCCTCAGCAAATGGGAAGGTCCCAACTAATCAACCATACTGTATTTGGTGTATGGCAGTCCTAAGATCCATTTAAAATACATTTTTCTTGTCTATATTTCACCTAAGTGGGTCAGTTAACTGGTTACTGTAGGAGGGTCTTGATCGTATGCTACAGACAAATTCTAAAAAGAAATTATTCTTTTGACATTTATGTAAAAAGAAAGTTAAAATATAACAGCTTGTCTCTCCAAAATTCATTTAATTTCTTTTTAATGTTCTTGAAGGGTTGCCAAGATTTAAATTGAACTTCTGAATTCAATTTTGGTTTGCAGAATATGGTATTAGCCAATGCAATCCCATGGGGGGAAAAAAAAAAAAAAGGAGAAAAACTTCAGCACCTGTTTATTAATAAAAAATGTTCTAAGCTATGTTTACTCTGTGTAAATTTGAATTACAGTTCATGAAAATAGTCCATAGAGTTTTTTCTATTCATATATTTTATCATAATTATGATTAAATTAAGAGATTAGGATTTAAAATAAAGATAAGAAAATACTTTCATTACATAATATTTTATTAGAAAACCTATGTTTCCAATAATCCACATTATTTCTGAATCACAAGCTTTGTGCTCAGTGATACCATCACACAAGGAGTCACGCTCTGCTTACATTCTCGGGACACCGCTGCCATTTGGCTAATGATGCTTAGGGATAACAACCTTTCTCTGCTCCCTTTCCTGCTGTGTCCAGACTGATACAGTCCCATCACCAGAACATAAGGGGAGGAGCACTATGCCACAGCGAAGCTGCAGGAGTTAAAAGCTGTGCCTAATTGAATGGCCCTACTATGGTTATTATGGATGTGGAAGAGGTCTTTGCACACTTTGCTCTCTATCGGTAAAACCTGTTACTTTGTGGCTTGCAAACTCTGGCTGTTCCCCCATTGAGGGCTTCTGCGGACTCTGGGGCAATGGTGAGGTGGAAGATAAATGTGAGATTTCTCCCATAGAAAAGCCGTGAAAATCGACATTTGCAATGCATTTGGGAACATTGAATTTTCAGAATTGCAAAGGAGATTGCTTATATATCCTGAGGGAATGCACCTGGAGAATTTAAAAGTATTTTTAACTCTACTCTGGAATTCAGTATATCCACACCGTGCAGCTCTACAGAATGATTTAAATACCTTGTGTATAAGATCTCATTCATTGTACTGTTTCTTGGATTTTAAAAATAGCTTCTGTAGACAAATAAGTAAAACAGCTGTTTGCTTTCCACTGTGGTTTCTATATGTACAGAAAGTGTTTTTCAACATTCATTCCATAGTTGCGATCATCTGGACTAGGACAGAATCTTATTAACATGGGCCATAGCTCCCTTCCAGTCTCAGTGCCTGAGTTTATGTGAGATATGTGAGGACATGGAAGAAAACACTTCAAAATTTCCAGTTTGAACATTGGTTGAAAATTTCTGTAATAAAAAATGCTGACAAGAGCAGCTAAGAAAATCATGTTGCTGCCTTCCACAGGTATGCTAGGAATAACTGGATGAATAAACGGTTTTGCTAAATCTAATAATATCATGAAAAAAAAAGACCGTTTTCTGTGAAATAAGAAAATGATATTCTTGATCACTAGTAATAATGTGAAGGGGAACTATTTCTTCACTTTCTTTTCAGAAAAGTATAAAAAATTTGCCCAAACCGAAAGGACAAAATAAAGCAAAAAAATAAACAAAGAGTGCACACACAGAAAAGGTTAAAGGTTCATTACATAGATCACACATGGAAAATTAAGGCCTGGAAAATTGATAGTTTTTCAGTTATATATAGTTCAAAGTTAATACTGAATAAGACCTTTATATGGAAGTGTTATACAACGGGAGCTCAACATTATTGCTATATATATAATCTATGACATTAACATTTGCATCTAATTTAATATGCCTGGAAAACATACAACATAATTAATTCAATATTGTGTTAGAAACCATACTTTTTAGAATTCCCTGAATACAAGATTCACAGCTATGAAATAATCAGGTCAAAACAGGGTCAACCTGCTGTAGATTTTTGATCCTAAAAGGAAAGTATCTGAAAGAAAAAGTGAAAGCAAAAGAAAGAAACAAACCAAGAAGCAACAGAGGGAATAAAACATCTTTAAAATTCTAGTCCAAATTAAGACAATGATAAAACTCTTATAGGGCCAGAATTTCCCCTGTATTTTTTCAATTATTGATGAATACTTTAAGGATTGAATTTTCAGAAGAATGTTGCTGCTAACGAAGCACCAAACTGAGAAACCGGATTATCAAAAGAGCTCAGCAGGTCATATAAAGTTGAGATTTTTAAAAAAAACATTCTAGTCCCTCTTTCACTAATTCTATGTCAAATTACTAACTTTAGGCTTAATACACATGAACTTCACAGCAGGCTTTCCACTGACCTTAAAGAGCATCAGATCATCTCTGCAACTGTAATCACTACCTATATTTGATTGCGTCAAATATTAAATGTGTTGATTTTGTCGTTAAATTGTAATGCGTTACAGAGTATACATCGTTTTATTACTCTAGCCTTTGGCAAACTATTTAGTGTGAAATGCATTATAGTATTTCCATTTAATCAGATGGGCTTAGTGGACAGGTGCCTGACATTCTTGGGCTTCTTTTTTCTTATTTAGGTGCTACCAGGACAGCAGAAGACAACCAGCTCTTAACTTCTGAGAAAACACTTTAGAGTTTGACTGTACCATTGTAACAACATAACAATAAACTCAGTGGTGCTAAGGCATATTAATTGGCCTTGAAATCAGTAGACAAAGTCCACTCACACTAGTACTGTTAACCTCTGAAACACATTAGATACATCCAAACTACCTACAGAAGTGGTATCTGGCCTGTGCTAAATCCTGAGCATGCCTGGGAGCTTTGGAGGCATCACAGATTTGCCTGAGACAAAACAGTATCTGTTATAAGTATTTAACAGTGTGGATGACTATATTTTAGTGCTGGACCTGTTAACTACTTACAGGTGCAGATTTAGCCAATATTTCTCATTATACATCTACTTACAGAACAATAGTTTTCTAATGGCACTGAACTGAAACAGGACATCCTAGGTCAAATGATTTTTAACTGGTTTTCCTTTTTCAGCTTCACTGGTCTTGGAGTTGTATTCCCCACCTTTTCTTTGTTTAGCAACCTTCACATGTCCTGGATAGGCCTTTGTTTTTCTCTGAAAATTTCTTCTTCTACTGCTTTGCTTTCCCTGCCACTTTTATGAAGGCTAGTCACACCTCTTTTCTTATTTTATTGCAGTATTTTCCCCTCATTAACCTCATTCATTAACCTCTGAAAGGCCTCCCTTTCCTCCTGAATAACTGTGTAGCTTACAGGCTCCAGATGGTGGTTGAGATGCTCTAGGTCATTCCTAACGTTTTGTCAGGAGAGCATACTCTCTTTCCAATTCTGAGTCCTTTCTAGGAAAAGATTTTTAAAAAAGAGCAGTAGATAGTAGATGTTATTCCTTATCTTATGAATTGTTCTCAGTGTATCAAAAAAATGTGATTTAGGGGTCAACATCCCCAAGTTATTCCCTCTCTCTAAGCACTGTGAACCACTGTGACAAATCACTTGATGGAAATTTCAGATCAACAGCAGCATATGCTGTATTGTTAAAACCGATCAACAGATTTAATTTTAAAATATAATTTATTGAAATCAATCTATTTTGCACTTACCCATATTTCTTCTCTTTTGTAGCTCAAAACACCTGGACTTGATTTTGTCATAGATATAGGTGTTAATAAGACCATTAAGCATCTGCTCTAAAATGAAAGCATCCTGTAGTTTGAATGCTTTCTCAGCAGAAAGAGGTCTTTTTTGAAAAGTAAAAACTGGAAAACTATAAACTTTTGAAGTTAATAAATCTTTGGGCAATTTGGGGAATGCTTTGGGCTCACATTTAGTGCTTACACCACATTCTAGCAAAGCACATCGAATGTCCATTTCATTTGGTGAGGATCATAAGGTTTATAAATAGTTTTAATTCTGCACTGAGTAAAGCGCAACAAGCTCAATGTGTTGCTGGGCTCAAGGTTTTATGTAAAAAAAGAGAACCTACATAATTTGTATACAATTTTATACAATTACTATATTTACTCTGTGTGTGTATGCATATACATACAAAACCTACATACTTGAACATATAGGTACAGCAGATGTTTTATAAATGTATAGAAATATACATATATTCACATCCATAGTGTAAACATATTTTTTTGCTCACAAACATATGCGTAACAACATATATACGCAAAAAGACATCCATAGATACATAAACGTACAGGTGCACATCTTTGTTTTGTTATTGCTTGTGATGATCCATTTTTTTCCTTGACTTAGTTCCACACACATCAGAGAATGGTAAATGGATGTAACTGACACATCTGTCTATCCATCTAGCCACCTATCTGCCTCCCCCAGTTCTCTGTAATGACTATGGTCATTAATCAATTCACTCCTTATATTGCAGTTAAGAAGCAGGGAACAAGAAAATGGAACATCCTGGTAGGCTGCCACATCCATAAAATAAAAATCCTGCAAACCTCTTATACGGTAGACATAATCTTTTCTTTTGTGAATAATTACCTCGAATTCACAATTATTATTTACAACAGATAACTTTGGGGGGCTGAGGTGGGAGAGGAGTCACTTAAAGTCAGTAGGAGGGGGAACACCCACTATTGACCCTGTTCAGACTGAATCCAGATGTTCTTCTGGTAAAGTCTTCGTCTTCAGAATAAAATGGGGTTTGTCACTCATTGTGTCAAAATCCAGTCTCCTGTCTGCTCCCGCATACTGCAGTGTTGTGTTCCTCTTCCAGCACAGCAAGTCACAGAGTGGTATGTTTTTTCCAAAATTAAGCACTGACTTTTAAATTCCCCATAATCACACATTTTGGTAAGTTGGATTATAAAAGAGATTTATCTTAACTCAGTGTGAGAAAGGATGCTTTTGCAAGTCAACTTTCAAATTGTCAATATTTTCAGCCTAGAAATAACAATGTGTTCTTATTTCCAGAAAAGTCGCTTTTCTTATTTAGTTACAATTGGGATTATTTCAGACTTTCAAGCATAACAGTAGATTTGGGCTGGACCCTGTTGCAGACCTCCTTTAAAAGCAGAAAAGACATTTTAAAACACATAAAAATTAACTGAGAAATCTCTTTATTGACAAATACATACAATCCTTATATCTAAAATTTAGACATTATTTAATATCTTTCAGCATAAATAAGTTCGTCTATTGAGAAAAAAAAATCAAAAAACTTTTGAATTTGCCCTCATCTCTAATGTGTAAAACTGTGGTACTCTAAGCTGCAGCAAGAGCTTTTCCTTGTTATTTTGTTTTGTTTTCTCAGTTGAAACAAATCCTCCATCTTATAATGCAACACATATTTCTCAAAATTGCTATTTCTTCTGCAATAATTATTTTTTCTTCAAAGAAATTAGAAAAAGTAAATAAAACCTTTATCATTGAATACTCATGTTAAACAGTGCCCTGTTTCTTTTCAAACTTCTGTTTTCCTCTGATGTCCTGGACAGATTTTAGTATTCTCTTGTTACTCTGTGCACTTTTACAGTACATAATAATTCATTTGCTTTTCACTAAGAAAGATCTAGTGTCTCTTGCTGATCTCATTTTATCGTTAAATTGAATTTAACATTAAAGTTTCACTCTTTAAAACATCATTCTTATTTATTATAATTAAAACAAGAATATTTGGCATGCTCAAGCCATTTACAAAATTTATATGTACATATACAGAACACATCTAATTAGAAAGAAGTTGTACTGAATCTCAAAGAGGTTTGAAAAACATACCTTAATATTCTGCTTATGTGGATTTTGTGTTAACATTGCTCCCTCTTGATACAGTAATATAAAAAGGTATTTATAGGTATATGTTTTAGTATTTATAAAATTTTCTATTGTCCAATAAATAATGTTTTATACACTCACACACTTCATAAGACAAAATATGTAATATAAGTCTAAAGAAATCTGAAAAAAAAACCCTACAGAACACAGGAATTCCCTGACCTAAAAATTGGTTAGGCATCTATTTTTACAGTTTAGTTAGTTTTCTTGCAATTTGTGAAGGAATTAAGATTCTGCTTACACTGACACTTGAGTCAGTAGTCTCCCCATGACAGAGGAACATAATTTGAAGGATTGGAAAGTGTGAGCTTGATGTTGCATGAATTCCATACGAAATCCTATCTTTACCAAATGGAAGGACTTGGTGTGTCAAAGGTGGCCCCTTAGATATGACAGAGAGAGAGGCAAAATAAAGACACTTCCACAGCTGTTAAAATCAGAGAGTTTGTGTCTACATGGCAGTTCCATTCATCTTTAGAATCTTTCTTGTATGCAAAGATTAAGACCTCAGCAGTGGTGCCTTGAAATACAATCATTGTAAAGTGAATTTGTAATGACTCATTTCTTTGAGTAAAATCTTAGCCAACTAAATTTTCTGATAGAATAACTCTACAAGCCACAACATATCTCCACATTCCGTAGTTCCATTCCAAATTGGTTTTGCTCTTTATTTATATTATTGTACCTCATGATGTCATTTGCAGAGAAAAGTGAGAATGTGTTTTATTTTGCTACAGATTAATTGGAAAATTAAGGTAGGATTCATATCATTTCCATAATAATGTAAAAGTTTAATTTATATTGGCTGTTTAAGCTTTCTCTGCAATCATAGAAATACTTGGGCCTGAGAGGTGGATACTTAGATAGGTGGGGTGGCTTCTGCTGAGGAAGTGTCTTATTCTCTGTCTTGACTGGGAAGAGTTTATTTCTAAGTTAACTCATTTTCAGCTAAGGTCATATCTGATGGATCTCGTCTACAGGAAAAGAGAATTTGAACTGAAAGGACCAGCAACTTAAATGACGTAATATATCACATCTTCTTGTCCTTAAGGCAATTAACACAGTACCCCAGACAGGATTTAAGGTTGTTTAAATATTTTTAGGAAGGCATTCATACAGCGTGGTATTCAGTTAGAAAAAAATAAAAAGTACCTTATTATACCCTGAGTGTTATGATTATTGTTATTACTATCAATAAAATATAACCATAACAAATATATACATGGACAACTAGAAGAACTGTCCATTAAAATAATCTGACAAGGAAGATAAACAAATGTGTAGCGAGTTGACCTCAGCTGGACTCCAGGTGCCCACCAAGACACTCTATCACTCCCTGCCTCAGCAGGACAGGGCGGGGAGAAAATAACATGGAAAAAACCCCTCATGGGTCAAGATAAAGGCAGTTTAATAAAGCAAAAGCAAAAGCAAATGTTGCATGCAAAAGCAAAGTAAAACAAAATACTTTATGTCCAGTCAATTCCTGGGAAGTAGAGCTTCAGTATGCATAGCAGTTGCTCCAGAAGACAAACGTCATAAATAACAAATGCCCTCCCTTCCTCCTCCTACCTCTTGGCTTTTATTGCTGAGTAGACATCCTATGGTATGGAAACTCCCTTTGGTCAATTTGGGTCAGCTCTCCTGGCTGTGTCCCCTCCCAAGATCTTGCCCACCCCCAGCCTACTGGTGAGGGCAGAATGTTGGAGAGACAGACTTGATGCTGTGTGAGCCCTGTTCAGCAGTAGCCAAAGCACTGGTGTGTTATCAACATCTTTCCAGCTACCAGTACAAAGAATAGCACGATGAGGGCTACTATAGGGAAAATTAAGTCCACCTCAACCAGACCCAATACAAATTAAAACAAGATGGTTTATAAAAATAATAGGATTCTTGAGTACATCCAAACCTGGAAAACTTACACCTGGGGAGTAAATGTCACACTTGCAAGAGTGAGTTGGTCACCACATTCCATCCTAGTCTTCTTGTTTGGATAATACATTACAGCCATTTTTTGTTTATTGCATAGGAATGTAATACAGAAAAACAAGGCGCTTAATCCTGATTTTTTTAGTATCTGCTGTGTAACTTTGACTATTTTGTATAAAACCTTTTCTCATTCTACATGAAGATCATTCAATAATGTATCTATATTACTAATGCATTTTGAAGCTCTATTGCATAGTGCACATCAAACATAGAGGTCCTTAGTTTAAAGAACGTATAAACACACAAATATATTTTTATTGTTGTCCTGGATTGTCTGGGATAGAATCATAGGCCAGCCATGCTAGGGCTGGCCATTAGCAGTTTGAGTCACCTAGGGCAGCTGACCTGAGTTAGCTACAGGTCTAGCTCATACCATGTCTGCTCATTATAAAGGGGGAAAGTTTGCTGAGGAAGATGGAGTTTCTGCTGGGGTTTCCCTGCTCCTGAGGAATCATCTCCTGTTGATTGTAATGACTGCATGTTAATTTGGCTGAGTATAACTTTGTATGCCTTTGTTGGTATAACTGCCGTTTCATTAAATCTGTTTTCACTTTAATCTATGGGTCTCCCGTCCTTTTCCCAATTCCCCTTCCTGGCTAGTGAGGGATCACTAGGTGATAAAGCAACTGGTGTAGTTTAGCCCTGGATATGGGCTACATGTAGGTAGTTGTTAATACTCTCTTATTGGCAAATTCTCTATTAAGGCTGTAGTCTAGAACATAATATTTGACAGATGTTTAAGCATCAGTTACCCACTTGGCACTGGGGGCCACTTTCCTCTTCTGTAGCACTTTACAAACTTTATGACTCCCTTCTGTCATTTTCTGAAATAAAATTCTTGCTGACACAGACCACTTTTTCATAAATTTAGGTTCACTGTAGATTTTCAGGGTATTTACATTGTCTCAAGTCTTCAACTTTATGACCCATTCCCTCTGAGCTCTATTCTCTTTCCTGATATATGCCATTTCTGGTTTGTTTGGTTTATTTCCCATATTATGTTTTCAGAGTTTGGTAAGTGTTGTTAAATATGCCTCATGAGTGTCAATTTTAACACAGAATAGCAACAGCAGGTTGGGGTTAAAAAATTACCTTCTATTGCAAGTAGTCCATACGCTGTCTGAGAGGATGCCTAAGAAGCTTCCAGGAGGATGGTGGGCATCTTTGTTCATCATGACATCTCAGGGGAGATGTAAGGTGTCTTTTTAATTAGCCACTATATGATGGAAACAAACTGAGCCTTAAAATGAATATTTAATTCAGTGTGACTAGATCTGGAAATTAATTTGACCCAATGTATTCTGACATTTCTCATTCTTATTAACAAGTTTTTACTCTATTCTTTAGGTGAAGTCTTTTATGATGGAGTTTGTGGTTGGGTCAGTGTTCAGGCAAAAATGTGACAGGTGTCTAGAAGCACGGCAAGTCTCCTATATTCAGAGTCAATGTCACATACCTAGGAGTGACCATGGGGAGGTCTCTTGGCTTAGGCTTTGATGGCCTTCCCTGACACCTGTGGCTCTGGGGGGCAAAAAGAGAACAATGACTCGAGTTTCCAAGTCCAGGGTAAAGAAGGACAGGGTTCTGAAGAGAAACTGAAGTTGTATAGACTCAGAGTGGGAGAACAGACTGTCTACAATGGCCTCAAGACAAAGGCTGATGGCCTGAGTTTAATAGAAAAGGAAGGTATTGAAACACTTCAGCACTGACTTGGTTGTGTGATGCAGCCATGAGAGAAAAGTCTAAAGAAATGACATTATACGGTAGTGCTGATACGATCCTGACTACCTAGGAATTTGAACAGGGCAAGTTGCAAGACCCGCCCAGAGAGCTGATACTATTTTCCAAGCCAGCTACTGTTATGTGGGAAAAAAAAAGACAAATTTTCAGCTGGAACAACACCCATCCCCTTATGACAAGCAGGTGCTGCCTGCCAAGGGGCTGCTGGGCAGGATGCTGGGCAGGGGCAGAGTGTGGTAAGCCAAGGGCACCCTCACCAGCACAGCCCCTTGGCCATACAAGTGCTCAACTTCTGACCTTTCACTCTTGGAGAGAGCTACAAAAGCCTTGGGAAGGTGAGCCTAAGAACTCAAACACATCACTCTTGTGGATGCCAAATCATGGGCTTCATAAAGTTATGGTTTGTGACCTATCATAATCTTTCTGACACTTTCTCATTCTACCTCTTAATGCCCATATGCTCTGTATCCTGTCCTGTATGCTAAAAAAAGTCCTGGTCACCTTGTCATAGAAAATAACCACCACATCTCTCCCATTATTTAAATTCTCCCCACTTCAAGTGTGCAACCTATATTTTTCTCTCAGTCTGATAAACCTAATAAAAATATCAAAATGCAGCATTTAGATCTGATTTTTTTTTGCTTTTCTTTCAGACTTGAAGAAAAATTTGCTGTGCCTGAAAAGTAATCTACTTTTGTCACTCAAAGATTTTCCTTTGCCTGCATATCTTGTCTTGCTTATTGTTATGGAAAGACTCAGGTTTACATTAACATTTGAACCATGTTTTCACTTAATGGTCTATCAGCAGTGATAGTGTAGGATCTTGGATGAGGCTCCTGGGAAGAAGAGAGGGAGCATCCAGGTTGACTGCCAGATTGCATGAGCTCAATTATAGAGTGAGACATTTCTTTTTTTTTTTTGTTGGTGCCTTGTCTCACAAGAAGTCTATGTGCTAAAGGATTTCTGGGTACTGTTCTGAACTTTGTTTGATTCATGCAACCTTTGATGAAGGTTTTATCTAAAAGCTGATCTGCATATATTACATTACTGTCTTCTGCAGTCTATAGTATACTTATGAACTCTTTACTTGCCTCTGAGCGACAGGTGAAGTTAAGAGTTATCCCAGTTAAACTTAGTGAGATTTTTCATAGATGAAAAGGCTGTGAAATTGAATGCACAGTTGTGAACATATTTGCAGTGCTTCCACGGAAAACAACTACCATGTAAATAACATCACTGCTATCAGCAGCAAATCCATCTTACTAGGAGCATCAACAGATTTTGTGCTGCATTTCTGACTGTTAACGTTAGTCACGTAGTAAAACACATGGTAATTGACTTAATTTCTCTTCTCTCCCTGTGTTGGTTCAGCCGAACCATTCATGTATGTATATACCTACGTAAAAAGTAAAACAAGAAAAAAAGATGGACAGTAAGTGGACATAAATACTTTTGCTTTTGAATCCAATTTGAGTCAGATTCCTCACTGTATATTCTATTTTGATGCTCAATGAATTCAGGATTCAAAGTAGAGAGTTGATAACACTGAAAGCTATTGTGTCATGAGTCAAAAAGAAGTTGAGAGTGCTCAGGGCCTTGCTGGATCACTGTTCTAAGCAGAGATGAAGTACAAAAGAAAATGTTATTTAAAACAATAATAAGACTTATCATCTTATGAATTCCTAGATGATTTGATCATGGAATTGCTTAAAAGCAAAGTGAAATGAAAAGAAGTGTGAAAGAACTCAGACAACGGAAAGAAAGTGAGTGAAAGCAAAGAAAATACCCTTGGGGTTTTTGGACACTAGTGGCTGAATGGATGAATCTGGCTGAGTGAATGCATGCTCTGTTCTGCAGTGAGAACATATACTGTGGTAAAACTAGGGCTCAGGCAAACCTCTGTGTTGAGATGCAATGCCTTAGGCAAGCTCCAAGCAATGATTCTGTCTTCATATAATTATTCAGGTAAAAAAGAAAGTTCTAAGTGAGGCATGAACAGTCAGAAATATGATTATACAAGGAAATAAATCTGTATGCAGTAATTTCCAGGAGTGCAAAAGGGTGCAACAAAGACAACTTAGAAAAAAGGCAGGGGAGATAGGAGGAATACGATATTCTCTTCCCTTTCAAGTCAGTAATTAAGCAACACTAAGAAAAAGCAGCTAATTAGAAGAAAGCATTAATATTCCCTATTTGTCCTAATGCAGATAATCAGTAACCTTTTCAGCATTAAAAACTGGAATGAAGAAGATAACTGACTACAGAACTGGACTGTTTGGTGGGTGAGGAATTGGTCGGATGGTCACATCCACAGGGTAGTGGTCAATGGCTCAATGTCCAGATGAAGAGTGGTAACTCTCAGGGGTCAATACTGAGACTGTTTAATATCTTCATCAGTGACATAGACCGTGGGATCAAATGCACCCTCAGCAAGTTTGCAGACAACACCAATCTGTGTGGTGCTGTTGACCCACTGGAGGGAAGGGATGCCATCCAGAGGGACCTTGACAGGCTGGAGAGGTGGGCCTGTGTGAACATCATGCAGTTCAACAAGGCCAAGTGTAAAGTCCTGCACCTGTGTTGGGGCAATCCCAAGCAGAAATACAGGCTGGGCGATGACTAGATCAAGAGCAGCTCTGCAGAGAAGGACTTGGATGTACTGGTGGATGAAAGCTAAACATGAGCCAGCAATGTGAGCTCCCAGCCCAGAAAGCCTGGGCTGCATCAGGTCAAGGGAGGTGATTCTCCCCTTCTACTCCAGTCTCCTGAGACCCCACTTGGAGTAATGTATCCAGCTCTGGAGTCCTTAGCACAGGAAAGACAGGGACCTGTTGGAGCAGGTCCAGAGGTGGGCCAAGAAAATGATCAGAGAGATGGAACACTTCTATGAGGAAAGGCTGAGTGGTGCAGTTCAGCCTGGAGAAGAGAAGGCTTCGGGGAGATATTATAGCAGCTTTCCTGTACTTAAAAGGGGCCTACAGGGAACATGAGGAGGGACTTTTTCCAAGGGCAAGTAGTGATAGAATGAGGGAGAATGGTTTTGAAATAAAAGAGGGTAGATTCAGAGTAGATATAAGCAAGAAATTTTTTATGCTGAGGGTGGTGAAACATTGGAACATGTTGCCCAGAAAGATGGTAGATGCCCCATCCCCATTAGGTTGGACAGGGCTCTGAGCAACCCGATGTATTTGCAGATGTCTCTGCTCATTTCAGGGGTGGTTGGACCAAAGCAACTTTAAAGGTACATTCCAATTCAAATTATTTAATAATTATATCCTTCTATACAGAGCAGAATGGATATCAAAAAAATGTGAGATATTAATATAATATTCGTTTGCCCTTAGCCAGGTTTGAAAATACATTTTAAACTCATTCTTTATCTTGTATCCAGTTTATAAATGCTTGCCTTTAACGCAGGGCTTGCATTGTTGTCTATGTACTTTTTTAAAAAAAAAACCCTGGTATTACTATTGTGTTAGACAGCACATAACACAGAGAACCTGCAATTTCTGCCCCAGAGAATGAGGAACTGGAATTAGATACAATTAGGACATTTGTTCAACATGTCTCACATTGGACAACCTTGCAACGTGAGGTTTACTAATTGAATCCTAACTCACTATTCATGCAACTATTAAAAAGAGAAGCATGATGTATTACTCTAATTTTGCATTCTTTAATTCTGAACAACCTCAGCGAAGGTGAGAAGGCTGAGCTGTGTGTAACTGGAGAAGTAATTTCTTGAACAAGTTTTGGTCGTTCTCTTATGCAGTAATTTCACTGCAGTCTATACACCCAGCTTTCAAAAAAGTCTGCATGATCTTGTCCAGTATACATGTATGAATGAGACTTGTATCTTCAAATACTCAGATTTACAATGCTCAAATTTCCTTTGCACCATTGGTTTTAAGTTTTATTCTGAACTTTGTTCGTTTATATGTTTAGGTTCAGAAAAGAACCACCGTGACACAACATTGGAATTTGTAGAAGGAACTGGAAAACCTCACTCTGTAGGTATAGCACTATACTTGTTTTAACTGAAAGTAATAGAACTGATAATAACTAGGAAATTCTCTTTCCTTAACTTTAAACTTTTTTTTTTCTTTTTAATTACAATGTAAAGTGATTTTCTACATAAATAAAATCTGTTAGGGTAAATCTTAAACATTATCTCTCAGGGTGTTTCTTAGTACTAAAAATGAAAGCCTGAATTTCCATAAACGATGAGTACAAAGTATATTAACAGTTCAGAAATTCATTGAAGTGAAAGCAATCTTGAGCAAACCATATGATAACAGAAAATACTTTTCTATGCAGTCAGGGAGACTTTGGAGACAAATAAAATAATGAGAAGTATCTTAAATAAAATTTCAGTTGTGCTTTTCCTCTCTGTTTGTCAAGAATATATTTTGCCTCTTCAAAGACGGGTTTTCCAATTATTTTATTGCTTGAAGGAAGAAGTTATTTTTTTCAAGTTTCAGTATCTTTTAAATATTGAAGTACAAGATTATATGGTGTGACTAATATATTTCTATATGTTATACAGGAACTTAGAAATGACTGAGCTGTGTCTGACCAAGGGCCAGGTATGTCAGCTTCTGGAAGAAGTATCAAATGATCTTTTTCTAACATACATCTAAGCCTGTAGCAACAAAGGCTGCAAGATCTGTTCCACTCATGATGAAGAAGCAATCCTAAGCTGGAAAACTGCTGTTTATTCAATGCATCCTGTTCATCAATTTGCTATTTTTTTTTTTTTTCCTGAAATGAAAAAAGTGGTCAGTGGTGAAAAGGTTTCAGTGGTGCTCAAGTTAGTTATATTTTATTTTTATCCTGTTTTCTTGCTAAAGAAAAGACTCCTATCTTCCCAAGACTGGCTGAATTCAGAATGTTATTCTTTAATCAATTCAGCACCTTGGTGAGCTGGTCTTTGTAATAATATCTCAACGTATTAATATGAAATTTATTAACTGATATGCATTACATGACTGCCTCTTTTCTAGTGGTCAAAAATTATCAGTGAATACCTAAAAACTGAGGATTTGTTTGGTTTTTCTATCATACACAGCATTGCTGGGATCTCTCTTCCAGCCAAACTTAAATGGCATTAAAACTTGGTTATAAATGAGTTCTGAAGCCATTGATTTCTAATAAAATGACTACTTCAGTCTTTGAATGTATTTTCAAACATAATTTTTAAGAAGAGTTTTAAAATTTGAAAAAATCATTACATAATCTATTTTCTTCTCTTACTGTCTATCTCTAAAACTGTCTTTGTTTTACTACAATTGATGATGTAATTTCTTGAGAAATACAAATGGACTAAATCTCCAGTGTGTGTTATTTTGCTAGTCATATCACTTTTTATATTAGTATTCAGGTTTGATAGCAAAATATCTTGACGTTGTCATAAGTAAGGCATATGACAATTACATTAATTTATATAAAGCTTATTTTGAAACAATATTTGGAAATGATTGCCAGGAAATAAATTATGTGACTATGTGAGAACTAAACAGGTGTTTGCAATAGTGAGAGAAACTGAACAAAAATAAATATCATTCTCCTGAACACTTTAGTCCTTACTATGTTTCTTAAACTCTCAAGTTTTAGGACTTTTTGAGCATTTATAAAAGATAAGTATTCTCAATAAAAAGAAAAAAAAAACCACCAAAACACAAGCCAACATAGCCTTTCAGGCATTTTTAAGCTTTAGAAAAGTGGAATTCTCTTTCCTTGCAAATGGAAGTAAGACAAAGCAAACCGATTTCAGAGTGTATTTCCATGACTCTTGCAAACCACCCCTGGACTCCTTACACTTGCACAGAAAATCTTCACAGTATTTAAGACATCATTCCTTCTTAAAATAGATATTTTGTAACATATTGCTTGAGCTGTAGCACACTCTTGAACAAAAGACATTTTATAAAATATAAAGTATTATCACTTTTGATAAAATAATTGCATTTCATAATCCTTTTTGAGCCAATGCTCTTCAGTTTTAGTCTGATATTTATAGGATTTACTACTTGCTTTGAATATCACCCATTCCATATTTTATTCAAAGTCAAGTTTACAATAACTAACAGTTAGGCACATACTTCAAAAAAACCCCCGTATAAAGTAACGATATAAAATTTAAATGCAAAAATTTGCTGAGTTTCAGATTCACTATAAACCTTACACAATTTGTAGTCAGCAAAAGGTCTCTTGGAACTTTCCTCAGTGTGAATATTTTGTGTGTTTACAAGTAAAAAGTACGTATATATTATCAGTTTAAGCACAACAAAAATAATCCTCAATATCACCAAGAATTCATAAACAAAAGGTGTGGAAACAGAGTGAGCAGAGATTTTTCGTAAGCATGTTGATTCCTGTTTGTACTTTGCTTTTTTCTTGTGCCAAAAAAAGTCTTCCATTCAACCGTTTTAAATGGATACCTCACCTCCTTGCTTGAGGGGATATAGCTGCGAGGACATGATGCTCTGCAGCCTCATTCTTTTTTATGTCTTTGGCTGTTGGAAGTGACATTCCCCCATTGTCACAGTCTAAAGGATAAAAGTCCAAAGCATAAAATTAGGAGGGCCTTTCACCTTCTTGCAACTGAGGGAGCGTCTAATTATAATATCACAACATTGTAAGAATAAGTATTCCGATAAATGATTGACTCACTGATATCTGTGCCTTATTACACAGTGGCTGTGACCTGTAAAAAATGTTCTACGTTTTATTTTCTGTAAGAAGTCAAAACTATTTCTTCCATGTGAAGATGAATGAGTTGCTCGAGTGGAAGAAGTGACTCACAGACCATAAAGACAAGATAGATCCTATTTATAGTCTGAGACTCCAAAAACTTCTTGGATAATTAGTATAAACTCCTCATACACAGTAGAGGATTGGCTACCAAGGTACAAGAGAGACAGAATTGCAGAGGAGGCTGGAGAGGAAAGCATGTTTTTGTTGGGATTAGATTAGGTTAGATTAGATTAGATGACTGCAAGAGCTGCCACATATTATAAAATCAGCCCTGTGGCAAAACCAGTATTCTCTGATCCACACCTTCCAAATTGTACCTCATTAGCTGTGGGATTGAGCATGCCTGAGTCTTCTTCATTAGACCCTATATGAGGTAGACTTGATGGCTCCCACAAAGTTCATTTTAACTAGTACACTTGTTACACTAGTACACTTGTGACAACCACATTCCTTTGTTTTCTCTCCACTGGTTTCCTGACTTCTCAGTTCCTCTTGTTTGCCTATTTATTGTTTGCTGGTAGTGTTTGTTTACAATGTAATCCTATCTAACACCACCAGTCAGGGCTAATACCCTACCAGCACTGCTGTTAGAAGGTGAGTGAATTTTCTTCCTCCATCTCTGCATCCTCTTCTTAGTTCTGACACAAAGATTTGTACAGACAGCAGTTAAAATCTGTACAAATGCCTGCCATTAAAATCTAAGACTTGGATTTTTAAAATCAGTGAGCACTTGAATATGCAGTTAGACACGTACGCATCTTTTGAAAATGCTGTTAGATTATTTTCATCTCTGAGATTAACGGTGTTTCACAATCCAGCCCTTAGTCTTTTAATACTCAAAGTTTAAGCTTTAACTTTTGCCTCTTCTGTTCATCCAGTCTAGAACCTAACAGACGAAATTTAAGCCATAACAAGAGTGTTTGCCAATACCCACCAATGTACTGTATGTAAAATTAATGCCTAGAGAATTATTTTATTTTTTATTTTGTTATTTTATTTTATTTTCCAAAGGTTTTCAACTACCTTTAGTATAGAGCTATAGCAGTTTTGTCAAACATTGTTTAAATCACCCATTCACGGCACATTACATTGTACTGGAGCCTGTCAAATGTTGGAGTCCATCACAATAAATCTTATGTCACATTACCCTGAACTGTGTCATCTAGGGACTAGAGTGTAATGTGAATGTCAAATTGTCATCTATGGTTACACTTCCTAATGGAAGTTGTGGAAACCCCATTGTTAGAATAATTTAAAATAAAACTGGGCAAACCACTAGAAAATTATACTGCAGGGAACAATCTCACTTTGGCAGGAAAGAAGAAATATTAGTTTTTTTTTTTTTTTCTTCTTCAACTTTTGTTAACCTACAAAATATGACATAATAGGTTTTGTTTGTATGTTACACACTGTTTAATAGATCTGTATATCCAGTAGTTTGTGTCTCTTATGTCTTATCATGTACAGACATCACTATCAATTTACACAATTTATGGTTCCAAAAAGATCACCTTTTGTTGTTCTAAAAGGGATTATTATCAAATGCCAAAATTAAGTCATTGGCATTTGTCTTATCTCTCATATTGCTGTCTTGTTTTCTTAGCTATTGCAGAAGAGATGAGGAAGATAGAAAAATACCAGATATTTTAAAACTTATGTGGAAATCTTTTCTCCTGCAATAACCTTTATTGACATTCAAATTAAATATAGTCTTGATAATGCAAATGCTGGAAAAAAATGAATGCATGTTACAAAAAACCAATTTGTACTATTCTGCCATTATTAAATACAGCTGTTAAACACAAGGACAAAAATGCAAACAAAAGTCCAGAAAGTAAATAAGTCCATTTAAAAAGTCTATCTCTATATATATTCAATATATATGGTGTATATATATACACAATACATAAATAACTATATATATAATATATGTCTATAATCATAGAATCATAGCACGGTTTGGGTTGGAAGGGACCTTAAAGATCATCTAGCTCCAACCCCCCTGCCATCTACCCTCTTTCAGTCTGAGACCATTACCTGTTGTCCTATCACTACCTGACCTTGTAAAAAGTCCCTCCCCATCTTTCCTGTAGGCCCCCTTTAAGTACTGGAAGGTCTGCCTGGCGCCTTCTCCAGGCTGAACAATTCCAACTTGCTCAGCCTGTCCTCATAGAGGAGGTACCTCAGTCCTCTCACCTTCTTCGTAACCCTTCCCTGGACCCACCCGAGAAGGTCTGTGTCTCTTGTGCTGCAGGCCCCAGAGCTGAACACAGTATTCTAGATGGGGTCTCGTGAGAGTATCTCGTGAGAGTGGAGTAGAGGGGGAGAACCACCTCCGTTGACCTGCTGGCCACATTTCTTTTGATGCAGCCCGGGATGTGATTGGCTTTCTGGGCTGTGAGTGCACGTTGCTGGCTCATGTCCAGCTTTTCATCCACCAGTGCTCCAAAGTTCTCAGCAGGGCTGCTCTCAATTGCTTTATCCCCCAGCCTGTATTGATACTGGAGGTTGCCCTGACCCATGTGCAGGACTTTGCACTTGGCCTTGATGAACTTCATTATATTTGCATGGGCCCACCCCTCAGGCCTGTCAAGGTCCCTCTGGATGGTATCCCTTCCTTCCAGCATGTTGACCACACCACATAGCTTAGTGTCATTGGCAAAGTTGCTGAGGGTGCACTTAATCCCACTGTCCATGTCACTAATGAAGGTGTTAAATAGCACCGGTCCCAATAGCAACCCCTGAGGAATGCCATAAGACATAAATAACTTCATGTATATAATATATGCAATATGAATATATAGATTTGGATGAGTAAAAGTTTGTAGTATATGTATAAAATGCAATAATGTTCCAGGCACTATGAAATTAAATTGTTTTACTTCAGGATCATTCTCATAACATGATAAGCACAGAGTCCCAGTGCAGGTAGCCAACTACTTCATAGGTATGTTAAAGGTTACCGGTCAAGCAGTCTTGATTTCTGAGATTGCAAGCACTCAGTCTCTGGTCTTGCTAGTTCAACATGCTTGTAGATTACTGTAGAGTTGTGCCTTGAAGGAGGCAAACTGGGTTGTTGTCCAGAACAGCAGTCTGCCAGAAATGGAGAGGATGTCCCAAGTAAGAGGTATCCATGAAGTTGGTCTCCACTTTATGTGGAGTAATTAAATATAAAGAGCTTAGTTGTTCTTTCTACTGATGCCTCTAAGTTTTGGGATGTGACAGATGGCAACTAATTTTGTGGGAAGTATTCTCCCACCAGCAGCAGTGGTAGTTACTTCTATCTGTAACACCAAACAGCAAGACAACACACATTTCTCTAAACACTCATCTCACCCTTGAGATACTACAGGTCATCTTTTTTTACACTGAAGAGCCTTGAAAAGGCTCAGTATCATACTACTGGAAACCACATATGTATTTTTCAAATTTTACATATGCGGGCTTTGTGATTATCACAAATAATTTTTGTACAACAGTTGTTACAAATCAGTACAAAATGTGAATAGAAATTCTGAGTGGAATACATCTCACTTGCCTTTAGAAATCTGCAATGTAGGTGTTTCCACTGAGTTGCTCACATCAAATTTGTTTCAGAGACACAGGAGACAAACAGGCATTTAAATAGAAGGATTTATCTGACCTATGCAGACATCTCTATTGGGATGAAATGACCGTTGTGTTCAGAGTGTCTTGGCCTACTGAGTGTAAAAGGACCAGGGGTGAATACCTTGGAATCTATATTGCACTTGGTCAGCTGAACGCTCTCTTCAATTTTGACTTTAAAGACTTTTATATCAATATGATTAAGCTTAATTTCTTACTGCAACATGATACATTGATAAGACTCCACAACCTTCCTGGGCAACTTATTCCAGTGTTCAGTCACCCTCACAGTAAAAAAGCTTTTGCTGATGTTCAGATGGCACCTCCTGTGTTCCAGTTTGTTCCCACTGCCTCTGGTCCTGTCACTGGGCACCACTGAAAAGACCCTGGATCCCTCTTTTTTGCACCCTCCCTTCAGATATTTATATATATTAATAAGATTCCCCCCAAGCCTTATCTTCTTCAGCTTAAACAGTCTCAGCTCTCTCAGCCTTTCCTCATGTGTGAGGGGCTCCAGTCCCTTAATCATCCTTGTGGCCCTTTGTTGGACTCTCTCCAGTAAGTCCATATCTCTTTTGTACTGAGGAGCCCGGAACTGGCTGCAGTACTTGGTGTGGCCTCACCAGCGCTGAGTAAAGGAGAAGGATCACCTCCTTCAACCTGCTGGCCACACTAGCTGCCAGTGGCAAACTCTTCATAGTCTTGAGACTGAGGTAGATCCAACAGCCTTAGTAGAGAGTGGCTATGGCCCTCATACCTGCATAAAATAAAGAAGTTCCTGCTATGATACAAGCAGAACCACACACCCTAAAACTAGTAGTGAAGATAGTTGTTCAGGCAACGATACTAAAAGGACTGGGGATTGGACAAAAGACTGGCATTGTTCCTGTTGATTTCTCCTTTAACTCATCAATCTGGTAATTTTGTTTCAGTAGAGCCTGGCACGTCAGATCAGAGGTGCTTGAGAAGGAGGGTAAAACTGGGGCAAAATACATAATGCATGGAGTCCCATTAGCTTGGTTTGTTTGGGCTTGCATCTTATGGAAATGGAGCAGGAAGGATTGTTTTGCTACTGTTGGAAATTCTGAATAGTGCCATCAGAAGGAATTTTTTTTGCTTCATTCCTGGATCATAAAAATTTAGCTACGCTTAAGCAACTGAGAAGTCCTGCTCCAGTCTTCTTGGATAGCTGTGATAGAAAAGCCAATACTAGTATGCCAGAAATTGGAGTAGAATGAAGGAAACAATGAAGCTGCATCTATCCTAGTAAAGACCTCAAGCCAGGTAGTACAATATAGTATGCATTCATACAGCTAAGACCTTCTATCCCACAAAAAGAATAGCTTCATCCAAACTGTTGCAAATGGTTTGCACATGCTGCCTCCCAAAATATATGCTGGTTGTGCTGGGGATGCAACCTTCAGCATACTCCCAAACTAGTATAGTTACATAATAAGAACAATGTCAGTCTGCATTGTGGTGTTGAAGCCTTGCTTCAAAACAGAATCTGAAAAGAGAAGAGAATAAAAGGCAAATACAGACACCAGGCTTTGGGGAAAAAATGTTTTGGAAACTACAGAAAACAGAAAAAACAAGAATCAAATGTGTTTACTTTTTCCATTCCATGTACTGTCACAGATAAAACAGAAATACTGTGCTATACAACAAGTTTTACTCTTCAAAAAGGTGAGTAAGTCTTTTGCTACATTCCAATTTTGAACGAGATGCCAGATTTCCTCCCTCTGCCCCTCAGTAGTAGGAAGTGGGCTGTGTAGTCTTTGGCACTCATCATGGCCAGCAACAATTTTTGTCTTAACTTAGTGAAATTTGGCTACCTTGATAGAGTACTGACAGAATTTAAGAGTACTGCATAGACGGCTTGCTAAATTTTATCTGAAATTAGTTGTAGGGATGATCAAGGCAATATTAAGGAGTAATGTATCCTTATATTAACTTTCCAGCACTTAAAGGGGGCTTAAAGGATAGTTGGGCAGGGACTCTTTGTCAGGGAGTGTAGTAATAGGACGGGGGGTAATGGTTTCAAACTGAAATAGTGTGGATTTAGATTAGATATGAGGAAGTAATTCTTTACTGTGAGGGTGGTGAGACACTGGAACAGGTTGTCCAGAGAAGCTGTGGCTGCCCCCTCCTGGGAGTGTTCAAGGACAGGTTGGATGGGGCTTTGAGCAACCTGGTCTAGTGGGAGGTGTCCCTGCCCATGGCAGGGGAGTTGGAACTACACGACCTTTAAGGTCCTTTCCAACCCAAACCTTTCTATGGTTCTATGATGAATCTATGAATGCTTTATACAGATAAGATTAAAGACTGGTGCAGGGAAACTGTATAAATAATTCCATAGGTATACGGATAGATTACATGCTGAAGCTAGAAATAGGTGCTGGTTTTGCAGGTAGGATTAATTAGAGCTTCCAAAACATCCCTTCCTCTTTGTTTCCATTGTAGCGAGTGCATGCAAAACTCACAAAGAAAATATTTTCTTCTCCTGCTCTGCTGTTGCCAGGAAGATGTTAAGTGAACAGAGACAGTTTTGTTAACTTTAAAGAACTGTGAAGTAAGGAATGGGTGCAGCATAAAGGAAAGTGTTGAAACTGTATTTATAATTTGCAATTGCCAGAAAGAGTATTTTGGGGACAGTTGCAATGAGTAAACCCATACATCACATTGATTCAACCAAGGCTTAAAGACAGAATTCACACTTTAGTCCCAGGAGTACAAATCCTACAATCTCCTAATATGAATGCAGCTACATTACAGTTGAGTAAAGGACATATTACATTCTTCAGTTTGAATTAAAAGGAGAGAGCTTATAGGGAACAAATTCACAAAAGCGTAAGCTGCCGGAGATTCTATTGCAATTGATTAAGCTCTATAAAGAGTGAAATACACTACTGATCCATAAAACAGAATTTCTTTTGAGAGTGAGTAAGCAAGTTCCATACTGCAATAAAGCAGTCAAGGCCAACTGGCTTTTTAACCTAGCAGCTAAAATGTTAAAGAATTAAAATTATTTCTGCTATTTCCACATCTTTTTGCAGACTTAGTGTATACACATTCTACAGGGAAAACAATACCTATCATAAGATGTGAACTGGCATAAAATTAAGCAGAGGCAAGATCCGGTCATCTCCATGTTAGCTGACAATAGCACTCTATACACAGGCGGTCAGGTTTGTTTTTTGTTGTAAAGTCAAAAAGTAAAAACATAAATTAACAAACATTAAATGTGCATAATCGTTGTTTATTATTAGGAAAACAAATCCTGGTATTCACTTCCAATGACTAATTGCTTGACACTTAAGCCAGTGCTATTGAACTTAATGGAAATTCACTAGAGCTTAATGTAATATTATCATTAGCTAAAATTCATATGCTTCTGCTCTCAAAAGCCTCCCTTCTCGTTAAAGCTTATCTGTCTCATTCTTTTTCTTGATGTCAAGACTCAAATTTGTAGGCACTATAAGTAAAGCAATTTATCTAGTTATCTGTAACTCCTGCTAAATGTACTGTTCCTCATAACTTGTGAGTTCTGATAGACCTATCATGTAAGATTTTGACAGAATGCAGCAATAAGAACATAAAATTTGTTAAAGACCAATGCAAATTCTGTTTGAAAGCAAGTAGCTAAACCTTCTTGAATAGTTCTTTGGTTTCTGTTTTCCCTATAAAAATTACCAAACCTAGTTTCATGGGCCTATTCACATCCTCACAGTGCATCAAATCTTCTTTACATTGGCATTTTGTAAGAAAAAAGATGTACCTTTTGGTATGAAAGAAGGCATAATGACATTCCAGATAGGCAAGAATTTAAGCACATGCCTTGCTTTCAGAACAGGACCCATCCTATAAATTTCAACCTCTCTGGAAAGTCTCCTGGAAAATGTTAATGTAATGTCAATTGTAAATACGTGGTTGTCTATGTTCCTTAACTTTTGAAATCATTTAAATTATTTCACCTAAGATACATGTACCTCCTAACAACTTTTAGTTATTAGTACTGATTATGATTACTAGTGGAATCAATTGTGCTTTCATAGAATCATAGAGTGGTTTGGGTTGGAAGGGATCTCAAAGATCTTCTAGTTCCAATCCTCCCTGCCACAAGCAGGGTCACCTTCCACTAGACCAGGTTGCTTAAAGCTGCATCCAACCTGGCCTTGAACACTTCCAGGGGGAGGGCATTCACAATCTCTCTGGGCAACTTGTTCCTGTGTCTCACCATCCTCACAGTAAAGAATTTCTTCCTAATATCTAATCTAAATCCACCCTCTTTCAGTTTGAAAACATTAACCCCCATTCTATCACTACATTCCCTGAAGAGTCCCTGCCCATCTCTCCTTTAAGCCCCCTTTAATTATTGGAAGGCCGCTATAAGGTCTCCCAGGAATCTTCTCTCCTCCAAGCTGAACAATCCCAACTCTCTCAGCCTGTCCTCACAGGGGTGGTGCTTCAGCCCCCTCATCATCTTCGTTGCCCTCCTCTGGACCCACTCTGATGGCCCCAGAGCTGGACGCAGTACTCCATGTGGGCTCTCAGGAGAGCAGAGGGGGAGAGGTCACATCCCTCAACCTGCTGGCCACACTTCTTTTGATGCAGCCCAGGATGAGATTTGCTTTCTGGGCTGCGAGTGTGCATTGCTGGCTCATATTCAGTTTTTCATCCACCAACACCCCTAAGTCTTTCTCTACAGGACTGCTCTCTATCCACTCACTGCCCAGGCTGGATCTGTGCTTGGGGTTGCCCTGATCCAAGTGCAGGACCTTGCACTTGGCCATGTTGAACTTCATGAGGTTTGCATGGACCCACCTCCCCAGCCTGTCAAGGTCCCTCCAGATGGCCTCCCTTCTCTCCAGCGTGTCGACTGCACTACTCAGCTTGGTGTCATTGGCAAACTTGCTGAGGGTGCACTCGATCCCACTCTCCATATCTCCCACAAAGATGTTAAACAGCACCAATCACAATACCAACTGTTGAGGAACGCCGCTTGTTACTTGAACATCGAGCTATTGACCAACACTCTTCAAATGCAACCATCTACCAACTCTTGTGACTATCTGTGACTCTATTAATAAGCAAGTCTTTGTCAGAATATTTTCATAACTAGAACTGTGTGTACTCCGAGTCAGGAGTGATTTTCCCATATGTAGCTCTCTGTACTCTGCTTCTTTTCCTGGCAAAGGAATTATGTTGAGATAAATCTGTGTTTAGTACATACAGGAGTCTATGATGCCTGAGCTACAGCTGTTTCCTCCACATATACTTGACTTTGACTCTTTGGGTGCGACCATCCAGAGAAGATGTAGTTTGGTGGCAACAAGATGTAATAGAAAAATCCCTGCCACATAAACAGGTATCAAACCCATCACTACTATTTCTTCGAGGAAGTGGGAAGTTGTGAGAAACTTCTCTACTTTCCCATTAATCAGCTAAGATTCATGTTCAACTTTCTCAAAGATCAAAAGATTAAAATTTATTTTGTTAGTGTACAGTCTGTTTGTGCTGTTAAGTACTACCATTGCTCCTTTGGTTTCCACTATACTTCTCATGAGTTGTTAGGCATAGTGCTCTAAAGCAGGAGGTACGAAGAACCAGCATGGTGCAGAATACATTCCACAGAACTGTCTGTGTATGGTGAGATTTCACTGGATACCCTTTAAAACAGCTAAATAAAAAACTAATTAGGAAGCTTGTGTTTATATTCTGCAGTACAATATATTTTGTTGTCTAACATATTTGAAGCTAGTCAGGTATTACTGTGTTTTTATTTGCTTTGTACTCTCTTTTTTAATGCTTCTACAGATACCACTGCACAATATAGCCTTCTGAGGAATCCCCTTAGTTTATCTTATTATTCCCTGCTTGCAAATGTCTAGTTCTTGTTGCAGCATGTGTACGAATGTGACATTAGTGCAAAATAATGAAAGCCTATATTCGTGTTTGCTTCCAAATAAAACAAGTTATCTGTTTGTTGCAAGGCAGGGATGATGGTTGTTTTTTACTTTTTAAAAGATATTTTTTCCCCCACAATGATAGATCTGTAGAACTGTGTAATTTAAAAGAGTGGACCATCTACCAAAGCGGGACTGAGCATTATTTTTGTTATGTCTATTAGAGTTTAATATCGCTGTCATCTGTATCAATTGAATGATTTTTCATATGTGGAAGAATGATTCAGAGTTTCAGTATAAGTCTAAAAGTACAGCCAGATATACTTCTATTTTCTGGAAAGCATTGCCTGAATTTTGGAGAGACAGACAAAAAACCTAAGGCAATGCAAAGACTTCTATATACTACAATGAACAACTGTGTTCACCAGTGTTATATTGAATACAATGATAAAACCTTAATTCTGCAGATTTATCATGTTGATTCTTGTCTTTTTTTTTTGGTAGAAATGGTCATCTCACAATCTTTAATGCACTCTTCTTGTGAAGCAGAAAATTACTGATGCTTTTATTTTACATGAGAGGCTATGTTTCAGGAAGTCAAGTGTTTAAATATATTTGGACAGTTGCAGATGAGAGAGAGGCACACTGAGATTTTTCAGAGGCATTTTAATTCAATATATTTAACCTTAGCAATAAAAAGGTAAGGGTGAATGGCATTCAGCTGACTAATTTTGACAGTAAAATGTATTCTGAACTAGTCACTTCTTATAGAGTCAAAACCAGAAAAATAGGCAACTGCAGGCAGTAATTCATTTGAGCTACCTTTCATTTGTATTTTTGAGAAATTGTCTTTGGTGATACTTACTCTTCTTCATTAATAATGAAAGTAGCCCACAGGACTATATCAGATTTAGAGATGGTGGACACCTAAGTATTGGTCTGAGTATTCTAAACAATTTCTCTTCCTTTTCAGTCAATGATAGAGAGAAAATTCTACAAATGCAATCCCAGATAACTGTTTTAGGAAGAGACTCTGTCCCTCTTTGGTCTCTATGTAGTAAGACTGGATAATTAGCTTAAATTAAATGTTAATTTTTTAACTGCTAAAATTAGGGTATATTAATTCTATCTAAAGCTACTTATCTATAAAGTGTTTGCAGGGTTGCGGCTTAATTTATACTGATATGGAAACAGCAGAGTTCACACTTCTGAACTGTCAAAAGCTCTATAGTAAGATGTGTTCCTTTGAAATTCTTTTCTGCTAGTGATAAAGAAAATATCACATGGGCTTCACCTTTTCTACCTGACAAGGTTCCACTCTGCTGCTTGCTGAAAAACTGCTATAGAAAAACAGGATTTTCCAACTTATATGCTTGAAATAAGGCTTTTAAGTTCATAATGAAGTCTTTAAATAAATAGTTCAATTAAGAAAAGAAAAAAGAAAAATAGAAGCCATCTCTTAGAGATGTCAATGAGAATCTCTGGTCTTTCTTTGAAGATAAAGCTACTTGGCTTGCTCATAAATAATGTATAACCTCTGCAGTGAAAACTAAAAGTTACCAGCTTCTTCAGGAACACAGTGCAGTAGTCACTGTGATTTAATGTTTTAGATAATTTTTCAACCTTGAAAATGAAATGTTTCTCCTTATTTGTAGATATAAACACTGAACATGTGCATCTCATTTGTTTTTTAGAACAGTGCCTCCAAGGAGTAATATCTCCTGAGGTGACAGAATTTAGAGTTTTATACGTGACTGTTGAGGATGTGGCTGTGCTGGAACTCAGTTTTGCACCAACACTTGCACAAGCCTTAAGAACAGACATAACTAAACTTCAGTACACCACCTTTTTTTTCTCTTCAGATCTTTCCAAAGCTTCCAATTAAAAGACTTGTATTCAGGGACCCTACAGGACAGATTTGAGATAATTGTTGATTTTGTTTCCTTGTTTTTTCCTGTCAAATATTTTTTACTTTCTATTTGTAAATGAGCTCTTTAAAACAAAGACAACAGTAACAAATTCTGTGAATTTGTCTAATTTCTTTTTGTCTACTATCTGGTATGTCTCTCATCTAATCTCTTATTTTCGTTCTAAACCTGTCAGTGTTACTTTCATGTGAAATTGCCTAGGTTTTATACCATGAGAAGCAAATAATCATATCTATTCAACTTCTCTGTGCCACTCAATTTTAAAGTCCTTTATAGAGTCTCAGTCGTGTCTTTTCAAGGTTATAGAGTCCCCATCTACTTACTCATTCATCATACCGAAGATATTCCATTATTTTGATCATTCTTGTTGTCCTTTTCTGTCCTTCTGATTCTACTGCACATTTTAGGTAGAAAGTCCAGAGAGATTCTAAATATATGCAAGAGACAGACAGACAACAGATTCATACAAAAAGACATTGTTTCTTTTTCCTTCTTAGTCAATAATGACAGTTTGCTTTTTTGACCATTATGGAATAGTAATGCAAAGTTATGATACATTTTAAGCAAAAACATCACTATTGCCCATGAATGAAACAAAAAATACTAAAATGTTTTCTATAAATTAGAGACTGCCAACTGTGTGGAAGGGATTAAACTGGACCACTATGTAGATACATGCACTTGATACCGTTGCCCCAGACTGCTTTTATAGCTAATTAAAAAAGTAGACTTTGCTGGGGGATGATTGATCTCACTTACTTAGACATAGACTTTATGATAACATGAATTCTGCCCCGGCTATATCCACTTCTTCCTGTGTAGGGAGTACAATGAGTCAGCTCCAAAGTAGACATCTGCTGTAGTTAAACACAAGTCTCACTGCAAAGTTCAGCACCAGAAAAGTACTTTTGATTTTTGTTTTGGTGTTGTTTTTTCCCCTGAAGTTTCTAGTTCATTTCTTTTGGTCCTCAAACACTCATTTTACTGAATTTCTGCAAGGCTAGACTAAATTGTTGATTTCTGTAATTAATAATCCAGCAAAATTTCATATTTTTTTCCCTGGGAAAGAACTGTGATAGTGTATGTATGTTTGCTTATTTATCCATAATTTCTGAGAAAAAGTAGAAAAGTGATAAAATACTGGCAGCAATCAAGAAAAGACTGTTTAAAATTTTCTGTCATTTATAACACATTATAGTCACATGAATAAGGAGCAGAAGTATTTTAATAAAAAGACTCAAAGCCTAAAAAAACCCCGTAAATGTTACGCAGTCTTTTCAAATGATACAGCTCCCTTTCTTACCATTATAAGGGTTCTATCTTGTGAACACTCTTGATGGAAATCAATTCTGTCTGTCCCTATGATACAGCTCACAGTTTACAAAGCTCATTAATAATATACAGGACACAGGAAAGTGTTAACCTTGGACCTAAAAGTCTATTCAGGTAGAATCACATAAAATAGAGAAAATGGGCTACGTCAAATATTTTAGTTAAAATATATTTGGGACCCTATCTCTCTCGAACATAAACATATTCAACAACTTTGATTAAGAATTTTCTGTGTGAAAATGCCAGCTTTCAGTTCCCTTTATTCTTCTTGTGTGCCACGTTTTGAGGTCAGACAAGAGAATTTAGCACTTGAGTGAAATCACTACTGTTGCACTGGCAGCTGGAAGGATGTGACAAAGTGCAGTGACATTTACAAATCCTTTGATTGCCAAGGATGATTAGATGCCCTGGTTAGTCAGAGGAGTGTTTATTGTTTCTTTGTAGCAACTGTCAAAGAGTCAGTCATCAGATTATATGTGCTCTGTAGAAAAGGGTACAATAGAGGTGAAATATCTAGTCTAGAAATATTGCAAATTAAATCTAGGGTGCTAACTTGCTTGGCCTGCTTTTTTGGTGCTTGAAACCATAAGCAGAGCTTCAAAATCACAGTGATGATGAAACTGTAAAGTATGTACCAATTTTCAAGAAGTCTGGTTTATTGAACACCACTCAAAGGAGATCAAATCTCATGGTTTAATGATAAAGCTTAGTTTCAAGATTAGCTACTTGGATAGGTTTTATCTTTCCATAGCTTAACCACTTAAGGTGAGATATACAACTTACACCAGTGATTTAGGCATATTCCACAGTGAATGGTTTATGCCCTGAAGAGTTTGTGCCCTTCCATTGCTCCAGTCCATTTGTACAAGATACCCCACTACTTTTCCATGACTCTAGTGAGGTTACTATTCTAAAGTTCCACATGAATTTTTGATTCTTCCTGTTTGTCTCCTATGATTCTTTCATGTGCAGGCACTTGACATGTGTTTCCAGTCATGCTGCTTTCTCAGGAGAAGTGCAGGAGAATATTCCATCACACTGTGTTCCACTGTCCTCCTTGCCTCTGTTCTACACTCTCTCTGGTCTTTGAACTTCACTCATCAATGCTTTTTAGTTAAAGTCGTCTTCACTAGATTCATAGGTATGTTGATGAAGAGGCTGCTACTCCATTTTTGTCTCATCCCAGCTTTCCTTGTTTCTCAAATAGGTCTTTGTGGTCATAAAAGTCCATAACTTATCTGCCACATCAGCCACACAACACCATGATGACCTACAAGGTAAATCTGCTCCTGCTCGACCTTTCCCTTTCACTGGCAGGCCCAGGGAATACACAAGTTTGGCTTCCATGCCCTTCATCTTGGCCCCTGGAACCCTGTCATCACTCCTAGCAAACTCAAGGTCTCTCTGAACAGTACTGTTGGAGCCTGTATGGATGAGCAGGAAGGGGTAATAGTTGGTGGGCTGGATGCCTCTTGGCAGTCTCTCAAAAACATAGCACATTTCAGCCTCTGGCAGGTAAAGTTGGCAAGTCAGCTTTGCAGGTGACTGCCTCAGCTGGCTGAAGGAAGGCTCTGATCACAACTACCTTTTACTTTCACCTGTTGGTACTGTTTCCAGCCCACAAATCCAGTCCTCCTGGCATCCCTGTTTATCTTTTCTATTTACCATCGTCCTATACCTTGTCAATGACACCTGCAAGTGGAGAAATAACCTTTCTCTTGCTGGAAGACACAAGCTTCCACCTTCCACTGTCGTGGAAGTCTCCATAATACCTTCCACTCACTCAAGTATATCCTCCATCTGTCCCTTGTTTCAAGCAACATGAGGTTGCACAGTTCTTCCCCAACCCCGGAGTCTCTGCAAATAGGCTGCAGATTCCACAATCATCTTCCTTGATGCTACACAGTCTGCTCATTGCTCCTCTCAGCCTAGTGGCTCCACCGTTTCTGTGCGTGCTCCACAAATAATGCCACCAAAACCTCCACCCTCAGGAGCTCTGCCAAGGCCAAGGTCTCTGACTGACCAGGACAGCCAATCCTACTTGCACTGCAATGTTGCCACCACCACCACCACCATGCTGTGTCCTGCAGTGCCATAAAGCCCTGAGCAGCAGCCCAAGACTGCCTGGGTGCTTCCTTCCACACAACTGCCAAATCCCCATTTACCCATTCTGGTCACAAGTTGAACATGAAATCATTAAACAGGTGTTAGTTAAATAGTAAACTGACACTAGCCTTCTCTGAATCATGGTCAAGATCCCAGTTTATACCCTCAAAACATTTTGCTTACTTAGGTGAAATTTATTTTAAAAAGTATTTGCGCTTTTCACCTTGGAATTTTCTGCTTGTTTGTCTACAAGTAATACATTATCTTATGGCTGACCTGAGAGTTTCAAAGTGTATGATGCTCACCTCAAACTGCAAAATATAGAAGGCATATTCCTCCCTTGCCTCCTCAAATGTGACATTAATGTATAATATATGACATATGACAGCAGAAATAGTATTTGTATTAAAATGTATGAGTATATTACTTCAAGTGTTAAAATAATACACTTTCTTGTATGTGTTTATCCCTCTGATGAATTACAAGTGTCAATCAGATTCCTAAATGCATAAATAAAATCTAGTACCCAAGACAGACAGAAAGGATGCAGTACAAGTGTTTTATAGTTTTCCTTAGAATTAGAAATGTTTTCTGTTTTCAAAAGTTTCCTTAGAATTAGAAATGTTTTCTGCCTCCTGCATGCAGTTGTTCTTATTGTTTTGCACTCATGGGCATTTTACAGCAGCAGCGCTGTAATTATATGATGATTAGTGAGTTGTCCAGTTTTTAAAGAACTAGTTTCTTGTAGAAAGCAATGCACCAATTCCACCTCTGTCCAGATGTTTTGTGCAGATGGTATACTGATTTCTAGGCGTATAAATAAAAAGCCTCAGTCTGAGGGCATGTGTAGGCATGACTTGAAGAATGGGATTAGTCTCCTCAACCCTTCCATAACAAGTTCTGAAAATTAGTTTGAACTTTATTTTCTCAGATGACTTTATTTCTTACAAAAACTATTAGAGAGAGAATTCTTGATGGCCTGAGACTATCTTTTTAAAATTTAACATTATTCTCAAATTATTTCCTTGATTGTGCTGAACAGGTCCTGTTTTCATGAATATTAGGTAATATTAAAATAAAGAATGAAAAAAAAAATGAGGCCAGGAGCCTGAATAATAAAAGAAACCTGTCAAATTAATATGACTCATACTTCCGAGAGTTTGGCTTCTGTTGATTATTCTGTCACCTGTTTTTATGTTGGTCTTTGACCACAGATTGTCCCCTAATAGACCTAGTCTGTATATATTAATTCATTAGAACATATATACTTTAACCAAGTATTGAATGCGTATGTATTGACTACGCTTTTGACCTATTCAGTATAGGATTATATTCCTTTCAAAATACATCAGCTAAGGCTACGCTTCATATGAATGGCAGGTACATTATAAAATGTACTGTTATCTCTATTTCTATTTATAGGTAGGGGACACAGTTAAGTTAAGTCTTGCCCACAATGGAGAATTTATATTCTGCAGTGTAATTAAATCCCAGTCCTTGTAACTGGAAGCCTTGTAGGTATTGTCGTAATGTAGAAATTGACTGGTGACCAGAGAAGGAAATGAAACATCTCTGAGAATCAGGACAATAGATCTGATTCACTGATTGATCATTTAAGACTAAGTCAAAGAATGACTTTAGATAGAAGATACTGAGGCACAAGTACGTATGTTTAAGTTTCTAACACTGAGAAGAAATATTTGTTTCGCTGTGTCATGTGCTGGTATCATTTGACAAATACATTACACGACAAAAGCAAAACCCTTGAAAACTATGTTACATATTCAGGAAGAAAGTTATTCACATTCTAACTAGCTAACTAACGTTAAAATAAATTTAGGCAACAATGACAACTAGAACAAACTAAAATTATCCACCCCAAGACAAGCCAGAAAAAAATGCCTGAGACTTGCACTATCAATCAGGTCAACTAAAAATCTGCGGTCTTTCAGGAGTTACTGCAAAGTTATATTTACTGGACTATTAGGGATGAGGATGTTATTATACTACTGTATAATACATATTTTGACTTTGTTATTTTAGATTCCTTACCTTGAGCAAAAGTCCACTATTAAATTGAAGGCTGGATAATTTTATTGAAATTATATAAAAGTAATTTTAGGTGTTAGAAATGTCTTGGCCAGAAATTAAAGGTAAACCTACTACTTCTGCATTTTAAATTTTTCTTTATTTTTTTTTTTGTTCCTCTTGTTATATGACATGAACAACAGATGGGATGTCAGATTAATCTGGCTGATTACCTATACAGAGGAAATTATTAAATTTGCTTTATATTCCTATTAATATACAATGATTGCATGTGTTATTAATCATACAGAAATAAAAAAGTGATCAATTTACAGTGAACCTCTGTGTTAGAGTGGTTTACTAAGGGTTAAAAACTATTACATACTACAGATATGAAGAAAGGTGTAATAAGCAATTATAAAATTTGATCACTACTTACCTACTGACTGTCTTTCTTGACAGAAGAAAACTTATGAAATGTTAGTGGTACACTGATTTAGATGTTACAAGTAAACACAAATTTAATGATAGTCATTTGTTTTGTAAGGCTTTACTTTATATAATTTTAGAAGTTCCTCTAACTTATAGTTGATTAATTTGAGTAACGATATGATTTTTAATTTAATACCAGTTATCCATTGTCAAACAATTTGTGTATCTCTTTATACGATTTTGAAAATGTTACATATGTTACATTATTTTATACTCACCTGGATGGCTGTAAAAACTAAGGCATGGCTCAAAACAACCAAAAATATCTTTCCTTTTGATGTGTTGCATGCTTTTTTCTTAATCTCCCTGGAATTCCTTTTGCACTCAACCTGTTATCAGTATTTTGGAAATAATAATTATGATTTACCACCAGTCCAGGAGGATTTAGCAATTAGTTTGTCTTTTTCTCTTTGCTATTGGTAAAAAATCCATGGTAATTAAAATAATACTTTCAAAGGTAACGTGATTGATCAAATACCAACATACAGTTTTAATTAATTAATTCTGTGAAATTAGCCGTAACAGTATTATAGGCCGCACCTTGGAATAAGGCATTAAATTAACTCATTTTCTGTGACTCTGCTATATTTATACTCAATTGATCTGTATTGTCTACCGTTGATAGATTTATATCAGGGATTGCTGTTTCAATGTAACAGGTTTTCTTTTAATTGTGGAAAAGTATATACTCCTAAAAGAGAGACAGAAGAATCTTAATTTATGTGACTGGTCATAACAAACAAAAATTTAACCAAACTTTAAGTGGGATAGTATAATTCTTATGACATTAAAAGACAAATGTAATGTGACTCCTTTTTTTTTTTTTTAAAAAGACAGAGTAAGAAAAAAAAGTCCTGCAGCAACTGAATTTAATTGAAACTCTGAAAACAATGTACATTTCAGTCTTTCTAGATTTCTCCACGTAGATCTTTTATTTTGTAACATATGAGAAATTAATCATTGCAGAGGTTCAAAACCATTTCATTACAACTTTTGTACAAAGAGTGAGACAATTTGTTACAATTTTGCCAAATTCTTTGGAAGAGATAATCTCTCAAGAGACACTATCTGTGCCAATATGAAAGAAAAAAAACCACAACAGTGATAGGAGAAATATTTTTTCCTTTTTCTTTGATTTTTTTTTGTTTGTTTGTTTAAAATTAGAACTAAAAGTCTTAAAACAGTTGAGGTATAAATTGCAGGTTTGGGGGTTTTTTGTTTGTTCTAACGAGTATATTTTGAAAAGTGCATAAGCATTAAGACAGGTGACATTCTATTGTTTTATTTTTCTGCTTGAGAAAGCAATTGTTTTGGTGAAGCATTTTGAACCTCCTTAACTTTTTGCCCTTTCCTACTTAATGACAGCTTCTTTCTGATGTAGTTAGCCTTACAAAAATCTCTTCATGTCAATCCTTATGGTTGACTTGGACAAGCTAGGTGCTGTTAATGTCTGAGCCATAAAAGCCTTTGTCATATAAAGCCAGAATTGTACATCTTAAGTTTGTATTCAGACAGTTAAAACACCAGCTGCTCACTGCTGCAGGCAATATATAGTTTATTTCTCTTTCAATCATGATCCCCAGCACTTCTTAGGAAGGCTGCCTGAGGAATGATGGCCATTAATATAAATTTGAAGTCAGAGAAAAGATTAATACAGAAAATTTCCATGCTTGTGCCAGCAAACATTGACAAACCCCTGTGATTTAAAATACTTCCCTGACAGTTTTGATTATAATTAAATCACAGACATATGAGAGGCAACCAACTGAATGTTGTTTGAGCTGTCTGAGTAGCAAAGAGAAGTTCTAAAAGCAAAGAAACAGGGAAGTTGTGTTTTATCAAATGTCACTTCTCTTGTTTGTTCCCTGCTCTTTGCTTTGGTAACTGATCCAGCAGTGTAACCAATATTTTATTGCTTATGCTTTTCTGATGCAAAAAGTAAAGAGATTCTGACTGTTCACAAAAGAATTTTTATTTTCTTTGTAGTCCAGAATTATAGTCAATTATATTTTCTGGGAAGATATTCAGGACTTCAGAGAAAACAGGACCTGCTTACCAGATTGCATTACCTTCTGGACTGTTTGCTTGATCAGCAGTTTCTTGAAAATAATCTGTTACAGATGTATGTAACAGCAATGATATGGTCTGATTGCCTTTGTTTATAAAATGTCATTATTGATTTAGTTCTGAGGAGATTTAAAGTATGTAGCAATGACTGAGACAGCTTTGTTGGTGACTATAAGATTAAAAGGAAAGAATCAATATCAGTTTTTAAAACATTGAAGAGTCTATATAATCTGTTATTTTTATTTTCTAGATTACCTTTTATCACACTGTACATGAACTAAATGCGAGCCCCAGCTGAATTATTTTGCCTCCAGTAAGCTTTTTCCAGTACTTTGAAATACACAGGTTAACTCTAAGTTATGTGTGCCAACACCTTAAATAGCTACTTAAGCTAGACTGTATCTTAAAATTGTCTAATCTTAATTTTTACAAGCATTTAGCAACTAAAACTAAATCCCTGACCTTACCAATAACACAGAAAATCACTCATATACATATGTTGTATATACACTTAAAATACATGATGTTAGTTACTTCCTTCAAAAATATTCGAGATGATGAATTCTTGAACAAGAAGGATCAGTTGAAACTTAAAATACAGAAATAAGATAATGTAATTTTATCTTAAAAGTCTTTAAATTAAACACATGGATAGAATAACCCCAAAGGAAATTAAAAAAGGCAGAGTAAAAAAAATGGAAATCTGTAAATCGATAAAGGTAATGCAAGAAGAGTAGAAGATTCAAATAACCAGTTTTTGTTATAACATGGCTGTCCAGGTGATTTGCTTTGGGTATGCAGATTATTTGCCTCCACAAATTCAGGACAGTAAATTCCTGAACACTCTCTCAATGATTGTTTAATTTTAGAGTCTTCATTATTAAAGGCAAATGAAAATTATTACAAAAAAAGGGAAACTGATATTATGGAAGAAGACTAAAAGTGGATTAAATAATAACAGTCTGTTTAAGAGACCTCTGGAGAGAAAGGGAAACCTGGACCAAATGAGAGTAATCAGTGCAATGGTGCAGACAAAATTGAGCTTTGCTGCCTTGAAGGTGAGCAACAAGGTAGTCCTCATCACTGGCCAGGGGAAAATTTAGTTTATGCCAATGACAAGATGAGTTCCAGGTAAAATAAAGGGGAAGAAATGAAAATAATGATAAGGAGGGACTAAGACCTTCTCAGAAGATGGAAATGTCTCAAGAACAGATGTAGTTGTGGATTCACTCAAATGGATCAAGAGCTGTCAGAAGGGCAGTTAGAGCTGTGGAAGGGAAAGAGTATGAAAGCTTTCCGAAGAACATGAAAAAAAATAGAGTCAGATGAACTGTTTAGGGGAAGAAATACAACAGTGCAACTTGATTAGTGGTAAGTGGATCAGTGGTGGAACATTTAGACTGAATTTTAAGACTGGGCATGTTCCAGGAAAAGTTTCATTTAGGATAAGAAGGTAATACTGAGGCTAGGTTCTCCCTTTACTACCATTGTAGTCTAATAGACGATCTTTTGATATTTAGATCACTTTTATTCTAAATGTTGTACTTAAAGTATGCTTAGAAATGCTTGCCTGATATCCATTCATTGATATGAGTGAGGCTAAAAAACAAATCTTCCCTGCTTCTAAGTGGGAAGTTAAATTGCTGGGTTAGGGAGTGTCTAGCTGAGACAAACTGGTTACCATAATTTAGCTTTGGAATATATACCACATGCTTTTACTCTTATGTAAATAAACGGATCAATAACCTTGAAAAAAGCACAGAGCAAGAGCAGACACATTAGCAGTTTCCACAGAGTACCTGACAAGTTTAATCTCATACTTTAGCTTTGTATAAAATGCTTACACATGCATCCGTACTACTATATTCTTCTGACTAGGTCCAATGCTTACCATTCTTTCAAGATGTCCTTCAGCATGTAGCCCAAACTCGTAAGATCTGATAGAACCATAGCTAACTAATTTAACTTATCTGAAAAAAAGTTGCCTTCTGCTTCCTAATCTTCTTCATTCTTATTGTTATCTGAAATTGTTTTTTTTTTAAACCTCATTATATTAGATTATTCTAATCCTATTTTCATTGTAGTAAAACTAGTTTGTACTGTCCATTATATTCTACTCTGTTTAGTTTTTGATTTCTGCATACTACCCACTTAATTATCATCCTGCATGTCCAGATACATCATCCAACAACTTGATACTGACCCAAACAGTTACTGAGATAACACACATTGCAGCATGCATTCTTTCACAGGTTTTAGCCTATTTAAACCTGTACTGAAAGAAGTCAAAACTAGAGTACGACAAATACAAAAAGATGTTATATCAGACTGTAAACATAGATAACTGTTAACATGAATAAGCAAATTATTGACCTATTTTTGGTGCAGCTGTTATACTTGTAGGAATAAACCACAAACACTTCTGTTGGTCTGCAATTTTGATGGTTGGCATTCTGAGGAGTTACTCTAATAATGTTAAGGCTGGGCTCAAATCATACTGCACAAATGGGGAAAAAAAACATGCCTTTTTGACTTGTGTGTGCTTAGAGATTAGCCTAATGTAAAAATGACTGTTGGAACAAAAGCTCTTTACCTGCTGTGAACACATGTTACCAACAGCAATTTAGTCTCTTTGGTCTAGAGCTTGCTCTCATATATGCTGCCATTATTCTTTCCAGCTGTTGTTCACAACTGACCTATCTATTCTTCATCTAAAAATTGCTTATTCTCCTGGCACCAGAGATATATCAACTTCATAGGAGGCAAGGTTAGTACCAAAGGATTCTTAAGCATAAAAGGAAAAGAAAAAAAATATTTTTATGGTTCCTTAACAAGAAATGAGGAAACGTATAATTTGACAACTGGATCATAGTCTTAGTAGCAGAATAAACGATCATCAGGTAATGAAAATGTGTCTCTCAAAATTAACACAGGTTTCAAAAAGGCAATTCTAATCACAACTTCTTCTGAAAATGATTACTGAATACAAACAAAGAGTTAAATCTTGATCTCCCATGTTGATTTCTTGTGCTATATATAGTATGACAGTATGGGACTGTGGAGATCACTAGCTCAGAATATAACACTGGATAAGAAGCTCTTTTCTTCTTCACCCGAGACAATATATTAAGGGTAGCACTGAGAGCACATTATGTATGAAGAATTGCTTCCTCCTCTTCAGACCATAAACAGCATGGGTGAAGGCTTTAGACCTCAGATTCCCCAGTGCAACCAGGTTGCTGTGGAGGGACTGGAGACAGGATCCTTCTCTTGTTTCTAGCACAAAACAAGAATGAATCAAAAAAGTAAATTCTGACTTATTTTGATCTTTTGTGTGTTCCTGAAGATATGAAATTTAATATCAATTGGTTGCAGGTTGGAAGGAGAGTAGAATTTATACCTCAACTGTGGCTTCATCTGTATGATTTATGGAAAGGACTAACCTATGATGAGTTTTTGCTGGAAATACCCTCTTTTTTCAGAATTTTGATATTTGAAATTCAGAACTTCTGGCATGTGCAGACTGTCTACATTTTAAATTTTTTCTGAGACACAGCAGGATTGGGACTTCATTTTGCTGGGGAATTTTTATTGTACCGCTTGAGGTAAATTAAACACATGTTTGTGCTTAAATGTGAAAAAAGAAAATAATATACAATGCATTGGACAGAGTCCTACCACCATAAGTGGTTCTACACAGACTCCGCAAACGTGTTTCACAAACCGATTCCTCACACACACTTGTACCAGCACTATTCCTGTGACTGTCGGCATGGGACGCCTCAGCCCAGCCTTGGGTTCATTCACCAGCCCAGCTCTGCTGCCCAAAGGCGTCCCCCGAGCACTCCCATTCCTGGATGGTTACAAGACAATGCTGAGGCTGTTTCTTTTCTATCTCCAAAGGAAACTTCACTCCCTTACAGAGAGTGTTTCTGTCTCTGGCATCCCTACTTCCAGCCAGTTTAACCCCTTCCGCAATTGGACCTTCTTGCCCTCCATGTCAGATCCTTCCTTGGTTACTAATTACCATTGCTGAGAAGTTACAATTTTAATTTTCCTTTTAGTTTCTTAGGGTTCTTTTAGCAGCTTGTAGTTGCAATAGGAGTCTGATGATGGGTACAAGCAAGATATGGCAATGCTGAGAGCCATAGCTGGAGTCCTGGAGGGAACAGGATTAAGTAGAAGGTGGAAGAGGTGTGGAATGAATTAATGAATTAGCTAGTACTTTCAGAGAAGTTAATGGCTTCTAAGAATGCAAGCTGTGAGAGCTGTTTGAAAGAGGTTCCTGTGCTTGATTGTTTAGAGGGTAGTATTCTCCCCAACCTGTCATCCTCCCCAGATAGTACTGTGCACTGCCACCTATTCTTTTCCTTTCATCTCCTTTGTTTCTTTTCTAGTTTTCACTTGTATTTTTTTGTCATTCAGAAAAGTGATACTTTTACATATTGAAGACTTGTTGTACTTTAGTGATTTATTGTATCGGTTTTGGCTGGGATAGAGTTAATTTTCTTGATAGTAGTTTGTATAGTTTGGATTTGTGATCAAAATAGTGTTGATAGCACAGGGAAGCTTTAACTGCTGCTAAGCAGTGCTTACACAGCATCAAGGTCTTTTGTGTTTCTCACACAACCCCACCAATGAGTAGGCTGGAGGTGCACAAGTTTGGAGGGGACACAACCCCAACTGACCAAAGGGATATACCACACCCTATGACGTCATGCTCAGCAACAGAACCTGGGGGAAAAAGGAGGAATGGGGGGGCGTTTGGAGTGATGCCATTTGTCTTCCCAAGTAACTGTTACACGTGATGAAACCCTGTTTTTCTGAAGATGGCTGAGCACCTGCCTGATGATGGGAAGTAGTGAACGAATTCCTTGGTTTGCTTTGCTTGTGCATACAACTTTTGATTCACCTACTAAACTGTCTTTACCTCAACCCACGAGTTTTCTCACTTTTACCCTTTCAATTCTCTCCTTCATCCCACTGGGTGGGAGTGAGCAAGTTGCTGTGCGAGGCTGAGCTGCCTACTGGGGTTTAAAACACAACACAGTAAAATATGTAGAGACCTGAGAAGAAACAGCATACATAAAAGGCAGCTGCTTTGCGCAGGACCTTTCAAGATCACAAAACAATAATTTAAAGTGGTTTCTCAGTGCTTCCCACTGGGCACTTGCTGTTTGGATTAGAGGTCAAATACAGATAGCAAAGTATTCATAATAGAGAATTCTTTAAAAAATTTAAATATTTATAGTATTAAAAAAGAGAATCATGTTTTTGAACATTAAAAAGTCTGTGGCTATTATCCCTGCACATCAGCTTCCCACAGCAGTGCTTTATAAATCCTCTACCCTCTGAGTCCTGTGGGAAAACCTATAAATGAAACTACCATGGGGGTCTAGCTCTCATATTCCTTCCTCACTATAGCACAGGTAAATCTTATTTTCATATATTCCAATCTTGATCAGCACATCCCTCAAGTATACAGGCAATTCTGAGTGGATTGGACTTTCTAGCAGATATTTTAAGAACAAAGTTTTGTCAGAAGTGAGAGTATAGGGTCAGATTTATTTCTATTTTCTGAAAGCTTTGTTACTTAGTGAGGGCAGATCCGCCGTCTCTAATTTCAACTACTTTTGAAGTCTATTCACTCTGTGATCCCCATATAGTGATCACTGCTATTTATTATATACTACAATCTGGAAAATTCAGGGAATGATGATACAAAGATTTCAGATTAACATGTGCACATTTTTCTCATAAATACTGAGACATAGCAACACAAAGATGCTGAGTGTATGCTCTGCCGAGGCGAGCAGCTCCAGTGCCAGCACAATGGGCAGTGGAGTGCTGCAGCATGGTGCACAGGGGTTTTCCCAAACTGGGGAACCTCAGGGGGGCCAAGAGGTCCCCCAGGAGCCCACAGTTCAGGCCACAGTGGCCAACAGGACCTCAGCAGGGCCAGGAGCAACAGTGACCAAACCCCACCAAGTATAAAAGATACCCCTGGGGAGTGTTACTGAACACGGTGGGAAACAGACCACTGGGCAGCAGCTTGTGTGGCAGGAACCTGTATCTCTGCTGGCTCAACCAGGGAGCAATGGTATTCCCCAGTCAGAAAGCCATAGCCTCTCCGAGCTCTGCACCCACCACAAGCAGACACTGCTTCCAGACAGACCTCCGGTGAGAACACGGTGCCACCCTGGTGCCAGGCTGGAGGGCCTGCCCTAAGCACCCCTGTGGGAGGTGTGCCCAGGGAGAGGAATGCCTCCGCTTTGTGACAGAGCTCAGGGAGGAGGTGAGGTGGTTGAGGAGTATCGGGGAGTCCGAGAAAGAGATAGACTACTGGAATTGCACCCTGCCTTCTCTGGGACAGGCCCAACAGGCAGACAGGAGGCCTGACGCAGAGGATTCCCTGTCTTCTCTCCACATGGCTGAACCCAGTGACTTAAGGGACAGTGGGCAGTGTGACAAGTTCCTGCCCAGTGCAGCGGGCGCATCACCTCTGTGACTATCCCACCTTCCCAGGTGCCCTTGCACAATGAGAACGAGGTCTGCAAGTGGAACCAAACAATGACAAGGACAATTGTTCATCTGGCTTGGAGATGTCACCCGGCTTAAGTCGGCATACAGCCTGCATCAAAACTGCTTCCATAAAGAAAAAAACATGGGTCATTGTCATAGGAAACACCCTTCTGAAGGGAGCGGAAAGCCCAATATGCAGACCAGACTCACTTCTTAAGGAAGTCCGCTGCCTCCCTGAGGTCTAGGTTACAGATGTGAAGAGAAACCTTCCTACCCTGGTACAGCCCTTGAACTATTAACCATTAGAGAAGAGATCATGTCCCAAGACATTGAGGTGCTGGAGCGTGTCCAGAGAAGGGCAATGGAGCTGGCTAAGGGTCTGGAGCCCAAGTGTTATGAGGAGCAGCTGAGGGAACTGGGGTTGTTTAGTTTGGAGAAAAGGAGGCCTTATTGCTCTCTACAACTATCTGAAAGGAGATTGTAACGAGATGGGTATTGGTCTCTTCTCCCAAGTAACAAGTGATAGGACAAGAGGAAATGGCCTCAAGTTTCACCAGGGGAGGTTTAGATTGGATATTAGGAAAAATTTCTTCACCAAAAGGGTCGTCAAGCACCGGAACAGACTGCCCACGAAAACGGCTGAGTCACCATCCCTGGAGGTGTTTAAAAGACATGTAAATGTGGTGCTTAGGGACACGGCTTAGTGGTGGATTTGCCAGTCTTAGGTCTACAGTAGGATTTGATGATCTTAAAAGTCTTTTCCAATTTGAACGATTCTATGATTCTATGAATCTATTTTCCTCTCTGGCCTGAAAAATCAGATATCAGTTGACTCTTCCAGATTTGTATATTAGATTAATTATTTAAGATTACCACTTTCTGACTTTTATTTCCCTATAGCTTCCTGTGCAGGTCAGGAGCATTGGTACCAATGTCCAAAATTTGTCTTGACATTTTTTGATATTTTAATTATTATGCCAGAGCCTGATGTCTGATTCTTTACCCTTGGTTGGTTAATGACTCCCTCAAGCCTGAAATACTGCTTCTTAGTTGAGACTAGTTCATTTTTACAGAAAACAAGGGTACTCCATGCTTAAAGCGCAAGTTGTATCTTGAGTGTAGATGCTTATTGCCTGTCCCTTCAGCTCCTTTCTGTTGCTGCAGCGAAAACTGAAACTAAATAAAATGACTAGAGTCCTTTCTTGTGGGATCTTTAAGATACTTAGAAAAGACATAAGAGCAAATGTGATTTGTATAGATTTTCAGCTCAAAGTGAATGTAACTGCTTACTGCTTATAAGACGTAATTTGGTATCAGGTACATAATCCTGGAGGGTTTTTTTTAATCTCAGAGCAGTTTAGTAGGTACACTGCATATTTATCCATATAGCTTATATGGTAAAACATAATGTTGTAGCACTGCTTCAAAACTATTTTCCATATCAAATTATGCATCCCATAATGCATGGAAAAAGGTGTGATATGATGTATAAAAAGACAAATGTGTAGAGTTACCTAATGTGTGGATTAAAAGAATTTTGCAAGTATAGAGATTACTTGTGACATATCTCACAGTTCACAAGGTTTATTTAAGGCAGATATGATTTTCAGTGAAATTTTGTCTACTACCTCAAATTTGCAGTTTGGGAACTCGTGATGGTATATTTTTGCTAGCTGACAGCATTTGACTATGTCAATATTGTTACACTGTCTGGGCTTTTGAAATGGTTTTGATCAAACTGACTGTTGTGAATGATCTCTTGACTGGGCTACCGCCCAAACTGTGCATAAAAATTTTGGGAAGTGCTGGCCATTCTAACAATTTAGAATATAGATTTCCAGTGCCTGGGCTATTGCCCTTGCACTTTTTCTTTTACTAGCACAATCATAAGCTTTGAGTATCCCTGACTGGCTTTTTCACTCCTGCTTCATCTCTTTAAAGTTCCATACCACCTGTAAACTGTATGTGGCAAAACACACCAAAAGGGATCAACTTTATAGGCTGTCGTTAAGCTGCTCTAGTGTACAGCAGAATCACCATGGTTTCATTGTCTGTAAAGCCTTATAGTAAAGAGTACATTTTGGGCCTTGAATGCAATGTACAGCTCTGCATTCTTTAATGTTCTGAACCAGAAAATCACACAGTTTTACATTTCCTGTATACAAAGAAGTTTAAGACAAGTTGATCTGTTCTTCAAAAAAAACCTGAATCATATTTGAAGTGTGAGCTGTGGCAAATGCATATTCTTTCATTTTGACAATATGAGTGAAGGGATGTAATTTTTTGTTTAGTTTTATACCTATATATTCCATTTTTGTTATTTTTTTCATATAATTCTATTTCTCATTTTTCTTAAAAAGGATATTATTCAGGGATATCCTCTTATATGTTTGTGACAGACTAAGGTGAAAAACCTAACAAAGTGACTCTTCTTCAGAAGAATCTTGAACTGAATGTGTGATGTTATATTTACTATAAATCTTGCAAGTATTATCCAGATATTTATAATCCAAAATATGTTTAAATAAATTTCTTGTTTGAAGCTGAGTCTAATTTATATGGGAGAAAGTTATTGTAATATTTTTGAAACCTGTTTGTACCTTTTACTAGACCCTAGTGAAAATATGTCAAACTCTTGGTCCTACAAGCTTTTTTTTGTGGTTATCCAGAGAGATTTTAGTATCTCCATCTTCTAAACTTGTTGACTGGACAAAGCTTTGAGCAATGTGTTTTTGACTTCCAGAAATCCCTTCCAATCTAAAAAACATAATAGTTCTGTGATAAAATAGGACTAAAATTTTTCCTTTTCTTACGTAACTCCTTTTATATTCAGTGGGGATGGAGGTTATCAGCACACAATTCATAGCCCCACATACTTTTTCATCAGTTGGCCAGACAAATTTCTCAACCATCCTTATTGTTCGCCCTTCAAATCAGCAAGAAGATAGGAGTTAGAAACAGTGGGGCTGGTATAACTCTAAGTATGCTTTGAACTTCTGGACATACTGAGGCAATTGTTGACCTGCAGAAAGGCCAGGACATGTCATGCTGCACCCGCCTCAGCCATAATCCAGGTGTCTCACGTACTTTTGAAACAATATCCTTTTGCTGTCTACCGAGACATAAGGTGATCTCTGGGTCTTCTTGATAGTGATCTCTTGTTGTGTTTTACATGAGTAAATAAGCTATGTGAGCAGCCTGAATCCAGACCTTTGTTGACAGGGCTAAATTCAACCTGACTTCTCTTTGCTTTCTTCCTTAATTCCTCACCACTAGCAGAGTTACTCATCTTCAGAAGGTGCCCTCTTCACAACACTTATAATCTTTGTGGCCATTCTATTTGAAATTCCCATATCTGGGGAAGTCAGGTGTGTAAGCCTGCTACTTCCTCAGAAAAATCTTCTGATCAATAGATTCTTGTGCACAAGATGGATGGTAATATTAATGACATTGAGCCTTGGAGAAGTCTGGCCATAAGTTCTATGAACTTACTGTAGGTTTTTTGTTAGCTGGAATATTGATACCTCCTACTTCCCAGCAAGGAACAGGCAATGCTAGAAAATGTAAAATCTGAGTAATTTTCTGAAACTTTGATGCTCTCTAAGTTGAGAATTTATGGGGTAGAAGTACCCAGCTCTGACATTGTCGTCAGCGTAACTGTGGGAAGTCAGTTCTCCCATTTTACTACCTGTCTATGCAGTGCCTAGAACAGTGACACTGATTAGGCATCATGGTGGTACAAACACATAGAAATGGACCTTAAAAGATTGAGTATTTATGCATAAGTATACTCCAAAGAATAAATATTACACATCATATCAAATTCTGTAGTTCTTCTATTTGTTAAAAAAGTATTAGCCACAAGGAATATATCTTACATCATTATGAAACAAACCTTTCAATGAAATAATCAGTGATTCTAAATTTACTTTCCATATGTCAAGGTGAAATCTGACCTGGACAACTGTATTTGTTGTGGTGAGCATTATCAATGAACAGTTATGTACAATACTTTTAATGCTCTCTAGGGTAAGCGACTTCTAAATTCATATTTATTATGAAAGCAGTTGTGTCATGAATATTAAAACAAATAAATGTTCATTAGTGACTTCAGTTCAGAATTGCATTCTTTTAAGTTTGTGGACATTTTTAATTCCTCTAATAGATAACACAGTATCTTCATGACACTGCTGGAAATACTGATGGATAATTCATAGTTATGGAACACAAGAACTCTTTGTATATACTTTCAGAGACTTTCAAGGAATGATTAAAACATCCAAACCCCAAACCACCACACCTCAAGTAAAGAACAGAACAGAAAAAAAACTTTGTCCTAAATTGCCCCAAAGGTGGTCATAGTCATCTTGCTTCTAGAAGCAGAAGGTTACAAATGGGTCTCTTGTGTCCCTTCTGAGAAAATCTGGGACCTGGGACTCAGATCTTTATTATTAGACATCTGCTCCATTTAGTTGGTTTTTTTGTTCACTAGGTTGACCTCAGAAAATTATTTCATTAACTCTGCCTTAGGAGGTCTGCCACACTGCCACTTCAATCAAATATGTGTTCCAAAGCGAACATATGCAGGGATAAACCAAAAGACAAGTAACCCATTATATCTGAGAACAAGCTTTGATGAAACATCATGAAATCATTAAAAGCTGATTATTTTGAATATGTAAATAAATAATGGATCCATAGTGGAAGGTGTTGAAACTTAAACTGCATTAACTCCATAGAAGTGAAGTGTTGTCTAATTTTTCTAGATCCAGCTGTGTGGTTAATATTTCTAGGAAAAAGTGTTTCTGAAAAGCCTTCAACATTTTTCACTTTATTGCAAAGAAGAAATTCATATGTCAGTTTCTAATACTTGAATTTGGTGAGGACATATATTCTGATGGTCCTCATGTATATTTATCATTTAATACGTAAGTGAATGCACGTACGTCATGCATGTCTAATGAAACTGCCCAAGTGCTAATATTTATGGGCTATTCATATATCCAGAGACAAAAATAATTAAAGGTCAGAAGTTATCATTTGACCCAATGGTTATCCAGCTTGACATTGTGATTAATGGGATTTAGACAAAGGGGTGGTTCATTGCTGCTTCTGATAAATCCTATTATGTTCACTTGTACTAGCTAAGTATTTAAATAGACGGCTGATGATGTACACTTCAGATAGGAAATACGTGATCAAAGAAACCTATCTGAGAAAGGAAAAGAAAATAACTCTTGAGTACATATACCCTGAAACCCCTATTATCAGAAGAGCTACATAGTCTGCATATATGTTGCAACTAAATGAAACTATAAAATTAATATCCAATGGCAAAACCAATATAAATATTAAGATAAAAATATAAAAACCCTATACTCTTCTAGTTTTCCATGTTCTAAGGCGAAGATATGGCCTATTGAACAGGAAAAGAGGAATGTCATTCACACATGTAAGGGTCTTGTTGAGGACCTTCTATGATTCCTTTCAGGGAGTAATTTTTTCTCTGTGTCGATTGCTATACAGAGTTGAAAAGGTATGGCCTACCCTTGAATAGCTATACCTCTTTGCAGTCTAGTAATAGCAACTTTTAATGAATGAGATGTCAGATTGCAGGATACAGAAAGAAATAACAGGAATCAAAGACAAATAAAGCTTTAACTTTGTGAGAACAGTCAGGTTAGTTAGTAAAAATATTAATAAAAAGTTTGTTCCTAATACTGGTCTGCTTCTAAAGGCTAGAAGGTGGCAGTAGCTGTAGAAATGGTGTTCATTCTTGTTCCCTCAAAACTGTTTCCCCTCTGACCTATACATTATTCTCTTTTTCTCTTCTGGTTTGTGATAGGCATGGGGCATTTTATATAGAAAATATTTAATGTAGCACTAGCCAATCCTTGTGTTCTCCAGAAAAATATACAAGGTTATATATGTCTCAAAGGTTGATTCAAGACATGGGCTATGAGTAGGAACATGTCATTTTCTTAGTCTGAGTTTAATCTGACTCTAGTGGTAGGTAACATCTAAAAACATTTTGAAAATAAGGTAATTGGTATATGATTCAAAAGAAAATTTGGATGTAATGTAATGATGGGGCTTACTAAAGACAGATCTTAGTAGATTAACATATTATGCCTGTTTTATAAGCACAACATAAGTCGTAAAAAAATTACTTGGATTTCTGTAAAGAATTTGCTACACAGTTATATGGAGTAAATAGTCAGACTTAAAGAGACTGTATTTCTTACATATACTCCTGTTTTGTTTTGTGCTAAGAAGCCATCGCTGGAAATTACGGTGGTAAAGAAAGGCCTGTGCAGGCTAGTCAACTACAGGATCACCGTTTCACATCAGTGTTCAGGAGCTGTGAAAGGGTGTAATGGGTTTGTGTTGCAAGGTTTTGGTAGCCAAGGGGTTACAGAGGTGGCTTCTGTGAGAAGCTGCTAGAAGTTTCGCCTATGCCCAAACTTAATCCAACAGTCATATAGGGCCAATATTTTGACTCTCAGCATCCTGATATACTTAAGAGCATCTCTTACTAAACATAATGTATTTTAAAGTGTTACCATCTTCTGCTGCTGTTATCCTGGAAGAGAATAAAAGCTGTGTATTCAATTTGTCTAGCAAAAATACTCCCTGGAAGAATATCACGACATATAATAACATACCAGTTATACACCAGGCATATAGGGAAAATGGGGAAAAAAACCCCACATGCACCAAGTCTCTTGGTAATGTCAAAACCTATGGATTCTACCTGGACATGATGAATTCAGGTTATAAATGAAAAGATTTCTATCCAACAGTGAGGTTCTGTGACAACATTTTACTAAGTTTTGGAAAGGTATAAACTCAACTGTTTTTAGAAATAATTTGTTTCTAAAAGGGATCACTTGGCCTGTTTGTCATAGTAGAGACACAAATCTAGAGGTTGCATTGTATATATCTTCAGTAAAAGATTATTCCTGTCACAATTTTAGACTTTATATATTATATGAAAATGTACTTTATCTACTTTTTCAGTATTTTTGCTATGGATACAATTAAATGTATACTTGTTTTGCTTCTTTGAAGGTAAAGAAACTCTTCTAGCAGGCTTTCATCTCTGTTTCATATGCAGTCATTAAATGAATTATGCAGAAGTAATTTTTTGTGTGTGATATCCTGACAAAAATGAGTTTGTTCAACTGAAGTAACAACACAGTGCTGGCAGTCAGTAATTTCATGAGAGCCTTTTATTGCTATCAGAAGAAAGAGAAGTGAATAATCAGTACCCTAAGGGAAATATATGAGCACTATAATTCAATTCCTAAGTGACCCAGCAATTAATAACCAATAATGATGAGGGCCAAAGAGGAAAAGATATGCTTTAAATTATTTCAGGAAGAAGACTGTGTGTGAAACGGGGACAATTCTCAAGGATCTTATAGACCAATAGAGAATTCTTTAATACTTCTATATCTGTAGGTGAACTCTGCTGTATGAAGGAAAATAAGAAAGATAATCTTCATACTTTTATGATGATTAAATGATTAAATAAACAGTGTTAAATAAATTTTAATACCTGAAACATGCAAACCTCAGCAGTTTGAGCAAAGTAGGGGTCTCTAATTTCTACATTTGCACAAAGCATGACATGCCTTAGTGATAGTGCTATGGAATAAAATACATTTTCCTATAACTCAATAGGTGGTAAAGGAAAAAGACAAGAAAAACTCTCTATGAAAATGTAAGTACATAATAGTATAGTATAACACCACAATACTAAGAAGGAATAACTTGAGTTTATACTGAGAAAAAAGGTGTTCCTACACATCTGTTCTTTACTGTTATCCCTGGATATTTTTTTACCTACTGCTTTTCAAGCTAAATCTTAAATATGTAATCATAAGATATAAGACTGTCTCATTACTGGGCTAAGCCTGGCACTCAGAGAAAACCTTAGCTGAAAATGGATAATGACACAGATGGAAAATGTGTGGAAATGCAATCTCACGAACGTATAAAAAATCCTAAAGTATGTTTCAAGTAACTGTGTTTGTGTGTGCACATACATAACTATATATGCTTTAAGGTACAGGACAATAATTTGCTCAAAACACCTTTTTTACTGGGATGCTTCTCTCCTTTTTTTTTATTTAAAACAGTCTTCAATTATCAATATGATCAAGCTGCCTATCCAAGGGAAAACAGACAAAGCTAATAGAGAAAAGTCCATTGAAAAGCCATGTTCACAAACTTCTACATAGAATCACAGAATGATTCAGGTTGGAAAACACCTTTAAGATCATCGAGTCCAAACATAAAACCAACACTGACAAATCCATCACCAAACTATGTCCCCAAGTGCCATGTCTACAAATCTACTAAACACCTCCAGGGATGGTGACTCAACCACTTCCCTGGGCAGCCTGTTCCAGTGCTTGACAAGCCTTTTGGTAAAGAAATGTATGTGTGCATTTGAATGACTATCATATGTAGAGCTAGAGGATCAAGACAAAAACTTACTGAAAATATTTTATTAACTAACAGCAAGGGGGGTTATTTATCATTATTAGATTTAAAGATAAATAACTAATGATAGGTTAGACAGGCAAATGATAGAAAGACATACAAATCTGACACGAAGAGGGAAGATTGTGTCTAAAATATACAAATATTTACTTTTAGTAGGGTAAAAATATATTTTACTTTCCAATAAGAATGTAAAATAAATAGAAATAAATAAATTAATTATATATATATAAATAATAAAATATAAAATAAACCTCAACTTTACAATGTCAAAATAAAAATGTTGACCTTAATATTATGAATAATTTCTCTAATGTTGATCCAAAACAAACAAACAAAGGCTTCTGAAATCTGATTCATATTCAGAAAAAAAAGAGAGGGGGAAAAAAGCTCAAAAGAATGTGTTTTCCACGTGATTGAAATCTGTGAATTTTTGAAACTGTGATTACACATTACCAAGGAGTTTAACTTGGAAAAATATGTCTTTATCCAGACGTTTAGCATAAATCCCAAGTAACACAAATATCAAGAAGCTGAGTTCACCTGTACCAGGGAACATTTCTCTACTAAGCAATATCCTCAGGCACTGGAGATCTATTTCTCTCTACAGCTAAATTGTTAAAAACTCTATGGCATAATTTCGATCTAATCAGTTCCTACTCTTCTAAATAGTTCCTGGAAATAGTTTGAAATTCAGTATAGGCCAGAGACAGTTTCAATACATAGTCTGGAAGTTACCTTTGTAGTCTGCTAGCAAAAATGACAGCAGCTGTGTACTTGCTTGCTAGTACAGACTCATCTAGTAAGTTTATCCTGAGGACAAAGTGAAGATCATCTTTGTCATCTTTTCCCTAAAGAATTATTTCATTGCAAAGACTTCTAGTTCAGGGATAAGCTTGGCAGATGGCCATGGAAGAAAGACTGCCCTGAAGGCCAAAGGGGACTGAGAGAGCTGGTTGGCCTTCAAGAATTACCTCCTCAGAGCAAAAATAGGAACAGAACATACTTAAGCATACAAGGGTCAAATAGGGGTGACAAAATGCCAAAAAGAATGAACAGGAAAACTGATGGACTAAAAGATGGGTGAAAAATTTTCTGGACTGCTGAGCTTAAAGTGTTGTAATCAGGTCTACAAACTCCATCTTGCAGTCCATGATCAGCAGTACTAGTCACCTGAAGAATGAGATGGATGATATTCTCAGGAAGTTTACAGATGATCCAAAACTGTGAGTGATACACTGGAAGGCAGGGTTGCTATTCAGTATGACCTGGTCAAGCTAAAAAAGTGACCTAACAGGAGTTACATATAATTCAAGAAAGGCAAGTGAAAAGTCCAGCAGGGGTAGGATAATGTCATGATAAAATACAGGCTGGTGGCAACCAGAAAAAAGCAGAGAAAGACCTGGGGGTTCTGGTAGGCAACAACTTAAGCATGATCAGCAATGTGCTATTGAAGCAAAGAAGACCAAGCACATTCTGGGCTGCATTAGCGACTGATAAACATTAGTATACCTGTGGCAGTTAGGGAATCAGATTGCTATTCTGTACGTGTTTAGAAGACTGAGAAATCAGGCCAGTTTTAAACTTCAGAGCCAAGCTTTAAATCTGAACATTAGTAACTTAATTTATTAACAACATATTTTATGCTTACAGTCGTAATGGCTTTGCGTGGCAAGGTTTTGATAAAGGGGGGGTTACAGGGGTGACTTCTGCGAGAAGCTGCTAGAAGTTTTGCTTATGTCCAATACAGCCAATGCCAGCCAGCTTTAAGATGGACCCGCCACTGGCCAAGGCGATCCAATCAGCGACAATGGTAGCACCTATGTGATAACAAGTTTAAGAAAGGGAAAAAGTTATTGGGCAGCAGTAATTGCAGCAAGACAGAGGAGTGAGAATATGTGAGAGAAACATTTCCGCAGACACCAAGGTCAGTGAAGAAGGAGGGGGAGAAGGTGCTCAAGGCACCGCAGCAGCAAATCCCCTGCGACGTGTGGTGAAGACCATGGTGAGGCAGGCTGCCCCTTGCAGCCCATGGGCGATGAAACAGATATCTCCATGGAGGACCCCACACCAGCATAGGTGGATACCTGAAGGAAGCTGTGAACCTGTGGGAAGCCTGCACTGGAGCAGGCTCCTGGCAGGACCTGTGGACCCATGGAGAGCAAGAAGCCCACACTGGAGCAGGTTTGCTGCTAGTGACCCCATGGGGGACCCACGCTGGAGCAGTCAGATCCTGGAGGACTGCACCCATGAAGGAGACCCACGCTGGAGCAGTTTGTGAATAACTGTAGCCCATGGGAAAGATTCACGCTGGAGAAGTCTTGGAGGACTCTCTCCCATGAGAGGGACCCCACATTGGAGCAGGGGAAGTGTGTGAGGAGTCCTCCCCTTGAGGAGGAAAGAGTGGCAGAAACAACAATGTGATGAACTGAGCCCAACCCCCATTCCCTGTCCCCCTGCACGGCTTGGTGGGAGGAGGGAGAGACATCGAGAACAAAGTTAAGCCCAGGAAGAAGGGAGAGGTGTGGGGAAGGTGTTTTAAGATTTGATTTTATTTTTCACTACTCCTCTCTGAATTAATTTTAATAAAATACACTTTGTCCCAAGTCGAGGAGGTTTTGCACGTGACAGTAAATGCTGAGTGATCTCCCTGTCCTTGTCTCAACCCATGAGCCTGTTATATTTTTCTCTCCCCTGTTCAGTTGAGGAGGGGGAGAGTGATAGAGTGGCTTTGGTGGGCACCTGACATCCAGCCAGGCTCAAACCACCACGATATTTAATTCTTATATGATATCAATCAATATTACTAAATGTACAAAACTGTCAGTCTTTAACACTTATATCCTACTGTGAGTGTACAATACCATGAAGCTGATGCCATACTGTTAGCATTGATGGCTATGGTCAAGGTGATCCTTGTTAATGAAGATGAGTTCTTTCTTCTTTCTTTTCTGCTTACCTTTGCCTGATGTTTTAATATGATTTTGCTCTAATATCCCTCCTAAAAATAATAAAGGGATGTTATCTTCTTCTCATACTGTCTATCTTGTTTTCAATTTTGTCAGTCATCTTTCTTGTCTATTCAGGTGGATGTCCTTCCTATTTGCAGTCCTTCATGCTTATTGTGTCCTTTGTCTAACAACCTTCTGTTACTTGGATAACTCCTACATGCAACTATACATATCTTTCTTTGTTCCTTTGGTGGTCATATTGCTCACACATCGTATCTGCCTATGTCATCATTGTGTTTCAAAATAGCCATGTATTATTTTGGTTACTCTACCTTAATGTGCTTATACTGAGGTTCAAGGCAAACCAGTGTACATTATATTCTGGTAAGTGCACCTATGTCTTTCAGCTACACAAGCCTGTAGTCAACATGTTGAGGTGAGTGATCCTTCGTCAGCCAGAAGCTGGAAGACTGCATTGTGATTGCTGTGTCCAGTTCAAGATTCTCCAGGACGAAAAGACCTGGACACACTAAAGCAAGTCCATTAAAGAGTGACCAGGACAGCTAAGGGGCTGGAGCACATGATACAGCAGGAAAGGCTGAGAAAACTGCCTTTGTTCAACCTTAAGAAGAGAAGACTGAAGGGAAATCTTGTGTCTATCTGTGTCTGTCTAATGAGAGGGGATAGAGAAGATGGAGCCAATTTCTTCCAGGAGACAAATGGATGAGAGGCATCATGCACAAGCTGGAATATGTGGTATTCTCAGTAGATATCAAGAGAAAAAAATTACCACGAGGGTCATCAAATATTGAAATCAGTTTCCCAGCGAGGTTTCGGAATTGCCATCCTTGCAGAATTGCGACATTCAGCTAGGCAAGGCTCTCGGCAACCTTTTCTAGATGAACATACTTTGAACAGGAAATTCGACTAGATGAACTATGGAGGTCTCTTCCAACCTAAATCACTCTTTGATTCCTAACGCAAGTGGATAATACTTAATTTCTGTTGTGCCTTTAAAATAGAAATGCATATTTGATACCAGTGAGGAGCTCTTAATGCTTGTTGCGGCCATATTAGAGCCAATGTGAGGGTACATGTCTCTGTATTCACATATTTTTATACTCCAAAATTGCAGCACATTTATCAATCTTCCCATACTATTACTGTAGTGACAGTGACTCAGCTGAATAGGAAACAAGTTTCTATATTTCCACACAAAATAACAACTAGGTTAGAAGTCATAACGTTAACCTTCTCACACTAGGAAATGTTGCTTTGATACCAACACAATCTGGCGATATAAATAAAGCAGACGAAAAAAAAAATTCCTTTTCATAACAATTAGTTTTATCACACCTACATGTCTTGAAAATTTCCCAGATCTAATTTTTTAAAATGGATTCTAAGGAAGAAAATAAGATTTCCGTGATGGTCAGGAGTGTTAAAAATCAAAGGTTGATTTCTTCTTTAACAGTCTCATACTAAATACTACCTTACTGTAGTATCCCCACTTTCATCCTATGATGCTAGGCATGCCCACCTCCATTTTAATACTTAATTCTCCCTAATATTCGTTTTGCCTCACAGTAGGCTACTTGTAGATTCTCCATTATCTCCTGTCTTCTCCAGAAAGAGAAGGGGTCCTTCGTTACCCTAATTTAAGAAAAATGCGTTACCGTGTGGGTGATTGAACACTGGAATAGTCTGCCAACAAAGTTCTGGAGATTTTCAAAACCTAACAGGAAATGGTCCTGAGAAACCTGCTTGAGTTCACCTTGCTTTGAGCAGGGGTGATGCACTAATCTCCAGAGGTCCCTTCTGACCTCATATGTTTTGTGGTTTTGCAAATATCCTATATCTGCCTCAAACATTTTGCACATTTGCATAAAGATCATCATATGGTGCAGCAGGTTCAGAGTTCCTTCAGGGAGGGACAGTGGGACAGAGAGATAGAAAAAGTAGACATGTTTTTCTTCATCCTCTTCTCTCATGTCTCTGTAGTCATCAATTTCCACAAAAATTGATATTGCTATGACTGTCAAGCTAAGATGGTAAAGGTAGCTTGTGACTGGCTAACTGGTTCAAAATTATTACATTAAGAAGAAAGAATTAGGCAGACAAACACCATTGCAAAAGCCTTTCTGTAATAAACCTTCAAATAACCACTGCTTCCAGACTGTCCAGGTCCCTCTGCAGAGCCTCCCTACCCTCAAGCAGATCGACACTCCCACTTAATTTCATGTCATCTGCAAACTTACTGGGTGTGCACTCGATCCCCTCATTCAGGTCGTTGATAAAGATATTAAACAAGACCAGCCCCAAAACTGAGACCTGGGGAACACCACTTGTGACTGGCCGCCAACTAAATTTAAGTCCATTTACCATGTCTTTCTGGGCTCAGCCAACCAGACAGTTTCTAACCTAGTAAAGAGTACACCTGTCTAAGCTATGAGCCACCAGTTTGTCCAATAAGATGCTGTGGGAGACTATGTCAAATGCCTTGCTGAAGTCCAGGTAGAAAACATCCACAGCTTTTCCTCATCAGCTAGGCAGGTCGCCTGCTCATAGAAGGACATAGTCAGGAAGGGATTAGATGAAATTATTCTGAGAAATCTGGCCAAAGGGGGCAATGAATAACTCATTCAGATCTTCATTAGCACCTAACAGAACACACAGGCTTCACTCACAGACATTTTCTTTATATTGCTGATAAAGTTGGATATGGTGATTTGCAAAAAAAATGTATATACTGCTATTTTTTCTCTGTCACTACACCCTTTTTGCATATTGACAAATCACAATGCCAACAAAGGCTTTAGGTTAACTAGTTCTGCTGGTTTAAATCAGCAAAACGCAGCTGTTGATAGTTTCTTCGTCTATAGCTCTACTTTCTACCTCATACACCTGTGTCTATTCAGGTGAAAATTTTCAGAGCTTTCGGAACGATGCAAAATGAGCAGAGAATAACCTGAGTGTCCTCTCCATTTACACTCTCAATATAAAATCAGGTTACCATTCTACGTCTGTGTGTGAACAATTGTTGCAGCATAATAGAAGCTCTGTTTGCCTACAGGGCACAGCATTACCAACATTTAATTCATTACTGTGTAAAACACTTTATAACACCCAATATCTGAAAAGCCACACGAACAATTTAATTTTATTATTGTAAATGTAAAAGAAGATTAGGCACTTCCAGGTATATTAGCTTTATACCATATTCTTATCATTGCAGAAATTTAGAGGTACCTGATTAAAGTAGCAGGACAGAAATCAACTGCTAATGAGAATAGCCACCATTTATAACATTAATGATGATAGAACTCAAACCTTGCTGATGATCAAAACATTGCCATTTTGACAAAGTTCCAAATACTATTCTTGAGGTCAAATTCCCCAGCTATCCACATTGATTTTCCTTAATCTTTCTCCTGTGGTGTCTCGAGAACATGCCAAGCAGCACTTCAAGGGGAGAAATCTCAGACACACCTAGGCCCTTACAGATGTCTTCCGGCATTCCTATACTCCATCTGGGTGATGGTCACATCTGAACCATACATTTTAGCAATGTTTCATATGTCATCCATAGAGAAATCTTGTACTCTCATCCAGAGTATTTACAGTTTTATCACCATGACAATACTGCTATCAGCAGCCATGCTAACAAGTAATTCACTGACTGGCTACTCCAGTAAAGGTATAGAACAAAGACTAGAGAAGTACTTAGATAAAAAATTAAAAAATGATGTTGCGAGGTGTTTCAGAAAGTCTTTAGCAGGAAAATCATTACAGCTTGTGATTGTTCTCAACCACACCCAGAAAAAAATCAGATGGACTTTATCAGGTGAACCACTGAGAAACAAAAAGTATTTTGGACTCTTATGTCAAGGACATTTATGGAAAGAGATGAAATATCTGCCGCATCATATGAGCGACTCTTCTTGGTACAGACACATAACCAGTTCAGTGGTGAACTATGCCAAGCAGTAGTTTTGGCATGGTTACTTCTCTGTGTGTTCACCACTGACACATCCTGCTTCATCATCAACATGCATTGGATCTATAATGATTCAAATCACCCCAGAGAACTTTTCATGATTCACTAAACAGTTAGGATTCATTCAGTCAATAGTGGCTACTAGCTACAAGCAAGTCACTGCCTACCCAACAATCATGCAACAGCTGGGACTTCTCCCATTCAGATGAGACAAGGAATTATTGAGCCTGTACTGAGGCCCACAGGCCACCAAGAACCTCAGTCCTCATCATTTGAGAAATAGGAGCAGATCTCTGGTTAGGTTATTTCTGGGTCACTCGTCAAGAGAGTGGGAAGAGGCAATGGGATTCAGCTGGACAATACTGAAAGACAGCTATGGAAAACAGGACTAATGACTCAAAGAGAAGCATGTACTAACATGGTCTCTATTTCTGGGATCAGGCCTAGACAAAAACTTCACACTGACATCGTCTTCCAATTCAGGACTTTGACTGAAATTTTCAGGATGTTTGTATCACACAGCTTCCAGCATGGCACCACACACTTGATTCAGGCCGCAAAAGCAAGCTGAATCTGCGCTTAAAACTGTGTGTGAGAGAGCACATCATGCTACTCTAGTTAAGTATGATGTGTGAGCAAGCTCAACAAGGAATGGTAACCTTACGCATCTGTCTTTCCACATTTTTGCTGTTCTAGAAATTCCTGAGAAGCTCACCATCTTTTAGAAAAGTAACAGTCAATAGCAGATGGGATCTACTGGACCACACAGAGATGATTTTTAATTTCTGTTTCTGTTTCTGTTTTGTATTTTGCCTTTAGGACAGTAGTTTAAAGACTTTAGAAAGACTGTGGCAAAAAAAGAAAAAAAAAAACAAAAACAAAAACCAACCATATCAGCTGATAGTTTAAATCTGAAAATGAAGACCTAGAGTTGTAGGGCTTAGCTTTTCTTTATCATGCTTTTGCAGTCACACATGGCAGCTACAGCAGCATTCTTGGTTTTCATCTGTCTTGAGGTGCTAGGTCAGGGTATGGCCTGTATTTGTTCTTGCTTTTCCTAAATGCTGTCAAGACCATAGACTGAGAACTTCTGAGCCCATTTAATATTTCAACGGATTCCAAACAGTGTCAGCAAATAGGAATGTCTTGTTTCTTAATGTTTTGGAACAGACTTGCATATCTACTAGAAGCATATGCCAAAAAGAAGGTATAGATATTTTGAGATACACAAAGTATGAGCTGTGTGTGTCAGGCTCCACAAATATCAGTGTACTGCAGTTCTTCAAGAGCTTAATGGATTTGCTTTTACAGTCTCAGATTCTTTGGTTATGTATGGTCTCCTTTTCTCCTTAACCTTCTTTAAATCTGCAAATTGCATTTTTTTGCAGTATGCTGCCATGAAGTAGCTTAGCATCAATGGTTGGGGGTTTTGTGTAAGGAAGTATGTGATGATGCAGGCATTGCTTGGTTCAGGCAATATGAAAAGCTTCTGGTATAGCCTCCAGAGTGCACTCATGTAGTATGCAGCATGGCTCAATAATTGTTCCAAACCATGAGAATCTTGGGCAGCAATTGTACAAATCAATGTAATCTTGACTATCCTGACTAGTCACTAACACATATTCAGCTATAAGAACAATTTAAGTTGTAAACACAAAAAGACTGACCAGAAAATGGTCATTGGTCTCTGACATGGCCATATTTGGGGAATACACTTTCAGAACAAAGTGAACTTGACTGTTTCCTGGGTAGGGAAGGAGGAATTGAGGAGGTGGTGCTCTTTGTGGTAAAGTACAGATGAATATGCTGCATGTGTTTTGAGAAAGATGCCTTGCTTTTGCCCAGATCTTGTGAGATTACCACAGGAAATGGTAGTAATAAAGGTAAAGATGGAAAAGGACAGTCAAAGGCTACAAAATCTGTTTGTTACAGAAGAACATCAGCATTCCTGTAGTTGTGACTTACCACTGTCATTGGATCATAGAAATAATTTGCAATGAATAAACTGGGTGCTGAATACAGTAAGCTAATAAGAATTGCATATAATTGCAATACATACATGATAAAAACCTAAATGTTAGATAATTATTCTGAAAAAAATGTGGAGGCAAATAAACACTAAAACAACAGAACAGTCCTTCCTGTAAGGTTCTGCACTGATCTCTCCCTACATGGTAATGTAATATATGTGCTAACAATTGTTCTGCAGCTTCTGATCACTACATTATATTGTTAGCTAGCCACTGGGATTGCACTCAGACTGAAAAGATTGAAACCCATACACTGGATGAGTATAATAGACTGCTCTGTATGTAAATTACATTTATTTGGCTGCAGCCATCAAGATAAAATGCTTAATCTAAAAAACTAATAATCACAAAAGAGAAATTCATCACTATAACTCATTTCTGTGGTACATGTTACAAATTAAAAAATAAACACTAGAGGAAACTATATATAAAGAATCCCAGAGGCTTTTAAACTATTCAAAATGGATCATAATTTGACAGCTGAACAACTGCAATGTTATTTATTGATGGATTGTGCTCACAAGTTGTGACTGTGCAGATAAATTATATTTTTAAAAAATCAGAAGCAAATGATGGAAATACTCTTTTTTTTTTTTTTTTTTTTTTTTTTCAACGGTGCTATTGAAATGCAATATTTAAACTTCATAATTTTGTGTTTGCCTTTATCAGAAAAAAGTGTCACACCACAATTAAACTGTCACTAGTCATTGCTAATTGATGCAGAAGTTAAACTGAAATTAGAAGCAAAATTTTGTATACTTAATGGAGAAAATAATATTTCCATTGGATGGAAACATGCTGCATTTAAAGTAAGATACAGATTTTAGAATACAAAGATTCTACATTTTAATACCATACAATAGAATCATAGAATCATGTAGGTTGAAAAAGACATTTCATCAAGTCCAACCATAAACGTAACACCGTCAAGTTCATCACTAAACCATGTCCTTAAGTGCCACATCTACAAATCTTTTTAAAACCTTCAGGGATGGTGACTCAATCACTTCCCTGAGCAGTTTGTTCCAATATTTGACAACCCTTTCAGTGAAGAAATTTTTCCTAACATCCAGAAACGTCCCCTGGCACAACTTGAGGCCATTTCCTCTTGTCCAATCGCTTGTTACTGGGGAGAAGAGACTGACCCCCACCCAACTACAACCTCCTTTCAGGGTAGCTGTAGAGAGCGATAAGGTCTCCCCTCAGCCTCCCCTTCTCCACACTAAACAACCCCAGATCCCTCAGCTGTTCCTTATAAGACCTGTTCTCCAGACCCTTCACCAGCTTCGTTGCCCTTCTCTGGACACGCTCCAGCACCTCAATGTCTTTCTTGTAGCGAGGGGCCCAAAACTGAACACAGTATTTGAGCTGCAGCCTCACCAGTGCTGAGTACAGGGGCACGATCACTTCCCTGGTCCTGCTGGCCACACTGGCATACTGCTGGCTCATATTCAGCTAACATATCATTTACTGTGTGAGAAAAAACACGGATGATTCTATAAACAGAGATATAAGGAAGATGAATACTCAGTTTAATGTGAATTACTCACTTACACAGACTCGCACATTGATGTATAAAATAATCTTTAGTCTTTGGATTAAACTATTGTAATTCAAGTGTACATTAAATTTGAAGACTCCTTTCCCAGATTCAAGACATTTGTCTTGGGCATTGTCCTGCAAACAAACTACAAGACAGACCATGCAGAGAGTGTACAATTACATTATTGTCTAGTCGTAGTCAACAGAAAATCGAGCCTATCAGCTTCATGATGAAAATTAAAATTTGGTAAGATAAGTTACAAAATCTTCCACTCTGGAAAATATTAGTCCTGTATAACTGACTCAAAACCAGGAAGAAATACCACTTTTCAAAATAGGTTTTCTTTAGGAAATCTGAATTCTTAATCTACCGAGAACATTGTCAACTTGCTCAATGCACTCCTTGGTCTTGTCCTCCAAATCAGGATATCCACAAAGTAGAATGTTATAAACAAAATCTTCAGAGGTTCTTTGAAGTTTCCTTTCTCCTGGAAAGAAGTGAGAAAAAAAATATTTTCCAATAAGTCAGTCTTTACCTAAAATTTAATATTTTAACTTAGAAAATAAATGGTAATGTGGGACAGAGTGAGACCATGAAAAGAACAAGGACAGCTACAAATTTAGTGGTGTTAGTGTCAGTTAGGCACAATCCTACAAACATTGCCACCCTTGATGTTACATATGGGAATAGCCATGTTAGATGTGATGCTATAAATCACGAATCAGGAATAATAAAGTGCTCAAATAATCACAGTCTACAATTCTTTTTTTATGAAGCCTCTAAACTCAAAGAAGGATCTTGATGGTGATAAGCTGAAGAGTACCACAGCAATGACAAAATATCCAATTTAATGTAATCTACAGGTAACTGGGGAGACTCATAATTGATAGTCAAGCAGGAATTTAAAAGAATAGGCCTAAACCTATTATACCTGACACATTCTGAACTGGATGTTCACATCCAGTGTTAAATCTTACCTTTAGATGTCTCACTAACATTTAAATAGACAATTAAAACATTCATAAGCATTTATCAGTTTTCAGATATATAAGCAGTCAGTGAAATATAAACCAAGATCTTTTCACGTCACGGAAGACAACATAATATCAAATGATCAGGCACTCAGATTTTTTATACCAGCAATGACCAATAAAGCAGACTTCAGAAAATCTCTGTCAGTTTCCACTTGTAGCATAAAAATTATCATATCTGTAAAGGATAAAAATGAAGCTTCATTCCACTCTCAGTTCTACTTATGCTTTTTACATTAGGCAGATTTCAGATAAAAAGAAACAGAATTAATCCAGGAAAGGAATATATCTCACTCTTGATGTTTCTTTTGAAAACTCTTCCTCATTAAAATAATTTTAAAAAATCAAGTTTCTGTCTTTCTTTAAAAACAAATGAAATATTGAAGCAATCGTTTTCCATTCATGATTACAACTACCTATAGGTGGAAATGTGTTTGCTTTTTTAAAACTACATACTCAGAAATGAGTTCACTCTAGCTGAATTAAAAATGAAGTAAAAATCTGAGCCTCTCAGCTTTCCTAGAAATATTTCATATATCTGATCTTGAAGAACATAACCATCACATGGGAATTTGAATATGTGGAGCATGCATACACCTACTCTGAACCAAACAAGAATTCATGACCTTTTCATTGGACTCCATAGAGTTTTAAGCTAACCCATAAAGTTATGCTATAAGAAATATTTCAAGAACTCAATATCTGGATGTGAATCCAAGGAGTAATGAGTAACGTGTTGGTAGTAAATCTTTGCTATTTACCATATTCAAAATGTATTTTACTTGAATTTCATCTTATTAGCAAAATATGCTGTATTTCTTTAAAACAATGGCGACAATACTGTAGATCACTACCAGGGATGTTATAGTCTTCTGTGTCCAATCATATATGCATATTAATGCAATTTAAAGAGTTGGAATTGCAAGCAGATTATTTGTTTCCTTATTCTTTACTGAAATAGTGACTTTCTCCACTGAAAGAGCCCAGTTATAAACACCTGGTCATATTTACTATCTGCTTCCGAACACATCGACAAGTTGAGGTGATTTACACTTAAAATGCTCCATCAGAATAAAAGACTTTTATACAATGAATTACAATAATCCCAATTTAGAATAGAGATCAAAGTTTACATTTTGTGATCTGAGAAGATACTTGGATTTTCCTTGTTATGTATTGTGAATCAGGTAAAAGCAGCAACAAGAAATTGGAGTTTAAATAATTTCTCCAAAATGAATCATAATCTGGATAGTCGTGTTTCTAAATGGTGATTGGAAATTGGCCTATATGGAAATTTGGTGTGAAAGATGGTGCTTCATAAATTTGTCCTTTAGTGTTTTATATATATTTTAAAAAAACAATTCAAATTATCCTTTTTTTCTATTCCTAGATGTAACTAGTTACGAATTACAGCTGTGTTTTAAATCAGAAAATGAATTTAAGATTTTTTTCCAATTCTCTTTTTACCTTAAATATCAAATAATCATCATAATTGTTCTATATGAAACTTACCTTTCTACTTGTATGTATAATTAGATATTAATATCTTTATATTGAATCTAGGCATTTATTTTTCAAGAAATACATATAGTATTGTTCACAAGTCCCTTGATTCAAGGAAGTCAAATGGATAGGGATTTTTACATCTATTCAGTATTGTCTATTATTTATATCTTAATCCAATTATTGATGCTTTGCATATCTCAGAATGTATGTACATAAACTGAACTGCAATGCAGCCAAATTACTCTGCTGGAAAAGCTTAGGCCAGGCTGAAAAATCTTGGTGGCCCATATAATTTCACTCATATAAAGAAAAAAAATGGGGTGGGTGAGGGTTTGGAAAATTGCAGGCTGTGACTTTTGTTGCAGGAGGTTAAAGTTGTTCAGAAAATTAAATGTAAAATGATTGAATAGAGAGCTGGGGACAGATAAGTTTGAATCATTGTTAGTTGTTGAAATCTTTAAGCCCCAAAATATCATCAGTGGTTCTTCTGTCCACAGTTACAGTGATCCTGCAAGACAAATTCCTATATGCCATACAATTTTGCTGTAATAGCTTAAACTTTTCCTCTTGAATGAATATTTTTTCTCACAAGAAAATCCACTTTCAGATTATATAATGCATTTGTATTAAAAGTGAAGTTAGTTATATTGGTCAAAAACCCACCACTTAACTAATTGTTCCCTTTGAGCTTCATGTCTCTGGTGTCCTCAAACAATAAATCTAAATAAACAAGCAAAAAAGACATATAACAACAGTACTCAGTCTCCAAGCTTACTGAAAGACACACACATTTCACGACATAAAGACCAGTTCCAGAAATCTAGCATTTACATGAAATTTCTATTATATGAACATTTAAATGTCTAGACTTCGTAGTTTCAGGAACAATCTAAACACAATTAATACTATCTCTGAATGTATTTAAATAAAAAAATATGAAAAAATATTTTTTATTTTTAATTGTACTTTTAACACCGATCTCATTATTTTTAAACGGACAAGAATGACAAGCTCAGGACTTGAGATTTACTTCAAGCACCGTCCATGGAGGACTATCTTATGAGTTGAGAACAGAGAAACCTACTTCTCGTAAAGTGATTTAATTAAGAAGCACATTTAAAAATTAAAACTGTTAAGAATGATCATTGCTTTACTAAAATGGGAGTGACTATGCAAAGGAAATTAAGTAATGTTAATGTGAGAGTAATTACAGAAGAACTGCGATAAACTTATTGAGAACTAATCAGTGTTCCTGAAAATCTTTTCAGACTGACAGAGAGAGTTGAATGATTCTGTGGTTTATATTTTTGCTCTATTAAATCTCTATGGAGAATAATTTCATTTTAGAGGATTTTAATTCCCTCCTTATTCTCTTGCTGTTACTGCTTCACACTAAAATGAACCAAGTGAAGCCATTTGAAACACTTATTTGCAAAATGGAGTTTGCCCAAAGGATCGGGTTTTTAATCAGGCTTCATTTAAAATACCTAAGAAATACAACTTGAAATTTCATAGATTTTCAATAGACATTCTTCTACAAACATTTCAGTTTTGACACACCCATTTAAAATAGATTAAAAAAATGTATCCCATAGTCAATATTTTCATTTTCTCTTGGCAGAGTAGTCCCTGATCATTGTCTAGGGTGAAAAATTACAATGAACCAAAGAAGAAATAATTGTTCAGAAGAAAGATTCTGAACAGAGAAATTAGTATGTTAAGCAATAGTTAGAGATTTTTCCAACAGCAATCATAAAGAATTTCAATCCAAATCTGCAAATAATTTGCATCAACTTAAAATTTTATTTTTCATTAGATAATATTTTCACCTGCAAACTTCATCAGGCTTTAGCCACCTGAGGATCTAGTTGCTGCATCATTAACTTTTATTGATCCACCATTTACGTGCAGTGGCTGTTGCTGCTGCTCTCTCTCCGATCTCTCAGTGGTAATGCAGCATGTGCTTCTCCTTATGGTCTTGGGGGCCCTGTTACCAAACAAAAAAATATCACCACAATACGACTGCAAACACTGCTTTCGTTTTTCCAAAACCTGGTAATTCAGAATAGTTGAAAAAGTATTGAGGATCCTAGATGCATTAACACTTTCAACTAGACACTATCCCAATGTACTTCTACCAAGCTGCCCTCATCCCCTCATCTACCCTCCCTCTTTCTTCTGCATTTTTCGTACTCTTTGTTTCTGCTTCCACCAACAGAACACATGCCTTTAACATCTCCATAAAGCTTGAGAAGTTTTATAATGATAAGGAAAGGGTAATTCTCTGTCTTGATGGGGAGAGAATAGTGATCACTTTTATTTTCTTGTTTATTAAAAAAAAAAAAAAAAGATATGAAGTCAGACAGCCAATGATATGGCCTTTCAGCTCAGCTGAGAAGATGGCAAGCATATTACAGTCAAAAATAGGGAGAAGGAGGAGAGGGGGTGGCTGCAGAAATAAGAAGGTTCTTGGCAGTTCTAGCGTGCACAGGTTCACATTGGATAGACAGTCATTAGGACACATCAGAATAACTTTTCTTTCGTAGCCAGGCAAAATCTATCCTCTCTGTTGAGCTTGTTGAGCTCATAAGGCTGTTGTTGACTTAAAAGTTTATTCACATTTTTTCATAAATTAATCTACTAGATAATGCCAATGTGACTGCAGACTCAGTTCCATTGCCATTTCTTCAGTACCTTTGCCACCCCATCCTTTTGCAGCCCACATGTCACTACTTCTATAAGAGATGTCACTGAATATCCAGCAGCTCCGAAATTACTTCTCCTGTTACAACAACAGAAGCCTGAAAGGCTCATGCCCTTGACTGATGTTAGTTCATCGATACGTCACCTGTATGAGCTCAACATGTGAACCAAATCCAAAAAAGTAACTGGTCACTAACGAGCATCTCTCCATCCTCTACGTTTTAAACCATAAATTGCTCCAAATGAATTTGATATGTTTTAATATCCATTTTGCACTGTGCATTTTGTTTTTAATACATCCTTATATGTTTCATTGCTCACTGTAGAAGTGTAACCATGGTTTTTTGGCCCTTTAGAGTAAGGTAGTATCAATGACACAAAAAACAGAGCTGGAAAAACAAACTCCAGAGCTGCCAGAGGGAGTTTTTGATCCCAAAGGCTACAGGGCTGGTATTTAAAATACAGAAGAAAATGGATTCCCAGCTACAGGCACAAGCTTCAGGTCAGTGGCTGCCAGAGGCTGCACTATAAGATTTCAGTGACATCAGGGTAAAGGAGGAAATGGGGAAAAAAATATGATAGGAACGTTGCATCTGCTATCTCTGAAATTTCCCAGAGCAGGCAAACAGCTGTCAAAAATTTACATAAAATATTCAGTCAGAATACCTCTCATGATTTTACAATTCTGGTTTACATAGATGAGTGAACTAGCCTCAGCTGGCACAGGTAGTAGCCATCCATGGCTTTAACTTGGACTTCTACTCCCATTGTTTTTTTATGTGTCCCTTTTGCTTTTGCAAATACCAAACAAGAATTAGACTCCGAGTAAAGAAGAGTGATTTAAGTCCATTCCTCCATGAGAAACATATTCCCTGCCCATCTGGCGTCTCCTTAGGTGGTAACTAAAGATATTCTGATGATAGAGGAGGTTGCATTTGTGAATTTTATGAGCCATGGTAATAAGAATATAAGTGCTCTGCCAAGTAACAATGGCACAATGGCTCCATTAATCTTGTCTGGCCCAGCACCACAAATATACAGATCTGTTTGCCTGTTTTTTTACTCTAGGAAGGAGATGTGAATTGGGCTACGGTGTATTTTGCTAGGCCATCTTACATTGGTGGTAGCTGTCCACAGAGACCAAAAATGTCCTATACAATGGTGGAGTACCATCTCTTTTGGATGCTGAACCATGCCTGTTGGGGAGACTGGATATGTAGATGTGTCATCTGTATTGTCAATACAGATGGGAGTTTGACTTGGGCAAAGACTGCTATGATATCACTAGTGAAATGTAATATAGATCAGGAACAGATATTACCTTCCAAATAATTTTTCAGTCCTTGATCTGACTATCAGCAGAGCAATGGAAGTTGAGGTTTGCAAGCTTCCAAATGCACCATTTAAGTCTTCTTCTTGAAAGCCAATGTTATTGCTATACTTTTCCATTTTCTCATTCACAGAACATAATTATTCTTATTCTGCAGTTTTTCTTGTGCTTACGGTTTCCCCATATTTTGCATAGTGACCCTGTGCCATGAGTCATAATTATTCTGATAACCCAGACACTGGAGAAAAAGGGTGGTAGAACAGTTTTATTTTCTTTTTTTTTCCTTTTTAACAAGTACAGGCCAGACAGTTTGGGCTACCATAAATTAATCCGTGTCTATGCCCCTGGCTCTGAACAGATAAGTTCGGACATAGTACAGAGATTTTTCTTACAGCAGTGCCTTTGGTGCATGCTGCTTGTTGCTACTGCTGCTGAGGTGGTTGCCCAAGGCAGAAGATAAAAATGTCATATTGCCATTACTAAACTGTGATGCAGCTGTGGTTTAGTCCCACTTTGGGGTACAGCACTCATTTTATAGGGGTTGATCTGAGAATCAGAGCAGCCAAAGGACACTCTCAAAATAGTGACATAAAATAGCTGTCATATCAAATCCCACAGGACAAGCAAGAATAGCTGAATACAAGGCAATGTGTGATGCAAGGCAGCATATCTGTGGTGCACACTCATAAAATTAACTCCTCTACCTTCTTGCCATTCCATTGATTCCTACTGGTGACACTGTCATGTGCCCGTGCTGTTTACAGTCTCAGTTTTCCACAAATTTATGACCTCTAGTGCATGTATCCAGCACGAATTATCATCAAACCAAAGCTTTGTTTCTCTGCCACATCTTTTGCAATTTGTCTGGTACTGGGCATAACTCTTTCCACCTTTCTATTGTTTCTTTTTATGTATCTTATGTGTTGCTCTTGGTTTCAGTTTTGGTTCTTCAATGTCTAATCTTTTTAATAAATATGCAGTATATTTAGGACAGTTTTAATGGAGGAACAGAACTTCTTTATCTTAAGCTTTCTTTTTTTTGAATTTTAGTAAGTCTGTTTTCTAAGATATATTTTAATTTCCATCATGATTTAATAGGATTCAAAATTCTGTTTAAAAACTCCCGAAAGAATCATAGTTTATATACAAAATTTTTAAGGTCTCAAAAAACTCATTTAAACTACAAGTAGTTCTGAATTTTTTAAAGCTCGTTTTTAAACATAATTGGTCATTAACAAAATAATTCTCTTTTCTTCCTAATAATCTTAGGAGAGGTGTCTCTTCTGAAGTTTTTGAGTAGATCAGATATTCCCAGGTAGCTAATTCCTCAGTGAATATAAATTCTCTCTTCTAGGTTTTTCTATTAGTTACCTTTCTTATATCATCAAGGGACATTATTATGTTGCACAATTATTCTTAATATTAATTTGGGAAAGATGTTTGAATAGCATTAATATATAGATAAAGGTTAAAGTACACGATATTTTTAACAGTACCAAAAAAATTTATGGATCAACTTGTTATTATTGTAAAGTTGGGGGGGGTCACATTTTTCATCTGAAAAATTCAGAAGGCTAACAAAAGACATTGACTTTGATAAATAGAGTTTATAGTCAGACACTGTTAAAGATTGAGGTTGAACTTCATTTTGGATATGAAGACATTTTTAGCTACATGTAGTTGTCTCTAATGTGAGCTAAGTACCTGAACACAGACAACAATCCATGCATAATAGTCCATTCGGTGAATTAAGTACATGCAGACTTAACAGCACTTCAGCTAATCATAAAACAGAAGTGTGAAGTGGAGTTAACTGCTTACCTGTAGAAATTTTATGCAATATGAGACGCCATGCAGCACATGAAACATTGTATGGGACTGGCAGACGTTACATGGGGCTGATATATATGAGATGGGACTATAGGAGACCAACACCTGTCAGGAGTGGCATGTGGAAGTCAGGGGGGATACTCTAGTGCATCATGTGCAATATAAATGCCTAAGCTCAGTCAAGTGAATCAGCAAAACATCTCATTTCCTAAACTAAGAAACCATAATCATACTATGTTCTCCAAGCAACAGGGAAAGTATGAGAATGAAGGTATGAAGTTGTGGAGATTGTGGTCTTTATGGTAAAGACTATGGAAGTTATAATAGGATGTCATATTGATGAGTTACAGCCTCTTGGTAAACCGTTCTTGGACATGAAATTGAAGCCAAGAAAACTCAGTAACAACTCAGTGTTATTAAGCAGGTATTCTTTATTGCGGCTCCAGGCAGCACGGGGGATAGCTCCTTCCATACATGTGCACCCAAGTGTTAGGATTCTTGCCTTATATTTACAGCTTTCATGTTTATTCATTACATTTCTAAGAAAAGATTGGGTTATTCTAATTATTTCCAGGAATTCATTAACATAAGTTCCTCCCATAGTCCCGCCTCAGTCCGCCCAAGTTACACCCCGTGTCGGGGGTCCTTGGTGGTCATTGGGGATGAAGATCCAAGTCTTCCTCATGGTTGAACTTTTGAACTTGTCCTGTGGCGCATGCTCTGTACCATCCTGGGTCTTTTCCAATTTGCAGAACCAGCTCTTGCTAGCTGCCATCCCTATCTCTCCTGCTTAGTCTTCTGTGTTCCTTGAGCCCCACAGTCTGATTGGAGGATTCCACCTGGTGTCCTTCTCTTGGCAGATTCTGCTTCATTCTTACCTTTAAAGTGTTTTTTAGTTAGTAAGCAATAGATATATGCATAAAGGTTAGTACAAATCGGCCTCCCTCCCTATCTCTAAAGGCTGGTCAGCAGCCAGTTTTCTAAAAGCCAGTTAGCCATTCTTTATTACAAAATTATTGTAAATATTTCTTAAAATTCACTGATGGCACAGTCAGGTGCATTATCTAATATCAAATTAATATCATGATGTCAGATTAATATCATGATTATAAGAATACTAACAGCTAGATTGGACCAAAGTTTAAGGTCTGTATCCTGTTCCTCCATATCTCCTCACTTCTTTACTCTCATGTTCTTTAGAAGAGAAGAGTGCATTTCAGTTGGAAGGGACCTACGATGATTACCTAGACCAACTTTTTTCACTATCCCTCAGACTCACCACTTCCCACACACTTTCCCTACATTCCTTTGTATTCAAGGGTTGTTTTGTGTGTCCTTTTGAGACAGTCCTCCTGAGAGAAACCCGTGCTTCATTGTAGCATTGGAAAGATGAAGTCCCATTAAAATTAGTAAAATGTAAGGGCTTGAGCACCTTTTAGTGCTTATATACATGCTTATTAGAGCCACCCCAAGAGTATTTTGAGAGGAAACATCTCAACCTAGAATCTTGTATCTGGTCTGTCCAGTCTCACATGAGTATTCTATGCTTAGCCTAGAGGAAGTTTGCCACAAATTGCTTCCACTCTTGCATCAGATAATGTCATAACCCTTAAGAAATAACCCCAAGACAGCCATGCAGCTGAGGCTGAAGGCTGCACAGTGCTGTGATCACAGTGCAAATGAACACTTTACTAAAGGTGGTCATAGAATCACAGAATAGTTTGGGTTGGTAGGGACTTCTAAAGGTCATCTAGTCCAACCCTCTTGCAATAAACAGGACCGTCTTGAGCTAGATCAAGTTGCTCAGAGCGCCATTCAACCTGACTTTGAATGTTTCCAGGGATAGGGCATCTACCACCTCTCTGGGCAGCCTGTTCCTGTGTTTCAAAACCCTCATTGCAAAAAATTTCTTCTTTTTATCTAGTCTTAATCTACCCTCTTTTCAGATAAAACCATTACTCCTCGTCCTGTTGCAGCAGGCCCTGCTAAAAAGATTATCCTCATCTTTCTTTTAGACCCCGTTGAAGTACTGGAAGGCCACTATCGTCGTCTCCCCAAAACGTTCTCTTCTCCAGGCTGAACAATTTCCTAAACTAAGCAACCATAATCATACTCCAATTCTCTCAGCTTTTCTCTTTAGGAGTGGTATTCCACCTCTCTGATCATTTTTATGGCCCTCCACTGGACCTGCTCCAACAGGTCCATGTCTCATGAGGTTCACACAGGCCCACTTCTCAAGCTTGTCCAGGTCCCTCTGGATGACATCCTGTCCCTCGGGAGTGTCAACTACACCACTCAGCTTGATGTATCTTCAAACTTGCTGAGAGTGCACTCGATCCCACTGTCTATGGCGTTGTTGAAGATATTAAACAGTACTGGTCCCAGTATGGAGCCCTGAGGGACACCATTTGTCACTGATCTCCATCTGGTCAAAAGCATTGATTGCACTTGAGTTTTCCCTCTGTATGGATGATTGGATGATTCTTCTGGCACTGGGGTTACACCAAATCATTACATAGTTATGGAGGAACAGGTAGTGTAGGTCTAAATGATTCAACGGTTTTCCATAATAAAATGTAGATGAACTTTGACATCTCAGACAAGTATGGCTAAATCTTACATTAATATGGGATATATCATTGCTTTAGGGATTTACTAGAAAATATTAATACGTATGGATACTATTTTTTCTACTGAGTAAGTATTTAAACTTTCAAAATCTTGGCTAGGTATGAGTATGGAGTATCAGAATGAAACTTTTCAAGATTTTCTGTCTTTAACAATTTGTAAATACTATTCTTTTCTAGACTAGTGATGTTATGTACAGTGTTTAAAAAAAAACCCAAACAAAACAAGCAAACAAAATATTTTCTTCTTGTTGGCAGGCCTTTGGAATGTATTTCTCTTAAATATGTTTTAAGTGGGTTTGACTACTTAAATTGTAGATGCAGATCAAAAAAGACCCAAACCTTGTGTCTAATTTAAAATATTTGACCCCATGAAGTGTTATACTAGGTCACTAAATGCTGAAATGTTTCAATCTTTCTCCATTATTTTGTAGTCTCAGTAGGTGCTTACATTGATTTAAATGGACATGTAATATTTCTTATATCTTTTAGAGAAAATAATATCAAAGCATATATTAACCAAGAGCAGGTTTGTTGTTTGCTTGTTTGTTTTTGTTTTTTTTTTTTAAAATCCAGATTTAAATCCACATTACGCTATACACTTTTAGGTTAGAGGTGTCGCCATTAGAATGGGTGTCATCCCTATAACTCTGCTTAACACTGCCTGGATGGGAATCAGCTTCAATCTCTGAAATCTCTGAAAGATGAAAGACTTAAAGAGGCTACTCATCTGGACAGTTTACTCATATCTAACAGCACCTGTCCACAAAGCACTACAAGGATGTGTGAAAACTCCTCCAGTCTTCTTGCTAATTCCTAGTAGACCCAGCAGGATGATTGTATATATGTTCATTGTCTTCAAAGGTAGTACTGAGCTGATAATTGTTGTATTTATATTTTCCCTAAATAGCAAATTCTGACTTTAGGGCCTATTATTGAGTCTAAGGAAATTTAAATGAGGATATTAAAAGTTTGGAATAAGTGAGTTATGAGACCCTTGGGACCTCCACAGTGTGCTCTGAGAAAGCTAATCCTATACAGCATTAAATTGCTCTGCCATCCTTGAGGACTTGTATGGTTTTTATTTCAAGTGAGCTAATTTACCACCATTGTCTGAATACATAGGCTTGCTACAGCACTATGATTTAGCATGTCTGTCTCATTAACAAAAATGAGTACATTTTTTCCTTCATCCTCCATAAAAAACATCAGAATCTGTGTTAAAATATTAAAATGGATTTTTATTACGTTTTTTAAACTAAAATAAATTTGAGACATATAAATGACTGCTTTTTTAAAATTATTTTTTACAATATTCACCCTTCCGAGTTTTCTTTGCTAGATATAATGTTTTCAAGGATTGTTTTATTTTATGGAAATGCATAGATCTTGCTCTGAGAACTGCCCTTGAAAAATTAGATCATTTATTGTTTTATTTCCTTCATAAATCAAAGAAAAAATAAGTATTATTAAAAAAAGTATTTATGTATTTATAAGTGAATGTTAATATAAAGAAAATTATTATTTTGTGATATTCATGTGATAAATATGTAAACTATGCTAATGATAGTTTCTGTAGTACAAAAATGTAAACATGTAAATCCCAACTACCCTGCATTGGTTTGTCAGAAAAAAGCCTGTACATGGAACTACTTCTCAAAGCTTTGGTGAGATTTTATTCTATGTGGGGAAAAGAAAGACTGCTTGTTTAAAAGTTGTCACCAGTGACTGTGTATCTGGTCCTAAAAATATGTTTAAAGAAAATTTTCTTTATATTTGATCAGAATTCTTTAGTGTTTTAACAGTAGTCAGTCATAACTTTAATTTATTGTTTTCTTAAAAATAATAATAACTCTTTTCAAGGTGTAGATCATTTGTTAGAAACTTTCTTTAATGTTTGAACTAAATGGGTATTGTACCATGTCATCATAGAACCATTTTTGATAGGAGGTATGATACTGAGGCTCAAAGAGGGACACAGGCAATATACATTACCATTGTCTTTTAAGTAGAGGTGTTACTCATTACTTTGGACCTACATAGCGAGCATGACTTTCTTAAGAGGCTAAGCCCTCTTTATAATTTCAGATAAATAAGACTATTCCTTGCTTGTGTGTGGTGATGTTGGTGCTCTATCAAGCAGCAATTGTACTTTACCCACAAGAGGGCCGAAACTCAAGCATGTCTCAGTCTTTCCGTGTATATTCTTGTGCTGGTTTGGCCCTGGCCAGATGCCAGGTACCCCCCAAAGCCACTCTATTACTCTTCCCCCTCCTCAGCTGGACCTGGGAAACGAAATATGACAACAGGCACATGGGTCAGATAAAGACAGTTTAATGAAGCAAAAGCTACACTCGGAAGCAAAAGCAGAACAAAAGATCTTATTCTCTACTCCCCATCAGCAGGTGATGTTCAGTCACTTTCTGGGAAGTAGGGCTCCAGTACGCATAGCAGTTGCTCTGGATGACAAACACGAAACGAATGTCCCCCAGTTCATCCTGTTTTCCCAGCTTATATTGCTGAGCAGACATCATGTGGTACGGAATATCCCTTTGGTCAGCCTGGGTCAGCTGTCCTGGCTATATCCCCCCTCAAGTTTTTACCCACCCCCACCCTACTGGGGAAATGTTGGGGAAACAGCCTTGATGCTGGGTGAGCCCTGCTCAGCAGTAGTCAAAACACTGGTGTGTTATCTAGCTACCTCTAGAGCTAGCACGATGAGGGCTGAATCTCAGGCAGACCCATTACAATTCTTTAAGTACATTGAATGTTCCAAATATGTATTGCTTAGATTTCAGGAAGAAAAAAAAAAAAGCTTTTGACTATCTGCTTTTTCATAAGACTGTAAGTCACACATTCTGTGACCTTTGGATATTCACCAAGGCTCATTCAGTACACACAAATTGAATCCTTTTCTCATCTTCTAGAAATGTATTTATTTTTGTAGTAATGGAGCATTGTGTTTGTTTTAGTGTAATACTAGTAATACAAGTATGACATTTTCATTTTAAGCACTTTAGGCAGATTATTGTATTTGAGGTCCTTTTGCTGATTGGCTAGGAAAGGTTCTGGATTTCTGTACACTGTACTGTGACAAGGAATTGATCATGTAAGTTTGATACATCGCTTGAGCACAGAAAAACATACTGGAAGTCCTTTTCCATTGAACTTAGGAGGCATACTGTTTTCTTGCTCTGAAATTTCAAATTTTAGATTCCCACCCTGCATGTTGAGTATGAAAGTCAAGGTCATATTCTTAAGGATATTGAGCTGCTTGTACACCTATTTATGTTTTGATATCTAGAACTGTTTGCCCAGATAGATGACCTCAGGTTATCCAAATATTGTATGAATACCTAAGGATGGGATCACCAGGTCTCTCATCATCAGTAGTGAAACAGTAGTGAAGCACCAGAGCAAATACTCCTGTAGTTGGGACTCTGGGAAAACTCTCTCTCCTTTAGAATTAGGACTCAAAGATTACATCTGTACCAAGAAAAAAGCCTCATTAAAAGTTCCAGTTAATATAGTTATTTTATTGGTGTTTATTTTTAAAGTACACCTATTCTAGTAAGTTACTATAATTTACATCACACAGAAACTTTCTGCATTTAACAAGCTATTTACTGCTATCAATTGTAAATATCTGAATGAAACAGAGTTGGTGTGACTTTCCAGCTAATAACAAACTTCTGTTTATTTTAATAACTTCCACTCAGGATGTGGTTGACACCACTTTTCCACTCTTTTTTCCTCTGGCCTTGTCACAAAATACTATGGATATGCTGTTTCCCCCTTGTTTAGAGACAAGATGTGTTGATCTCTGCATCCATTTTCATCTCATGCATAGATTCTGTCTGATATTATGAAGCTGTTTCTGGGCAAGTCTGTTTAACAGGGTTGCCTATATATCCAGCTTTACTGACAAGGGCTCTAAAAACCCCCATCCATTAGAATGGGTGCTGTGAAGAAGTGTTCAGTTTGAAATAGCACTTTGACCAAGTAGCTAGTATTCTGAAGACGGTTGTCAGAATGAGGAGAAGTAGCTCTTCCGGCTGTCTGCAAAGAAAAGGTTTGGAGACTAGAAATTCCCCCTTTGGAAGGAAGGAAGGGGGAATAAAAAGATTCATGTCAAAACCTCAAAAAAGGAGATGTAAATAGCAATGCCAGCTTATGACCTCCCTGTTTCAATGTCCCTATTACACTTCACAGCTGCCTGTTTCTCTGCTGTATGAACCATCATTCTTTCCCATGTTTGACTCACAGAATCACAGAATGGTAGGGATTGGAAGAGACCTCGAAAGATCATCTAGTCCAACCCCCCTGCCAGAACAGGACCACCTAGAACAGCTCACACAGGAGCGCGTCCAGGCAGGTTTTGACTGTCTCCAGAGGAGGACACTCCACAACCTCTCTGGGCAGCCTGTTCCAGTGCTCTGTCACCCTCACAGTGAAAAAGTTTTTCCTTATGTTAATGTGGAACCTTCTATGCTCCAGCTTGCACCCGTTGCCCCTTGTCCTGTGTCACAGGCTGAGGTAGGGCCGACCACTAATGAATGACAGATGTTCTCTATTAACTCCTCTCCCCTCCCAAAAGGGAAAAGGAGAGAGAACAAGGGAGAGAGACTTTACGGTTTGGAAAAGAAAAATAAAACAGCTTTAATGAAACAGTAACAAGTAAAGAAAAGATAAGAATAAGGAAATAATGAAATATACACAATATGTACATATAGATACAAATAGACAGAAAACAAATACTGAACCTAACTCCCCTCACCCTGATGACGATACATCACCACCACACTGCAGGGCTGGCACTGGGGTAGTCCCAGGCTGGACTCGGCAGCAGACAGGGACAGGATGCAGGAGCTGGACTCAGGCATTGGATTCAGGGATGCATGGATTGGGATCAATGACAAAAGAACAGACAGAGTCCTCCTCAGATGTTGGCCATCGAAGAAGGGAGATTGACCCTCGTGATCTCTCAGCTTTATACTGAATATGACATATATGGGATGGAATACTCTGTTGGTCAGGTTTAGGTCACCTGTTTGGTTCACTCCTCCCTGCAGGTGTGACCTCTTACATGCTTGTGACCCTTTTCACTCCTGGCACCCCAACAAGGAGTACAAGATTTAGCAGTGACCTTGGTCGCTATAAGAACAAGTATAAGCAAGGGCCTCTCTGCACACCGTTCCTTGGTACGCACTATAAACATCAGGCCTTATCACTGCTGGAAGCAGTCACTGTCTGGAAAAGCATGCTGCTGTTTCAGAAAGTGCAGTTAGTTAGAAGAGACTTAACTGGAAAGTTAAAGCACTAAAACAGAATTAGTTCTGGTTTAGCCCAAACCAGGACATTCTGTCATTTGCCATCACTGAGAAGAGCCTGGCTCCATCCTCCTGACACTCGTCTTTTATGTAGTTATGAACATTGATGAGGTCACCGTTCAGTCTCCTCCAAGCTAAAGAGGCCCAGCTCCCTCAGCCTTTCATCATAAGGGAGATGTTCCACCCCCTTCATCATCTCTGTGGCTCTGCACCGGACTCTTTCAAGCAGTTCTCTGTCCTTCTTGAACTGACAGGCCCAGAAAGGGGAAAAAAAGGGGGACTTAGAAGACAGCAACTTAAGAACCATCCCACTCCAGGGACCAAGAAAGGCCAAGGCTTCCTCCCCTGATAGACAACTGCTGTCTAGTCACAGTGCTTTATCAGGGCTTTACTGGGGACTGTAAGCCCGTTAATGGTTAGTCTAATAACTAATGTTTTTATTTCACATTACATTTTAAGCAGGATTTAAGGAAGATTCAGGGAACTACAGATCAACAAGTTAATCATTTATATGTGACAAGTAAATGTAAATAAGTATAATAAAAAATAAAATGAGTGAATCAATGGATAAATATTATATAATGAGCAAGTCTCAGCAATTCTTTAGATTACAGAGACAGCTACAAACACAGGAGTTTATTTGGATGTCTAACAGATATTCAGCAACGATGCTCACCAAAGACTTTTAAAGAAAAAATATGCTGTGAGATAAGAAACAAAGCCCCCTTGTGCACTGGTAACTCGTTCAGAAATGAAGTGTGGGAATAAATAAATGATAAGTATCCTTAGAGGAGGAAAGAGCCCCAGAGGGATCTGTGTTAGACACTTTGTTACCTAACATTCACAAATTATATTGAACAAGGGTTAAATGAGCAACAGGTGAGAGATAATGCTAAATTATTTGTAATGGTAAACCCACTACTTCTGCATCCATATTTTCACGCTATTTAACATTTCACATATGTAATTTGCTTTATTCTCAAAAAAGCTCAAGATTTTGTCACAGTTTAAAACCAGTCAGCATTTTTCACATAAACACAAGTTTTGACTGAATAGTGATCTTTTCTCTAAACTGAAACTTTAATTAGAAAAATAAATGTTTTCTATATCCTATTTTTCACAAAAAACGTTCCGCATGTCCTCTGTAGATTACTTGTAAATATATTAAGATTAATGAAATGCTACAGCTGACTAAATAAACAAATAAAACCAATTTAATTTGGCATCTCAGCAGATGTGCCATTTAGTTAAAAAAAAAAACAAAAACAAAAACAAAAAAAACAAACCTTGGCAGCTAGCTAATAGTGAAGCTGCTAGGACCTGAGATATGGAAAAGACAAGTTCAAAAACTTGTTTATAGTTAGAGATACTTGTGCAACTCTCAATACCTCACCTCAATAAATAGCTCAAGCTGTGTTTAGTGGTACAAGTAGGGACACACTGAAGCTCTCTCCAGATGGATAAAGATTCTCGACTTCATTTGTGTTGACGGGGAACTAACTACTGAAATCTTTGGTAAAACTAATACAGTTCTCTTAAAAGAAAGAAAAGAAAAAGTTAATGTAAGAAATCAGCAATTAAAGAGAAAAGTGAAATGGTCTGTTAGAAAAAATATCAGCTATAGTTTTATCTCTAGAAAATCAAATAGAAGCTGGTTAATTAAAATATCTGAAAATTATTTACAAAAATAATTTAAAGCAGATAAAGCAAAAGTTAAGGTGAAATACAATGGATTTGGTTTTATTTTCTACAAAATTACATATTTGCTTTTTACTATTTATTTGCTGAGTATTTGTCTGAAATTTTCACAGTATACTTAACAATTATTGCTGACTTTAGAAAGGGATCTGTCCTTGGAACTATTTGGAAAATATTTGCATCTGGACTGAATTTTATAAAATTAAGGCTTTCTAAATAATAATAAAAAAATCCTAAGTTAGAAATATGTCGACACTCTTTGATTTACTATTTGCATTTTACAAATAGTGAATAATACATGCACAGGAAAATTCAAGGCTCGAGATTCCTCCTTTTGAATGAGTTGAATCTTCTGCTTAATCCCACGATGTAAGATCAAGTTTTAAGTTAGTTTGAGTTCGTGAACTTTGTCAGTGGCCAAGCCCACAGATTTTGCCAAAAAGGGTGTGTGGTGGGTGAGGGTGTGGAGAGGTGGTGTTTGCCCTCAGAGTGACTTCCTGTTGTCTGAAAATAGATTTAATGTATCTTTCAAAAATATTTATGCTTATCTAACCTTTCTCTTTTGAGTGAATGTTTTAACGGACAGGCCTTGATCTCTGTAGTTCAGCAATGACAAGGTAGAGTTCCAACAAAGGCAACAGCCTAATGATCTGTAATCCATGAGATAGATGCAAAACTTTTATTTCAGGGAAACTTATAGTAGACCTTTATTGACGTCAAATATTTGATGTTTCAATTAAAAAAATGGTGATCATGACATAGATCATGATCATAGCCTAGTTAGATGTCTGATTCTCATTTGTCTGCCTCACATCACTAGAGCTTATCATAACATAAATCATTTGATAAGCTTCAAGTAATGTTTTAAGTTTTGGATACTTATCTTCAGGAGTAATGTAAGCAATACTATTGAAACTGCTCAATTCTCAACAAATGTACTATAGCCATACATGTCATTTTTACCTTAACATTGAAATCATCACCAACAGTGACTTGAGGGCATTGCACTTGACTGTCACTTAGCAAATTTAATTTCCAAGTTTGACAAATGTTGTGATGACTCAGGAGTTCTGAGTTCTAATCCTGGTTTTGACACACTGTCTTTGGATGCTTGCCCATTTAAGTGACACTATCTTGTTTTCACTTTCTGTATAAAGGGGGTTATAGCAAAACCTATACATCTCATAGACTTAGTAACAATGGCAAAATGCCTCGAAGATAAAAGGAATTACTTAAGTATTTTTAAGGTACTAAATTAAATTTTAGACAGTAGAGTAACTTTATGTCCAATCTGGACTTATTTTTTACTGAATAATTCGTTGTTTGTTAATAGCTTTTGACTATCTGCTTTTTCATAAGACTGTAAGCCACACATTCTGTGCCCTTTGTTTCTTATGTATGGCTTAGTTGTACAGTTAGTTTACATTTTAAGATTTTAGGAGTAAATTTTCAGAACAGGAAATTAGATACAGAACTTTCATTAGCATAAACATAAAATTTATTTTTACAAATAGGCTTTGCATCTACAAATTCATGCGTTGTGGATTTTCAATGTAATGTATCACAGTGTACAATTTAACACTTGCTTAATCAATTTAATTTGAACTCATAAACAACACAGGACAAAAACTATGGAGGGAAATGTTGACAAAGGAGGAAAAAAAAATTGGATTTTAATCTCAGTCAAAACAGAGAGCTGAAATTCTGAGCTCCAGCTGATATAAATGGGTTGATCTTTAGTTATTGCAATTGCATTTATGAGCAACAAGAAAAGCAGAAAGAATTGTGCTTAATATTTTGGCTGTATTTTGGTCAGGGTGCCACACAGGACAGCTGGGAGCTGAAACCAGGAGCTAGGAGCCATGGCGGCTCCCCAGGGCAGCAGGGCATCTCCTTGCAGCCAGAGCATGTTCCATCACCCCATCAGAGAGCAGAAGAAAGATCATTGCTGGGGCCTGCTGGCTACACTTTTGTTAATATCGCAGAGGATTTGGTTGACTGCCTTTGCTACAAGGGTGAGTTGCTGCCTCATGTTCAACCTGTAGTCTCTTAGAACTTTCGAGTCCTGTTCTGCAGAGCTGTTTTCTGTCCAGCTGGCTCCCAACCTTTGTATAAGGTTACCCCATCCAGGGTGCAGGACTTTCCATTTGCCTTTACTGAACTTCATAAAGCTTCTGTCAGCTCATTTCTCTAGTCTGTCGAGATACTACAGCTGTGCTTTTCAGTATGGCCTCCCTCACCAAACTAGTGCCATCTGTGAACATGCTAATAGTGCATTTGGTTTAATTATCCAGACCATTATCAAGGTGTTAAACCTTCTTTGCTCCAGTGTCAACCCCTGAGGAATGCCACTAGTGAACAGCTAAAAGTTACCAGTTAGACTTCATGTCACTAATCAAAACCATTTGAATCCTGAGGTCCAGTTTTCCAGCCAACTGATAGTCCACCTACCCATCTAATATCAGACTTTGCTAGTAAGCAGAATACATCTGGAATAGGATGACTGTCCATATGTCCATGATAACAGTTCTCTGCTTGCAAGCTCCACACATTCTTAATTAGGAAATTGGCTTGAGATTGACAAAATACAGAAAACATGGTGATGGTATACCAAGCATACACAGTTATATTTAATCTTTATATGATTGTGCATGGAGAAGAGAAGATTGCCTTCTATAATGGCTATAGTATATGCTTTTTCTTTGATCCAATCAATATATAGCTAAAGATAACTGGTGAGAATGTTGTGTATTCTAAACATGTATGTGAGCTCAAAAAACAGATGGATAAATAAAAAAATCTAAAACTTATCTCAGGACTGTTAAATATAAAACATGGCATTGGGCTCGGGTAGTCCCTGAAATAAATTGGTGGAAACTGGTAGAGGAAAGTAGCATTTCAGGCTTACTCTTGACCTTCTCTATTTGGATACATTACCAATCACTGTAGAATATTGAGGCAGACAGACTACCAGTCTAGTTTTAAAAGGCTGTCATGATTTTTGTTTGTTTGTTTCCCATGGGGTCTTGCCTTCTCTACATTTCCACATGGCTGGATGGAAGATGATGATCACTGTCATTTTTTATACCTTTACTTCTCAGTAGTTTGCAAAGGAACTACTAATTTTTAGGAGCAAAACCTATTATTAGGTCAAATAATATGATAACCTTTTTTATGTAGTACACATGCCTTATTCCAATTATCCATATTTTAAGACATGTAGCTTCTTTGGCACTACCACATTTCCTGATGCAAAGACTTTAGGGAAATAATAAGCATTGATAAGGTCCCCTTTCAGTCTTCTCCAAGCTAAAGAGACCCAGGTCCCTCAGCCTTTCTTCATAAGAGAGATACTCCAGTCCTCTCATCGTCTTCGTGGCCCTCCACTGTACTCCCTCCAGTAGTTCCCTGTCTCTCTTGAACTAGGGGGGCCTAGAACTGGACACAGTACTCCAGATGTTGCCTCAGTGGGGCAGAGTAGAGGGGGAGGAGAACCTCCCTTGACCTGCTGGCCACACTCCTCTTAATGCACCCCAGGATGCCATTGGCCTTTTTCGCCACAAGGGCACATTGCTGGCTCATGGTTAACTTGCTGTCCTCCAGGACTTCCAGATCCTTCTCTGGAGGGCTGCTCTCCAACAGGTCGAGCCCCAGCCTGTACTGGTGCATGGGGTTATTCCTCCCCAGGTGCAGGACCCTACACTTGCCTTTGTTGAATATCATTAAGTTCCTCTCTGCCCAGCTCTCCAGCCTGTCCAGGTCTTACTGAACAGCAGCACAGCCCTCTGGCATATCAGCCACTTCTCACAGTTTTGTATCATCAGCAAACTTGCTTAGGTTACACTCTGTCCCTTTATCCGGGTCATTGATGAATGTGTTGAACAAGAGCATACCCAGTACTGACCCCCAGGGAACACTGCTAGCCACAGGCCTCCAGCTGGACTCTGTGCCACTGATCACAACCTTCTGAACCTTGCCATTCAGCCTGTTCTCAATCCACCTCACTGTCCACTCCATCTAACCCAAACTTCCTAAACTTACCTATGAGGGTGTTGTGGGAGAGTGTCAAAAGCTTTGCTGAAGTCAAGGTAGACAACAACTACTGCTCTCCTCTCATCTACCCAGCCAGTCATGCCTGAAGGCTATCAGGTTGCAAAAGCATTATTTCCACTTAGTGAATCCATGCTGACTATACTCCTGATAAACTTCTTTCCTCCACATGCTTAGAGATGACATCCAGAAGGAGCTGCTCCATCACCCTTCCATGGACAGAAGTGAGGCTGATGGGCCTGTGGTTTCCTGGGTCCTCCTTCTTGCCCTTTTTGAAGATTGGAGTGACACTGGCTTTCCTCCAGTCCTCAGGCACCTCCCTTGTTTGTCATGACCTTTCAAAGATGATGGACAGTGGCTTAACAATAACATTTGCCAGCTCCTTCAGCACTTGTGGGTGCATCCCATTGGAGCTTATGGATTTGTGGGCCTATGACGCTTGTGCCACTTGTGTTGTATGAAGATAGTGCTGATGATAGTTTTGTTGTTTGCAGATAACATGCTTTCCAAATCTCACACCTGGCAAGGACAACACTGCTTGAAACCCAGGATGCATAGCAAGGGGACCAGTACTACAATGTGTGATCTCTGCAATATAGACCACGTCTCTGTACAAGATAAAAATAGCAGAGGTCACCTTAGTTGCCATGGGAAGAAGCTTGCAATGCCTTCCCCTGCTGTTATCTGTCCTTGTTAACACCCCTGACGCTGTGCTGGCAGCATATGCAGTTTGGTATCTCCCAGAGACGGAGAAAATCTGCTGTGCTGCACTGGGACTACAAGCGATGACAGTCCTGCATGCATAACTGCATGGGACAGAGTTTTCATTCCTCAGCTGCTTCATTGTAGTTGCTTGTTGTAACAGATCGCACAGTTAGAAACCATTTGTGAGCATGTCTGAAATACTCCCATTGTGTCCAGAAATCTGAATATTTGACATTATGTTTTGGGGGAAGTAAAACCTAGGTAGTTCCTGACAAGATCTTGCTACTTCTTATCTATTATGGAAGGATCTGTTTGGTACAAATTAGCTAAGACAAATCACAGATGTTTCAGCTTTTTATAAGGTTGCCCTCTATTTTAAGTTCAAGCTGAAGAATTTACAAAATTGTTACCTGGGCAACCATTCAGGACTTCAAGCATTTCGTCAGATAATCTCTATCCCTTACTAGTGCTGAGTACTGCAGCATTGGGACCATGAACGAGCAATGCACCATTGCAGCAAAAAAGGGCAACAGTGTCCTGAGCTGCATCAGGAAAGGCATTTCAAGCAGGTCAAGAGAGGTCATCCTTCCCGTCTACTCAGCACCAATGAGGCCACATTTGGACTGCTTGGTCCAGTTCTGAGCTTCCCAATATAAGAAAGATATGGACTTTCTGATGAAAAGATGGCTCAAGGGAGATCTCCTTAATGTGTATGAATACCTGATGGGAAGAGATGAAAAAGACAGAGCCAGGCTCTTTTCAGTGGTTCCCAGTGACAGGACAGGAAGGCTAGGCACAAATTAACATGAAATTCCGTCTGAACACAAAACTGCAGAGTCTCCATGTCTGAAAAAAGATCAAAATCTGACTAGACTTGGTCCTGACAACCTGCTCTAGGTGACCCTGCTTTACGCAGAGTGTTTGGACTAGTTGATCTCAGGAAGTCCTTTCTAACCTAACAATTTTGTGATTCTGTGATCTAAGCACTATTAAGTACCCAGTGAGTTGAGTTTTGAAATATTCATATGTTTACTGACAACCTGTTGCTTGATAACCTTCCTTTATTCCTAGTGTCTTCCTTCTGATGAATGAAACCAATGACCAGTCTCTGTGGGAAAAAAAAAAATTTGAAGAATTCTTCACTTTCTTGCTCAAGGAGATTCCTTAGCTGATTTCCCTTTTGCTCAGACCAATCCATCTCCATTTGTTCAGACTTGTTCCTCACCTTTTCCTTCCAGTCTCCCATTTGTATGACCATGTCATGCTTTTGATCGTGCTTGGCCCTCTGTTGTGAGTTCATAATATTTACTTCATCATGAAGGGTTACACATGGTCACAGACTGTCCAGAGTTCACTAAAGTCTGTTATGTAAATATTCTACTAAATAGAATTACTTGCATAGTACGCTGGTTCTATCCTTCAAACTATTTTCCAAAAGAATTCAGCATTTTAAAGCAAAAATACAATATTTTTCTTCTATTAATTTATTCTAATTCAACTTGAGCATATTTTACCTCATAACATGATTTTTAAAAAGTAAACAACATTGCAAACCTAGAGTTAGGTCAGATATAAGCACAAGTTTTTTGTCTTGGCCTTGGTCACATGTGGAACAGAGAAAAGTCCCTCATCTACAGGAAGTACTTGTTGAAATGTTATAGCCTGAGTTCTGCCTGAGTTCAGGCAGGCTACGTTGCTGTAGTGGTTACTTCTTATCTTAAAATCCATGACTCCACAAAGACTTCCATTTCAGCCAGTTCAAAGCGCAAAAAAGATAAATTCTGCTGAAATGTCAAACTCTGCTTGAAACAACAGAATCATTTTTTCTCAAATTACTACAATGAATTCCTGAAGTTCCTTTACATAGTCTTGTCATCACTTTTTGTGCTAGAATATTTGATTCATAACTCTGCTGAAAGGTGCAAATATTTAGAAGTCACAGCATATGTCACTAAGTTTCTAGCTTCTGAAACACGATATTTTTAACTTGATTAATTTGGCATAGAAGGAAGGATTTTTCAAATATCGTTTTCAGAAGAGTCACAAGATAACTGCCTGGTAAGACACTTCAGAGAAGGTTACTTTCGTGCGCTGAATCTGAAGATATCTAAAATAATCTCAGTAGATATTTTGAAATCTTTAATTAGGTCTTAATGTCAAGATTTACTCATGTTACATCAACGGTTGGACTTGATCTCAGAGGTCTATTCCAACCAAATGGTTCTATGATTCTACGAACTTTGACAGATGCACAATGGAAGTACCAAAAAAACATGTATCTCAGATTTCTTATTTCACAGCATTAGAAAAATTCTTTTTTATATTTAGCTTAGAACATTGAGAAAGCTTAACCATATTCAAAATGACAATTAGAGCAACATTAACAACCCCCTCAAACATGCCATGAAGTCAGAAAAGCAGAAGCACTTATTGTATATTATTAATGAGGTTCTCCAGGTTAAACTAATCATATTCATATACTGTATTAAGCTATCCAAAGTTTTCAAATTACCCACAAGTAATTTAATATACTTGACTCGAGCACTGCCAAAATCCATTTGTTAAATTTGCATTTTCTTCATTGAATACAAAGTTATACAGGGCAATATGATAGAAATATACTTTAAAATAAAATCTTCCTTTGGAATGTCAAGTAGATACAGACCAAATATAATATATAGACTCTGTGGTTTGGATGATAGATTCAAAAATATGGTGCTGCAATAGGGCAAATGTACTCAGATCACTGATGAAAGAGTTCATGTCAAAAGGCTTGTTCAAACCTTATAGACACTGACCTGCAGTGACAGCAGTTAGCATTAGCTCTTGCTGTATCTTGCAGGATGGAACAGAAGAGATTCTTTCTCTAAGAAGAACTTTCTCATTATTTTACAGCATACCAAGGGATCATATTAGTTGCTATCAGCACTCGAGCGTGCCGCTTGTGTGTTTGGCAATATTTCATTAAAGAAGCAGACATCTAATTAGGTAAAAAGAGTTTGTGATAAAAAATTTCCTTTAAAGAAAATTGTAATAACTATGCAGTCAAATATATATATATGCTCTAAACCTTTATCACCGTTAGACCTACCAAGAATAACTGAAAAAGACAGAAACACAGAAACAAAGACTTGTTCAGCTTGGAAGGGACCTCTTGAGATCATCTGGTTCAACCCTACAGCTCAAGACATCTATTAATGTAACTGCCACAGTAATCTTCCCACTTTTCTCCTTGGCTCTGCACAACTCCAATTCTCTCACACCATTTTCTTAATTTTTATTATGACTGTCTAGCCCACCAATATTCTCAGCTCATAATCCATTATCACCCAATACCTACCTTCTTGCTTTGATGTCATCTCTTACATAATGAATACAATCCTTATGTTGCTCTTTAATCTCTACTTTTCTCTCTTCATTTAAACCCTTCTCAAAGATCTGTAATTCTGTAATGCCTACCAGAAAATTGTAGAGCAAGTTTTAGACAGCTGAATAAATGTCTGAGATATACACTCTTTCTTCTTACCCTGATTTTAGCAGTAAAAGGTGACACTGCAAAGAAAACCAAGCCCCTATGGTGTTTTTTCACCTACACAAACATTTCTTCTGTGCATCCTGTTGGATTTTGACTTGAGGAAAGCATTAATTCCTTGATGAACACGAGATGAACATTCAATTCCTCTAACAGCTGCTCATACAAGACAAAAGTCCATAAATGTTTTTTGTTTGCAAATATTGCTGAAGAATAAGAAAAACAGTGCATTTCTAACCAATAAAATACGATCAACAACTTGTTGTGCTAAAATGGGAGATTATGTTGTACGTACTCTATAAAAGCTGCAGTAGATATTGATCCTCTTTAAATTGATTTTACTCCCAGTTAGCACATGACTGGTTGTTAAAGGAAATAATAATTATCCTTTCCTTTAGTTTTGTATGTTTTTAAGACAAGTTGATAAGGAAGCTCCAAGACTTCTTTGAGGAAATTTCTCCAGGCCACTGATTCTGGCTCAGAATATGATATTTAATACTCTGTTTAGACCATGCTTTTCCACTGAAGGAAAATTTTGCTCTTTATACATTATTAAAAGATGTTACAAGTGACACAGGTGAACAGTAGCATTTTTGATTATCTGCAGTATAGTTTATCCTCAAATGGGACTCACACTAGAGGAAAATACATAAAATCAAGTCACTTTCAGTCGAATTGATCTGACAAAATGTAAATGTCTACATTTTAGATAGTCATCTGAAGTTCCCATTACCTCAGAAAGAAATAGGCATACCCTAAAATTGATTTCATACTAATATAGGTGTCTAAAATGGACCAGAAAAACTGCAGTGTAAGCGTCTTGTTTCTTTGTATTTTTCCTAATGATAACTAGGTCAGATATAGATGATATGTTATCTAGACCAGGTTTGATTAATCTGCTTTATGAGATTCTTTCCTGGTCAAAATCCAGGATCATTGTCACTGCTTCATAAGGTTTCTTTCTTCATTTAAAGGCTCATGAAACAGTTTAATTTTTGAAACAACATAATGTTGGAATTTAACTAATGAATTCTTATGCTGGAATTTGACTTACCTGTTAGTGAAATAAAACAGATGCTTTGGCTATCCTTACTGTGTTAAAATAAAGCCCAGCTTGACCATTGGTTCACACTGTCCATACAGCTGAATTCTTAACGTGCTTTTTGTCACTGCTTTAATATTCAACAACACTTCCCTGGACAGAAACCACACAGCACTAGTTAGGAATCGTTCCCAACAGGTGTTTTGGACATGTCAGCATTTGGTATAGTGAAGAAGCATGTTTAGGCTGTAAGCCTGAGCAAGGCTATGTCAGTTAGACACAGAGCCAAGGACACACAAGAAGACACAGAGCCTGCTCTGCTTCATTTGCTTGTGCAGATGTACACTTCTGCAGAGGTCAGGCTAAAAGCTGAGTCCCCTAAATTAACAGCAGCTTTACTACTGCTTCATCAAAGTCAGGATTTCCCTTTTATCTTTTTGTCATAAATATATGCCAATCTCAGTTTCTGTGAGTATTGCACAGTGAAGACCAAAGAGTTTCTCCAATTCTACATATTGGAACAGGGAGAGATTCTCTTTTTTTTTTTTTTTTTTTTTTTTACACATTCAAATGATTTAAAATAGTTTGTCTAATACCTGTAAGATGCAAACATGACAACTTCAGAGAAGCCTTTCCTTGTACTTTCTTGTTCATTGAGTATATAAGTACTTGCTATTTTTGTGTTTCTGAGGATTAAAAAAAAAACCAACCAAAAAACTGAAAGCAGATACGCTTGAAAGTATTAAGGAAAAGAGGGCAAAACTTGCCTTTATTAGAGACTGTGTTTTTATTTTATCAGCTCTTAATTCATTTTCACTACATTAGAAGAAGCCCAAAAGATTCAAATGCTCTTTCTAAACATTTACTAAAAAGAATTATAAAAAATATTAATTGTATTTAACAAACCCAGACTAGCAAGTGTTATCAGTTTCAAACCTGTTTAGCTGGGTGAAATTCTGGCATCTGCAGCACTGATTATGATTTTATGGATATTAAGTACAAGTGCATCACAATAACTGCTTAAAATCTTAGGTCTAGAAAACAAAAAGCTTCAGAAGGGCGAAATTTTATTTTTTTAGGCCTGAGTTCAATGTATAACACCTCTTTGCTCCCTGCACTTGCCCTTTTGACCAACCAATTCAGGTTCAGATTCATTCTCTTTAGGTCACATTATTATAGCAGGTCAAGATCTATTTCCTTACCGAAGTCCAAATAGGGCTTTCTAATACCTTTGCTAAGCATTCACACAGTTATAACTGTCTCACAGCAATGCAAAACTAAAGCTTAGAGAGGGCAGCAGGGACCCTAGAAAGGATCTGAAAGAAAGAAAACTCCACATGATCTACTTGGAAGTAGCGGATGGATTTTAAAAAATTCATGTAGATGTGGCATTAATATTTAAGTACTGAAGATACTCCGTATCTTTAGTACTCAGTAATTCTGACTGAGAGCTAGAATGAACTAGAGACTTTCACAATTGAAAAGAGCTTTGATAATACTAGTCATAACTAGAACTGATGAGTAAAAACCCACTACTTTCTGTGGGAATTTGCTGGCATGTCAAATGCAAATATGCTGTGGAATTGTAGTCCTTTTGGGAAAAAAGTATGTGAAGCCATCTCAGAATAAAATCTCCAACAGAAAGTTAAACCAATTTAGCCAACCAACACTTTGGCAAACAGCTTGGCAGACCCAAGAACTGTGAACGTCACATGGCTGTTCAACAATGAAGTCCATTAGTGGTGGGTTTCTTACTAGCCAGTAAGTTTCCTCTTGCAGAATGAGATAGCCTTTGAGCATTCATCTGCAATGCTTAGAAGGATTGTGAATTTTGGTTTGAGACATATACCTTGGAGTTTCTAAAGTATACATAGCTGATAAGTTTTTTAAGACACATCTATAGAACCTAATGACTGAGGGGAATTTGTTTAATATCTTGTACCAAAAATAAATTAAACTGTAAGTTGAACAGCAACTAGTAATCACAAGTTAACTGCAAGTATAATAAATAAAAAGAGGACATATTCTAAATGTTTTATTGAAAATATTGTCTCAAATAAAGTAGTTGGAGAAAATTTTAAAAACCAAGAAAATTCAGCTATATAATATGAATAATAAAAATCCTGTTAACAGCTGCGCTAGGTCTTTAACTGAGAAGTGTTAACATAACGTTTAGTAAAGTCTTCTGGTCTTTTGGGTTGTGTTTTGCAAAGCAGCATTATAATTCTTGTATCACATGAGATTTACTGAAGTAGACTGCAGGCCACTAGTGTAGTAGAAGTAGACAGCAAGGAAAATGCTAGACCATATACAGTCAAGTCAGATAAACATTTACAATTGTATGATCTGGACAATTTACATAACAGAGTCATGTAGGAGTTGGCTGAGACGATTATTGTTATTCTTTTTTCCAGTTTTTAATCCTGAAGAAAAAATTGATATAAAAAATCCAGGCCTTGAAATAGCAGTATTGTTTCACAGTGTTAAAGAAAAATAGCTGGACAACCATGTGACTCAAGGACATGTAGTGTGGTTTGAGTCCCAGCCAAAATAATGAAAGAAATCATAGGAGATTTAATGAGTAAAGACTTAAAGGCCTGAATTATAGCTAATGCCAAACAATCATCATAGTTTTGCAGAAAATAGGTCTTGTTTCACAAACTTGATTCCCTTTTTTCAAATTATAAATATATTTGATAATGATAACTGCAGTGATGAAACAGCTTCCTGTAAGGTATTTGTGACAAAGTACTGTATATTATTTGGAATAAAGATCAGCAGTATTTGAAAGAAGTAATATAAACATTAAATGGAATATAAACTAGATGACATCTCAGGAAGCTGGTGATAGTAGAAATACATCTTCTAATGTGGATTTCTACTGACATCCCATTGGCATGGTAACTTCCAACATTGTTCAATGTTTAATCAATGAACCACAAGTAAACATAAAATCACTGCCAGTAAAATCTGCAGATGAAAAGGCTGAATGAATGATAAATGATGAGGAGATACGAGTCTTGGAGCACCGAGTCAGTTCAAACGAAAAGAATTTAATAATCCAATTCTGGATCCTACATCTGTGAATAAGAAATGTAGACCATACAGATTGATAATCTATAACTTGTAAACAAGAGCCATAATAAGATGTCAGGCCATAACAAAATATAAGCAACAGCATATAAGAACTGTGCAAAAGGGGAAAATTATTATGATTCTTGGCTTTCTGAGAAGTACAGTAGTACACAAGATGCAAGAAAAGTATTTTTTTCCCCTGGGTATCCCACCAGAGTCCTGAAACACTGTCTGCATTCTTCTTGTCACATTTGTGTAAAGACACTAAATAATAAAAATATTGAAAGGGATAAATAAGAAGCCACAAAAGCACACAAGGTTTGTGGGAAATGCTGCAGAAGAATTCAGATCACTGTTTATCTTAGTGGAAACGAGACTGGAAGGAAACTGGGTTACAGTGACTCAGTGTCTTCACAGAGAGAAAATGCAAGTACTGAAAGGGTCCTGAATTGCACAAAGAAAGGCATATCAAGAACCAATAGGTGGATAGTAAAGCTGGCCTTATTAAAACTTGAAATCAAATACACCACTTCTTTTAAAAGAGAGGGCTATCCTATTAAAATTATAGTGATGATTCTCTTACTGGCTTCATGCATATCTGAACGTCAAACCAAGATACAAGTCTTGCCAAAATAAGTCAATATGGAGAATGAAGCAGCCTGGAATAGGCAAAATATTAGACCAGATAAGCTATAGATACCATCCTGTCTCAAAAATGTATGAATTTCTTGCAAAAATGAACACTGATAGCTGAAGCTTCTAACAATGAAACTGTATTTTTGCATGTATGTCTTTAGCTTAGAGGCATTTATTTTTACAGTTATTTGATCACTGCATAGTACATTTTAAGCATTCGTTCTCACAGAGGGTTGTAACTACAATGGAAACATTCATGTATTTAAAGCTTGCTTCATTCTCTGCCTGATTTTGAGGTCAGATACTGTAGAAGCAGTCTCTAAAACTTGAATTCCTCTAATTCATATGGAAAGGTATGAACAAAAAACTTGTGGCATTTATCCCAGACCAACAGATCAGCCAAGCTATGTGGAACAGGAAGAGTAATTGCTTTTTCTTAGTGAGATGTCAAACCTTTTAAAACAACAAACACTCACAGGAGGTCTATTCATTTTTCCATACAGAGGATATTAGCACAGATAGTTGCTGTTAGTACCAAGAAAATAAGCATGTAAACCCTCCACATACTGTATTTATGGGATTATGAAGTTCTCTGTTGGTTTTGCATTCAATGATAGCTTTTTGCTTTCATAATTTCTTTTGTTGGTGCATGAGGGGGACTTTGGATGTACTTATTAAGCATGGCAGAGCCCTTTATCTCATTTTAAATGGTGTTGGTTGGGGAATTAGCACACACCTCAGACTTGTTGCTAATGTAGTCAAAATACAGAAACAACTCTTGCTTTTAAAAGGAGAAATACGTATTTCCCATTTTATCCTATTTTTACAATAATGCATTAAATTTTACAGATTTTTTTTTTTTTTTCGTTTTGTTCTATCTGGAGATTGAAAAGGTCTGTCAGTGGTGGCCTGCTACCCCTTTCCAGGATGAACTCACCCCCCCACTGAGGTTTTATAGTTTTCATTCGTTAAATTGATGCAGTGTTAGTTAACAGACAAGGCTACTCCACTGCAACTAATCACTGAGGCAATTTAGGTAACTGCTCTGAATAGGATTACTATTATCTGTCTGTCAACTGGTAACTACCCATTTACCTTATTTTGAGATATACTGGTACAGACCTCTGTTCATTTCTGCCTAGTGTGCCTTCACACTGTATTTTGGAAAGTTAGGCTGAGGCACTCAGCAAATGACCTGGTGTGTTGTCCCTTTAAGGATTTTAGATCTCATTATCTTGTCATGAAAGCTGTGAGAATTAGCACAATACAGAACATATTTCATTCTTTGCTGCCCAAAAGTTGAGATTTCCTTAAAGGTCATGGTGTCAAAAGCTAGAAGAAATTTTGCTGTATTTTGTTTTTCTAATTATCTGAAAACCTCAAAACAGAGGGTTAGAAAATGTAGGGATCAAAGAATCCTATAGTTCATGTGGAAATAGCTTCAATTGTTGGCTGCAAAGCAAACCTTAACTACCATAGTGCCATGTAAGGTGTTAAGCAGTTGGTGAGATTTAAATGCTGAAAGACAGTGATTAATACAGGATCTCCCTTGAGAAATCACAATTTAAGAATCACATACAATACTTTTTTGTTGTAGAATCTCAGCATCAAGCATTTGCAGATATGAGTCTAAAACTTTCCAAACTAAACTACAAGGACATTCCTGATACCAGGACGTGGACCTGATGAACAAAAGTCCATGTGAAGTTCTTGCTGATCAGCTAAGCTGATTCCTCTCTTTCTTCACCATGTATTGTGAGACTTCTAGATAGCAGTCTATAAGGTTAATCAGCATAGCTTTCACAAAGAATAGAATAGTACAGAATAGAATAGAACAGAACAAAACAGAACAGAACAGAACAGTTGAGTTGGAAGTAACCTACAACAATCATCTAGTCCAACTGCCTGACCACTCCAGGGCTGACCAAAAGTTAAAGCATGTTATTAAGGGCATTGTCCAAATGCCCCTTAAACACGGACAGGCTTGGGGCATCGACCCCATTATCTTTCATCTCAGTACAAGAAAAATTTTTTACAATGAAAACAATGATTCACTGCACCAGCCTCCCCAGGGACACGGTAGAGTCCCCACCACTGGAGGTTTTCAAGATATTATTGGACAGGGTGACAGATAATCTCATCTAAGATCCCTTTCCCATGAAAGGTTGGGCCAGATGATGTCCTGAAGTCCCTTCCAATCTGGGCTGTTTTACAATTCTATATGTTTCAGTTGGGTCTGTGGAGAGGTATATAACTTCCATCAATACAAGGAAGAGTAAGAAAGAGAAGAGGGAAACAACATTTTGCAGGGAAGCTCTTCCATGATTCATACATGTCATGTGTCAGGATGTTCCAGAGGGTGATCTGATATTCCTTATTTGGATTTGAAACAAATTCAGTTTTCCTTTCTGGCCTTACTTTATCAGACAACAATGTCCCCTTAAAAAAGGACAAGGTTTGATCTAACAATTCTTTATTAGAAAAGAATATTTTGGCCAGTCAGATGATAACTGTCTCTTCTTTTTTGTTTCTTCATGGGTTTCTTCCCTTCCCTTCCCTTCCCTTCCCTTCCCTTCCCTTCCCTTCCCTTCCCTTCCCTTCCCTTCCCTTCCCTTCCCTTCCCTTCCCTTCCCTTCCCTTCCCTTCCCTTCCCTTCCCTTCCCTTCCCTTCCCTTCCCTTCCCTTCCCTTCCCTTCCCTTCCCTTCCCTTCCCTTCCCTTCCCTTCCCTTCCCTTCCCTTCCCTTCCCTTCCCTTCCCTTCCCTTCCCTTCCCTTCCCTTCCCTTCCCTTCCCTTCCCTTCCCTTCCCTTCCCTACCATTTTCCTGCAGTGAGATAACGACTTTAGACTAGGAAAGATAAGCTTATAACCTCTTCTACAGTCTCTGAAGAAAAATAGGTACATTGTGGCTCATTCAGAACAGGATCCTAACTTCAGTGCAATTAATCATCTAGAGAAAATCTTGTTGAGAGAGCTGAATTAACCCAACCTCTCTCAGCCAAAGCTAGCTCTGTGAAGTCCTTTCTCTTCTTCTCCCTAGATGACAGGTAGATCTCCCAGTTATGAATCTAGTCACCCTATTCTCTTTATAAAAAAAGTGTGGCATAGCTAAGCTTCCAACTCCTCTGTTGGATGCCAAAATATACATAGAATCTATTTGGTCTCAAACCACATAAAAATAGTAAAGGAAAGATAGCAGAGGGTTACTTTTTTTCCCAAATGTTTCAGTGCTTCATAGAATTTTAAAGCCACTTGCTTGTTAATAATGAATAAAACATGCAGCAGGTATGTAAATATCTAAACATATAGAATAGTTGAAGTTTAATAAACATGTATTTTTTTTAGAGAAGCAACGTATGTTTTTTAGGCTAAATGTCATTATCAGTTCTGTTTATATCTCATTTTATATTTGAATGTCTTGATAAAAATAAAGACAGGTGCTGTTCTGGACAAGGTCCAGCTGACAGGCTCTTCTGTGGTATCATTTCAACATCATTATCATAACATAACAGTGTTTCTATATGTGTAAGCTGTCATAGTTTAAAGAAACATAAATGCCTACCAAAAGAAAGCGGGTACAGGCGGGCAGTGATGCCAATGACGGGGCCAAGAAAATTAAAGTTGATATGTTTGAATGAACACATACAGTACTTTTTTTCCAAGGGGTCTTGCAAAGTTAATAATAATTTACATACCCTGCTGTTCTTTTCTTTTTTTTTCATCATCCATGCGTCTTCTTTCATTGAATGATATAATTGAGACCTAAATAGCAAATAGAAAGAGTATTATGTCTTGATATGTTAAACACTCTTTTCCTAAAGACATATACACATTCATAATCTAACTTTTCTAATTTGTTGTTAGAATTATGCTCCCTATACTAACACCTTAAACACTTAATCTTGCCCATCTGAGATGCTGCAACCAAGATGTGTGCACTCTACTGTATTTTCACTTAAGCTGATCCTGGTCTTGAGACTTATTGAAATGTATTTTTGACTTACACTGTTTAGTTTTAAGTGTAATTAAATGAGATACAGTTCTGTTAATTATTATTTTATATCAATACTTTTGTATTTCAGAAAAATAGAGATATATTAAATATTGACCTAACTAGTCATTAATAATGAATATTTTTTCTGCTAAGACAAATATTTTATAGTAAAGAATGTAATATACAAATGACACACTATGCTCTGTGAGAGCTGTGCCTGTTAAGAGTCAATTTACAGCTCCTCTAGAGCAAGCATAGTGTTCAAGAAGTATCTATGTGAGAAAAAGAGAAAGAGAGGGAGGCTGAAGAATATTATAATTTTACTTTTCTCCATTGCAGCTGTATATTTGTCTCTAAGATACCAAAAGTAAGACTTCAAGGAAATAAAATGTCCTTTTGTATTCTACAGAAAACAATAAACCTGGCATTCCCATTCATTAGGTTAGCAAAGGACACCTTTTGTTGTCATGGAGGCATATTGTCTCTGTTTTCCACTGCTTGGTCATTGCTCAGTTTCCCTTTTCTGCTTTAGATTCTTTGTGTTCTGTTCCTGCTGCTAAGTGTAGCAGACTATGTATAAAGAAAAAAAAAAAAAAAACGTCACAGGAGAAATAATATTACATTTTACTTTGACTCATTGTTTTAAAACATCTGCTTGCTTTATATCATCATCAAACATTAATTCTGTCATTACTTCTAGGGCAACATGAGCATCAGGACATGGTTCACCAAGAGAAAAGAACAGGTGAGAGGAAATTTTTCCCAAAGCGGGTCCAATACAAACTGGTATGTGTAGGAAAATTGTGCTTGATCAGCAGCCATACTCTATTGCAATGACTCTAACAGTCTTTTGATCATAGCAAGCCTTGTTATTTCCTCCCAGCAGAATATTCACCATCGCTGTGTTTTATAATCAAAATAGCTTAGTGATCAAAGGGAGCTATTTTAATTTCTGACATGCAGAAATTTTTACTATTAATGTAGGAATAAGGAGTTGTTGCACATTTATTTCATTCTGAACAAGTACTTTGAGCAGAAAGGAAGGGGTTCTTTTTTGTCTAGCAGATTTTCTAAGGGACAGTGCCAGCACTTGTATCACTTTCTGCTAGTGACAGAAAGCATTTTATCTACATAAACAAAAATAGCTGTGTTCCAATTACCATATTTCCTGTTAAACTCACCTTGCTTGACACCTTCAGTGCCAGACAGAAAAATTACTAGATATTTTCATCTTACATATTGCTTCTTCATTACAAACACTGGGCTCTCAACTCTTCTATCTTCCATCTTAATTTTCTGTTTGTGTTTTCTTGATAGTGAATACAAGATGATAACCATTCTACAGAGTGTTGGCTGGCTTGACATCCATTTTGACTGCTTAATGAAAGCTTGTAAAACTCTCACAAAAATCCATCAAAGTTAAAACTCTCATTGAAACAGATCACTCAAGACATATGAACTAGATGGCTGGTAGTAAGATTTGATTAAAGGTAAGATGATGACATAAAGCAAAAAAACCTCTGAACTGCATGTCAGGAAATTTATACTTAAACCAAAGCGTAAAACTAGAACTTACTCTCAAGTGAAATGTTTCAGGAATCATTGCATGACTAAGTTAAGGCAAATTATGCAAAGCACAGAGTGTAAGAAACAATTTTGCAAATTAATTTTTATCTCTAATCTCCAGGGCTAAGAACATCCGTGATACCAGAAAATCCTATGTGGTGGAAGTGGCAATTCCACTATATTCTTCTAATGGATTGTCATTTGTATCATTCTCTGGAGGGCTCTTAACAAACAAAGGATTCTATCCTGAAACCATCGAAGGATATTTTTACTGCCCAGGACATCCATCCACAACGGACCTAAAAAAAGAGCCAGAAACACTACAAGGTAGAACTGCAATTTTCTTAAGTCCTAATCAATCTAGATCAGTGAACAGAAACCATTTTGCCATTAAATGTCATAGAAATAAACACAATCCCATTATTTTTCATCTTCGGACGGTAAGATAGACAGAAGACAAGCTCTTTTGTTCTTATAGGTTATGCAAGTGTAACCCTATGAGATTTTGCTGTTGCCTAGAGAATGTTGCTGCTAAAATGTCATTGTTTGGATATCTTCCATTACCACAAAATATGTCTGAAATGTGGAAATTTCAAAGACTGAAGGAGAACGGGACACCTTGAAATCTTTAAATTTTGCTGCAGCACAGACTATTCCAAAGAATTCGGTTAGCTCCTGGCCCTTGCTTATCCAAAATTTCTTCACAAACTCAGAACTACATGAATGGTTATGAATGGTATTTTATAAAATTCCTTGGAACAATATAGGACTCTTGAAAACACAAGCAACACTTCACACACAGAAAATATGGATACAAATTCACAGGGGAAATGAACTGATTTATGCTGAGATTTTTAAGTATTTAATTAAAATAATAATATTTTTACGTTCATTTTCTAATATTTTCATGTATTTTGGATCTTTTACAATAGAGAAGAATCAGATCTTTAGTACTTACTCATTTGTTGTGTCTCTCTATTTTCTGCTGCAGTATCCCACGATAATTGTGCAGACAAGAAATTAAAGGAAAAGCAGATTATGTTGATCAATATATAAAAATCAACAGTGCCAAAGTTTCCTAACTACATTTGCCTGCCTACATGTTAGATAGGTCTTATGTTTTACCTTTGTGTTATATTTATAGAAAGCAAGCACATTTCCTTTTGGCATAGATTCTGCTAAGCTAAATAAACCAGATTTTCTGTTACAGTATGTTGTTTCATGATAGTAAATTTTACTGAATTTTTTTCCTGAATATTGAGTTCCAGAATAGCTCACAGAGCCCTGCACAACATCCTTAACACTTCTGATCTCTCCTGGCAACTTTCAAATGTGATGATAGATCATAAAAATACCTTTTAATTTAGTACATCTAGATATTTCTCCCTGTCATTTCTAGCTGAGTCTCCCAGGTTTTTTTTTCCTAATATTCCCTATATTGATGATCTTCTGATTTATTCTATTATATTTCATCCTATTTCTGTTACTTCACTGCTAACAGTATCCAAAATCTTCTTTTATCCTGTAGACATTAGACATAAGTGAGTCCTAGGTATGCCCATTTCTAGGTCAGACCTCATTCAGATTTGGCTGACAGGTTGACACACTAACCACAGAAAAGGAAACTAATTAAGCTGCTATGGAAGCCATATATGCTTGAAAGCATCATAGGATCTATCTAATCAAAAGCTGTTTTTGTTCCCTGAAGTTAGCTTTAAGCTAGCCTGATACTAAACTTCAGATCAAGTATAGAAAGCAGAATCATGTGTCTGTTCTTAATACAGCAGAACAATTAATTATCCAGCTGCAACTGAATGCAGAACTGCTCACATTCTTAAAAGTCAAACTTAATATATTCAAATGTGACTTTTCCGCTTCAAGCAGTTGGAGATGTAGCTCTCAAGGGGATGAGGATAAATCTTGTTTAGCATTATTAAAAATAAATGTTTTATTATCATAAGTCTCTCTTTGCTTTTATACAGAAGAAATGGTGGCAATTCTCGGCAGGATATAAAAATAGATAAATAGGAAACATGGTCACAGGGCCTCCTAGGACATGTTTGTGTTTTATGTTAATAGTAAGGGAGAGATGTAGAAACTTCATTGCTTTTGCCATCAGTTTCAGTGTTTTTGTTGCTGTTGTTTAAGTTTTTCACTGGGAAAAGTATTTTGCTGGGAAAAGTAGTTGCCAGACTTGAGCCTTCTTCACTTAAAGCTTTTAGTGAACTGGAAATCATCACTCTTGGGATGATTATCAGCTCCCAAAAGAGAAATATCCACTACCTGATGCTTACCTCTATGATGCCAGAAACCCCACAGTAATAGTTATAGAATAGCTCTACAAACCTAGAAGATTTCCCTCATCTCAACTCCCAATTCAATTCAGGCTGCCTTGGAGATAAAGATTTTTAAATATAATATAACTCCTAAGTGTTGGGGTTTTTTTAATATTTACTATGGAAATTATTTTCTCTTTTCATTCAGATTTAGTGCATTATCTTTTTTTTATTATTATTTTTTTCAGGCACACTAAGCTTCCTTCTGTCAAAGATAGTCACTAGCAATGGTTTCTATTGCACAACATCAAAATAAACCCTTTTTTATAAATTGTGTATGCAACACCTATCAGTATCAGAAGTGTCTTCTTGCCCAATAGTCAGCTATCCACGCCATTTGAGAAGCCACACTGGGCCCAGTTGATTGATGTATTGTAGTATTTTCAAATCATCCATGTGTCATTGATACCTGTGGGTGTCTCAGTTGGCAATCAACACCTATACGGACAACTGAATTGAACCTTGACCTCTCAACATAGTCTGTGGAGACTAGTCAGTTGAATCATTTTTTAGGCTGCATTATCAGTCCTGATTAAATTAAGCTCAACTCCAGTGGGAGAAGAAACTCCTCATGTTTTTGTGGACTTCTTCAGCCTTCAACTTGAGCTGAATACTGCCATCACAGAGACAGCAACTCAGTTGGTTAGCCATGGACACCTGCTGCAACTGAGACATTAATGTACTTAATGTTATTGACATATAAATGTCCAAGCCAATTCAGACATGCTTGCACATTTAAAACATTTGGGATTGGCCTTATATGATGATGTGATGTAGGAATTCTGGGACACCAATATCCTTTTGGAGCACCAGATACTGCAAAGTGCTTAAAGTTCTGCTAAATGCCCATGTCTAGGCAACTGAATCCCAAGATCATAGAATCACAGAATCATTAGGTTGGAATAGACCTCTAAGATCATCAAGTCCAACCATTGACCTAATACCACCATGCCCACTAAACCATGTCTAGAAGCGCTACATTAACACATTTTTTGAATACATCTGGGGATGATGACTCCACCACTTCCCTGGTCAGTCTGTTCCAAGGTTTGACAACCCTTTCAACAAAGATATTTTTCGTATGTCCAATCTAAACCTCCTCTGGTGCAACTTGAGACCATTTCCTCTCGTCCTATCACCTGTTACTTGGGAGAAGAGACCAACATCTACCTCACTACAACCTCCTGTCAGACTAAACAACACCAGTTCCCTCAGACACTCCTCATAAGATCTGTTCTCAGGGCCCTTCACCAGCTTCACTGGTAATAAAATGGTAAGATGGTAATAGAATAATAGAATCATAGCATCATTTAAGTTGGAAAAAATCCTTAAGATCATCAAGTCCAACTGTAAACCTAAAACTGACGCTGCCAAGTCCACCACTAAACCCTGTCCCTAAGCACCACTTTTAAATACCCCCAGAGACAGTGTTCCAACCACTTCCCTGGGCAGCCTATTCCAGTACTTCATAGACCAACCCAAATGGTAACACTTTTCAGTGCTGTTTTCTACTTTATTGTGTATACATAATGTTTAAACAAAGGTGATTATTCATGCTGAAGTTCTCCCATTAGCTTATCCCCCCATACTGAGAAAACTTCCATTCTTCCAACTATCATTAGTCTAATCAGGTCTTAACAATTTTTATACTGTTTCTGCACTTTCTGCATAGAAGCATTTATCTGCCTTTCAGACGATACAGTGGCATGATTCTTCAGAGTCCGAGGAAAACAGCTGAAGAAAACGTAGGATGGTAGGAATTAATCTCAGTTCTCATATGCAGAGATACTCTGGAAAAAATGGCAGAGCCACTTAGCTATATTATAGCACTTTCATTGATTCATCTAACTAGAGGGTAAAACCTTACTAGGCCTCTTTGGTGATCATTTTATAGAACTTCCTTACACAGAAAGTGGAATAGCCTTAATATAGAGAAAGAATCATATATTTAGTGATGGTAGAAAATTACCCTCTTAGAGCTCTAATAAGGAACTATGTTTGAAACTGTTCCACTGAAACTTTCTGCTTTATATTCTCCATTAATTAAATAAGATAACTCATACTTTACAAATATATTGCATGAATTCATTACAGTATCCCTAATGCCACTGGAGTAATGTGAAATGAATGAAATCAAACATACATTGCACTCTATTGCATGTTACTGCAAAATGATACTTAAATAGTCATAATCTTGTGGGAGGGGAGGGTTGGGCAGCACAAAAACATGACAGTCCAGTATTACAGTGTGTTTCTATCCAGATTGGTTTTAAAAGTAAGTTAAAGCAAAAGAATTATTCTGGTTTTGTATATTTTAGGACATGAAGTTTACTATTCACTTTTTACATCCAGGGTCATTTTGCAAAAATCTGAGTGGATCTAAAGAGAATGGTACAAAATTAATACACTTGTGATCTTGCACTTAGCTTAGAATATGTGCCTATTTCCAGAGAAATATTAGCACAGTAAGAAACTGCAGTAGCTACAGTCCTACCGATTTTACAGCTTTAATTTATTTGATATTTTCAGGAAGAAAGTTAAGACAGGTTTTTTTTTTGCCAGTCTGTATAAACTCAGATGTCATCATCCTGGGTCACTGAAAATATGAAACAAAAAGGGCAAATGATCTTGTTACATGATCTTGCTGTCATGTAAATATGAATCTGCTCTTGTCCATGATCATTTGAAAACATTTAAATTTATGCTGCTAAAAACTACTTCTCTTTTGCTCGGAAATAGAACTTCTGTAAAGTTGTAAATTTGACTCCTCTGAAGAGAAGAGTGATTTTCTGATTCAGATCCTGAATTCTGAGATTCAAAGGCAATTTTATTATAATTCCTGATCATTTATGTGCTGTGAAACATTTCACCCAGAGTTTCTAAGTTTGCCTCAATTTTTTTTTCCCTTCACATATGTAAAGTTTTTTCTGAATTCACAGTGAAATTAAGAGATACATAAATGTTTTTGTCATATATAAATCTTAACCATTTGTTCTGATTTGTCAGTGAAGAAAAAAAGACAACCTGCAGGCAAAATTTAAAATATATTTTAAATATAATGCAAATTTTTATCTCTTTAGCATCATACTTGTGAGAACGGACAGACAACATAGAGTCATAGTCATTAGCACTATTCATGTACTTAGAGATGTACTGATATAACATTTTTGATCTGCTGAAAAATAACAGATAACGTACCTATCTACAAGTGACAGTTTATTTTACTAAATTGTCTAACATTCTAAAAAAAGGTAATCTGCATCCAAAATGTCCAATCTATGAAACAAACAATTATGTAACACACTGATAGGAAAATGAGGACAGAAATTTTTTGAAACAAGGCATTCAGAAATGCTACAAAAACTATTTAACCAAGAATACTTATTATAATTTTGGAAAAAAAAAAAAAGGGCTTAAACAGTTGACTGGTAAATGTTCTGTAGTAATGCCTGTTATTTCCATTGACAGCATAATGCTATGTGGTGTCATGCTGACCACGAGGAACGTATTTTTTGCCCTGTCATGTAGATCATTATTAGTTTGGCTGGACAAGGAGATTTCAATTTTATGGAGAATCTGGAAGTTGCACTTCAGTTTTTCTGCATTTAATTCAATACACCTGTCACTGTTTACAGTGACTGGGAATACATCCTTCAGCTCTATTGTGGTGAAAACCTAATGAAACCATGACTGTATGTAATGGATAGACCTTCAAATTTTTGTAACCCATGATTTGAGTTGTATGCTATAGGAATTACTATAGCAGGAGCCCCTTTTTGCAGGCATGCAAGGGGCAAGTGGAGGAGTTCATTGCAATGATAAACCCTGTGGCCTGGTCCAAAGGCACAATGGATGGTGATACTAATACCACTACATAATTCTAATCCATTATTTGAATGGCATGTTATAGGAAGTAGTATAGGACCAACCACCTGAACCAATGGAGAATGAGCCTCGTGAGAAACAGGACAAGTGCAACAATGACCTGACTGGAGCTGGCTTTGCTGCCCAATAGCTCCCAGGCAGCACACTGCCTCTCTTGTTCTGAGCAACAACCATAAGAGACAGAACGCAAGTCCTGGACTAAATGAACTCAATAGAAATTTTCTACACATTTTCTGGACATTTTACAGGTGTGGTCCATAGGCTAAGGGAAGGATGTCTATGGATACGTCATCAAAGGACAGGAAGAGGGGGGTTAATGAGGATGTATCGAATAGTGTGGGACCTGAGCATGATGCAAATGGTACGGGGTAAGGGGTGGAGATTGTACTGATGGTTTTGGCTGGGATGGATTTAATTTTTTCATAGTAGCTCATATGGTGTTATGTTTTGGAGTTGTGAGTGAAACAGCATTGATAGCACACCAACATTTTAATTATTTCTGAGCAGTGATTACACAGTGTCAAAGAGCTCTCTGTTTCTCACACCACTCCTTCAGCAAGCAGGCTAGGAGTGTACAAGAAGTGGGAGGGGACACAGCCAGGTCAGCTGACCCCATCTGACCAAAGGGATATCCCATACCATATGATGTCCTGCTCAGAAACAGAAGCTGGGGAAGGAGAAAGAAGGGAGGATGTTTGGAGTCAGGGAGATTGTAAGTAACCGTTACATGTGATGGAGCCCTGCTTTCCTGGAGATGGATGAACACCTGCCTGCCGATGGGAAGTGGTGAATTAATTCCTTACTTTGCTTTGCTTGCATATAGCTTTTGCTTTACGTATTAAACTGTCCTTATCTCAGTCCATGAGTTCTCTCACTTTTACCCTTCCAATTCTATCCCCCATCGCACCAGGGGGGAGTGAGAGAGCAGCTGTGTGGGGCTGAGCTTCCTACTAGGGTTAATCCACAGAAGTGTATGAGAAATTTTTTAAAGGAAGTCTTTTTTTGCCTTTGCTTTCTTCCTATTTGCTATTCAATACCATCTCACTGATCCAATCCACCCTCAAGATTCACTTTATCTGTGAAGTACACAGAATTCAGCTGACCAAAAATTGCTCTGTACCAGAATTGACCCGAATTGTCCTAATCATACATTTGAATGGTGGGTAAGGTAGATAACATAAAACATTAATGTGTTTTTCTGTCTTTCAGCTTATGAACTGTTTATCACAGACAGTTTGTTGCAGTTGCAGCAGCACCTATTACATGATAAATGCTTCAACCCATATAGTGAAAACGGAATTTGAATTATTAGCTTTTTCTTTGCCTGTCCATCTGGCAAAGAAAAGTTGCACAAAGCTTTTTCAGCAGTAATAAATGAAACCTTGTGAGCTGCAAAATGTATTATAACATCAGGCAGACAAAAATTAAAGGATTGCCTTGAGTCACACAGTAAGCTTTCAATTCTGTAATCTGCTTTTTACGACTCAAGCAAAGCCAATTGAAGACTCTAGAAGAACTCCAGAGGTACAGTGACCCTGAGTACTTGTGGGACTGGGATCCTGGGATCCCAAGTTCATAAAAAGCTATAAAGAAACATTTCACTTTTTTTGGCACTAAGACGAATTTGCTCTTTTATTCTGTAGCAAATTTTGCTTTCACAACATGGGTGCAAAATGTCCTTGTTTTCATTTAGTCGAACTTTGTATCTTCTTTGCATTTGTATACCTAAATGTAAAAAAATGGAAAAAGAAAAAAAAAAAGAGAAGTTGAGATGCAAACTCTCTGTCTTCCTAAATATCGTATACTAATTATAACCAATTAACACCAACAGTGAATAACAGCCTACACTGAGAGCTCAGTTGCCTCCATACATGTAACAACAGCATGTAGAACTTCATATTCAGAATTTACCCTATGCGTGTGTGTGTATTCATGACTAATGGAATTACAGAGGTGGAAGGCATAGGTAGAAACTGTAGACTCATTACTGGCCAAGACAGAATTATGAATTTCTAACACCATCGTATCCCATGGGACACTAGTCCTAGTTTAATAGATCTCAAAGAACAGTAAGTGCAGGAATAAAGCTTTGTTGTGCAGTTTGATGCTTAAAGTGCATTTATTTGAACCTTAACAATAATGTAAGCATCTGAAAATATGCAATTCAAGCATAATTGACATTTTTTCTTAGACTTCAGTGGGTGAATACTTCATCAGCATTATAAAAGACAGTCAATGATATGCATTGGTTTAAAAGAAAACTGTCAGGACCACTTCATAGTATTATTTATTTTAAATTTTTTGTAAGAAGACAGTAATAGGAGCTTGAAGGTAGAATTATCTACAACACCACTCCTACAAATGCTGGAAATTGCTAGTGCGGAGCTTAGTTCTATACTGCTGCCTGTGTCACTTCTATCTCCTTTTACAGCTGCTATCACATCTAGAAGGTCTGACAGAGTGACCTCACCTGTGTCAAGAGCACAGGTGCCTTGAACTCGCTGTGTAGTTTACAGAGGGAGACACATTTCCTCCCTAGGGAAGATCAGATCCCAGGCCGACTATGTGGTCATTTAGAGGTTTTTTCCTCCATAAACTCTGTTCCTTGCTTTTGACTAACTGTCTAAATTTATGTAGAATCTATGCTAGATTCTTTTTGAGGTTCCTCCAGACATGTCATTTTTTCCCCACCTTTTTTCACACTCTACAAATTCAGACTATTATTGTTCAGTTCAGACATTGTTACAACCTGGTTTCAGAACCTATTCAGCCAGGAGACTATTTAAGTTAATACCAAGGTTCACGTAGAGAATGGACCAGTGAGTCTACTCTTTATTTCCTCTGAGGGAACAGCTTTTGCTTATTGTGTATCATTGATCTAGTTTTCTTCCTTCTATATTTTAACCTTGTTTTCTATTATTGATATAAGGGTTTAATAAAAACCCAAAACATTCACAAGCAAGATCCTTCCTCCCCGATCCTGTGAGGCTGCCTAAAGAAACTGAACAGGCCCCAAAGCAATTTGATCTATCCCAGTACACCTTAGATGATCTCTGACATAAATGACTTAAGTTCTTGTAGGGTTGATATTTTCAGCAGCAATGCCCCAAAAGAATCAGCAGTCTGCTTGAGGAAAAATTCTCTCAAAACCACCATTTCATCAACAGACTCTAAATTTAAAACTGCATCTTAGATTGACCATTGGAACAAATGAACACCAGCAAAGGACAAGAAACATAACCTTTGAGTGTGTCTGATGAGCTACCTTTTTATAAGGAGATTTGAAAAATTCACTCTAAAGAGCATGCAAACTTTCTTGATGTGCTGCATTACCTTGCAAGAAGAGTAACAAAACAGGGAAAAAAAATATACTGAAATAATATGAGCAGGCTGAGTTAATTTATGAGATATGAATTTGGTCTCTTGCTTTTTTTTGTTACTGTTTATACTCAATGAATTCCTGTGCAGCATTTATGGCTTTTGTGTAAGACTGGACATAGCAAGTCTGGACATTACCTATGACTCTCCTAGATGCTGTAATATGAATATTGAAATGATTCTACAACACTATTTTATTTGCTCTGGTTTCACTATGATAACAGTCTATATGTCATGACTTTGTGTTAGGTAGTCTTATTTAGCTAAGAAAAACTGGCAACACAATAGAAATACATTTTTGACAAATGCTACAAAGTTTCTAAGAATACTTAGCATTTATTGAAACAACTGACAGCTTATTATGACAAATCACAATCAAACACAGATGCTTACTCAATTTAGAGCCAATTTCACAGCATTTTGGTTATGTTAATATAAAACAGTCACACTAAATAGTTGTCTGATTATTATAAAAAATCTGCATATTAGCCCACTATTTCAGCCAATGCAAATGTAAATATAATTAATGGATTTAAATCCAAATAAATTGCATAATATTCAGACCTTTTACATTCCTTATATGAAGTTTAATGTATTTTCAAAAACAAGCACTAACATTGGTATTTCTCTTTGAAAAGTTTGCTGGCTACTATTGAACTGTATTCAACCTTTGTTTTTTTAATAAAAATGTGGGCTGGAGACAAGAATCAATATGAAATTTGCAGAAGAATGAGTCACGAGAGCAAAATAACTATTTATTTGGCTGGGAGTTTTTGCAGCTGGATTCTCTAGTCTAATTGGAACAAGCTCTTTTCTTATTATAAGGTAGAACCAGGAAGAAATGGTTTGTACTCTGAAGTTCTAATGATAGGCACTCAAATATGAAAATGTTGACCTTTACTCTGTGCATGGAACTAGGAGACAGTCAAATTTCTGTGACTTTCTTTTAGTGCTATCACAATTGAACACATGAAAAATGTTCTCCTGTGTTTAAAAGACACATTAGAGACACTAAATGAAACTGACTCATTATAATAAAATTTAAAAGATCAGGAAGTCAAGAGTAAGCTTTAACAGTCTTAAATAAAAGAGAGGACAGCAATAAAATGGAAAAGGTTGAGGTCTTATCTGGGGACAGCCCTAAACAATCTGTCTCCACCAGCACAGAAGAAAATCAGAATATGCCTACAGCCCTGCTCTTTGTGCCTAGTATTTCCAGTGGGTGTTTTATTGTTCCAGTTGAATATAACATAATGAAATCGCATGATTATGGACCATAATAACACAGGCACTGCAGCAAATATCATCAATAAAAAGGTTAAATTTAAACAAAAGAATCATTCACACAGGCTAAGAGGGGCAGAAATTCAATGAGCCGTCTAAATAATTAGGTCCCCTTAAAATGTTCCTTTTCATAGTAAATAACTTCATTTGTAGATCATATGGGGTTACACAGTTCAAGATATTTAAAATGGTTGAAGAGAAAGAATCATACAAAATTCTCAGTTCTAAGTGATTCTGACTGTAAACCAGATACAAGGAATATTCGCTGACAGAGCAAAAAGATTTAATACTGAGTCACATTAGTACCATGCAAGATCAATTACTAGCGCAAATAATTTCTCTGTTAACATAAAGACTCCAGAGTGTCTCCAGAGCTCAAATGTAAAGGTCTACCTCAGGTGATTTATTGTTCATGTGACAATTCAGTCAACCACTTGAGGATGTGCAATTCCTGTTAGGATAGGGTCTATAAACTTCACAGACTATTTGTAACAGCTGTGGGGATATGTTAAAAAAACACCAACAAACTCCTGGTTTGGGGTTTGTTTACTAGGATTGTGTTTTGGTCTGTTTGTTTCTTTGAAGTGGACATTGCAGGAAATGTAGATGTTCTGCTTTTTTTATTTTATGAGGGAACAGATTAATTGTCTTCTATAACCTTTTTTCTGTCTTCATTCATTTTACTTCTGGTCTCTCTTTTCTTTCTTCTTTTTTTTTTTAACTCGTTTACTTTCAGCTCTGTGTCTGGGAATCCATGAATTGTCTTCTATAAGGAAAAAAAAAATTGTTAATGGCAGCAAGATACCAAGAAGAAATGATTCAGATGGAAAAAAGATATCTGAGAACAGTCTATCTTTATTGCAAGTGTAATAACATGACTAAAAAACAGACAAATTTTAGAATATTCTAATATTTAAATATATTGTAGTCAAATTTCCAGTTTTAAGGGAAGGTAATATCTGTGAAGTTTGTAGAATTATTTTGATTACTGGAGTTTTTTAAGCTTCTGCAGTGTATCACAATAATGAAGTGAAAAATTATTGTCCAAAGAACACTAGTAATGCTGTGTTTTACTGTCAATAATTGCCATGCTCTCCATTCCGGAAGCCAAATGATAGGGTCACAGAGAGATGCAAGCTGAATGGACCATGAGAATTTAAACGTTTTTCAAAAAGTAGTAATACAAAGTACAACTTCTCTTATTTGCTACTTGGAAATGCAAGTACCAATAAATGAAAAGATTCTTTTAAAGTTATTACCTCTTCCTCACTCTACATGTCTTAATCTATGAAAGCTGTTTGCTGTAAACAGCCTGCACTTAAACTCTGCAACCCCTGTTTATTGCAATTGTCATTATACACCTTGGTGTAAGGACTGACTTCTATCTCTAAGAAGAATTAAAATAAGAATGAGGGTTGGCTCAGTGACTGCAAAATAGTTTAATATATAAGATTCAGTATTTTGTTATCACTACTTAGTTCAAAAGATTGTAGGCATAAGATTTTACGAAAGAGAGGATATACAAAAGATGAAATCTTATCTTCTGTCATTTTCAAAACCTTTCTAAAGAATAGTTATAAAAGAGAAATTTTAATTGTATTTTGTGTCTAAAAAAGAGAAATACAGAAATAAACACCAGATAAAAACATTCTATAGTAGCAATGTTTAAGAGCACGGGAACCTTGAGAATAAAATTAAAACTTAGAAAGCCAAAGAACTTAAAGCTTAATGACCTTACAGATATGGATGTCATACAACAGAGAAAAAGTTTCATGAGGAGTTATGCTTCTATTAAAGGGAATTCAGGAAAGCTAGAGGAAGAGTGCTTATACTGGAGAAATACCACATGTGAAGGAATGTTTTAGATGTTCACTAAACTATCAAAATTTCAGAGATTTTCCTGAAGCCTGGGCTTTGCAATTTGTTTTAAACTTCAGAAATTGTTCCAATTGCAGGCACATTACTACATTTGGCAATGGAGGGAATTCATTAGTTACATATATGGGAGGAAGCAAACTCCAGGTACAAATACGTCTTTCCATGTTTCATAAGTCCAATGACAAGGAAATAAGTGTCAGTGCTTCATGGTCTAAAGAGATTCAACACGTAAAGCAGACATGATAACGATCTTGGGGACAAAACAAGTGAGGAAATCACAGAAAAGACCTATTTGGGAGATTTACTTGATTTCTAACACTATCTTGTAAAAACTTGTAATAAAATTACTTTTTAACAGAACAAAAGCTATAGCACTCATGCACAAAACAAAATGATGATAGTAAAGATCTTGTTTTACTGATTATTACAACCAGAGCATTGAAAATTTCTTTTTAGACTGGGATGATTAACAGAAAGCATGGCTTCTGTAAAATGTGGGGTTTTGCTATCCCCAACTACTTGATTTTATTTTGGGAGAATCTCATCACGGTATTTTTGAGTCAGTACATCTACTCGACCTGGATTTTATAACACAGGACATCCAAAACCTTCTTTGTGCCTATGAGCCAGGTAATGACTTATATATATATATATATATAGCAGGTGAGATGAAAGACTGCTGAAGAGTAGAGGTAGCAGCAATCTGGTCAGCAAGTTCCTTTCTGCAAAGCATAGACCATGAAGATGCCACTCTCAGAAGACACTGGAGGTAAAAAGTAATTTTACTTTAATGCTGAGTCATTTCCAAGTAAAACATTTGGACAATTCTAAATAAATAATTTTTATTGGTTATTGTTCTGAGAAATATTTTTGCCTTTTGGCATAATTTATTAGAATTCTGAATCAAAATTAGTGGTAAAATACTGGCATTTTCAAATTCTAAGTTTTCTGAAATTTATTTGCTTCCTTATAGTATAAATCGTTGTGCAATATATTCAAATCATATAAATGATGCAGTGAGTGGGTGGGTTATGTAAGTACAGCCAGTTGGGCAGAGTTTATATTTCAGATGAGGAAGTAGGAAAAAGATGGTCAGAAAAGATTAAGAAATTTAAAGGCTAAGAAACTTTACAGATTGTTTTCTTGATGTTTAATGAACTTCATATAATTTCCTATCAGAGTCACTTAGAAACTAAAACATGGATATCTGTTCTTTTAAAATTTCTTGGGGGATATTATCTGAGTAAGCTGGCTTTTATCACAGTTTCATAAACTTTGAGTTTCTCCATTTGACTTATCTGTTATTTTTGCTTCTCAATACTCTTTCAATTGTGCCAGTGACTTTAATATCACTGTGAACATGTAAGATCAGTTCTGTGTTTATACTGGGAATAATGATCCCTGTAAAGCTGCATCTGAACTGAAGTAAGTGGAGACAGTGCCCACGCTGAATTTCCACTGTTATTATGCAGATTGTTCCTGTTTCTACTGAGTAGATAATTAATTTCCATATCACCTCCATTCTGTGTAGTTTCTTGCCATTATCTTGTACAGTAGAGCCATGTAAATTTTATTAAAACATATTGTAAATATCTTTTATCCATTCTGACCAGATTCTTAAATGTTTTTTCTCCATTTTGTAACTGCTTACATCAGCCTTGGAAAAAATGCAAGTCACATCAAAAAAAAAAAAAAAAAACCAAACCAAACAAAACAAAAAACCACAAAAACTTTAAGAGCTTGGTTCTGATGTCCGTATAGCTAAATTCTCAAATTCACTATAGTATACTATAATATAGTATCCCAGCTGTGGTGGTAAATAGCAATATTGCATCAAGCTTAATTCCTTTTTTCACTTTTTCCCATTATAGTTTATTTAGGCCAACTTTTCTTGGAGTTTCTAATATGTTACATTTTGATCTTCTCTTTCATTCTTAAACATCCTAAGTCATAATTCTATGTATAAATATTTATGACATTCTGCTTTTCAAGAGATTATATGCCTTTGAAGATAAATCAATGGAATTAATTTAAATGGTTGTGACCTTTTATTTACAGAAAAGGAATCACAGACTCTGCACAACAGGTCATGCCTGATACAGGATACTATATTTTAAAGTTATTCCACAGAAAACTTACACAGGTATGTCTGTGTTTATGTGCACATGTGCATACACATGCACACACACATATGTGGAGGCGTATGTATGTGTGTATATAAAATTATTACAAAACCACATAATTCACTGCGTTTGTTCATCAATGTGACATAGATTAACGAAGTTTCTATGTTAGATATTTTTGAGAATTTAACCACTGTTAAATATACCTGGGATGTCAGGGTATATTTATGAGCTCTGATCTCCTTTTCTTGGATCTATTTTATGTTGCTGTTGCCTTAGTAGCTGATGAGAGTGCCATTCTTCCTGAAATTCCAGGTTTTCACTTAAACATACCCTTTCAGAGTTACACCTATAGAAAGATTGCTTGCCTCTCATTAATTCAATCCTTTCAGGAATAAAACATCAGGAAAGAAAAAAGCAGAAGTTTGTCAAAGGAGTATATTAACCACAATGAACTTAAGAATAAGGCTAAGCAGTTTGTCTGGAAAACTATTATCTTTTATACAAGAAATCAATCAATTAAAAGGTATTCTCTCTCTCTCTAAACATCTTCCTCTGTCTGTATTTGCAGACCGTGGTGAACAGAACAGTACTAGTAGGATGACAGGAGTCCTTCACTACATGGTAGTTCTGTGAAAGTAAGTTTAGAATAAAGTAAGTTCAGAAGTATCCCATGTCCCAACATGTACTTTTTCCATATAAAGCAGATACAAGTAATTTAGAGTGACAGTTACATACAGCAGAGGCTTAAGACCAAGAGATGATTTTTGAATATTTTTTCCACTCAGCACACTGCTAAAAGCACCTACTCTAATGTGGAAAGTGGTCTCAAATTCTCCTGTGAAATCCTCTTCCAGGGTCCATGAAGTGCCTTCCCCATTGCTGCATAGCCAAGACGTTTCTATTTACTTCTACCTTATACTAAGAAGTAAGTCAGATCTGTTTGCTTTTCCAATTTATTTTCAATATTTTTCACTTCTTATTACATGAAAACCAGCTGAAAGTCATCCACCCTTAGTTCTCATTGTCCATATTTCGTTACTGATGGTCTTTTTTATGTAATGAAGGAAATGAGAAAAAAATTAGTCAAGACCTTATTTCGGAACATGCTTACATGGATATTGGAGGTCTGGTTATTTATTAGAAGTTACTCTTTTCCTAGAGACCAACTTTGGAGGTCTGCCAAGGAAATCGTACTTGTTCTTGACAAGTGTAAAGTTAGGTGAAAAAATGGTAAGCAACAAAATGGATTTATGAGATCTAGAAATGTTTCAATGTTAAGATTTTATACCGGAAAGGTGATTCACTGATGTGTAGATATGAGAGAAAGTAATTAAAGTAATTCCTACATTTTCTCCCCACATTGTCTCATTAATGTCATCACAACCTGCAGCTGTGGAAACTGATTAGAACTCAATTTTCTAGGAAACTGATACTCTGAAAGTTATTTTTATTGAGAATTAGATTTTTGAAATGTATCTGAAATTTCTGAAAAATTTCCACCTGGTAACACAAAAACATTCTTTTCGTAGAGTGGGAAACAGCGCATTAAAAGAATTTATATATTCTGTACAACTGATACTATGATACTAATTCTAGATGAGTCAATACGTTCAAGTATAGCTGTAGCATTTTATGCTATCAAAGCAAAATCTCTAAATGGTTTGTTTTGACAGTTTGTACTTACAAATTTTGTTGAAATCAGTACACTTGTGCTTTTCATAGAGATGTCAACAAACCATGTTTTTAAGGTGTTTGTTTCAGTGTATTTTTTCCTGTTCTAGAACATTTCAGTCACCTTAAATTATTAGATATGCATTCTAGGTCAAATTTGGCTGGCTCTCCTGGCTTTCAGTTCTACATAGATCTATTGACTAGATTTACCTTTTAAAAAAATGCATAACAAGTTTTTTGTTTTCTGAGGACTCTGAAACACTTATATTATCTGCTTTCTTTTTTATGTTTGAATAACAAGCACGCTGACACAAATGGTTCCTTAGAAGTCTTCCATCAAAATATTGGAGAAAATCTAGAGAAATTTGGAAATGTTTCTGTTTCCAAGCTACAGGTATCTTGTTCAGCATGGTTTCCCCACTAGTATCATTTAAAGAGAAAAAAAATCAGAAATTTTAATAAATTTTTATTCAATTCTGAGTTTTATTTTTTTATAAAGGTGATACTGATCTTCCACCATGAGTTAATTATCATTACGCGTTTTGATGGACCAAGGTTTGTAGAAGTATAGGCTGATGTAAACAAAACATTTTCTGAGTGTTTAGTTTTCCAGTGTGTGAAGGCTTTGCTGGGATAGATATTTCAGATCTTTGTGGATGGTGTTCTAGACAGCTTTGTTTTACTTAAAGGCAAATTCCAGTCAGCCTAAATCCTTAGATAGCTTTCAGACAATTTTAATTTTATTGACCTTAATTTGTCCATGGAGCAAAGAAAGGAAACAAAGATGAAGGACATCCTATATCAGCCACAAAGTCTAAATTTTACTGCTTCCCATTCACAAGCCTTACTGCAATTTATAACCTTGGGGATGTGAGGATCTAGATTCAACACAAAGAAAAGTATGCAAATAGGATACAGTAACATTAGTTTCTATGATGGTGTGTCTGGAATGACACCTGTACCACAGGCTTTGATGGTTAAGATAACCATTCTAAAACAAGTATGAAGGTCAGTTACCTCTCAGTAACTTGTGGTGATGCTCAAAGGTTAGTACGAGGGATGACAGTTTAACATCTTCATTAGCAACCGGGATGATGGTATGGAAACTCTTGTCTGCAAATTTGCACACAATTCCTAAGTGGGGAAGAATTCACTGAGCTGGAATGCAAGGCTGCCTTTCAGAGGGACCCTGGCAGGCTGGAGAAGCAGACTGACAGAAAAAAACATGAAATTCAAGAAAGGCATATGCGAAGCTCTGCCTCTGGTGTGGCATGACCCCATGAAACAGTATGAGCTGAGGGTAACAGAATAAAAAGCTGTTTTGTGGGGAAGGATCTGTAAATCCTCAGCATGGGTATTGGCACCAGAAATGTATAACTATGTGCACCCTCAGCAAGTTTGCAGATGACACCAAGCTGAGTGGTGTGGTTGACACGTCTGAGGGATGGGATGCCATCCAGAAGGACCTGGACAAGCTTGAGAAGTGGGCCTGTGTGAACCTCATGAGATTCAACAAGGCCAAGTGCAGGGTCCTGCATGTGGGTTGGGGCAACCCCCAGTATCAACACAGGCTGTGGGATGAGCAGATTGAGAGCAGCCCCGTGGAGAAGGACTTGGGTGGACAGGTGGATGAAAAGCTGGATATGAGCTGTCAATGTGCGCTTGCAGCCCAGAAAGCCATTCGTATCCTGGGCTGCATCAAGAGAAGCATGGCCAGTAGGTTGAGAGAGGTGATTTTCCCCCTCTACTCTGCTCTCGTGAGACCCCACCTGGAGTACTGTGTCCAGCTCTGGAGTCCTCAGCACAGGAAAGACATGGACCTGCTCGAATGGGTCCAGAGGAGGGCCACAAAAATTATCAGAGAGATGGAACACCTCTTCTATAAAGAAAAGCTGAGAGAATTGGAGTTGTTCAGCCTGGAGAAGACTCCAAGGAGACCTTATTGTGACCTTCCAAACTTCAACGGGGCCTATAAGAAAGATGGCAGCAATCGTTTTGGCAGGGCCTGTTGTGATAGGACAAGGAGTAATGGTTTTAAACCAAAAGAGGGTCAACTTAGACTAGATATAAAGAAGAAATTTTTTTACAATGAGGGTCCTAAAACACTGAAACAGGTTGCACAGAGAGATAGTAGAAGCCCCATCCCTGGAAACATTCAAGGTCAGGTTGGACGGGGATTTGAGCAACCTGATCTAGTTGAAGATGTCCCTGCTCATTGCAGGGGGGTTGGACTTTATGACCATTAGAGGCCCCTTCCAATCCAAACTATTCTGTCATTCTATGTGTCAGCAACATGTCCTTGCAGAAGTGAAGGCCAATGGCATACAGGGCTACAATATGAAGAGTAGGCAGCACATCCAACTTTTTTTCAGAAGTGCACAGCAAGACAGGCCACAGATATATATAAGTTGCAATGAGGTAAATTCTGATTAGATATAAGGAAGAAATTCTTCACAGTGAGGGTGATCACTGGAACAGTTTGTACAGAGAAGTCTTGAATGTCTGACATTGAGAAATCTGATCCAACTTCAGATTTCATCCTCGTTTAGTAGGAATAGAATCAGATGACCTCCAAAGTTCTCTACCGATCTAAATTACTCTATTCATCTGTGTAGAAGATTATTTTGATCATTATCTATTGATGATTTATGAGTGATGATTCCTAAATGTACCAGGAAAAGTTTGTCAGTAAAACAGAAACTGCCTGTAGTACATAAAAGGGCAAAGGCCTGTTTATAGGCTAGGGAATTAATCTTGAAGACTTGAATGTGGGTCTTTCAGTATATGCTTTTCAAGGACTAGGCTACTGCATTTCAGGGACTTCTAAAGAATTTAATTGTTACCAAAATCCTTTCCCAATGGTCAGTCCTTTGTGCTTTCCAATATTGTATTTCACACACAAATGAAAGTTAAATGGTCACACTGAGGACATCTGTAAAGTTTCAAAAACTCTGTGGTACAAATCTGACCTATATAATTTATTTTTCTCTCATAATTACATGTAATTAATGCTCTGACATGACATTTACCAATATTGCTTCAGTGTTAGGAGACTTGTCAAAAGGCAATATTTTCTTGGTAACATTGCCCTTTGGCTACGGTTTCAGTAAATGGGTAATCTAAAAAGACATCTATTCCTTGTTTATAGGAAAGACAACTGGTTAGATTCTTCTTTATTTATCAGAAATATCAGAAATATGGACACACCACAAATGGCGTAGGAAACCCCCTTATATATCAGAAAAATGGGCTGATAAGGATCAGTCCTCTACACCATGTATCCTACTATAATCTTGAAATGATTCTGAGAGTTTTATCTAGCTACAGCGCTTGGTGTCTGGCTTTGAAAGTGACCTCTGATGTGCTTTAGCTCCCTTACACGCCAGTTTACACAGAGGATAATAATCTCGACTTTCAACTAAGGGTAGATGTCATTATGATAAAACTCTGATACTTCAAATTCCTTTTTAAAAATAGTAATAAGAAATGTTAAAATAACTATTTCACTGAGTCAGGCAATATTCCCAGTAAATATGCACATATAATGAGACAATTACAGGCTATATCATGATGTGTAAATAATAAGATTGTACTAAGAGCAACCATACAGAGTTAATTCCAGCATTTTCTATTTTTTTTCTAAATTTTAACTACTTACATTTTTTTGTGGTTTTCTAGTCAATAAATACGGTAGATAAATGTGGTTTATATAGATAAATGGTGGAAGAAAGAGAGCAAAAAGGAATGAGTGAGCAACAATGTCATGCCTTGGATTGTCTGGGAAACGATTGGGTGAGCAGTACCACAATCTTATATAACCTTGTGCATCAGCTTAAAAGAAACAATGTATTTTCTATTATTTGTACAATTCTTACCATTGAAAAAAAAAAAAAAACATATACTGAAGCCTAGGCAACTCAGACATACTATAATCTAGGTTGCTGCTAGCAGAAGAACGAATCCTCAGAACTTATGGCTTTGCCACCTGATATGAAAATATCTAAATAAATAAAATCCATTCCAAATTGTACCCTCAGCTCACAAACATATTTCCTTTCCTCATAAACCTGTCAATATAAGCTATTTGGTGGAAAGATTTATCCAAACTGAAAACAGACTTACCTGCCAGTTCAAAACAACATTTCTTTCCCAATCTATTTATCCAAATTAAACTCTGAATCTGTGAGTGTCATGGTAAGCTGATAACTGTACACTGATGTGTATTATGTAGTTTTAAATAAATGTGCCTTTGTTCAGTATCTGCTTTTGGAGGTTGTAACAGCACTTCTGTTTACTTTTCAGCTGGTTAATTTCAGATTTTCTAGCATCTTTCCATTCTTAGTCTTAGTTACATTTCTTAGCTAGGAGCTTTCAACAATATAGTTAACTATACTTCGTGACACCTGATCTTTACATGGTTGTATCTAGACATATTTCTGCATCTTGATTTGTACGAATAAGGATCGGCAAGCACGGACATTAACAGGAGGCCAAAGGCGGACAAGGGGCAGAAATAAGTTTCATCTGCTTTTTTGATCTAGGACAACTTACTGGAGTATATGATTATATGCTAAAGAGTATAAAGATCACTTCCCCACCACATTCTTATAGTTTATTTCTCCAAATGGACCCTCATCTACTTCATTAGTAAGTGATGCAGTCCTGTTGGAGGACTAAGAGCCCACTTACATAAAACATTTTCTTCTTTCTGTTTCCTTTTCTGAGCATGGGTCTTTAGGCATCGTGTCTTAAAAATTCTCTGTAACAAGAAGAAAGTTTCTTTAAAGAAGTGTGTGGAGGCTCTCATATAATCACAACAAATACTGTTGGATGATAAGGGAAGAGGCATTTAAAGATGGTACAGTCTGTATTTCAAGAACTTCAGGAAATATTATTTCCCGTTATAATCCCGTTCTTCCCATAGTTCTAAAGAGAGGTAAAGCTCTCATTTCCCTGGATTCAGGGAAAAGTGAAGAATGTCTCATTACAGGGGCAACTCCTGCCTGACCAACCTAGCGGCTTTCTACAATGGAGTGACTACATCAGTGGACAAGGGAAGAGCTACGGATGTCATCTGCTGGACTTCTGCAAGGCCTTTGACACAGTCCTCCACAACATCCTTCTCTCTAAGTTGGAGAAATACGGGTTCGAAGGGTGGACTGTTCAGTGGACAAGGAATTGGCTGGATGGTCGCATCCAGAGAGTAGTGGTCAACGGCTCACTGTCCAGACTGAAAATGGTGACAAGTAGTGTCACTCAGGGATCCTTACTGGGACCAGTGTTGTTTAATATCTTCATCAATGATATTGACAGTGACATTGAGTGCACCCTCAGCAAGTTTACTGATGACACCAAGCTCGGTGGTGCAGTCCATACACCAGAGGGACAGGATGTCACCCAGAGGGACCTGGATAAGCTGGAGAGTGGGCCCAGGTGAACCACATGAAGTTCAACAAGGCCAAGTGCAGGGTCCTGCACCTGGGCCAGAGCAACTGCCAGTACCAATACAGGCTGGGAGAAGACACGCTAGAGAGCAGCCTTGTAGAAAAACACTTGGAGGTACTGCTGGATGAAAAGCTGGACATGAGACACCACTGCACAGTTGCAGCCCAGAAAGCCAATCACATCCTGGGCTGCATCAACAGAAGTGTGGCCAGCAGGTCGAGGGAGGGGATTCTGCCCCTCTACACTGCCCTGGTGACCTGCAGTACTGCGTCCAGCTCTGGAGCCCCCAACACAAGAAGGACATGGACCTGTTGGAGCGTGTCCAGAGGAGGACCAAGAAGATGCTCAGAGGGCTGGAGCACCTCTCCAATGAGGACAGGCTGAGAGAGTCAGGGTTGTTCAGCCTGGAAAAGAGAAGGCTCCAAGGGTCCTTTATAGCGACCTTCCAATATATGAAAGGGTCCTATAGGAAGGCACGGGAAGAACTGTTCACAAGGGTTTGAAGCAATAGTATGAGTGGAAATGGTTTTAAGCTAGAAAAGGGTAGATTCAGGTTGGACATTAGGAAAATGTTCTTCAATATGAGGGTGGTGGATCACTGGAACAGATTGCCCAGAGAGGTAGCAGAAGCCCCATCCCTGGAGACATTCAAGGTCAGGCTTGATGGGGCTCTGAGCAACCTGACCTAGTTAGAGATGTCCCTGCTTCTTGTAGGGGGGTTGGACTAGATGGCCTTTAGAGGCCTCTTCCAAACCAATACATTCTGTGATTCTATGATTCAGACATACAGCAGACCAGGTCCTGAATTAGCGTAAGCTATTGACAACTTAAGTCTCTTTGAGATGCATTGTTGAATATTTACTTTAAATTCATTCTTTTTCATATGCTAAGACTGAGAAGGAATTCAGCTACCACAACCGGTTTCTTTATAACTTCTTTATTTGCAATATTATGTTTTAAACATTTTTTTTAGGACTTCATAATTTCATTTGTAATAGCATAAAATAATGTACTCACTTTGCCTCTTTTCCATCTATTCTTCGGTTGAGTATCTGAGAGGTATCTACTGAGAAGGAAAAATGGCAAAGGTTATAGTCAGGAAGCGCATCATCTGAAGTGTTAAGAAAATACCAGATTATTACCGATTTCTCATTCAAAAGGCCACTAGTGGTGACTTCTTAAATATGCTAATGGGGCCCTACAGCATCATTTCAAGTTACTTTTCTTTAGAAGGGATAACATGAGAGCAGAAGCTGAAGAATACTGATTACTATTTAGTTTCTGTCTTTTGTCTTCTGTATACAAGAGAGATCTGAAAATAATGACTACATTGATTTTTTTCATAGTAAAAAAGAATAAAGGCCAAAGTACCTATATTAGTAAATGAGTTATATGGCTCTAGCTGACAGCAGTGAAAGCACAGCTATAGTGTATCAAGTATATCAAGTACTTGGTAACACTCGACAGGTGTACACTGCTAGTACACATTGAAAAAAACTCTCTAGCTTCATACAACGGGTTGTGAATGAGCCATTAGCAGCCTTGCTGTGTATCCTTCTTCTCAGCAGTCATCCATCAAACAAGTAGCTAGCTGGATGTGAAGAGAAAAAGAAAAAAAAACAAGGGACGCATACACAGCAGCAACAAGTTCTAGTTAACCTACAAAGAGAAAAATCACATTTTAACTCTTTTGGGAGAAACTGTGACTTCAAAATACTAAATAAATTTTTTGCATAAAGAAAACTATTAATAAACTTCTCTGACAATGTATGCTGACCTCACTACATTTGTGCTTTCTATTCTAAGATATCATTTGCCTTTTACCTGTTTAGAGTTAGGTTTTGATTCTGGAAAAGCAACTTAGAGGACAGAACTCTTGAAGACCTCTACAGAAACGTTTCTGTACATGTTCTGAAAGTACTTTGAACAACTTCAGGAACCAGCAGACAAATAATACTGAGAAAATGAACCTGGTGATATTTATAAAAATTGTCATCACTTAATTAAGTAAAACTGTAGTATAAAAAGGCTTGATTCAAGTCTGCAGTATAAACCTCAGAGTTACAAACAAGAGATTGCTCAACGTGCCATTTGATAAAAAAGTATATATATATATGCAAAATCATATTTTAATATCTAGGTTTTCATCTTTCCTCTAAAACCTTGAGATACAGAAATCTGCAGAATTATTTTTGTGTGTAAATTGAAATAATTTATGTTATGCTTTAATTCTGGTTATTGTGACATAAGAATTTTCTTAAACTGTGTCCTAGATTATAGTGTAAAATGTGCCAAAAGAAAAGAAAAGTATTCTATTACCATCTTCAGGACCTGTTGAGACCAGGTGGGGCGGTGCTCCCTGCCTCCCCCCTCTGGACTATCTCCTGTTACTGGACACAACAATGCCTTATCGCCTGACCCATCGATAACTCGCTCCTGGGCTATCTCCTGTTCATGGCCCATCAAGGAACTGCCTCACGACTCCCCATCCCATTGTGAGATGCTCCGCCCGGGGGGAAGGAGCCAAGCAGTCCATGCCAAATAAAAACGGAGATTTTGAACACCCTAGCAGCCTTCTTCCACTGGATTCCCAGAGGAGTTTTCCCCCCCACTGGAGTTCCAGAGGACAAGAGCTACCCACCTACCACTGGACCTTCGGAGGAAGACCAGACCCTTTTACCTGATCGCTGCTTCCACAGAACTACATCCATCTCTTCAGGAGGACTGCAGCCAGCATCTTATCGGACTGCTACTGCCACCCTAACAGGGTGTCAGGTTGTATTTCTGACTCTGTCAGTGTAAACCAGTGGGTTGTTGTTTTTTTTTTTTTTTCCCCCTGCCTTGTGTTATATATATATGTATATATTAGTAAAGAACTGTTATTCCTATTCCCCATATCTTTGCCTGAAGGCCCGTTAATTTCAAAATTTTAATAATTTGGAGGGAAGGGGGTTGCATTTTCCATTTCAAGGGAGGCTCCTGCCTTCCTCCGCAGACACCTGTCTTTCAAACCAAGACACACTCAAAAAAAAAAAAAAAATCATGAAAGATCACTGCAAGGAGTACAGAGAAAATCTGATTATCAGTAAAGAATCACACTGGCTTCTCTGTAGCTGGCTTTTTATCCTATGATTCTATCTCTTGTAAGCCATACCTGGGGGGAAAAAACCCACCACCAAACAAACAAACAAACAAAAAACCCAACTCATAATTACATTTGGTTGGACGGAACAAAGTAGATTTCTGTGCTGCTCAGCAGAAGCACACCTACTGAGCCACCATCTGCACACAGTCTTTCTTTCTAACTAGATCTAAACTAGTTTTTCAGCAAGGAGTTCTCTGCAGCTGCAGTGTAGCTGAAGGATTTGCTTATCCTTACAGAACTGTGGAGAAGCCAGCAAGGCTATGAAGCTGTGCAATGGAAAATTGCATCTGCCAAGAAAATGAGATAATTCCAGTAGCTAAGAGAGTATAAAAGATGCAACGAAATTCCTCATATGTAATGGTCATGTTAGGCACCCTCTATTATGAATTTTCCAAACACACATGTAGTGACCTTCACCTCTGTTAGGATGATACTTTGTCAGGCAGCCTGTCTTTTGATCATTTTTGAAACCTGATTTCATCATGTGGTATCAGCATGGGAATCCACACCAGATGAAGAAGAATGTCTTTAGCATTCTGGACTTGAAATCTGCCTATATTCACTGAATTTGGAAGTAATAGCATTTACAGTGCTTTATTGTAGAGAACTTCACTTTACCCAAAGGCTGCCAAAGTCAATAGGAACCTTTTCACGTGTTTCATTTGGCTTATGATGGTTCGTGGGAAAAGCAGTTGCCAGTATGTGTACAGCTGGGGTCTCCCTGCCATTGACTTCTCTTTCTTGCTATCCCTTCTAGCTTGGATGTCTCACTCCTCACTTCTCTCTTTCCACTGTCCATAGTCCTCTACTCTTGGCTACTGCTTCTGCATTTCATTCCCACCTCTCTGTGGCTGTCCCACAGCCCCTAAACAGTTGTCCCTAAGCCTCAGTCAGACCTAAGTCTCTTCTCTTCTAATTTCTGCCACCAAATTATATGATTCTTGAACTTCCAGGCTACTCAAGATTTCTACCTACTGCTCACAGGCTCCCTGCAATGCGTGCCTCCTCCTTGGACCTCTCCTGCTCTTTATTATGTCAGATTGTACTGTCTCTGCCTCATTAAATTATTTTACTCCAGTTTTGCAAAAGAGATTAAGTTACTACACAATTATCTTGCTTTGCAGCTGATACATAAATACATGGAATTATAACTGTGTTGTTCAGTATTGTAGCTGGTAGCAAAGGAATATCAACTGCCTGTCTCGTAGCCCTAGAGTAAAAGGAGTTTTTGCAGATATGTAATTTTTTTCCTGTGGGATTACTTTATACATATGTATAATTGTGGAAATAACTTTCTTCAAAATACTGGCAAAATCCTCCAAAACGTGAGGTATATTCTGGATTAGACTTTTAAAAAAAAATTAAAAGAGAGACAGATAAAAGCAGTATCTTGTGACTGAGGTCTTGATTCCCAGAATAACTTAGCTGTTATGCAAGCATGAATGGAGCAGAAACATGCCCGAGGCTAGTAGGACAATGTAGCAGTATTATGTTTCTTTGAACTGCAATGTTTTACTTCCCATGGATCACTCAGTGTGATTCAACAGACCCGTTCAAGAGAGACAGACCTGGTCAGTCAGCGAAAGAATATGGAAACTGGCTTTTTCTGAAATGGAAAAAGATTTATTTTTTCTAACTTTGATTTGAAATCACTTGCTTTTGAATTGGAATTTCCTGTGGAATTCATTCACATAAATACCGCAATAATAACAGCAAAATACATCAAACCGTATCCCACTATCTTCTTCTGTTAGTAGATAACTTACTTCTTGAAAGACTGTCCTTTTGTTTCGGAAAAGCATAGTTTAGACTCTGCAGCTGTGTTGTGCTCTGAGCAATGTATCTTAATGTTGTTATATCTGAATTTTAACACTGAACTGTGTCTCTAAATTTTCCTTGTGTATTGTGAAAGACCTGAACACTACTGCAGAACATTTTAACTTCAGCTTTATAATAAACAAAAAGATATATTATTTCTAAATCTTATTTTAATGGAGTTGTGAGGTATAACAGGGGAAGCCCTCTAAAATCCTACTGCCATTTTCTTACTATGCTTGAACTTATCTATAAGCCCTCAGTTTTCTTAATTAGAAGGTAATGAAAAGCTATGGCAGTCATCCTGCTGTTAACAATTCAGCTTCTTCAAGGTGTGGCAATGAATCAACCTACACGGAAAGTGTCTGAACAAGGTCACATAATTTGTTATCCAAAAGGTGAGCGTAAGCGCTGTGACTGCAAGGAAAAGGAAGCAGACCTATGCTTGAACCTGAGCAGAAATCACATAAGTAGTTTTTATTCGCATAATATGCTGAATTGGTAAATAAAACATGAAAATCTCCAGTTGTGAACCAGTGCCCACTGACTGCTGTGAATTGCAGATTTCATGTGTGTTGCTGTATTGCTTGAACAGGCAAACTGCCTTTGAAATCAGCACAGAGGCAGAAGTAGGACTGAAATACTGGTTTTGTTTTTTGAGCTTCCTACCCCCACCTGTTCTATTTAGTCTTTTCCTCAGAGTAAAATAAAAGCACTCAAACATACTAGCTAGAAGTTTAAACTGCATTTCTTCCCAATTATCTCTTCATCCATTCTTCTTTCTTAGAAATAGGCTAACAAATAGATAGAAAATATGAGTTATCTCACTCTCAATTTTCAGTAGGACCTTTGCTGAACATTATTATTCTCTGGTTGCTTATTGCCAAAATAACTTGCTGCTTGTAAAATTCAGCAAATGTCGGCCAGGATTTCTTGGTCCATTAAAGCCACTTTGCTCTTGGCACATATTTGGAAGCAGCATGAAAGTGATATAAGTGATTTTTCCCAGGCAGGACAACTCTGTAGAAATCTGGCAGCAGAGCTTTTCTCTGCCTAGACCAGCTGTACTTTACGGACCGCAGTATGATACAGATGTTCCCATATTTTTTAAAGCTAAATCTTTATCTATGAGACAGTCAAGCTAACTTACACTGTCACAAATATCATTTTCCTTCTTCCATGGAATTTCCTGTTCTCATGTCTTGTTCTATGTTAAAATTAATTTATTCTGAATAAGATTATTTTCCTCACATTATAAATAGATACATAAAAAAGAAGATATGGAAAATGACAATATATAGTATAAGTTGATGCATAATACAGTTTTCATATATAATTTCACAGGAAAACATTGTTATTTATATAGTAATATATATAAACTTAAAATGTTACACAAGTCCTGTTAGCAATTTTGTGCCCCTTAAGAACATCAAGATGCAAACTTTTAACCATACTTATTCTAACTAATGTATTTCATAAATTCTATAAAATAACATTCTTTCTTACTGAAAGTTGTTCTTATTTTAATTTTAAAAGTAAATCAAATAAGCTATCCAAATTAAGCTATAAGGATTTTATAAAGATTCTGTTGTTGAACGTTTCAGTGAAAAGAAAAAATATATAAATGAGTGCATGTATAACAATAAGAAGCACTAAAATATTAAAATATTAGACCTATAAAAATGAAATTAGTATGAATTTTTTTGGCAGTGGCATTTTCATAATAAATAATAATCTCCAGGTTCTATGTCACCATGTCAAGACTCTTATTCAGTCGGAAAGCAACATAAATGTTAATTATGACTGGATGAATAATGCAGATATTACTTCTAGGCTGACCAAATCCAGTGAGAGCTTTGCTGATACAGGAACAGAACAAGATCTGTTGAATGCTATTTTATAAAAAGAAGCATGGAAGTCATAAATGATCATTTGGTTCTTTTCTTTCTGTCTTTCTGGCCAGCTCATTTTTTCTCCAGCTCACTTTGAAGCCATGGGAAACGCAGCACTGTATGAACAAAAGTGTCAATAGATTTACTTGCCTGTTCTAGCAAAATAGTTTACCAGGAAAAAAAAAAAAAAGAAAAAAAAAAAGAAAAAAAAAATCAGTCTTATTCATGCTCTCAATCTAGCCAATCTAGAAAAACTCCAGAAAAATTAACGGAGTTATTCTGCCCATTGTTCTTTTTTAATAAAATCTCTCAAACCAAATTATACACGGGTTGATTAAAGAAAAAAAAAAAAAAAAAAAGTCTGTATTTTCACCAGTCTATTTGTTATCATTTAGTTCTTCATTTTTTTTCCTGCCAACATCAGAATTCTTCTGATGGGTGAACTCTGAATTTCCTTGAAGAAACTAATTTTTTAAGCAAACATGATCCCAGTAGTTCCAGGACTGTTGCTTTGCGTTCTGTGGTGTTGCCTGCCAGCAGCTCCCAAAGGCAGATCAGACGATGCTCTGATGGAGACTAGGACAGAGGACAACTCTAAAGAGGTAAATTGAAATCTTATGAGCATTTGTTCTTTTCTGCTAAAGCAGGAGATGTATTAATATCGATGTCTTAATTTGCACTGAAAATGTAATTTTGCATGTTCTATAGTCTCCTTCGTTATTAAAATGTTCTGGGTAAAAAAAAAGACAAGACTGGCTTTTATTTCTTCTAATGCGTACTTGTTATGAACATTATGCTGACTGTATTAAAAAAAATATTGAAAAAACATATATTCTAATTATTTCTTTATTTTTTAGTTATTAATTCAAATAAAGATATGCGTACACCATTTCATCAACACAATGTCTTAAAGATGAAAAAGTTCTCTGGATTTTCTTCAGGCGGAGAAGAACAGTAACTAAATGTGACTGTTTTAAAATTAAAAAAATACCAGTACAATCTCTACTGTTATAGTTCATTTCCACTTGCCCCTTAAAATAACCTTTTAAAAACTTCTGTTGTGGCTGAACTCTGAGCTGCAACTCTGCTGAATTAATGTTACTGATACCTGAATTGACTGAACAACAAATTAAGCTCATATCCAGAAGTCAACTTTCATCATACAAATCATAAGGCATATGGTCATTTCAGTAATTCTGTGTCACCATTCTGAACTACCCAGCTGGCTCACGGTCACCTCTCGTGTACCAGGATCCTGGGGCCTTTACTGCAAAGCCTTCTTAATGTCTTCTATGCAGTGAATGTGTTCTCACAATCAAATATTTATGATTCTTCAGTTTATATTCTTATTTGCTGATTCTGTGTCACTGTTTTTCTTTGCAATACTTTGTAATGTGCAATTTAAATGCATAATTCCTGTCATTAGGAAAAATACCATCCATGGTTTTAAAGACAAGTAAGGATATGCTTATATATGTCAATGAGTGAGAAATTTTTAAAGACATTTATCAAAGGAAAGTAATATCTATATTTCCCAAACTGTCTATGATCTTACTGCAATTTCCATAATCAACTAAACAACTTGAAATATTGTCTGCATTTTTCTGAAGGTAATTTTAACTCAGTGCCTGCTTGGAAGTATATTCACTGTGACTATATTCAGTGAGCCCACACTTTGTTCAAGAAATGAGTGAACATATAGTCACATATAGCACAAATGTTCATGTATGAACATTTAGAATGTGTGATCAAATAAAGAAGAACTACACTTATGCATGATGGGAAAAAAAAAAAACAACTATAGGGGAAAACATAATTGAAGTAGAAATAAACTTTAGTAACAGTTAATTTCATTTATCTGTTTATGCATGTATCTGTCTACCTATCACTGCTTTAGGAGGAAATTGGGTCTGATTCTGTCTTTAGTATCAGACCTCTAGTAAAAGTTCCCTTGCAGGCTTAATTGCTCTCCAGATTATGAAATCATTTTTCAATCCATCCTTTTCTTCTGTAAAGCAATAACATGAAAAATTATCATTCATATCTGGAAAAAAAAACTTCCATTTTTCTCACTGTGTTCAGTCTCTCTTAACAGTACAACTACGACCAATGATTACTATTAAAGTAAAAAAATTACTGTTAAAATAATAAAAATAAAACAATTTTTAAGAGAAAAAAGAATTTTCACAGATTTTCCTAATTTTTATTATGGACATTTTGAAAAGAAGTTAGTAACATAAGTGTATTATTAGTGGAAATTATAATTCCTGTTATTTAACTGCATGTTAACATACCATTAACAACTATACATTTCACAAACTAGAGGAAGCGCTTTCAACTCTCTTAAATTTTGGGAGGATTTACAATTATTCTTAGTCTGTTACAATTTAGAAAAAAAGAATTTCTTTTGCTAGGTTTGACATGAAAATAAAAATATTTTTTGGAAGCAGCCACTGTAAATGACAAGTTGTTCTGAACGAAGCATGTATTATCGGATATTCTTGCTTTTCCCGAATGGAATAGAAATCTGAAGAAAAACATTTTTTCACGTGGGTTTTTTCCCCTATGGTTTAGATCAGATTCATTGAAAAAAATTTTTGAATTTAGAAGAACTATGGTAATCTAAAAAGAACAGAACTATTTTATTATTTTTCTAAGGGAATGTTATCATTGCCATGAAAATTACAGCCTGCATTTCCCCTTCTTCTCCACCGTATAAAACACCTGTTCGAATATGAAGTCATATTTCCAGAAAGTAACTTTTTTTTTTTTTTTTTTCCCAAATAGATGGAAATGCCTCTGGGTGTCAAAGAGTAAATACATTAAGAATTAGAGTATTATTATTATTTTTTTTTAACATATGTAATGCAGAACACATGCAGTAGTAAAGCAACCCGCTGTGATCCTACCACCACAGCTAAACCAGGGTGTGAAGGTACCCACCTGAAAGAAACAATGACTGAATGAACCCTAGAGTCTTCTCACCTCATGCTCTTCCGGCCAATCAATAGGATCCTCTTCTGGATCTGTTACAGGACTGTAAAAGGAATTTCTGCAATCTCTTGCTTTTCAATTGCCAGAAATGCACCAGCCCCTAAAACCTCTATGAACTCTTCATGCGATGGCTCCCTAAACTGTTTATTTAAATTAAACCCGCTTATTTAAAACTTTAGTAATGCATCTTTTTCTTCCGATCCACTACATTTTAACTGCAGTATGTTAGAAAGCACTCCTGTGGGTTATTGATTCAGCTTCTCTTGAATAGCAGTAATTATCAGCAGATAAAGAGATTTCGATAACAAGTAAGGGCTGGATTCTGGTCTTCCAGGACACCACCATAACATCTTTGTTGGGTCTATGGATCGGTCTATGAATCTCAGCTAGGTGGACACACATGCTGCTTTTCTTTAAGGCCCTTTGGAGGTGCTAACTTGAAGCTCCCACCAGAGCAGGACCGTATTTAGTGTTACCAGGACTTTTGCAACACCTGCTAAACTCTGATTTATTTCATGCACTCCTGTACTGGTTTTGGCTGGGACAGATTTAATTTTCTTCATAGTAGCTTGCATGGGGCTATGTTTTGGATTTCTGAGCAAAAGTGTTGATAACACACCAGTGTTTTAATTGTTGCTGAACGGTGCCAAAGCCTTCTCCATTTCCCACACTGCTTCACCAGTGAGCAGGCTGGGATGCAAGGGGACACAGCTGAGACAGCTGACCCCAACTGACCAAAGGCATATCCCAGAGGATGTGATATCTTGCTCAGCAATAAAAGCTGGTGGAAGAAGGAAGAAGTTGGGGATGTTCAGAGTGATGTTTGTCTTCCCAAGTAACGGTTATACGTGGTGGAGCCTTGCTTTCTGGGAGGTGGCTGAAGACCTGCCTGTTGATGGGAAGTGGTGAATTAATTCCTTTTATTTGCTTTGCTCGTGTGTGCAGCGTTTGCTTTACCAATTGAACTGCCTTTATCCCAACTCACAAAGTTTCTCACTTTTACCCTTCTGATTCACTCCCCCATCCTGCTGAGGCGGAGTGAACAAAAGGTTGTGTGGAACTGAGCCGCCTACTGGGATTAACCCACAACAGGTCCTTAGATAGACTGATGTCTCCTCTCTGTAGGTGTCTACATCTAAGCTCATCAGACTTCCTTTACATTTAATGGGAATGAAAAAAATAGGAAATAAAAACCTCAAGGAATAATTTCTTCCACTTATTTTATATCTTTGTCCATGGCCACACAAAACCCAGACTTTACCGGACCAAACCAGCAGAAGATATGTGAGAGTCACCATCTCTGTTGGATGTACTATCAAAGATTGTTACCCTACCTAACGGTGAAGGTAGAGGTCTGGAGCAGAGGGTCATGGCCATTTTCATCATGATAGGAGGGGAAAAGTGTCTAATACTTGAAGAACAGATCTATCGCGTCTGTGTGGCAAGTTTTCGTAGCAGGAGGACTACAGGGGTAGCTTCTGTGAGAAGCTGCTAGAAGTCTCCCCCATGTCCAATAGACCCAATGCCAGCCATCTCCAAGATGGAGCCATCACTGGCCAAGGCTGAGCCCATCAGCAACAGTGGTAGCGCCTCTGGGATAACATATATTAGTGGGGGGCGGGGTGGGGGGTAACTGAAGCCAGAGAGAGGAGTAAGAATATGAGAGAGGAAAAACAACTCTGCCGACACCCAGTTCAGTGAAGAAGGAGCGGGAGGAGGTGCCCCAGGTGCCGGAGCAGAGATTCCCCTGCAGCCCATGGTGAAGACCATGGTGAGACAGGCTGTGCCCCTGCAGCCCATGGAGGTTAATGGTGGAGCAGATACCCACCTGCAGCCCGTGGAGGACCCCATGCCAGAGCAGGTGGATGTGTCCAAAGGAGGTTGTGGCCCCACGGGAAGCCCATGGTGGAGCAGGCTCCTGGTAGGACCCGTGGCCCCACAGAGAGAGGAGCCCACGCTGGAGCAGGTTTTCTGGCAGGTCTTGTGACTCTGTGGGGGACCCACGCTGGAGTAGTCTGATCCTGAAGGACTGCACGCCATGGAAGGGAGTCATGCTGGAGCAGTTTGTGAAGAACGGCAGCTCATGGGAAGGACATGTTGGAAAAGTTCATGGAGGACTGTGATGAGTGTGAGGAGTCCTCCCCCTGAGGAGGAAAGAGCACTAGAGACAATGTGTGATGAACTGGCCACAACACCCATTCCCTGTCCCCCTGCACTGCTTGGGAGAGGAGGCAGAGAAAATCAGGAGTGAAGTTAAGCATGGAAGAAGGGAGGCATGAGGGGAAGGTGATTTATGATATAGTTTTTATTTCTCATTATCCTGCTTTGATTTTATTGGTAATAAATTAAATCATGTTTGGTCTGTTTTGCCTGTGATGATAACTGGTAAGTGATCTCCCTGTCCTTATCTCCACCCATGAGTCTTTCATTGTATTTTCTCTCCTCTGTCCAGCTGAGGAAGGGAGTGATAGAGTGGCTTTAGTGGGCACCTGGCACAGAATATGATTAGCTTACATGACTAACAGAACTAGCGTGACTAACACAACATCACCAGCTTAAGCTGTGATGTAGAGAAGAAAAACTTTTTCCCCAAAAACATGTTTCTTTCACTTCCCTATTTCTCTTCCATCTCCTTCTTCTCACCTCATCATTCTCTCCAGCATTATTCTGACTCTTCCCTACTACTATCCCAGACTATTCCTTATTGATTGTGGTTTTGTACATCATTCTGTCTTTATTAGTATAAATGTCATCTCTGAATCTGCTCAAAGTCCTGATGAAAACCCTCATTACAGCAAATGCAGTATAAACACATCCAATTTTAACCTTTGGATATCTGTACTGAAAAATGTGTTCTTTTCCCTCAAGAAAACAGACTTCATTTAACAAGCCTGTAGGTGATCAGACTGTGGGAAGTCTGCCCTGTCAAAATATTTGGGTATTTTTAATTTCCAAAAATTGCTTTTGGGTGTCTTTGTATGCAACTTCTGGAACTAGACACTTAAGCTCCTCCCCAGGTGGTACTGCAAAAGCTTTTCTGTTTGATTTTTTTTTGTTTGTTTGTTTAATTGAAAGATGGCAGATAGCTTGCTCCTTTCTGCTTTTGTTTCTTCCTAGCAAACCAGGGAACAGCATCTGTGCTTCTTTATAAGATGACATTCAGTTACCAAAGGTTGTTTTAAGTTGAACAGCAAGACATCCAGTGAATTTCAGAATAGAATTACAACTAATGGCATTGCCAGTTTAAATTTTCACTTCTTTTCTTTGCCCCTTCCATGGGCTGCATATTCGCTTTCCAGTCCCTTGTGCTGGCACCTCAACTTGAGTGGGACCAAGGAGGCAGAAAACTAACCCAGTATGAAAAAAAAAAAAAAAAAAGAAGGAATAATTCTGTTTGGTTAGTTTATTTAATGGATTCAATTTCAAAATTAATTGTGGAAACAGTAAAAGTGCACACAGGGACAGGAATAGGGGTGGAAAGGGCAAGGTAGAGAAAAAGAATGCTTATCTTGTACCAACAGCCCTTAGAGTGACTCAGGCATTTCATCTAAGTCCTCTCCTGTGAACACCCGAGGCTAGCCCGGAACACAGGTTTGTAGAACTTTTTTCACACATTGGCCTTTAAATAACCTATTCCAGGCACAAAAATATACACTTCACACTTAAAATGCTACTTAAGTTATGTGTGGGATTATGCACCTTACTGAATCAGAGTAAAAAAATCTAACTCATGATCGTCTGCGGGGTGGGGGCGTGGGATGCAACCTGTACTAAATGTATAAAGTGAGCCATTTCTCTTCAATGTACTGAGTCACAGATACGAGTGTGTTATATTTTTTGTAGTACAGAAGTATTTTTCCAATCAACAGTGATAAGCCAGTGAGTTACAGATCATATTCATCAGTATCATTTGCACATCCTGTCAATGATTTCCATGTGCAATCAATTCTATCAAAAATTAGCGCTGTCAGATCAAACAAAAAACCATGGAGGGCAGGTGTTTTCCACTTTTGAAGAAATGACTTCAACATGTTCAGCTTTCTTCTGGATATCACTCTTGCCGTGAAATTCTTTTTAAATCACTTCAAAATTATTGCTAAAATATATAATCATTATATACTACTAGGTGGGTCATAAGTCTCTCAAAAGTAATGGAAATTTAAAAAATTGTTTCAGGAGTGATACATATAAGTGAAAATTATTCAAGCCACTATTTTCCTGTAGTAATCTCTTTTGCATGAAAGTTATTTGTTTTAATAAATCTATTGTAATCTCTCCTCTCCTTTAACCAGAATACTTCTGAAGTCTTCTACATCTATGGAAATTCCAGTTTTCTCACTGGAAATGTCAAAACAAAGCCACATACTCAGATAGCTTCTCTTTCTTCTATCTTATTAGAATTTCATGTTGTAGATTCCTTTGGTTTCTTTTGCCTGTGTCTTTTTCTCATGTTGGATATTTTAACCATCACTGTATAATCTAGGCCTTTCCATAAACCACACAAAATAGTTATATAAAGCAGGCAGGGTATTGTGTCTACATTACTGGTTTGCCTTAACACGAGAGCAAAAGAGGTGAAGAAAATTTCCAAATTTATTTTTTTAAAAAGTATTTTCTTAGCAAATATTGAATATAAATTGCCTTTAGATTGTCATAAAATTAATACATCATGTTTGAAGACTCAAATGACATGAATGGACTCCAGAAATAAAGTGATTATATTTCATCATGTAAGCTCTTGTAGTGGGTCTGTCTGAGATGGAGCCCGCCTCGTGCTGTGCTTTGTGGTGGTAGCTAGAAAGGTGTTGATAACACACCAATGTTTCAGCTACTGCTGAGCAGGGCTCACACAGCACCAAGGCTGTCTCTCCAACATTTCCCCAGCAGGCTGGGGGTGGGCAAAAAACTGGTGAGGGGATATAGCCATGACAGCTGACCCAAAATGACCAAAGGGATATTCCATACCATAGGATGCCTGCTCAGCAATATAAGCTAGGGAAAAGAGGACGAAGGGGAGCAATTTGGTTTATGTGTGTTGTCTGGAGCAACCGCTACGCGTACCAAAGCCCAACTTTCCCAGGAAGTGTCTGGACATCACCTGCTGATGGGAAGTAGAGAATAAAATCTTTTGTTTTCCCTTGCTTCTGCACGCAGCCTTTGCTTTTGCTTCATTAAACTGCCTTTATCTTGACCCATGTGCCTGCTGTCGCATTTTCTCTCCCCTGTCCAGCTGAGGTGGGGGGAAGAGTGATAGAGTGGCTTTGGTGGGCACCTGGCATCTGGCCACGGCCAAACCAGCTCAGTTCTTTCCTCTGAAATTGTGCAAGTTATATAGTCTGGAAATATATACCAGCATTAGTGGGCTATTTTTTCAGACTTTGAGACTTGATCATTCAGTAGTTTTAAGATAACATCAGAGTTCAGTACATTATCTAAAAGAATTAAGAAAATGTTAAATGTAGGATTTTGACCTCTAACTCCTACTAGCATCCCATCTGTTTCTTGAATAAGACATAGATTTCAGCAGACAGAGAGACAGGTACGTAGAAATATATAGATACCAGCTTAGTCCCTGTGGTGGTTTGGTGTCTGGCAGGTGGGTTGCTTTTTGTTGGTTTGTGGTTTTTTGTGGTTTTTTTTTTTTTTTTTGGGGGGGGGGGGGGGGGCTGTTACTGAGGTGGCTCCTCAGGCTTCGAAGCTCCCCTGGCTCCAATTTCGGACCCACCTCTGGACAAGGCCAGAGCGATGGCGCCTCTGCGAATAACTATTTAAGAGTGAAAGAAGCCGTTGGTTGTGTCTGTGTGTTCTGTTTGTGCCGGTGAGCGAAGGGGGATGGGAGAGAGACAGCCCTGGGGACCCCCCGGTCAGTGAGGGAGGAGAGGGGGAGCTGTGCCGGGGCAGGGGTTCCCCTGCGGCCCATAGCGGTGGGGTGGCGGCTGAGCCCCTGCAGCCCCTGGAGCCCAGCGGTGGCCCAGAGGTCGCCCTGCAGCCCGCGGAGGGCCCCGGGCCGGAGGAGCAGGGACCGGGCCCGGAGCAGCCGCGACTGCGGCCGCGCTGGAGCCGCCCGTCGGTGGGAGGGCGGCAGCCCCGGGAGGGCCCCGCGCTGGGGGGTTCTGGGGAGCTGCGGCCCCGCGGGAAGGGCTCGCGTTGGGGCGGTTGGAGGGGGAATGTCTGCCGGGAGAGGGACCCCGCGGTGGGGCAGGGGAGGGCTGCGAGGGCCCCTCTCCCTGAGGGGGAAGGAGCAGCGGAGACCCCTTGTGCCGGCCGGGCTGGGACCCCCATTCCCTGCCCCTGCGCTGCTGGGGGGGAAGAGGGAGCAGAGCGGAGCCCGGGGAGGCCGGAGGGGTCGGTGGGGGGGAAGGTGTGTTGTATTTAGGACCTAGTGTGAGCCCTCCCTGTCCTTTGTCTCAACCCTCAAGCCCTTTTAGTTGTATTTTCTCTTCCTTATCCCTCAGGGGACGGGGTAGGGGTGAGCAAGGGGCTGCCTGGTGCTTTTGGAGCCAGCTGGGTAGGCTCAAACCGCGACAGTAGCCAAGTTGATTATTACACGGTCATCAGTGTGGGACACCTGTAGTAACTTGAATAACCATTATTATTACAAATTTGGTATAAATATTCAGTCTTGCTAAGTTCATAAATTAAACATTTTTCTAACGGGGTAAGTATAATTGTGTCATCTGGCCACTGAGGTTTGATAAAGCAATATACAAGTATCTCTTCCCCTGTTATTAGCTTTAAATGCAGAATACACTGGCTATGTTAGAGATGTACAGTTTTTATGAAGCAGTTTAACAGACATGGATATTACAAAACCATCATGACAAAGCAGCTCTGGTCCTAGTGTCTTTTCTGTAATGAATCTTTCTGGTTTAGGAAAGACTTTTTAGTTGAATAGAAATCACTAGGCTAATGCCTCCCTGGAACGTCTTATCTCCATCCTTAGAAGTTTTCAGCCTTGACTAGAGAAAATGCAGACCAACTTTACCTAGTGCAAGTGAGAGGCTGGTCTGAAAAACCTTCAGAACTCTCTTCTTCCTAACATTTCTGTGCCTTCCCGACTGAACTGCCTAATAAAGGCATTCTCACCTGGACATGGCTGTTTCGTACTGGACAGGGAGAATACAAACCAAAGTGCTCTATGTATTATTTAGTCTAACTGGAGACATCAGTTTCCAGAAGACTCAGTTTGTAACTTGAGTAACTTCATTCTAACTGTAAAGAACTGGGAAAACATCCCCTTTCAGAGAGGTTTTAAAATAAGTTTGTTTAAAAAGATAAGAGGAAGAAGAACTATTGAGACCCTTTACACATCCAACCTAACTGTAAAGTGTGTTGTAAGATTGTGCAAGCAGTTTTTTAGAGAAAAGAATACTGACTGATCTGGATGTCTAGAGTCATTGGACGAGGAAGAGAGAAGCTGGGGATCTCCAGAAGATCCAGGACAGCAGTTGCCTCAGCATCTTGCTACTACAAGATAAACACAGCCTGTGTAGTGACATGCTGTCTAGCCAAGCACTAAGATCACCAAGTCAACTGTTGCAAACAGGTTTTTATCACTTATGTATGAAAGACTGGTAGCATTGCCAATAACAAAACAGCTGGAATTAAAACCAAAAAAAACCAAACCAAAAAAAACCCAAAAAAACCAAAAAACTGATTTTGGATATCAAGTTTTCATTGCAATGTCAGGACTGTGATTATGTGTTGTGAGGAAAAAAAAAATCCTCTTACCTTTATCAACAGAGTGCTATGTCCCTCACATGCATTATTTTTTTTATAAATGAAATAGGTATGTGGTCCAGCAATTGTTCAAAAACAAGAACTGCTCACCAGGTGTTTGAACTGCATCTAACTAGTTTCTGTAGCAAGCGCGTGCCTACTGGCTCTTGCAAGCAGCTGTTAAAGAGACTATTCAGCAGAAGGTCCATGGGTCAGAGCTCTGATGGCAACAAAAATGTAAATAGTGCAGGAAGATTTCTTACTCATTTAGTAGGCGACACTGCTGCCTCAGACTGTAATAAAACTCTGTCTAGAACATATTGAATCCATGATGTTGCTCAAGATACTATTTCTTAGAGAAAAGCTAGGGTCAAATATAGTTGGATATAAGGTGGTACAAACAAGTAATCACATTTTCTTGCTGAATCCATGTGTCAGTATAAAGTGATCTAACACAAAGGGGATATAAGATAAAAGATTATTTAGACCAGCAGGAAGGGTGTCAATGAAGTCTTTAATGAAGACTTAGGATGCTTTGATGCATTTCCAGGATTGTTTTATTCATCTTAACCAATAAATATTACATTTTCATTTTTAAGTAAGCTAAAAATAACTTAGAATGAATATTCAGTTTAGTTGGATACAGTTAGAACTTTCTTTACAATGCTAAAAACACTGAAAATTATTTCAGTTCGTTATACAAATTGTTATTTTTGTAAAAGCAATTACAGGAATGATTTGTAAAACCAAATGTATGTAGTATGGAGAAGTAATTGAAGCAATTGTTTATTATTTTTTACTTCTGCAGATATATCCGTAGAAAATACAAACTCAGCAAATTTGTACTTTCAGTTCTAGAAATACTTTTTTTTAAGTCATGTAATGAATATATAACAAGAATCTATACAAAACATGTCTGATAGTTTTTCCTTTCTCCTTTGCCTTTCTCCTTTGCCTTTCTCCTTTCCCTAATTAACATGCAACTTACAAACAGATTTTAAAAAAGATGCAAATAAGTTCCAGATTGCTGTGGGCAAAATTACAAGAAGAATGTTTGGAGGAGCTTTTTTTTTTTCTTCCCCCTTCTCAAGAAGTTAGAAGTTAGAGGCAAAAATTGAGCACATTTTCAAAAAAGTTATTCATATTTCATCCTTAATTATTACCCTTTAAAATGCTTTCAATTTTTTTATATTAAACAAATCTTATTAGCAAAAGCAAGAACCCTTTCATGCTTTTCTATTTCTTTTTTCTCCCCTCTTCTCAATTTGAAACTTACTTACAGTGTCTTGCTTCCTTGTGTGCCTGTCACCACTGCAATTTCCGTGCTGCTTTGTCTGTAACCCTTTCTGAGGCACTGTCACTTGTGGTTACCCTCCTCTCCGCCTTGTCTGTGGGGTCCCTGACCCTGAGTCCATGTTTAGACTCAGTCATAGTACAGTTTTGATTTCATGAATATTTTAAAATAATTGAAACATCTGTTCTAAATGGAGCAGAGAACAGTTTTCTCCAAATATGACTACAGTTGTAGCTGCAAACAAAAGAAGAGTAAAATGCACTTTCCTGAAGTAGACAAATGTATGTTTGGACAAAGTGAATTGTCACTTTTATCTGTTTTAGAAGATCAGGGTCTTATCAGCTTCAACACAGCAAAAAAAAAGAATTGTCAGCGGGCCTTTGTAGACATCCTTTTTTTAAGTGACAGTGTAATTCTCTCCAGCTTCTCACCAATCTTAACTTTCAGCTCATACATGCATCTTAAATACATTGGCCATCAAATTACAGTTAGATTATACAGAGCTTAGTTTGTAATTTCTTACTGATTTTACTAGGTTCAGTTTTGACCTGTGATGTGAAAATTGTAATAGGAAGTCACAGTTTGACTTAAGGAGAAACTAATAATTAGAATTTACATTCTTTCTTGCTTTAAAAAAATAAAACACTAAACCATAGAAAGTTTAAAAAAATAGTTCTTAAATCAGTTCTGAAAATGAAATAGTCTATTTTACATGCTCATAATTACATGATTTCTGTATTTGCAACATCAATAGAGGCACAATGATCTTACAAATATTTTATTAAAATAATTTAAAATTACAATGTTTGTATAAATATCTTTTCTAAACTCCTGTCTCTTAAATCTTCTTCATTGTCCAATATTGAATGTCCTCTAACAGATTCCAAGGAAAAATAGATAAATAAATACACTACAAGTTGTTATTTTCCTCTAACAAAATCTTTTTCTGGGAAAAAAAGCAAATTAAACTTACCTATGTTAAATAAAGCTAAATAGTGTTCTGGACTTGGAAAAGAAATGATCCACTGTTTTTTTTTTTCAAAGGAACTCTGTAGTCCTAACATTAAGATCTAAGGACCTTCTCTGATAATGACTGAAACCATTTATATATTTGTAATTTTAGTCTCTATAGAAATAGCTGTTATTCCATCACGCTTAGTATGAATTGACTGGACTACTAGGGCTCAGTGATGAGTATAGTCACAGGACACCTAAATATAAATTATACTAATTTCAGGTTAGTTTAGATCAGATTCCACATTTTTCCAATGTGATTGATTTTTTTTCCCCAGTGAAGAATAGCATATAATTTTACATTGTGCATAAATTCTATCATGTTTTAAAAGTTCTCTGCCTCCTCAAAAAGATCTGCTTCTCCTTCCTTTGTACAACCAGAAGTGCCACTGAGCCGCATGTGATTTCATGGATGGCAGAACATTGATTTCACAACATGGACAGGGACATAACTTGAAATGACTCTAAAATTTCGTCTAACTGTGTGAAGAAAATGGTTCTTAATTGGCATATCATCAAATGCCTTCATATTGTTGGTTTAATACAATAGCATTTAGTAACAGTCATACTTACAAGAATAAGCAGCATCCCAGATTGAGTTAGACACTGTATTATTGATATGACTAGCATGACTTTGAAGTGTTGTCCAGACAGAAATACCAAGAGACTTAAAACTTTGTCTGAAGTGCACAGAAGTCAATGCAAATCTCCCTTGGAGGATACATAGGGGATACTCCTTCTGATACATATCCTACGTATCCTGCTGTACATAGGATACTCTGTAAAGAAAGAGGGAAGTGAACTTCCGGAAAGTTAAAGAACAGTCAGAAAAATTTATTTGTATTATTGTTCTTTATTTGCAAAGAAGGATAAATAGGACCCAATATTTCTTCTCATCAGTTCATTCCTAATCCCATAGTTGTTTCACAATTTCTTGCACAGTGGGAATCTGAACACAGAAGGAACAGAGGCTGTAACTTCACAAACATTTACTTTGCATCGAGATGAAGAAACTATAAAGTTCTGTGCACAGGCTGCACTTCATTTTCATCGTACTCAAACATAGGGGAGGGAGGATCTCCACAAGGCCAGAGGAGGCACAAAGCCAGGTGGGAGCTCAAATTAAACTAAGAGGAAGGGGATGCCCTGTCTGGGCCCCTCCCAGGGCTGTCCCAGGAGAGCCATCATCACCCTTCTCTGTGCATGAAGCCCATCAAGAGGAGCCAATGAGACAGCACATTTTGGACTGAGGAGGGATATGGGACAGAGTACAAGATGCAAGAGAACATTTTGGTCTTGGACAAGACTTATGGTATACTTACAGCTGGAAACAAAGGCAGGGAAGAGCAGGTTTTTAGGTGATTTGGGGAGAAACAAGCATGGTAAAATAGACTTGTAAGTGGATAGGAAAGAGCCTGTTATGTGTAAAGAGTTTGCTGATCAGTACATTTGTATAGCCCTGCAATCTACCATACAATCTTACTAAATTCCTTTCTAACTCTGTTTCCTGGGTGAGAGACTATTCCGTGTACAGCTGTGTGCATACAGGTGTGAGTGCAGAACTGGAACATGGATCAGATGGTTCAAGTGCCCGGGTGCCAGAGTTACTGGATTTAAGTGCCAGCAACTGGAGTGGGACCTCAAGTCATAAGGATCCATGTGTTCATGGAGGAGCAAGTGCAGGTGTGTGAGTGAGTGTGAGTGTGAGTGCTCATGAATCTCACACCAGACTAGCTGCTGACCCCTGGGAGCCGGGGGCTTGTGATCTAGAGAGCTCAAAGTGACCAGGGGTTTCCTGGCTAGCTTTGTTTGTGTGTGTGTGTTTGTGCGTGCAATTGGAGCAGAACTGCAGCCTCAGCATTCCTAAGTCTGTGTGCCAGCACCTGGGGAGACTGGGATCCAGGGGCCAGCTACTGGAGCAATCCACATTACATACATATGTATATATATTTTTTCTCGCCAATGGACCAGCCAGAGAGGGGAGCAGGATGTGGCCATTGGTGCTGTCTGTGTTTGAGTGCTCTGTATGTCTGCCTGTGTTTCCTGTGCAGCCAGACGTGTTAAGAGCATGCACACAGCCAGTTCTCAAGGCTCAGCTGATAGGTAGTATTGTGTCACTTCCTGGTAACTCCTCCACATACCCCAGCTGACAGTTGCAGTTTAGGTGTCCAGCTAGATGCAGAAGAAATGCTTTGTTCTCTTTAATACAAAAACACATCCTAGTCTAAGTAAAGTCCCTCATGTTTCCAATGCCATATAAAAATTTCATAAAATCTAACTGTTATAATGAGATGAAAGATCTGAAAATCAGAATGTCCTTGGCTGTCTGAAAATCTGCTTGAGGTTCAGCAGTTATCCTCTATGACAAGTACATACTAGAAAATAAATGAAAACTTCATTTTCCCCACTCTGTGCATACAATAACAGGAAAGATTTCCAGGACAAACAACAGTATGCCTGTTTTTCCACATCAGTGTCACTGCTGATCACAAATACTTGTCCTGAGGTTGACAGTTATCCCATAATGCTTACTTATTCCTCTAAGTACCACAGCTCATGCCTGAGGTGGGAACAACAGGGGATGGACAGGCTACCACAGCGGAGGAGGATGTGGAAGGGATCAAGCTGCACAAAGAAATACTTTATTCATAGCGGTGATCAACTGTATTTACCCATTTCACCTTTATCTGTTGTTTGATAAAAAAAAGAGAAGCGTTCATTTGACCCAAATGGTAATGACTACACATTAGCTATGAAGAAACAAAATCTTGTAGGTGTGTAACGCTAGCCAATCAGCTGCAGTGTTGCTGAGTTGTTACTAGGCCGATTTAAGTCATTTAACATCCTCAAGCTTAACCAGTAATGCCAGATTTACCACAATCAGTAAGGCGCAATTCTTACCAAGAAGGTGTCCCTATCTTGACTGGAGGAAGAGGAGCACAGCCTATCAACCACCTCTTCTAGATCTTCGGTCTCTTTCTCCCAATTTTCACCCTTTACTCTCCTCTGTTTGTTCTCTAATTCTTTGTTTCCTCTTCTATGGGTTAAATACAGCATGATTAGGGCAGACAGTTGAGTAACGCAGTCATATATGTATAGCATGATCTCTATAATTCTCATTAATATATGCGAGGATTTTAACTGTAATATTAATTTTCTAGATAATTAAGCAAAAATTTCACTCCAGGGCGTTGTAGCCTTCAAAGTTTTGTGCTGAAACTGGGTTTCTTCTTGGTTCCTCACTCTTTAGCCAGACAGAGCCATCTTGCCATCACCAAGCTCCCTCTTTCAACTGTTATCTCCCCTTGAAAGGTTTGTAGAAAGGAGAAGCAGATACCAGCATTCTTAACCTTTTGCTGTTTTTTTTGCCCAGATGAGCAAGTTGCTTAGCTCTCATCCTCTATCCAGGGCATGATAAACATATTGCTTTACTTTGCTTGAGTCCTTACAAGCCTAGCATTTCACCACAATATGGCACATTGATGGTGACTCTGCCATGCTACCTTCACAGAATTGCTGAGTTGCAGAGGCTTGAAGGTACTTCTGGAAATCAGCTAGTCCAATGCCCTCGCTCAAAGTAGGGTCGACTATAGCAAGTTGCCCAGGACCTTGACCAATGGGGTTTTGAATATTTCTAGGGGTGGAACTCCACAACTTCTCTGAGCTACCTGTTGCTGTGGCTGACCACCCTCACAAGAAAAAACATTTTTCTTATGTTTAAGTGGAATCACTGCTATTTCAATTTGTGCCCAGTGCCTCTCATACTGTCACTCAAGACCACTGAAGAGAGTCTGGTTTCGTCTTCTTTAATCCCCCACATCAGGTTTTTATACACTTCGCTAAGATCCTTCTGAGCCTTCTCTTTTTCAGGCTGAACAGTCCCAACTCTCTCAGCCTCTCCTCATATGTCAGATGTTCTAGGCTCTTTATCATCGGAAGGATCACTCGTCTCAATCTGCTGTGGGGACCCTCACAAGGGCCTGTATATGGTCAGCTTATTTAAGTGTTCCCTATCCTCATCCCCTCCTATGAGGGTATGTCTTGCACCAGACCTTCTCATTGGTATCAAGGGCCTAGGAGGCATATCTTAGCAGTAAAAGTGAGGAAAAGCATTGACTACCTCGGTCTTGTCTGTGTCCTTTTCACTGGGTTCCCTGATACATTTAGTAGCAGGTCCACATTTTTCCTAGTCTTCCTTTTGTTGCTGATATAGCTATGGAATTCTTCATTTTTGACCTTAATATCCCTCAGGAGATTAAACTTCCAGTGGACTTTGTCTTTCCTATCCTTATCCCTGTATGACCAGACACTGTCCTTGATAGCTACTGGCTGATCTGACCCTGCCTCCACTTATAAGTGTGCTTTTTATGTTCGAGTTTTGTCAGGAGCTCCGTGTTTATCCCTGATAAACAAAAATATCCTCCTTCTGCCTTTGCTTTGCTCTCTGTTTTTCAGAATTTTTCATTCTGGAACTTGGAGGAGATGGTCCTTTAAAGTCAACCAGCTCTCCTGCACTCATCTCCAGGACTTTATCTCAAGGGCCTCTTCCAAGCAGATTCCTGAAGAGGTGAAAGTCTGATGTCATGAAAATCAGGGTTGTCATCCTGCTATTTGCATCTTTGCCTTTTCTCAACATCCTCAACACCACATCTCATGCTGTAAGGAACTGGCAGATATTCAGGTAGGGGAGTGCTCTAAAGTGTCAAGTCATCACTTCTGCCTTACAGGTTAACATTTGAGGTGCTGTCAGAGGCAAAAGCCCCTGAATTTTCCCATCCAGACAAATCTGGACCACTGTCTTGGTACCTTCTGGAATGTTTATGATGATTTCTAGTTCCATGTTGAGGAGTGGTAGATGAGAGCAGGACTTGGAATGTATATATGCATAGTTTAGATACTGCCACAACAGCTAACAAAAATATTACCTCTGTGCTTGAGGAAGACCACTTGAGGACTTCCACTTCTACCATCTCACAACAATATAATTTCTCTCCGTTGTCTTCATTTACTCCACAATCCCTTTTATAATCTCCTTTTTCACAAGTTCAAATCAATATTTCCCACATGGTTTGGTGTAGCCATTTGTGTTGCTATTATAGTTTGTGTTATACAGGATGGAAAATGAAATTATTATGACAGTCTTTTTTTGGCCTTAACTTCTTTGATGTCTACTTTTACTCAAAATCTGAATTCGTGTTGTCACCCAGGAATACTCTGTTTCCCCAGAACATAGTATAGTTGACCCAAAGCTCATTAAAGTCACCACAAAGATTCCAACTGCCTTCAGGCTTCTACTGAACAAAGAAATATTCTAGATTATAAAGCTCCTAAAAATGTGTAAAATAAAGATTTAAGGTATAAGGGTGGAAATCTGCATTAAATCTCTACAGAAATACTACTATTGAGCATATAAAAATTCAAGCAGTTTTAAAATATGCTCACCTGTAACTGTTCATTGCTCTCTCTAAGAAAATAAAAATAAAAATAGTATTTATGTATCTCAGATGTGTCCTGCAGAGCTGAAGTAGTAGACATATATTATTTATATTTTTAGTAGCCTTTGTATAAAGCCTGAAAATCATTCAGACTCTGATCTGGAAATCCAAGAGGAGTTTTAACGTTCATCTATGTGGGCACCACAGGTAGCAAAAATTGTAAGGTAGAAAAGAATCTAGTCCAGATTGCTGTCTTTGCATAGATGGCTGAAAGGTCTATAAAACCTCCATTTTCTTCCTTCATTTTAGGAAGCAATTTCCAGTAGCCTTTTATATGGAAATGAGGTAGGTGGCCCACATAAGAAGTAAGCTAATTCTAAAAGAATAAAACCAAACATATTTTGCACTCTTTATGGTCCATCTGCAATGCTGGAAGTTAATTATCCCTTTCTCTCTCATTCATGTTTTTATGTAATCCTAGTATCACAGACAGTTTGTATTTTCTTAAGATTCATTTAAGAGACTGACGAAAACATTTATGTGTTGTTTTCATAATGATATTTTGAGGAAAAGAATTATGTGTGACTACAAATGTTAACATGTCTGTTTTCGTGAGATTTTTCTCATAGTGAATCATGCAAAGACTTCTTTTTTAGCAACTACCACTCTGGGAACTCTGTCCAAATTTCGCACCATAAGGTTTTGGCATACATGTATTTCCATATGAACTGGAGCATAGCAGTTTTTTGAAATTGTGGTGGGTTGACCCTGGCTGGATGCCAGGTGCCCACTAAAGCCACTCTATCACTCCCCTCCTCAGCTGGACAGGGAAGAGAAAATGTAGTGAAAGACTCATGGGTGGAGATAACGACAGGGAGATCACTCACCAGTTACCATCACAGGCAAAACAGACCAAACTTTGGGAAAAACTTTAATTTATTACCAATCAAATCGGAGCAGGATAATGAGAAATAAAAGCTAAATCATAAAACACCTTCCCGTCATGCCTCCCTTCTTCCATGCTTAACTTCACTCCTGATTTTCTCTGCCTCCTCCCCTCAAGTGGTGCGGGGGGACAGGGAATGGGTGTTGTGGTTGGTTTATCATACGTTGTCCCTGCTGCTTCTTCCTCCTCAGGGGGAGGACTCCTCACACTCTTCCCCTGCTCCAGCGTGGGGTCCTTCCCACAGGAGATAGTTCTCCACGAACTTTTCCAATACGTGTCCTTCCCATGAGCTGCATTTCTTCACAGACTGCTCCACCATGGGCTTCCCATGGGGCCACAACCTCCTTTGGGCACATCCACCTGCTCTGGCATGGGGTCCTCCACGGGCTGCAGGTGGGTATCTGCTCCACCATTAAGGTCCATGGGCTGCAGGGACACAGCCTGTCTCACCATGATCTTCAGCAGAGGCTGCAGGGGAATCTCTGCTCCGGCACCTGGGGCACCTCCTCCCCCTCCTTCTTCACTGAACTGAGAGTTGGCAGAGTTGTTTTTCTCTCATATTCTTAGTCCTCTCTCTGTCTTCAGTATTTTCCCCCCCACTAACGTGTCATCTCAGAGGCGCTACCACTGTTGCTGATGGGCTCAGCCTTGGCCAGTGGCGGGTTCATCTTGCAGATGGCTGTCATTGGCTCTATCACACATGGGGAAAGCTTCTAGCAGCTTCTCGCAGAAGCCACTCCTGTAGTCCTCACCTTGTGAAAACCTTGTCACGCAAAATCAATACAGAGATTTAAACTGATTAATGCTGCAATTCTGCATCCTTTGGTATTCTGGAACTTTCCATTGTCAAGGATGTTATGGTGTAAATTTAAAACAGCCTGGAACACTTTTCTTTTGAAGGGGAAAACTTGAACCCTTTTGGAAACAAACTGGATCTTTTGGCTTCTGTGTCTTCTTTAGAAATGGTACTTCCCTAGTGTATGTGGACATTGATATGGTAAAATCATTTATATGGAATCTTGTTCTAGACAATGCTAAACAGCAATGAATTTCACTCATGATTATGTTATAACATATATACACTGACTTAGTCAATCACAATAGTTACTGGAAATCGCTGTGATTTTATGAAAATAATTAAGACAATAATTGAATCCATTTTTTAAAAGATTTTATTTTACAGCAAGAATTTTTTTTTTATTTTCTCCTTTAAAATTGTTTTGCTTGATAACAGTTATCAACTTTTCAGTAGCAGCAAGTCCTTATCAGACTGGAAGGCCCATAACGATATTACGTTTTAATATATACAGTAAGAAAGATTTCTAGAAATCATAGGACTTTGGATGTTTTGTGCCTATTCTTACACTGTGCAAACAACATAAAAGTCAAATCATGCATGTTAGACAAGTACTGGCAAGGGGTTAAGAATATGTGAAAAATAGATTGTATATTCACATCCTTTAAATAATATTTTTGCATTTTTTCATGTGCCCAGTTTAGATGTCTTATAAGGAGATGAAGTGGCAGGCTTACACTGCGGCTTTCTATGGCAATATTTTCTGCAAGTTTTACTCCAAGAGAAAGTTTCAAATAATTTCATAAGCTGATTTTCAAACTCTGAATGAAGAGCTACTGAGTTATCTAAGTTTAATAAGAATTATATGAAACATAAAGTTCGGGGATGACGTTATCTTTGCAGCATTGCATTGATTTGAGCTTATAGAGATAAGCTATATTGTTATTTATTAAAGATTTAATAAACCACTAGCTACCAATAGGCCTGTGATTATCTCGAAGGAAAAAATAGAAATTCCTGTTAAGAGTCAGAAAATAACTGAATTTGCTTTTCTGAACAACTAAATATGTAAGTAAGTAAATAAAGAAAGAAACCCTTTCTAAATTATGCACTAAAATATTCTTTGAGAAATTTTAAAATTTTATTCTGACAATGAGTTTCATGCAAAGTATCTCATTCTTAGCATGACATACTAGAAACATACTAGGTATTCATATTTCTTCACGTTTTATGGTGCTGAGAACTAAGAGTCAGATCTTTCAAAAAGGTTTCTAATATATTCCACAGGTTTAAAAGACAGATACTGACACCTTTACCTACATGGTTTTACTCCTCTTTCCATAATTACTCTGACTGACATTAAAAGCATTATAGTTTATGATAATTTATGATGTAAGTCCTTAAACTGTATCATTAGATTTATCATTAAGTAATGTAATAAAAATGTCTAAACATATTAAAAGATAAAAACTCTAGCACTAACCTTGCATCTAAATTTCCACCATGAAAGAAAAGGTAGCCTGTCCCTATTTATTTTCTTTGTTAGCTAAATGATTAAGGTCTTTTTCAATTAGTTCAACATACCAGAGAATAGAAGTGTACTTGATTTTTAAGCTTATGGCGTAAAAGTGATTTATGCGGCCAACATCACATCTGTGTGTTTTTAAGTCCTCAGTATGACTGACCAGCCACAGCAACGTTATCCAGTAATGCCCTTCAGAATGCATCCCAAAAGAAGCTCACATTTATTCCTGGTTCCATAATAAAAGTCCTAAAAAATTTTAGATTTTATTAATAAATCTTAAAAATGTAAAATCTCATAACTTTTTCCAGCATTTAATTATGTAAGGCCACAACTAAGAGAATCTGCAGACTGAAACATTTGGGGTTCCTTTTTATTTTCCCAGAAAAGGAATTTAATTTTTTCAGTTAAATAGCATAGGATCTTACACTTAAGAAACATACCAAATTAAAATGTCATCAACCACATCTTCAGAGCGTAAAAGTGAAAAGGAAGGTGGCTACAAAAGCAGTTGTTACTAGGTAAGTTCTGTTTGCAGAAGGTAGCTTTTATAAAAATATGAGTTGTGTCGTTGCTCGGTAATGTTATTTTTGCCCTATCATATTCTGCAGCTGAAAGTATCAAACATTTTCTAAATCCTGACCTCAAAATTGAAAATTCAAGATACATATTAAATTTAATGAAAATCTAAAATTAAGACCCTCTTAATCAACCCTATAGGTCACTAGAATAATTATATTTGTATCAGTCTTTGATTTTCAGAGGAAATTCTTGTCAATTTGATGAGAAAGTTATGAATAACTTAGTAAAGCCAGATTTTTGTTTTATGTTTAATTATGTAGGGCTGTGTGCAAACAGTGAGAAAATTTACCTGGGAAAGCTTAATATTTTTGTATTTTTTACATGTTGAGATATAATTTTCGTAAACCATTGCTGAAATCACCATTAAGATATCAGTGAGAACAACACATATATATGTTTGTGTGTGTGTGAACAGCTTAATTTTCACATAAAATGGATGCTAATGGGAAGTGTTATAAAGATCCAGTGCATTCAGGAGAAATCTGAGTCATTGAGTCACTTAGGTGGGAAGACATATCAGGGGGTCTCTAGTCCAGCCACCAGCTCAAAACAGGGTGAACACTGAATTCAGATCAGTTGCTCAGGGTTTTGTCCAACTGGAATTTGAGGACCTCCAAGGACCAGGACTATGTAACCTGTAAGTGCAACTCGTTCCAATGCTTGATTATTCTCATAGTGAATCCTCATACATTCCAATTTATGACCAGTTTCTAACTTTCTTACCTCAGAAAAGTACCTTGCTTTGTCTTCTTGGAAAATCTCCTCTGCAGTTTTAGAAGACTGCTGTTAGGTCCCCTTCAAGACTTCCCTTTTCCAGGCTAAGCGATCACAGAATCACAGAATGTTAGGGATTGGAAGGGACCTCGAAAGATCATCTAGTCCAACCCCCCTGCCAGAGCAGGACCACCTAGAGCAGGTCACACAGGAACACGTCCAGGTGGGTTTTGACTGTCTCCAGAGGAGACCCCACAACCTCTCTGGGCAGCCTGTTCCAGTGCTCTGCCACCCTCACAGTGAAAAAGTTTTTCCTTATGTTTATGTGGAACCTTCTATGATCCAGCTTGCACCCATTGCCCCTTGTCCTATCATTGGGCATCACCGAGAAGTGCCTGGCTCCATCGTCCTGACTCTTACCCTTTTATGTATTTATAAACATTGATGAGGTCACCCCTCAGTCTCCTCTTCTCCAAGATAAAGAGACCCAACTCCCTCAGCCTTTTATCATAAGGGAGATGTTCCACCCCCTCAATCTCTTCTCTTATCTGTGCCACTAGGAAAGAAGAAATAGTCTTTCAGGATATCAACTGCATCTTATCTTTGCTCAAATTATCCATAACAAGTTTAGAAAAACTCCAAAATATTTTATAAACAATTGCCCTCCACTGTTGCCCCCTAAGAACTTGACTTATGGTATAGAGAAGCTGGTGGAAAAACACCTATTGACTTCAAAAGTTTTACATCAAGCCAAAATCAAAGAAATGCTTCTGTGTTTTTCTAAGTTCTTGAACTTTGACCAGAAATTAAATGCTGGGGTTTTTCAAACCCTGAACACAGGGCATTCAGGAGAATTAAAATGGCAAAGGTGTATATAAATAGACACATGAATAAATAAAAATAAACCTGTTCCCTTTATTTTTTAACAAAAGCAAGACAGGGAAAGAAAAAAGTAAAATACCAGAAATGTCTCATGTATTTCTAAAATTAAGCATAATATTTATAAGCTTCTGACCAAGTGTGATGAACTCTTACATGGAAAACATTTTTCCTTAACCTATCAGAGTTATCAGATGAAAAGCTTAGTCACAGAAAATCATTTGGTGGTGCATGTGACAGCATGGCAAACAAGATAATTTATTTTTAAAGTCTTTTGTATAGGAAAATTGCAAGACAGTATAATACAAAGTCCACTATTAGTGATTGAGCAGCCAATAAGAAGAGGTGCTCTGCTGGACTTCAAATTCCTAACAAGGAAGGGCTCATTGGGCACCTGAAGGTTGAAGGCAGCATTGGCTGCAGTGACCACGAGATGGTGGAGTTCAGGATCCTGAGAGGATGAAGCAGGGCAAAAAGCAAGATAATTACCCTGGACTTCAGGAGAGCAGATTTTGACCTCTTCAGGGATCTGCTTGAAAGAGTCTCATGGGATAAGGCCCTGGCAGGGAGAGGGGCCCAAGAAAGTTCGTTGATATTCTACCTCCAAGCTCAAAAGCAGTCCACCTCAATAAGCAGGAAATCAGACAAAAAGTCAACAGACTTACATGGATGAAAAAGGTGCTCCTGGCAAAAATAAAACACAAAAAGGAAGCATACAAAAGGTGGAAGCAAGGACAGATATCCTGGAAGGAATATAAAACCACTGTCTGAGCATCCAGAGACACACTTACGAAAGCCAAGACACAATTGGAATTGAATGTGGTGAGGGATTGCAAAGGCAACAAGAAGGGCTTCTATAACTATGTAAGTAGCAAAAGAAAGACTAGGGAAAATGCGGGCCTACTGCTGAGTGAGGTAGGGGACCTGCTTCCACATTCTTTACTAGCAAGACCAGCCTTGAGGAACTCAAGGCCCCAAAGAAAAAGGGGAAAATCTGGAACAAGGAAGACAAAGTCTTGGTGGAAAACAATCAGATTAGACAACACTTAGACAAATTGGACTTTCACAAGTCCATTGGCCCTGGTGTGATGCACCCTCTAGTGCTGAGGGAGCTGACTGGTGTCACTGTTAGACCACTCTCAATTATATTTGAAATGTCATGGCAATCGGGAGACATGCCAGAGGGCTGGAGGAATGTGAATGAATGTATTCTAGAAGGGCAAGAAGGGGGATCTGAGAAACTACAGGATGTTCATCCTCACCTCAATCCCTGGTTTGATGATGGAACAACTAATCCTGGAAACTGTTTCCTGGCACATGAACAGCAAGAAAGTCATCAGAAGCAGTCAGCATGGATTCAACAAGAAGAAGTCACGCTTTACCAACTTGATAAACGTCTATGATGAAGTTTATCAATGACTGGCTTGGTAGATGAGAAGAGAGCAGTCAATGTTGTCTACCTGGGCTTCACTAAGGCCTTTGATGCTGTCTCCCATAAGACACTCATAGACAAGTGGATGAATGGGCTGGATGAGCAGACAGTGAGATGGGCAGAAAGCTGGCTGAATGGCTAGGACCAGAGGATGGTATCAGTGCCATGAAGTCTAGTTGGAGGCCAGCAACTAATCATGTAACCCAGGGGTCCAGTCCTGTTCTGCATCTTCATTAATGACCTAGATGGTGGGGCAGAGTGTACCCTCAGCAAGTTTGCAGAGGACACAAATCGGGGGATAGTGGCTGATTTGTCAGAGGGTTGTGCTGCCATCCAGAGGGACCTCAACAGGCTGGAGAAATGGGCTGACACAAACCTCATGAATCATAGAATCATAGCACAGTTTTGGTTGGAAGAGACCTCCAAGATCATCAAATCCAACACAAGGAGAAATCCAAAAGCTTGCAACCGGGGAGGAACAATGCCTTGCATGAATATATGCTGGGGGCCACCCAACTGGAAAGCAACTCAGCAGAAAAAGACCTAGGAGTCCTGGTGGATATCAAGTTGAATATGAGCCAGTAATGTGCCCTTGCTGCAAAGAAGGCAAATAGTATCCTTGGCAGCAAAGTATTCCAGCAGGTTAAGGAAGGTGATCCCTCCCCTCTACTCCTCAGTGGTGAGGCCACATTTGGAGCATTGGGTCCAGTTCTGGGCTCCTCAGTACAAAAGAGATATGAACGTACTGGAGACAGTCTAGTGAAAGGCCACAAAGATGATTAAGGGACTGGAACATTTCTTCTATGAGGAGAGGCTAAGAGAGCTGGGACTCTAGCTTGGAGAAGAGAAGTCTCAGGGGTGATCTTATTAATATGTACAAATATTTGAATTGAGAGAGTAAAGAAGACCAAGGCAGACTCTTTCCAGTGCTCAGTGACAAGAGTAGAGGCAACAGGCACAAACTGAAACACAGGAGGTACCATCTGAACATCATGCTTTTTTACTTTGAGGGTGACTGAGCACTGGCACAGAATGCCCAGAAAGTTGGTGGAGTCTCCCACCTTGGAGATACTCAAAAGCCATCTGGACAGTCCTGGGCAACTGGCCCTAGGTAGCCCTGCTTGAGCAGGGGGATTGGATTGGAAGACTTCTGGAGGTGCCTTCCTCTGGAGGCTGACCTCGACTATTCCCTGATACTGTAATTCTGTGATTACTTGATCATATGCTTACCTATAAATAAGGTAGATTAGATATGGAAGTTTTATAAGGAATACAAAATTCATTTTCAGTACATCTGCCACACAATCTTACTTTACCTCTGAGAGAAAAACTGAGGGCTGAGAATAAAGAGCCTTGCACTAAATTGTATATATTCTACAGTAATCTCTACAATAGTTGTTTCCTTCTTTTAATTGAAATTTTTCTCCAGGGCCAGTATTTTATTCTTGGTGAGTACTTGAAAGAAAATAGTGCATTCTATTTTGAGGAAATTTTTGCAAGCGTGACTTCTTTAAACATTCTCAAACCTCAGTTAGCCTTTCAGGTTTAATGGTCCATTTTACCTCATTTATCCATCCACTGTCCACTGACTCTCGCATGACAGGAAAGTGAATGAACCGTTTTTTATTTAACCTCAACTTTCAATTTCTTCTTCCAAATTCAGTACTTATGATTACGTGATGAGACAGAACTTGAGATAATTCCATTTACTCTCATTACGGATCCCAGACAGTTTTTTCTTTTCTTTTTTCTTTTTTTGTGTTACCTATTATTGAAAAATCTACAGTTGGTAGTGGTTATACCTTCCCAGATCCTAATATAAAAAATATTATAGCTTGATTTCCTGTCCTCTGCAAGTATCACATTTCCTTTTTTTACTGAATATAGCTTACTTATCAGAAAATACGTAATTTCAGAACTAACTGAATATAAAATCACTTCTCAAGTTAAGTATTATTTAATATTATATTATATCTGTATATACTGCTGAAGCCTATCAGTTCTTCTTTCTCTAGGCAAAGAATAGCTGATGCTATAACATTTATAAAGCTTGAAAACATTGTGAACTTCTAAATGTCACATTTGGCCTCAAGCAGAAATGGAAAAGGTCATGTGACCTCCTTATTATTCAGCATTATGAATTGCTCACGTAGTTTCATTAACCTTTAATTCCTATGTTAGTAGATGAAATGTATATATATTCAGACCCCATCAAAATGCGTTTTTTTGAGCAATATTTGGCTATAACAGATCCTTCCTATATTTCTACTGGGAAGTGGATCACAGCTTGCAAAGAACATGATAGTAGTTTATAATGTCAAGATACAGCAGACTGAATAATATATGAGGATGTTTTCCATTCTGTGTCCACTGTGACATTTAAAATTCAAAGCAGGAGTTTCCTACAGGCATAATCTGGTTTAAATAGACTTCTGGAATTCAGATCTCTAGAATGGCCTATCTGTTTTCCTTTCTTATAGCTTAAAATTAAGGCTCTGCTCTGTTTGCATTCATTATTCCTTTAACTTAGTAAATTAACTTTGACACAGTTCAAGCCTCTGTTCTCCTAACAATGCTTAAATTTACATCATTTCAGAAGTTTCTCAGTTAGTTGCACTACTTAATCCTAGCATAGGCTAAATGGTTCTTTATTACCTAACTGTGATCATTTATGGTTGATATACAACAGATTAGCTACCAGGATTTTGAAATATCATTTGCAACTTACATAGATGAGTCCTGGTGGTTTTGATTAATGGGCTGGATTTGTCTGTATTTGATTTACTTCTGTAAATAAGTTTTGGATATGAACTTGATGAAACCACTATTACAAGCATTCTGTGACAGGTCTTCAAACTTTGTCTTTTACTTTGCTTGAAGCTTGTAACATTCCCTTGGCATGTAAAGAGGTAAGTAATGGGATTGACAGTGTCACTTGACAATGAGAAGAGAGTTTGTGACAGCCGTCAGAATTTCCCCAGTAGAGATGGTAATGCTTTACATCTGCCGTATGCAGTTCTGCAGCTGTAGAACATTTAGGTCTACAGTGAAGTCTTGTCAGATGAATTCATTTTACACAAGGGAGTAGCAATTCCACACCTCATACAAAGGAATAATTCTCATTAGATTTTCTGTCACAAGAGAGTTGTGTTTTTTAAGATTTCATCTCATGATGAATTCATCTCAGCTCATGATTAATTTATGGGAGTCTCTTTCTGAAACCTTCATCCCATAAGAAGTTCTTCACATCAAAGTAAAACTTATCCTTACCCTGCCTACCACCCACATTTCTGCTTCACGCTGAGCTGATCTTATCACCAATGTTCGACAAATGAGACGAAAAAATATTAAAACACTAAAGGAATAAGTAAGTAGGTATTGTTGGCATTCTAGTTCTCAAAACAAAAGACATCATGACAGGCCAGATAGATAGATAAATAGATGAGAAACTGAGGCCTTTTAGCATACCTGTGAAGCAATATTGTAGTATGTAGTACGTACCACACTTATGGTAACGCGTTGGATGAGCCCTGGAAGATGAAGGTTAGGAAGGAAATGTGAATCTTAATGTCCTTTTCCCCAAAGTATCAAATCAAGTGTGAAATGATATTTTCCACACTGGTGATCTAAAGTATAATTCACAAGGAAAGTAGACTGTATGTTCCTGTGCCACATATGCCCTCCCAACTATATATCAAATTGCTCTTACAGTATCTCTGCTAAGTAATTAGAGAGTTATCTGTGTTTATTGATTTTGATAAGATTCAAGATGACAGCTTGATATGTGTTCTAGAATATACTGGTGACTCAAAATATACCCACCATATTTTGGAAAGTCTGTCCTGAGTACATGAATAAGCCATATAATGCTACATAACACGAAGAGAGAAGTATATTGTGTTCCATTTGAAAAGAGATATAGAGCAGGTATAAACTCAAAAAGTTTAGGAGATTCTGAGCAGAGTGTGAAAATTAGTGAAACAATATATTAATAGCAAAAGTTCTGTGGAACAATGCCCAAGTTACGGAAAAGTAAGAAATGTTAAGAAAACTAAAGCCATGTCAAGTCTAAACTGTGAAGATCTGTGACAAAATGACCAAATGGCAGACCACATGATAGATTCCTGTGATGCAGGAGTTTGATAATACAGAGGGAAGAAATGAAAGAAGTACTAAATGGAAAGATGATTATCTGAAAAATACTTTTGACAAATATTGAAAGTGTTTTTTTGATAGATACATTTACTTATTCACCCATTTGTGACAAATGAAATATTACATGGAAAAATACACTAAGGGAAAAGTTATGGCAACAGTGCTGCCATAAAAGCAGGGCTGCTTGAAGTACTAGGTGAATATTAACAGGTTTATGTGAATGATTGCATTTCAGTATTCAGATTCTCAAAACAAGTGAAAAAAGAACAAAGGAAATGGAGACCGAAAGACAGACATATCAGAAATTTTGCAGAACAGAGTGCTATGTCAAAGACAACAGATGAATTAACACTTTTGAGGATATTAAAACAAGTCACTGGCCCCTTGTAGTGGATTGATCCTGACTAGCAGCTAAACCCCCACCCGGTTTCTTGCTCACTGTGCCCCTCCTGGGCAGGGGAAAGAATCAGGAAAACAAAAGCGAGAAAGCCTGTGAGTCAAGATAAAGGGAATTTAATAGGTGAAGCAAAAATATGTGCACAAGCAAAGCAAAATAAGAAATTCATTCGCTACATCCCATCAGCAGGCAGATGTTTAGCCACTTCCTGCAAAGCTGAGCTTCATGCATAGCAGTTACTTGGGAAGACTAAAGTCCTAACTCCGAACATCTTTCCTTCCTCCTTCTTCCCCCAGCAGGCCAGCAGGTTGAGGGAGGTGATTCTCCTCCTCTACTCTGCTCTGGTGAGACCCCACCTGCAGTGCTGCATTCAGCTCTGGGGCCCTCAGCATAAGAAAGACATGGTCTTGCTGGAGTGGTTCCAGAGGAGGGCCACAAAGATGATGAGGGGTCTGGAGCATGTACCCTGTGAGGACAGGCTGAGAGAGTTGGGGTTGTTCAGCCTGGAGAAGAGAAGGCTCTGGGAAGACCTTCTAGTGGCCTTCTGGTACTTCAAGGGGGCCTACAAGAAAGATGGGGAGGGACTCTTGATCAGGGAGGGTAGTAATAGGACGAGGGGTAATGGTTTCATCCTGAAAGAGAGTAGATGTAGATTAGATCCTAGGAAGAAGTTATTTACTGTGAGGATGGTGAGTCACTGGAAGAGGATGCCCAGAGAAGCTGTGGCTGCCCCCTCCCTGGAAGCGTTCAAGGCCAGGTTGGATGGGGCTTGAGCAACCTGGTCTAGTGGGGGTTGTCCTCTGGCAGAGGGGTTGGTACTAGTTGATCTTTAAGGTCCCTTCCAACGGAAAACATTCTGTAATTCTATGATTCTATGATTTTGTTGCTGAGCATGAATTCATATGGCATGGAATATCCCTTTGATCACTTGGGGTCAGCTGTCCCAGCTGTGTGCCCTCCCAACTTCTTGCCCACCCATTGCTCAGCAGTAGCCTAAACTCTGATGTGCTATTGAGACTGTTTTAGTCACAAATCCAAAACATAGCACCACTCAGACTTCTATGAAGGAAATTAACTCCATCCAAGACAGACCCAAAATAATCTCTGCCCTTATTCTGTGTCATTAACATCGTGCTCAGCAATAAAACTGAGGGGAGTTTTTTTCTTTTTTCTACATATCAGAGCCTTTCATCCTAGATAGCAACTTTCTCAGTATGATCTGTGTTTTTGTTATTCAGATATCAAGTTACTGCTACTGTAATACTCTGCTATTTTAGAAGCAGAAGCAAGATGATAATGCAGTTAGCAAATTCCTTATCAAGTAAAACATCTCACCAGGAATATAAAATTCTGCTAGTTCATAATACTATGAACTTAATCATCTTTTAGAGTTTGTGTGGCATTTCATGTACAGTTTTACTGAAGCCTATTGGGAACTCACTTTTTTCAGAAACCATTCTTTAGCCCGTTGCTAAATTACTCAGTCCTTGTCATAAGAAGTACCTCATCTTAACCCCTTGTCATTTGTAAAGAAAGGACCATAAGGCATTTGCCATAAAGGCTTGTTGGTTAAAAAAGAAATTTCCCTGTATTCTCAGATAAACAGTTTGTTGACTTTTATTGTACACCAAAACTCTAAAATTTTTCCACTTAGGATCACGCTTGCTGAACCTTGTGGTTGAGGAGATTTCACTTTATCATGGATGCTCCATACAGAATGGGAGAAATGAGAGATCTAACCCTCCTGTTCACTTTCTGTATCACAGCATATCTACATTCCTAATGTATATATGAAAGATGGAGACTAGTATTGCTTATTATGATTAATAGAAACAAATAAACAAGGTAATGAATAGTGTTACCAGCAATTTTGTACTGTATTTCTAGCTCCATCTTCTACTTTCATTCTATACATTGACAATCCTTGAAGCCGTAAGTATTGACTATTAGTCATAGGAGGCAGAATCTCTGAAATACCCAATTTGCACGTAGCCGGACCTGGAAAACTGTATCAGCGAAACTGTTAGGAGGCAGATAGTAATCATGACATGAAAATTAGCCTTCTAGATAAGTTCCTTCAAGTGGGTTATTAGTGTGGTATTGGAAAGAACCACAGGAAAGACAATGACTTATTTACAGTTCCTAAATTCTGCTGCATTCCCAAGCTAAGATGGCAATAAACAATGATATTTCTGCCAAGGGGTGAAACATGGGGTCATAATATTATCATAAACCTGGTGACTATAGCTGCTCTTATTCCACAGAGAGGCACCCAAGGGACACACAGTGGAACACGTCAATCAACTTTCAATGGAAATGAGGGTTTGATTGCACTCTGATTCAAGAGTGCTGAGGGGCTTAAAATAAGAGAGATTGTAAACCTTCACTTCAAGGTGCTATGGTTAGGTTAACAAAAAACTAAGGGTCCACAAAACAGAAGCTTAGGTCTTTTGCCCAATATAATTCAAGAATTACTGGAATTTGGTAACCCTGAAATAGAGTTACCAAAAAACTCTCTGGACACTGTCTACTCCTCATCCACCATTAAAATATTACTGTGTTTCAGGATAGTACATTAACACAAAACAAAGTACTCAGAAATGGCTTTCAAGTGTATATTATTCCTTCTCTTTCTCATATATAACCTATAAAGCTTTTTGTCTTGAAACAACTGACAAATATTTAAACTGGAGAATTCTTTCCAAGAAAAAAAATGATACTGCATATACTTGTTTAAAGTCTTCAATTTAATATAGAGTAAACTTAACATAAATTATAAGAAGCATATTATTCAACTTTATTTTCTCCCTCTTTCAAAATACTGATTTCATTTAAAAAGCATGTGTGATTTGATTCTATGATTCTATTTGGGCCCCTCACTACAAGAAAGACATTGAGGTGCTGGAGCACGTCCAGAGAAGAGCAATGAAGGTTCTAGAGAAAAAGTCTTATGAGAAGTGGCTGAAGGAACTGGAGTTGTTTAGTCTGGTGGAAAGGAGGCTGAGGGGAGACCTTATTGCTCTCTAGAATTACCTGAAAGGAAGTTGTAGTGAGGTGGATGTTGGTCTCTTCTCCCAAGTAACAGGCAATATGACAAGGGGAAATGGTCTCAAGTTGACCCAGGGGAGGTTTAGATTGGATATCAGGAAGAATTTCTTCACAAAAGGGTTGTTAAGTGTTGGAACAGTCTGCTCAGGGAAGTGATTGTCACCATCCCTGGAGGTATTTTAAAGATATGTAGATTTGGCACTTAGTGACATGGCTTAGTGGCGGACTTGGCACTGTTATGTTTATGGTTGGACTTGTTGATCTTAAAGGTCCTTTCCAACATGAATAATTAGATACGCCTAAGTAATATCTCTTTGACAGGATTCAGTTGTCCTTGGTGATATTGATAAGTTCTTCTATTCATTCAAGCATTGCCATTGTGAACATAATGTTAAGTATTTATTTTGTTCTTTCTAGTTACTATTCATTCTGCCCCTACTGTTTCCTTCAATACTACATGTTAAGTGACTCCCTATAATCACAGAAAAAAGAGTTTGTGAAAGTTGACTGCATATCAACAACCTTAAAAAGGCTAGAAGGAGAGCATTGGAAGCTTAATCCACTGTGGTTCTGAAGGATCTTGACGTCTTACAAAGTATCTCACCTCCTGGATGGAACTGGAAAGGTGTCTGAACATGAAAATAAATTCTCAGTACCTTGCAGAATGAAGCCCCAGGGATTATATCCTGATTCCTGGAATAGTGTATATGTCTTTCTTCATTGCTTTCCTGTTTGAGACGCTACTTTAAAAATAATTTCCTTAGCTTTTAATTTAGGGAATGAAATTACATGTTAACAGCCAAAGTTCTTATTCACTAAAGGACAAAGAACAGCATTCTAGAGGAGCAAACCTCAAAATCTTATCATTTTTTTTATGACAGTTTGTTTGGAACCATGTTTCATTACTGAATGGTTTCCTGCTTCTCAAAGAGAGAGAGAGAAAGAAAAAACCCAAACTCACAAAAAACGGTTGAAAGGAAAATCCTTGGATTTTTTTATTCAATTTTTGCAAGTTACATCATTGCCTTCACTCCCATACGGATACATCCACTGATTTATCAATCCGAAATGTACTGAATCAAGACAAAAAAATCTAAATGAGTGACTTGCACCATGATCAACTTAATTTTGAAATTAAATTTCTCTCAGCTAATGAGAGTTTTGATGATATAGGGTCTTGAAGATCTTGTTGATTAAAAACGACTGCACAGATTGGTAGGACCAGATACAAAAATTCGGATGAACTTACATATATGGAGTTGTTTAAGAACATATTTTCAAGCATTCGGTGCTTCTGACTTTCCGATTTTCTAGCTGCACCTGAGTCACTGTTAACTACCATGTATTCAAGGACACTGTCTGTTCTGTTTTGGGCTATATGTCAACAAAGCACAAGAAAAGCTAGTGCATCTCAGCTGAGAGGTGCAACCGTCATCCCAAGACAACCTGTTGAGGCTTCCTAAGTTGTAAACCTGTTGTATTTGGAAGTAGGTGAATTCTATCAGAGAGTTTCAAGACAAGGAAGTTCAGTTGAGATCACCTTCACAGTGACATAAACTAAAGTTTGACTTTGCCTTAACAGTTTCATCTAGGAGGCAGCATCTTTGCTATGCTGTATTGTGAGAATGCCTCCAGGCCATTTCAGAAAAAAATCAAAGGGGTGGGTCCCATGATGCATGGTTTCTGTCAGCTTTCATTGTGGTGTCTGAGCAGGGTGCCACTTCCAGCTGTGCAAACAGTGACCTCTTCAGCCACTAAAGTTAATTTTGACAAGAACTGTGCATCAGAGGCCTGCAATGCCATATGTCATAGTCCAATATACTAATGCAGAATGAAACAGATGGTAATTTAGAGTAATATACCACATGATGAACTGCAACAGCTCAAGAATGAATAGGTTATATACTGATCTGCACAAAACTTTATTTGTATGAGATACAAGTTCTCATTGTTTTAATGAGATAAGAATTATATGTCCTTTGCCTGTAACATAACTGAATGTTCACACTGGGGGACCCTTCCTAAAGTGGCAAAACCATGGCAAAATCGCGGTGACAAAAGTGCAGAGAGGGAGAGAGTGTGCCCCAGCCTCCCCTCCCCGCCCCATGTTGGCATACATGAGCAGCCCCCAGGAAGCACGAGCGACCAGGAGTGCAGTGAACAGGACAGGCAAACAGGGTGTGGCATGTCAGAAGGAGGTGGTGTGTAAGAAAGGTGTGGCATGGCAGAAGGGTGTGGCATGGCGGTTGGTGAAGGCAGGTCGTGCAAGGAATGCTTGTGGGCAGGGGGAAGTCCTTCTCCTGGCTCTAGAGACCAACAGAACTAGCGGTCATCGGCCTCCCAGAAAAGGCAAAGCTATGGTTTCCACTTGGCCAAAAGCCACCGCCAGAAGGAACATGCCAACCCAGACGGAGCTCTCGCACAGACACTTATATGTGCAGGTCTCTTGGCTGCAGGGAGTGCCTGAGTCTGTCGCTCACACCAGAGGGCAGCAGGGACAACACTTGTGTGTGATGTGACCAGGTGGACGATCTGCTTAGCCTGGTGGCAGAGCTGAAGGAGGAAGTGGAAAGGTTAAGGAATATCAGGGAGTGTGAGAGGGAGAGAGATTGGTGGAAATGCACCCTACCATCCCTGAGACAAAGGCAGCAGATGGAGGCTTCACAAGAAGCAGAGGATCCCCTACCCCTGCCCTTGCCACCAGACAGAAGCAGGGGACCTAAGAGACAGGGGGAATGGAAATAGATTCCTGCTTGAGATAGCAGACGAATAGGCTCTCACCTTCCCAGTTGCCCCTACACAACAGATATGGGGCTCTAGAACTTGAGGGCAGGCAAACGAGGATGTGTCCGTCCAGGAGATTGCCTAGGGGGAGTTAGCCAGCCCCACACATTATGACTGCCTCTGTTAAGAAAAATAGGAGGGTGTTGTAGGAGATTCTTTTCTGAGGGGAACTTTCCCACAGGGAAGTCTGCTGCCTCCTTGAGCCCCGGTTAGAGATATTACTAGGAATCACCGTGGTCTCGTACAGCCCTCTGTTGGGTTGACAGTTGGACTTGATGATCTTAGAGGTTTTTTCCAACCTTAATGATTCTGTGATTCTGTTCTATGATTCTATGATAGTGTCATCTATTAAAAAACCTCACCAAACAAAACAACCTCACTTGCCCCAGGATTATTACATGACAGTAATCGTGGGAAATAAACCAATCAACATTCTCAGGAGTGATCATTTTTTGTATCTCCATTTTGGGCACCCAGCTTGGGAATAAACAGACGAAAGGTCTGATCTGATGTCTAAGAGTGGCAAAAATTGTTTCTGGAGAATCTTGTCTTTGATACTGTCCTTGAAGATGTTTTTTAAGTGTTCTTTGTCAAAAAGATCATCCATCCTTTGATGGATTTGGGTGGTTAGGAAATTCACAAGATTACTCCTTACATCACAGTTCAAGCTGCTGTTTACACCTACACAGCTTTCATGAACAGACCAGTGAGCCTCCCATGCTTTGTGGTGTAAGTAGCTGCCTCACATACTTATTGTATGTAGATCTCGCATACTGTATGTGAGATCTAAATTCAGGCCATGCTGAACCCCGTAGGAATTCTGCCACATTTTCATACTTCTACCTTAAGCCAAATGATATGAAAGTCCTTTTGGGCTGTTGCTATCTGAAGTCCAGTCCTCATCATCCTTGATTAAAGACAATCTGTTCTAACCCAAATTTTAGATGATTTTATGTCCTGGGTGATGTTGTGCTGAGGCAATGATAAGTATAAGCAGGTAGCAGTGACCTGATGGATGGCAAAGTTGTGAGTAACTTCCTTAGCTGTTCCTTCCTTCTGAAGGAGCAGGATTTCTCTACTTTGTTGTTAGGTGCCACTTCTGGCGTTTATTCTTTGACTATTCAAGTCTCCATCATATACCACAGAAGCTATAAAGAATTTTCTATCAAGGGAGTTAAAAAATCTATTTAAATTGCTCTGGATAAGGACACATTTCTGCTTCCATAAGGATGGCTGCTGGTAAAAACATTCAAAAAAAAAAACCAACAAAAAAAAAGAAGTTGTCAGTGCCGAGTACAGAACTTTTCTATTTTAATACCTGGCATTTCATGATGCTGGTCTATTTTAAATAATTAGCAAGTACTTTTAAAGGCAACAGCCTCTGCTGATATGCTTCTGCTGCCTGAATTTCAGAGACATGGCTGTGTATACATGAGGTTGGGAAAGCATTGATACTTCCAGTGGTATTATTTATATGTGCTATAGCATTTATTCTTTCTGAGAGACTGCTAGGAGGTTTCAATGCTCTGATTAGGAAATGATTTCCTGGTCTGTTGATACTACACATGGCACAGTGAGTTCTGGTTGGTAGAGATGGTCTGGAGAAAGATCACAGTATTTTGTGTAAATGTAACATTTCCTTCAAAGGAGGAGACGTCATAAATCTAAAATAGAAAACTAAAGATATGTCACTTTGAATTAGACCAGTAGTGGTCTGTCTAGTCCTCAAACTCTAGATAGATCTTTTTGCTTCTCAGCAACTGGTGGGCAAAATCTGTTTCTCCAGTGACAAAATTACAGGATGTCCCATAGCACATAGAACTGACAAAAAATCCTGGTGTTTGTTTTCAAGAGCGGTGTTAGATTTCAATGTAAACCTACACCACTTGGGAGATGTATTACCTTCTTATTCCATGTTTGGGCAGAAAACAATCCAGTCATCTTCAGAGTCAGCACAAGTTTGTTACTAAAGATGGCACCAGCTGATAGAAAGGTTGTCAAGAGAATGGAAGTTAACATGGATGTTTTTGGTTATTTGTTGTTTGGGTTTTTTTATGCTAGATTACTTTAATAATACCTCCATTTTTATAAAACCTGTTTTAAAATTTGCTTTTCTAATAACTGTCTTGGTTATTTCTCTATCAGTATTTTAAAGAGTTATGTGACTCCCTTAAACAGCTATGTGTACTTCCCACAAATCAAATTACCATCCTCATGATCACATCTGCAAATATTGAATCTCACACAAAACTGCTCAATGATTTCAAGCTCCTGTGCTACCACACTCTCATGGAGTAGTAGTTTCTACAATTAACAGACAGCTCTATTCTATAAACAAGAGCAGAGCTAAACAAGTGAAACAATACTTAATTTTCTGATGGACCATCCAGCTGCTGAATCAAGAACATGAAAAAAGCAGATACTTTCTCCTTGTTTTGGTGTTGATGGGTATAAGAATCAACAATAGCTGAATGTGAAATACTAACAATTTTACTTTCTGTCCTCATTTTAAAAATCCCACATTATATATGAAGTAATTTGATCCATTCTTTTTCTCTTCTTCCAAAGCATAGATATCTTGACCCGTTAAACATGGTTTATTACTAACCCATTCCCAATGATGTCTTTTGTATCTAATACATGTTTTGAAGATACAAGGTAATATTTTTATATAGTTCACTTAGACATGAATTTTACTACAACAAAAAAGGACCAGAAAAAGACTCTTTTACTATCTTTTTTTTTTCTTTTCTTTTTTCCCATTTATGCAAACGAATAAATGGAACACCTGCAATATTCAGAATTAAATCAATCCTGGTTTTCTTTTCATACATATGTTGAATTTTCATTACTGTCTAATTTGCTATTGCATATTATATTAACTCAGAAGAAATTTCTTTTAGACTGTCTTCGTAGTTTTCATTGCTTTCACTAGACTCCACAGAATAGAATGTTATTTAAAAAATATGCAAATTTCTAGAAAGCTACTGTAGGTTACACTTGCAGTTCTTCAGTGTTTTCTGCCTTTTGCTATTCAGGCTGTGATACTGGAAATGATAAAACAAAGTAAATCAAATGTTCAAAGTAATTTTACTCTTTTTTTTCAAGATATTGAAATCATGTTAATCTTTGAAAGATTAATTATATGCATTATTGATTAGGCAGAAAAAATCCTGAAAGCATAAGACATGCATAATTGTGACAACTTTATTAAAATTACTGACCTTTGTGTTTACACTTTTCATTTCCTTTATCCATTTCTGTCACCCTAACATTTCTCTTTTTTTCGGAGAAAAAGATTGTTCAAATGAAAGACATGCCTATGGACAAATAATGATGTCAGCTTATCCTAGAATCAGTGACTAATAAAATAGGATCTAGGGTAGAGACGTTGTTAGGTGATCAAATGCCCTATAACCTCAGTAAGGTCGTGATCTATACTGTTAAGTTATGCCGGTACTCAAGTGTCTGATCCTTTGCTGCTGGCAGACTTCCAGTTAAGGAGAGGCAAGCAAAGTAATAGTCAACTGATTCAACAATTAAACAGTAACTTCAGGCTGAGAAAGCAAACCTTCTTCTGAACTCTTTCCTAAATGCAGTCTGGCTGGGGGATGGAGTGATGTGGAGCTATGCACTAACAGCTGAAAGTAAAACTTGGTCTCTATTGAGGAAGCAATGAGAGCAGGCTTCTTTGTAAGGAAAGTTTATCCAGAGCTAGAAGTCATGGCATGATAGGCAGAAGCAGTGGCCTCATGGACAACTATAGCACAGTGCTACAATACCTGAGAAAGAAGGTCCAGTGTTGGTAACCAGGTCAGCGAACAGTCTAATGACCACCAGATAAGCCCAAATTGACAAGGCAGATCTGAGTCCAAGTCAGGAAATCAGCTTTACTGTGAGGTGTCATGATCCAGGCTAATCGGATCCATGACCAGGCACAGGCATGGCTGCAACATTACTGCAGTGTAGTTCAGGCAGGGATTAAGTTCCGCAGCCTCAGCTTAAAAGCAGCTCCCAAGAAAAAGAAGGGGGAGCACCAACAATTTTTAGCAGAGGTGTTAGGGAAAAGAGTCTGCTGAACCTTCTTCCAGCTTTTCCTCAAGGAGCTCCAAGGCTGTCAAGGCTGCCCCTTCAGCCCTCTCTTATCAGCAAGCTGGTCTTAAGTTCAAAGAACTAAATTCCTAGAGGGGAATAGTCTGGACCCTGACAGTCTCCGTCCTTTGAAAGATTGAAATCTTTGGAAGATTGAAATCTTTCAATTGGCAGAAATATGACATTGTGCTGGATTTCTGTCTTCTGTTAGAAGCAGAACTGAAATCAGTGAGATAAACCGTTTTGTCTTCAAAGATTAACAGTTCAGATAATTTCTGAAATGCTTTGTTACAGATTCAACATCAAGTTGTTGAAAGTCAAGTGGTCTATTCTGGAGTTAAGTAAAAGGAACACAGTGTGCTGTAAACACTTCCCAAGAGGAAAGATAGTCAAAACCCGGAGTCTCAGATGAAAGACTACTTGCCATTGACCTAAAGGAAAATCTTAAACTTGAGTTTCCCTCTTTCCACAGAGTTGTAATGAAAACAGTTAATTGGTTTAATTTTTGTAGATGAATACTACCTGACCCCAATGATTCCAAGTTAAACAGTTCAAAAACAATTGAAGATGAAGAAACATTACCTTGACCATGATAAACATACTAAGACCACTTTTCTAAATTTAATGAATACCAAAACCAGAAGATACTACAGGTCAAATAGAATTATAAAATTTTATATGTTTTCATTTTTGCATTCATTTGCTGATCATTACCCAGATTGGCATATATAAATTGTTTCTATTTTAGGTGTTCCTGCTTATAAAACTACCCTTAATTAGTATCACTAAAGCATTTCCATTTTGAAAAATCCTGTAGAATTGCATGGTACTTAGTTCACTAAAGACTGTTAAGATTGGATTACAGAAACAGGGTCAAAACTACAGTTATCAGCTTCCTATAATCATCAGTGTTTCGTATTTCAATCATCATTTTCATATTTCTGCACTGTTGAGGAATGCTGAATTTTCTGGGTTTTGTAGTAATGGAAAGTGTCTACAAATGTCTTCATCTGAGGATAGTTTATGTGGTGGGTTTCTCAAAGCTAGGGTTCAAATGAGTGATCATGATTTGGGCACTACAGTGAAATTAAAACAATACCACAGAACCCAGCAGATTGACTTCAGATGGTCTGGATAGGGAAGATGCATCAACCAAACTTGATAGAAATGTCACTGCTTATTTTTTCAGTACATCCATAATTCCTGTAAAGAGCAGCCAATATCATATTTCACTAAAATCTTTCACTTCATCACATTGAATACTCATCCAGATTTATATTAAGATTTATTATCTCTTCACAGCAAAAAGAAAGCTAGTAGGAAATGATATTTGAGAGAATACTGCTACTGGTATAGTTTAAATTAAATGTTGCTTAAGGATCTAGTAGAAAGCATAAACTCACCTAAATATGTGTTTGAATAATTTACAGCTATATCTTTCTGTTTTAGTTTTAATTATAACCTTCCTCTGGCAGTAACCCAACTGGAATGATGGAAAGGGAGAAGTACTAATCACATCAAGTGTGACTGTCAGAAAATGGTGAGGACTTCCCTAGGGTATACCCATTTCCTTAGATAAACATATGAAGAACTTCCTTAAAATGCAGTTTTTCCAGTAGACAGCAGTGACTCATTCAGAGCTATTTCAGGCTTGGCTCTCCCCTCCTCTACCCCCAGATAATTAATTAGGTAATAATGGTAGGGCATCTCATGAAAGACTTCTTGAGGACTTTACTAGTTTAGTTGTTGGTTCAATGCACCATACCCGTTCTGGAAGACAGGATTGTGATCTACTATGTCAATAAAGGCAAAAGGAAAGAAGAAAATGTAAGGGGCTCATCATAGACCTTAATGTAATATTTTTTTTGCAACAATGGAGTTTCATGGCTTGACAAATATGCCTGAAAATATACCTTAAGAAATCCTTTCAAAGGCTAGTTTCAGAGTATTCAATTGGTTTTGGTTCATGACAAGCAGCATTAAAAGTGATGCTCTATACTGGTTTTGGCAGGGATAGAGCTAATTTTCTTCATAGTAGCTTGTATGGGGCTGTGTTTTGGATTTGTGCTGAAAGCAGTTTTGATAATGCAGGGATGTTTTTGTTATTGCCAAGCAGTGCTTACACAGAGTCAAGGCATTTTCTGCTTCTCACACCAGCCCACCCCACCAGCGAGGAGGTTGGGGGTGCACAAGAAGTTGGGAGGGGACACAGCTGACCAAAGGGGTATTCCATACTGTATGCTGTCATGATCAGCATATGAAGCTGGGGGAAGAAGAAGGAAGGAGGGGACATTTGGAGTTATGGCGTTTGCCTTCCCAAGTCACGGTTACACGTGATGGAGCCCTGCTTTCCTGGAGATGGCTGAACACCTGCCTGCTGATGGGAAGCGGTGAATGAATTCCTTATTTTGTTTTGCTTGAGCACACAGCTTTTGCTTTACCTACTAAACTGTCTTTATCTCAACCCATGAGTTTTTTTACTTTTCTGATTCTGTCCCCCATCCCACCTGGGAGGGGGGAGTAAGACAGCAGCTGTGTGGTGCTTAGTTGCTGGCTGGAGTTAAACCACAACATTCTACTGATAGACATTGAGATTTTCTTAATACAACGCTCATTTCTTAATATGCTTCATATCACTAGAATTCATTGGAATATTAAAAAAAAATATTGTTTTTTTCTTGTTACAGAATCTGGAATGAGAATGAATTTCTTTATGTTTTAAAATTTTGAATTTTTACAGTCCTTAGCAAAATTAAGAAAAACATGATTTTGTGTTCCTAGACTGTGCAGCAGCCGTATTTATTATATGTAACTACTTCACTTTGCTTCACAGCAGGACTCCTTATTTGGAAATTTATTGGTCAGATGTGACACAACTGACACACTGGAGTATGAACAAGCCCATCTCTTCAGTCTGGGGAATCCCTGCTTATGGTGTACTGAATGACTCTGTAATACATGCAATATAGCATCTGTCTAACTCTGTTGATGCATGAAGGTTAACTTTGGATCATGTTGTGTGATTATGCCATTTGCACTGGACAGTTGTGGAGTGATAGTTCCAGCACTTGGTAGTTTCTTGCAACAATACTGGTGATGATCTATGACCTCAGTTAGACTACTGTTCTTGGGGAAGATTTTTTTTTTTTTCTTTTTTTTGAGAATTCTACCAACTCCAGACTATATCTTGAATAAAAATACCTTGGGGCTATCATGTATGCCGCTTTTTGTACAAGGTACTTTGTACATTATAAGACTTTATTGTCTTGCATGGACAATAAAAAATCTGGGAAAAAGGAAAGTGCAATAAGTGTTCATAAATGATTAAGTTCCAACATAAATTGAAGCTTATCAGATAGTAGCTATCTCAGAAACAATTTTCTTTTGTAAATTGACACATTAAAAAATTGGTAAAAATTATGAAACAACACAAGTATAATCTTCAGAAAGCTGTAGAAAACTTTTTTCATAAGTATGGAATAGAAATAAACTCACTTATTACTCTATGTGCATACCTCAGATTATAAAATCTTTTGGGCAGTCTTGTACACATGGGAGACATATAGTTTAAACATTAGAAATGAGATAATCACTTAATAGTCAGTAAAAAAACCCTGAAGGTTAATTCCTTGAACATAGGTGTTATTAAAATTTTATTGGAACTTCAAATACTGGTCTGAATTCCTCAAATTTAATTTAACCTGTCAAATATGGAACAGTATATTCCATATTTGGAGTAGTATTTCTATTGAGCTAAGAGGAATGAATGAGGAGAGAACATGCAATGAGATACAAGGGGAGAATTTTATAAGGCAGGATATTCGTCTTACAATATGAATCTCATTCCAAAATCCTGTTCTATCTGACTTGTGGTTAGGGAGTAGGGGTTTGGGGGTTTTTTGAAAAAAATAAAGAAAAAAAATTAACACTTCTCTTATAAGTCATATAAATAAAACCTGAAACTTTAACAACAGGTTTTCTGGGGCAGACACTCTGAAGACATATATCAAAACCGTTGTAAATATGTTTCTTTGCAGTAACATTATAGCAGGAAGGGAAGAACCACTGTCAAAGACCAAGGATGCAGTCCTGACTGACAGTAACAGTGTAATGGGTAAATTAGCATTTTCTGATGGAAAAGTCTTCAATTGAAAATGACTTTTGACCAGCTCTTCAATAGGACTGCTTTAATTCCATGCCTGCTCACTGTATAATAAAATTGATTTTACCTATTCAGTCACCTACCTGCAGTCGAGAGGCAATTAGAGTGTACCATATTCTTCATTGCTTTTCAAATTGTGAATCTTACTATGGATCACAGAGGATATTGGCTAAGTAAGGGACAAACTATCATGAAGTGGTTTTCAGAAAGTAAGACTTGCAGAGACTGAAACTAAAAAGCCATTTTGGTACAACGAAAAAGAATATAACCATTTTTTAATTTTCTACAGAAAGATATATTTACCTTCCAGTGATGACTGACACTCAAGCAGAACCCATGTTGAGTTTTTGTCTTAGATATTCATGTTTTTGAAATACGTGACAAATTCAGTGTTCCAGCTGAAGTAACATTTCTCACTCTTGCACTGAAGAAGATAGTAATGTGAACAACAAAGTCTACGTTCAACGCCAAATGTGCTGGGCTACTTGTACTTAACTAAATTCTTATGATTGTTAATAAGTCTGCTGTGCTTAGTGGGATCCAGCTCATGAATTCTGAATGTGCAGAGATGGCAATGCTAGGTAATGCATTCATCTTCCAGATGTAACACCAAGAAATCTTTTCAAATATTCGAAGCAGGGTTTTTCAGTCAGTTTTATGGACCTTCGAACCTCCAAGTAGAGAAAAGGAAATCAGTAAGTGGCTCTCAGAGAATTCTCTTGTTAAAAGAAATTTTCTGCGAGTGTGTAAGTGTTAGATCAAGAACCCATCCTTCTCAGTTCCCAACTACAGTGAAGTTTTGTTGGGAAGTGGGGTACACTCTGCTGTTGTGTAGTCTTGCTTTAGTAAAGGTCTGAACATGCAGCTCAAAGTCCCTTGAAGCTTTTATCCATGCCAGGTGCATGCCAGGATTTTGAGTGAGCTTATAGACTTCTATATATTAGGAAGGCAAAACACAACTTTTCACTATGTCTTGGGGGTAATAGAACATTTCAAAGACAGGAGTCTTCCCAGAGAAATTAATCTTCTGTATAATTTCAACGAGTTATAGCTTATAAACTGCTAACCACAAATATCAGAAATAACTGATTTCCCATCTTCCTGATTGCCACCTGCTGCTACATGTGAATGGAAAATGATAGTTATAAAAATTATTTTTCAATGGCGAATGAAGCATGGAGGTGACATTCTAAAGATGAGCCTTTGAGCTGTAGTCTCATCATGAAAGCTATTATAAAGTCCTTATTCCGTCATCAAAGTGTTTAGACTCAAATTGAGGTACTGAAAGACTGGTTGCCCAGAGCTATGGAAACTGCTAGGAAAATGAGACAAAAGATATGTCCCTTCTGCCGTCTCAAATAAAAGATTGGATCCATAAGTCTCTGTCATGATGAGTTTAAATTTTTAGTGTTAAACCACCTACTGAAATCACCACCCCTTTAGAAGACATGGAAAGCAAGCAGTGAATATTGAAAATGTTATTCACATACACAAGCAGGGTGAGTATACAGCTGTGCCTTAGCCAGCAAGGATTTTGTGGAGAGGAGTGTGTTTCCAAAACTTCCCCAGACCTTTTCAGATAATTCTGACCCAAGCATGTCGCCTGGTCACTGTCCAGATTGTGATGGGTATCTATATTGAAAGGGTCCTTGCAACAACGTCTTTAACTGGAGCAGGTGAAACTGCCAAAAGCACTGTTGTTTTCAGTTCCAGCTGCCTTATATGACAACTCTATTAATGCAAAATCTCCTACTAGTGATTTCCTTAACCTACCTAGAAATCATGCTGTAGCTGTTGTTTTCTATGTACAAAAGACGATCCTATGTGCATTTCTTGATCTGCAGGAAAAATGTCTACCGACTGTTTACCTGTATTTATAGTGCTTGGCTGATTCTTCAGCAAGAACCACCTAGGGGAGTCTGGGATGCTTAGATTCGCCATCCAGGATGTTAAGTTACACATAAACCTACATACAGTACTTACCAATTTTCTAGGGAGCAGGACCTGCCTGGGGGAATCCAAGGGACAGTGTAAATTCTCACCAGGAGAGCTTCTGTAACAGTTAATCAAATGTTTTGCTGTGAAAGAACTAGAGGGTGAGTCCATCATCTTTTCCCAAATTGATCTTTTGTCTCTTATCCGTCCATTGTCTCATCCTTTCAGAGACTAGCCAGGAAGTTCCTAGGTCAGATGAGGAAATAATGCTTTAAGTGCATGACATGTGTACACCCTTAATACCCAGCTACATTTTAGCAACTACAGGGTGAAACTGAATTCATCCTCATATCTTATTTATAAGTTAAATTCCATAATTTTTGCCACAGCATCCACCTGCAGACTCAACCAAGCCATAACCCACCACTCACCCAGTACAGTTGTCTTCAACCGTGTGGGAGGGGAGATCTTGATTGTCAGCTCTTGCTGTCTGATCTGGTAGAGGTTTGTTTAGCTTATTGGATCTTGGTATACATAGCTGACTTCTTTTCTTCAGTAGTTTCTGGGTTTATTTCTTCACAGCAGGCAGGAATGAACCTTGTGTTTCTGGGGAATGGGGGGGGTTATACATTATAAGCCTTCTTTCTAATAGACATGATGGAGAGTTTAATGGTTGTGGTATATACAGTGAGGTCAAAGTGCTGCTGTGCCATGTCAAGTTTAAGGCTTTAAGTGTTGCAGCAATCACCAGATTTAGGATTTTAGGATACTGCTTAGAAATCCCCTTACTTTTCCCATCTTGAATTGAATATCAAGAATTCTAATTAGTGGATATTAGTAGGAGAGACTATGTGATTATATTGGGAAAATAAGTCTCAAATGGAATAAATGATCAAATATAAAATAAAATCTGTACTTCTAATGCTGCTAACATACTCCTGTAAAATTCCAGGCCTAAGGTATTCATTAACCAATAATCTGTTAGTGGTTAGAAGCAAGGACAGTATGTTGTAGTCCAAGATGTCTGCAAGACAGGATTTATGATGGTACCCGCTGTGTATAATCTTTGAATCATGGCCGAAGTAGGTACGAGCCAAGAGCCTATGAGCCAAGGACATGGTCCTTGACCATACACAGTCAATTCGAGGAGTGGTCCATTCGACTCATGGACCACCTACCCAAATTATACCACTTACTCAAAAGAAAACAATAGAAAACTACGACAGAGGCTGTGTGCTAATTTACATCAGAGGCAAGAAAAGAAGAACCAATCATCGAGAGGATGAAATTAAATATGCATTGTATAAACTAAATATGTATGAATTTGATGTATAAATATCTGTTGATCGCAATGTGCCGGCAGACATCTTTGGGAAGGATCCTGTGTCCCTGGTGTGCACAGTGCACGTCGTTAATAAAGGACATCTCTACTTATCTAACTTGTGTAGAGAAGTTTTTCTTACCACTGCAGATTTGCAACATAAGCAGTGCAAGTACCTAGTCCTCCTAAGTATTTTTACTATTGCCATGACACTGTACCACTATACAGTGTTTAATCTTCACTCTAGCTGATTGTTTCCCTGCTGACATTCATGGGCAGCACGAGCCTTATAACAAGTAACTGTGTTCAGCATAGTGGTGACAGAACTTGGTATTTCTGTCCGGAAATACATATAAACAAACAGAGGTTATACTGTTTTACTGCGATGATTCTCATTTTCATCAGAACTTTTCTGGTTTTCAGCATCAAGTTGAACTGGGTAGAGAAAAATATTCAAGAACAGCTAAGATGAAGTGCTTGGAAATCCAGATCCTCTGTCATTCATACTTTTTCTTAAGCTAATAATATTGCATATTATTGCATATTATTATATATTAAGTAGCACATAAAAATACAACTGTAATATAGATCGTTTTTCTTGTATGATACTCCTCTGTTCCTCATTAGCAATTTTAATGTTTTCTAGGTCCTGTGGGGCTGAGGTTGTTATCTGTCAATATTTGGAGATGTCTGTGTACACATTGTGATAGTTAGTACCACTTGAAGAGAAAATTTCTAAGAAATTCCATGGATTTATAATGCCAGATATGGTGGTTGGAAGCTGAGAATATTATGCCTTTCACAGACAATGGGACCATCTCATTTCCAAAAGAACTTTCTGTGTTGTACACCACAAGAGTGTATACAGAGAAATAAAATCTTATAATATAAATCAATACTATAGCGCAATGTATATACAGAACGAGTTAAACTAAGAGCTGGTGAACATAGCCGTGGTGGGTTGGCCCAGGCTATCAACCAAGTTCCCATACAGCTGCTCCCTCACTTCCCCCCCACTCAACAGGGTAGGGGAGAAAATAGGAAGAGCAGGAGTGAGAAGGCTAGTGCTTTGAAATAAAGACAGGTGAATCATTTACCAGGTGCTATTATGGACAAAAAGATTCAACTTGGGGAATTTAACTAAATTTAATGCAGATTAGTATAAATAATTAATTATTGATTCAGATATTGGGAAACGGAAAAAGACAAAGGTTTAAAATCACCTACTCTCACTTCATTCCAGACATCTGTCCTCCCCTCCTTGTTGTCATCATGGGTTACACTCAGTCCTTTCAATGCAGCAATGAGTGGCACAGGGAGCTGAGGTCATAGTGGTTTCTCGCTGCTGCTCCTTCTTTCTCGATTTTTTCCTGTATGCCTACATGGGTCCTCTATGGGATGCAATCCGGGAATGTTCCTGCTCTGCCATGGAGTACCACCTTGCTATTCCCTCATTCCCTTTGTTCCTTCCTTCTGTCTCCAATCCCTCCTTCTTTCCATGTTCCCCTCTCCCTTATTTTTTTCTGTCCTTTCACAGAGGCACCACAAACTTTGTGTATTGGCTCAGCTGTGTCCTGCAGTGGATCTGTTGTAGACTCAGCTGGAACTGGCTGCGTCTGCATGGGGCAGCCCCTAGCCTCTTCTCTCAGAAGCCACCCCTGAGCCTGTCTGCTACTAAACCCTTGCCATTTATACCCAACTGCAAAGGAAACATCTTTCAAAGCAAGTAGGAGCAAAAGGGCAAAACATGAGTAAATAAATGTAAGGGAACTATTAAATGAATATTATTTTTTCTTCTTTATTTCCCAATTCTTCTTCACCTGTTCAAACAGACCTACTTTCTAATAAAGATCTAAACAAGATCTAATTTCTGATCAAATCTAATTTCTGGTTTTATACTTTAATATGTTTCTTCTGATAATTGAGGGCTCTAACAATATTGGTGTACACTCTTGATCTGAACGATCAATTTATAAAGAGTGGTACCAGGAGAATAATATCAAACAATAAAAATAAAGTCATTACCTATAATGTAAGCACTTCCCAAAATTGCAGTGCCTACAAGGGAGTTATGTTCTTTTAATGGCAAATGAGATCAAAACCTTAAACTTTATTACATTTGTGGAGATAGCAGAAATATTTTTTCAATAGCAGAGTGCATGTGAGGAGGGGATAGGGAGACATGTCCTTTGCAAAGGAGAAAACTTTTGGTTTCAAACCTGTGGCACTTACTGCAGATCAGTTTGATTAGAGGGCAAGATTTTTAGATTCTGATATTAGCAGGTGGGAGAGTTCCCTCTGAACTCTTTTCTTTATCTTTTAGCACACATTTGGCAAAGTAGTCAAAAGATCCAATGGAGAGAAAGTTAGTGATTTTTGTTCCATTGGCTGCCAGAATTTGGGCTAGTGCCTGATTTCTGCCAATGCAACATCAGCAGTGGTTAAAAAGGCTATTCATAGTATTAACATTCCTCATTGTTAACATTACCAATTGCTGTTTGTCTTCTGGACAATTTTATTTCATTCTCTTCAAAGGTCTGTGTGGAAAAACTAGGGATAAGTATTAAATTATGAAGTGTAGGGATGTAAGGTATTTGAGACACTAAGTAAAATATTCAGTTTGTCTATCAGAAATCTTGCAGCCAATATATACAGGTTAAAAAATTTCTTGTACACTTTGGTGATTTTCAAGTCTTAGTTCATATATGGGCTATGAAAATATACTTGAAATTGGAAAGACTACTTCAGTTACACAGCTAGATTTCTGCTTCAGCTTTTCTCCTTATGTTAGCTCTCAAAAAATCAAATTCAGTATATCAGGAATCATTTTAGTAAAGCCTTGAAAGCCCAAACATGTGAAGTTGAAGAAACTGGATTTTCCTTATCACACTTGTAAAGAATAGACTGTACATGATGTTGGATAACAGATTTAGGTGTGAAATTGATCTGTCTGGTTACATTAAGCTGGTAAGTAAATAACCAGAATGATATATTTGGGGAGCTTCTGTACTTGATTAAGAAAAAAAAAAGCATATCTTAATATGAAGTGGTGATAGATGTGAGAACAGTAATAGGCTTATTGAATACTTTAATTACATTATTTAGAAAGATTAAAGAAACCATGTTTCCTCCCATTTGTATTTATGTTACTCTGAAATCAACAGAAAATAGAGAGAAAAATATATTTGCTCATTCTGTGAAATAGGCTTCATTCTGCAAGACAGAACAAATATAGCCAAAATGTCACAGCAAAGAGTGAAATTAATAATAGTATTACGGAATTAATTAGTAATTTATTTTTAATAACAAATATTGATTTAATCCATGCTGTAAAATTTCCTAATTCTCCTAGCTTAGGGAGAAAGGATAATGGACAATTAAGGGTTCTTTACCTTAAGAACTTTATCCTATATGTTACCTTTTTAGGGACAGGGATCTGCTGTCCACATTTTCTAGTCTAATGCTAGGACTTTAGCTGAAACAGCTATATTAGCAACCCACCTGCCCTTACTACCTCAGTGGACATTATAGGCATCTTCATAAGATAACTGAATCAAATAACTGGTTATTTTAATCATAATAAGTGCATTGACCTCAGTCTTTGGGAAGACAAAGAGTATGGCCAATATATTGGCCCTGCACCCGAAGTCGAGGCAATCCCAAGCACAGATACAGGCTGGGCAATGAGTGGATTGAGAGCAGCCCTGCGGAGAAGAATTTGGGGGTGCTGGTGGATGATAGGATGAACATGAGCCAACAGTTTGCGCTTGCAGCCCAAAAAGACAACTGTATCCTGGTCTGCATCAAGAAAAGTGTGGCCAGCAGTGTGGGAGAATCACCTTGAGGGAGGTGATTCTGCCCATCTACTCTGCCCTCGTGAGACCCCACCTGGAATACTGCATCCAGCTCTGGAACCCCCAACACAAGAAAGACATGGAGTTGTTGGAGCGAGTCGAGACATCTACCAAGAGGGTTGGAACACCTTTCCTACAAGGACAGGCTGAGAGAGTTGGGCTTGTTCAGCCTGGAAAAGAGAAAGCTCCGGGGAGACCTTATAGTGGCCTTCCAGTACCTGAAGGGGGCCTGCAAGAAGGCTGGGGAGGGACTTTTTACAAGGACCTGCAGTGACAGGATGAGGATTAATGGTTGGAAGCTGGGAGAGGGCAGGTTTAGACTAGATACAAGGAAGAAGTTCTTCACCCTGAGGGGTGAGACACTGGACCAGGTTGCCCAGAGAAGCTGTGGCTGCCCCCTCCCTGGAAGTGTTCAAGACCAAGTTGGATGGAGACTTGAGCAACGTGGTATAGTGGGAGGTGCTCCTGCCATGGCAGGGGGGTTGGAACTAGATGATCTTTGAGCTCCCTTCTAATCCAAACCATTCTATGATTTTATGATTTCTGCTTAATATTAACACAATGGAAGGGATAACTGGGAAGGATGTGACCTCAAATTCTCAGCAGCTGATCCAATGCTCTATATTACACACACCAAAAAAAAAAAAAATCGTAACATTGAAAAATCCTAAATGTGATATTTTCATATTTAATGATCTGAATGACTGAAGTTGTTACTGATTTTTTCAGAGAACAGATACTTCCAGTCTCACAGTTCTCATATATCTTACCCATCACTCTCCTGTCCATGATCAATCTGAGCTTTTAAAGAAGCTGTGCAGTAAAAACGATCACATCAAGCTACCTAAGTGGAGATTGTAGAAGCACTGACTGTTGAAATGAACTTAGTAAATGTTACCTAACATTTGTACAAGAAAATTCCAGGTACTAACCTACTGCAGTAGGAGTCCAAAGAGGAAAACCTACAGAATTCATAACAACCACAAGAGAAGTCTAGAATTGATAAATGGATGAAAAACCTTTAAACTCTGTAATCTTAAATGGCAGCTGTTTATTTACAAGGCTGATGACTGGACAGATTATGCCTTTTCACACAGTCCAGACTAATTTTCCTATTTCTGTTATCTCATTAACCTTGCCAAAACTGCACAAAAAAAAAAAAGGGATTTTTCCTGGAGCTAATTGTATCAAGTTTTCTTCAGCCTGATGTCACTGACTTCTCTTCTACCTATGAATTCGTAGCTGATCAGGTAAGATATAAAAATATTTATTTTATCTGGAATCATATGACTAGTTATTTTACTTATATTGATGTTGATGTTGTCATTGATACTAGAATGCATTTGCCCAGTGAAAAGTAACTGATGCATCGGTAAGTTATCACAACAGCTAAATATTAGAGGGCAGACTTGACTGACCCTAGCAAGAAAAAAGAGTCTGAATGTAGAGTACACTGAGGCATCTTCCAACTTTCCTGTTTCAGGCAATAGATAAATTTCTACTTATCATCTTCTTTCATCACCTCATCTTTGTTTCTGTCTCCAGATTGCTGCTCAACATCAGGTTTCTAACCCCACTTACAGGAGTTTGCTTAAGTTAAGTTCACTGGCTAAGTCAAAGGTCAACTTCCTTGCTTATAAGAGCTGTTGTGAAGACGGCTGGAATTCCCCTGCCACTCTTGAAAGATAATATTATGCTAAGCCTCTCTTACTGTCACCCTATGCTGCAGCTATGTCTGAACCTGGTTATATAGGATCACAGAACCAGTGAATGGTTGGGATTGGAAGGGACCTCTGGAGATCCTCTAGTCCAACCCCCCTACTAAGGCAGGTTCACCTACAGCAGGTTGCACAGGACTGCATCAGGCAGGTTTTAAATGTCTCCAGGGAAGGAGACTCCACAATCTCCCTGGGCAGCCTGTTCCAGTGCTCTGACACTCTTAATGTAAAGTTTTTCCTCATGTTGAGATGGAACTTCCTGTGCCCCAGTTTTTGCCCATTGCCCCTTGTCCTGGCACTGGGCACCACTGAAAAGAGCCTGGCTCAATCCTATTGACACCCACCCTTTAGGTATTTATAAGTGTTGATAAGGTCCCCTCTCAGTCTTCTCTTCTCCAGGCTAAAAAGCCCCAGGTCTCTCAGCCTTTCCTCATAGGAGAGATGTTCCAGTCCCCTCATCATCTTCGTAGCCCTCTGCTGGTCTCTGTCCAGTAGTTACTTGTCTCTCTTGGTCTGGGGAGCCCAGAACTGGACACAATACTCCAGATGTGGCCTCACCAGGGCAGAGTAGAGGGGGAGGAGAACCTTTCTCAACCTGCTGGCCACACTCTGCTTAATGCACCCTAGGGTACCATTGGCCATCTTGGCCACAAGGGCACGTTGCTGGCTCATGGTTAATTTGCTGCCCACCGGGACTTCTAGGTCCTTCTATGGAGGGCCGCTCTCCAGCAGGTCGCCCCACAACCTTTACTGGTGCATGGGGTTATGATACTGTTATACATAGCAGTATTTAGGCAAGGTAACAGGTATTCTTGAAATGTAACTATCTAACTGGTTTCTACAAATAAAACCAGAAGTACTACTGAAAGTTCTTTGATAATTTGGCCTAGAGCCTACACAATTAATAAACAATGCTGATTTGCTTTGCTGAGAAAGGCCATGTTCTGAGGAGTCTTCTGAGACCAACAAAGGCTAAGAAAAATTAAGTGCTTGTTAATTGTTATAACATTGAAAAACTAATGTGGTTTGGGGTTTCATATCCTGTTACTAATGGTGATGTTATTGTGACAATCCCATTTAATTTGATTGTAGAAATACAATAAGTAATGAGGAAGTTAAAACACTTAGAAAAACAAAATTGCTAATACTGCACATTTTAAGAGTCACAGTTCTTCTCATTTTCTTCAGCTATATAAAGTTTCACCAAAAAAAACAGGTCATCATGGTATTTTTGATGATAAAAGCTGTTGCCTACTTTTTCTCATGCAGGGAGAAACATTCTTTTTTAAGCAACACAGAGGAGTCAATGGCAAAGTTGTGCCATTGAAAGAGGAAGAAAACGAAGATTTGCAAGATTTCTATTTTTGGATGATCTCGTTGCTGGAGAAGCATAGAGCAGCATCTCAGGTTTTAATCAGATAAAAAATGTGGTAATATTGTGGCAGTAAGGTGCATCAGATGCTTCTGTACATTTTTGGTCACTTAGTGTTTTCCAGTACTGAGAGACTTTCTTGATTAGGTCACTCAAAATTATCTTAGAAAAAAGAAGAGATAAAAAGAGACATACAGAAGTAAGAGTCAAGTAATTTATACATCAGGATTTGTCCAAACCCGTGTTGAGGAAAGCCAGCTGACTCTAGGATGATGACGACCCATTCTGTCATTATGAAAGAGAGGAATAACATTTGAATGATACAGGAATGTCCTGGGATGGAATAACTGTTATTCATGCTGTTTATGAGGTGGCTTTGTCTTTGCTTTAATACTAACAATCCCAGTATTTCCTAAATCTTAATTTATTTTTTTTTTCTTCCAGAACATTATATTTGGCCCTCACTTTTTTTTTTTTTTTCCAAATACGCCTTTAAAAGACCTTAAGTGTTTTCAAGTTCAGACATCAGACTCCTTTTATACACTGATTAAGAATAATCTTAAAAATAATTTGCTTGTTATTGTTTTGTTCTATTGCTCCAACTGAAAGGTTGCTATAGAGCCTCAGTGCTTTGTTATTTTAGAATCTTCCTGTAATTTCTAGTTTAAATGTGCTAATGGCCAGTAATTTATCTTTTAAATTCAGATTGTGAGCTTTTCCTTCAGATTTCCTCTTTTCCTTCTTCTTCTCTCCTTATTTAATAAGCATATCCTTTGAATACATATGACAAAAGCTTTTGCCTTCTTTGGTAAGACATGATTTTTATTCCTCTATCATACAAACTTTTCTTGGTCAACTTGCATGTACAGGACGGACACTTTTTTTTTTAAAAAAAAATTTATTGTATGGGTAAGGTCCCACCAGCACTTTTTAACGTAAAACTAACAATTTTCTGCTTTACTGGTACACTATAGCTACAATGCTTCTCTATATTTTCTAAGATAACATTTAAAACTTTTTCATTACTGAATTATTTGGAAGTTTATAAACTATTGTAATATGATGGAAAATCAGAATCTTTTTACACTGGTCAGTTCCAGTTAATAAACTTGTAGCACAAATTCTTATTAATCCCCAAGGGTATGATCTTGCCCCCTATCCTTTATCTGGTTTTTTATTACTCTGATTGTCATATTTATGTGGCTCTTCATGCATGATATCTTAATATTCTTCCAAATTACTTCCGTGCTTACATTAACAACAACTTCATGAGCCACTGCAGGCTAATTTGTATTCTTGTTACCTTTACGAGCTCCAAGTTTGATTTTTGATTGATTGTGGCACAATCAAGAAATAGAATAAAGAACCACTGAGACAAAGAAGAAATCATTGGAAATTCCTCTTTTTTGACAATGAAGAAAATTAATCTAAAGTAGAGATGAGTTAATTACTATTTGCAGCTGACCACTGAAGGACCTAGCTCTTCCCCGTGTGAACTGGGACAGGATAAATCTTCATTTCCTGTGGCAGAAGTGCTTGTTGTGAGATTAAACACCCTTATAACCACAGAATTTAAACGAAAAGTTTTCGAAGGTGTCCTGAACTATTAAACATGTATAACACAATGGCAAGATGAGGATTCTAAAATAAAGGCTGAGCTTTGAAGAAAAGGAAAATATACTAATCTAGACTGTTTGATCATAATTGAAAGCCAGGAGGTCAGAAACTAAGTAGAGCCACTTCCATTGCAGTTGACAGTTCCAGTGACTAGACACTGACAATTACAGTATGTACGTATGCATTTATTTATTGTTTGTTTGTTAATTATTGAGTCTTTCTCAGTGCAATATCTTGCAAAACCTTTCATGTCCAAAGCTAAATATATTTATGGTCTCTTAAAAGAATTGCTAATTTGCCAATTATATAACTGAGATTTCTCTATGGTGAAAGAAAGAAACATAATTTTACTAAGTCATTTGTGATTTGAATTAGTGTTTCTTAATGAATAGTTGTTTAAAGTTTTTATTTAATATTGTGTGGTTTTTTTATTGACAAGACACTTGATTATTAGCTTATAAACTCATACAAAAAGTGTTCCAATCAAAGTTGAATGAATTGAAGCTTGTTAATCTGATCATGTTGTTACTACTTTTATTAAAATGGTAAGAAAAATAATATAAAATGGCAAATATACTACCAATTATTTTCCTCTCGTTTATGAAGACAGAACATTTGATTCACATACTTTAAACCAGTAAGACCTCTGAATTTAGCACCCAATAGAAACTGCAGTAAAAATTTCCTTATCACATTTTAGAACATTTTGCTTTTTTGACATGATCTCTGCATATAAGCCTTGGTTGGCATCCACACTCAAGTGATGAACATTGAGTGAGCATCCAGATGATTACTGACCGGGAAGTGTTTGGATTTTAAGTCGAACTTGGACATTCGGATGGTGATATTGCCACTTAAATATCACATAGCACAGCTTTAACTCTTTGGAACATGTTCCAAAAAATTCAGAATTTTAACTTCTCATTTTATTTTAGTCAGTTTTTCTTTGTTACCACTATGGCCAGGAAATAGTCTGGGAATTGTCCAAAAGAAGTTGTAGTGATTATGTTTTGTTCTGCCACTTTTAAAAACTACTCCAGATTCTCCTAATAATTCAGAAGTACATGAAATAAGACTTATTTAAATACATCTGTTAAATAATTTTGTAACTGGCACTGAGCATATGCAAATCTTTAAAGCTTTTGATTATTATACTGATATGCAAATATCTATCAGTATACAGATTATGAACTGGATATTTTGAAAATAATCCTCTCTGTACCAAGAATTTCTTCCATTCCCAGCTTTTTCTAAGACACTAAAGGAAATGTTCTTTAGGCACATCATCTCCTCATGAAGAACATCACATAGAGAGGACCTAGAAAAGAGGTGCTTCTAATATGCTACCTAAATACCCAGAATGATATGTAAGCTGTCTGAAGTCTTCTGTCCAAAACTTCAGGAGTATTCACAGCTATTTAAGATCTGAGAAGAGATTCCTGTCTTTAGTACATTTGTGTGCATGTGCAAAAGTAAATGCTCAACTTGATCATAAAACTTACCCGTGTCATGTTGTTCACATTGAATATAGTAGGTACCCAGAAAGATCTAGGTAAGAATTAAGAACATAAAAATGAGTAGCTTTGGAATAGAAAATGAACATACATACACATAGGGAATTTTCTTCAAATAATTGAATTATCAAGAAGGGTAAAGAAGTTACACTGAAGTCAATAAATTGTAAATCACAAAGAACTAACACAAATTTTAATTTGTTATAGGAGCTAGTCAATCATACGGAAATATGTGCATGGAAATAGTTGAATAATTTCTTTCCTAAGTCTGAAGCAAATCTGCATTGGTAGATGAGTATAATTTGACACATCTTTAATTTGAGTATATATCAGTTGAACTCATATGGGCATGAATCACTTGTGTAGATTACATTTAAATCAGTGTTCTGATTTAACAGAAATCCTCTTATTTGTGCACATAACTCCATCAATCTGCTTGGAGAAGATATCTGATGAATGACCTTCACTGGATTGCTTTATAGAACATTTCAGAGCTTTGAACTGCTGTATTGACTTTCAACTATATTGGAATAATATGTTTACCTATGTCTTCTTTTAATTCACATTTATATTGATGATTATTATATATTAGTATTTCTACAAATATATTCAATATTTTCATGTTCTTAATAGATTAAAAAATTAGTTCATTCATTTATTGCTTTAAACAAATTGTCAGTCTGTCATTCTAGAAATAAAAGAATGCCGAACATAATCTTTTTATGTTTTTCTCATGTTTTAATGTAAATTACAGTTAATGCACAAAAGCTTTCTTGGGTGTGAACCCACACTTGAAAAACTCAGATATCATGTCAAGACAAAGCATAGAGACCAACACAGTAACAAAAACTGATACAAATTTAAAATATAGTCTTTAATTAAATTGTTAATTTAAGATTGTTCCGTCTCATCCTTCTGCCTTTTTTTTTTTTCTTTTGTTTGAATTGACTTCAGATTCAGTTCTTTAATATTAATTTTACTTCCAAATTCAAAAGCATGATTAAAAGAATACAAGAAATGCCTGATCCTCCACTATACTCTCATTTCTAGGAACTCCAGCTACAGTTTCAGGAAAAGCTGCTTCAGCCTACTGCAAATACACTAAGGAAAGGAAGCTTCTATGCTTGCTTCTGAAAGTTGGTAAACAAGATATATAACTGCATGAGAGAAAACATAAGCACTGTGAAGAGAGCTAATGCACACAGAGTCTGTAAAAAAGGTAAAGTTTGAAATAGAAATACATATTGCAAACATTGTGTAATGGTAAAGATGTGTTTGTGTGTGTATCTACATACTGCAGGAATTAATTGCTCTTAGGAGTGAGGGAGACAACTAGTGGAATAAGGTGAAGTGGTAGTAACAGACATAGCACTTATGAGTTCCTAAATTGAGAATTAAAGACTGTTATAGAGTTGTGAACTACTAGAAGTATTTTAAATACATGTATAATTTAAAAATTTACCAAATTGCTCACACACAATAGAAATATCTAAAGAAAAATATTTTTTTTTCTTATTGTTCAAGGTGTATTGGATAAAAGCATAATTAATATGTAACAGAGTGTCCTAAAAGGAATGTCTCAGCAGAGTTCCAAACTGGAATTTAAGTAAATGCTAATTCCAGAAGTCCATAGCCAGTACTTACCAAATCTTTATTACAATGTCAACAGCTTCAAATGATACATTCTATTAATGGCTAGCTTTAAGTTATAACTTTGCTAGTTTTCAAACTTAGAGTTTTTTACAAAGTAGAGCTGACATCAAGAATGAGTCACAATGGTCTTCCAATTCTTATATATATGTATGTTTAAATTTACATTGCATAAATACTTATGTTTGTATTTATATTTTAAATTTGTATTTTGCTAAGTGTTTTTAACAAGCTCAATATCAATTTCGTCTGTTTTCTGTTGTTTCTCATACATGATAGTTTCTCTTATCTGAATGACTAACATTTCTGAGCCACAAAACTTTTAACAGCAAATGACAGATCACTTAACAGCATACATTTTTAAGGACTATACTTTGATGATAAAATTTCTTATACTCCTATATTCACAAAACAGCACTTAGAATTTATCTAATTTCTAAAACAATGAAGCTTAATAGGTCTCAGGAATATGCACTAGGTAACATTCATACTTGCACTGGCTAACAACTGTCTTCCACGCTGCCATCAGTTTTACAGTGCAGATAACGAAGGAGACTATTACTTTATCAGCCCTGGACTAATATTGGTGTGACACAATGGCAATCTGAAAAGATGGCCTATTAAGCAATGTTAGGGCATTCCACATTGCTTGCTACACAGCTTCTTAAGGCCTACCTACATGCATTTATTTTAATCATTGCATCTTTCCTGTTTCGTTAATGTATTCCTAGTCAGTAATTCATGTCCTACATATTCATCTCGTTATTAAAAAAACCCCTACAGTTCTGAGTGGAATGAAATGTCTCTCTTCGGTACCATCACCTAACTAAAATTTTCCCCAAAGATATCATTACTTTTTCCTTACCGTCAGGTTTATGTCAGTGTCATGACTACAGATTGCACTTTGAGAATTGTTTGTTCCTTATAGAAAAGCTAACTACATCATGGAGCATAGGAGACTAAAAGTTTTACAAAGCTTAACAACATCAAAAGAAAAAATATTTTATATTATAATTTTTTCTTTAATGGCTCAATGATGTTAACTGGTATTGTGGAGACATCAAATCTTTTACTCAGTAAAGAAAATGGCATTGCTAATAGCATTAATTCGATACTCCTACAGAAGAGCCTCATAGAATAAATCTTTAAGTATCATCATGATGAGAAATAATCCTCAGGATGAGAAGCTAAATATTGACTATTTTGTCTAAAGAGTGATCAAAAATATTTCGGCTTTCTTCACTCACATTTTTACTATGTGGATAAATTAGCTGGATGTAGGTGTACAGAAGTAATGAGGTTACTTGACTTTAACCTTTCTTACTATGTAGAGACTGTGGCAGGAAAAGGAGCAAAGAGCATGCAACTAGAGCCATTGACAAGCTGAGAAAGTTAATTTTGAGAAATATAATCTTACCAGGATTATTTTATTACCAGCATGTTCTGATCCACCCTGGACGTAGCCATTTATCTGATACTGCTAAAGACAGTGAGGGAAAAAAACAAAACAAAACAAAAAACCAAAAAAAACCCCACACATCAAGACAACAGTGAGTCTAGGGGTGCTGAATGAAGTGCAGTATTCTTTCCTTACCTCTGAGGATAACAAACTGAAGCAATGAAAAACAGAACTTGGTCATGATCTGCTGCTAGAACTGTGCTGTTCTACCACCTTATCCATTCCAGGGCCCTGCATCAGATAACAAGAAGGAAAGAGTGTACAAGGACAGAGGATCTTATGGTCTCATTTCCCACATGAAGCTGGATTAGTGCAAGTTTTGATTAACCCATTTCCTGGTTTGGACTAAACTGCAACTAATTCTGTTTTAATGCTTTTACTTTTCAGTTGTCTCTTCTAACTAACTGCACTTTCTGAAACAGCTGCATGTTTTTCCAGACAGTGACTGCTTCCAGCAGTGATAAGGCCTGATGTTTATAGTGCGTACCAAGGAATTGTGTGCAGAGAGGCCCTTGCTTATACTTGTTCTTATAGCGAACAAGGTCACTGCTAAATCTTGTACTCTGTGTTGAGGTTCCATAACTGAAAAGGATCACAAGAATGTAAGAGGTCTGACCTACAGAGAGGAGCGAACCGGACAGGTGACCCAAACCTGACCAACAGAGTATTCCATCCCATATACGTCATATTCAGTATAAAGCTGAGGGATCACGAGGGTCAATCTGTCTTCTTCGATGGCCGACATCTGAGGAGGACTCTGTCTGTTCTTCTGTCGTCAATCCCGATCCGTGCATCCCTGAATCCAGTGCCTGAGTCCAGCGCCTGCATCCCATTCCTGTCTGCTGCCGAGTCCAGCCTGGGACTGCTCCAGTGCCAGCCCTGCAGTGTGGTGGTGACGTATTGTCATCAGCGTGGGGGGAGTTGGATTCGGTATTGGTTTTGTATATATTTGTACATTTTGTATATGTTTCATTATTTCCTTATTCTTATCTTTTCTTTTCTTGTTATTGTTTCATTAAAGCTGTTTTAGTTTTCCAAACCATAAAGTCTCTCCCCCTTGTTCTCTCTCCTTTTCCCTTTTGGGAGGGGAGAGGGATTAATAGAGAAGGTCTGTCATTTGTTAGTGATCAGCTCAGCCTCAGCCATTGACAACCCCCATCTTTCAACAGTTAGCTCTGGCAACAGTGTTCACTCGCTGATATTTTAATAGCCATATTTCCTCACTGTAAAATGCAGTTCTCACAAATTGCATGTGCTCAAGATTTTAGGGATCCCAGTTTTTCCCAACATAAAGTGGCTCTGTTATATTTAAAAAGCAAGTCTACCAAAACTTCCAGTCATTTGATTTCACTGTGTATTTACCACCAAGTTCAAAAATCCTCTGCTATCAGATATTTTTCTTAATTATCTATTCCTGATGAACAAATCATCTATTGAAATTTTTTTTAATAGCCTCTTTCAGACTTATATTGTAGTACTTGTCTTCCAGCAATAGTTGATGTGGATCTCATTTGTAAATCTTAAACGCAGAAGATCAGAAACATCTGTCTAAATTGTTTTAAGGAAGTTGAGTGGAAGTTACTGAGCTTCTCTCAGGCTTTCCACACTAATCATAAGTGCTGTGACCGCACTTCAGATAATGTTCCTGACATTTTACAGTCTTTGTTGTTGTTTTGAATTGAATATAGAACTGCAGTGGTTCTTGGCATTGGTGAGGCTGCACCTCGAGTACTGTGTGCAGCTTTGGGCCTCTCACTACAAGACATTGAGGTGCTGGAGAGAGTGCAGAGAAGGGCAACAAAGCTGGTGAAGGCCCTGGAGAACAGGTCTTATGAGGAGCAGCTGAGGGAACTGGGACTATTTAGTCTTAAGAAAAGGAGGCTGAGGGGAGACCTTATCGCTCTCTACAACTACCTGAGAGGACACAGTAGAGAGGCAGGTGCTGGTCTCTTCTCGCAGGTAATTAATGATAGAACAAGAGGGAATGGACCAAATCTGCACCAGGGTAGGTTTAGCCTAGATGTTAGGAAAAATTTTTCACTGAAAATGTTCTCAGGCATTGGAACAGACTGCCCAGGGAAGTGGTTGTGGCACCATCCCTTAATGTTATATGTGGTGCTTGGCGATATGGTTTAGGGGTGTACTTGTTAGAGTAGGGTTGATGGTTGGACTCAATGATCTCAAAGGTCTTTTCCAAGCTGAATGATTCTATGATTCTATGATCTCTCTACTGAAAAGATTCCTTCTTTTCTGTTTTTCCACGTTACATTTTTTCACAAGCACTGCAAGTGAGAATTTATGTTGTAAAAAACTGATAATGAAATCTGTCTTCTTCTAAATCATTGTTTCTAAGCAATATGAAATTTGTACAGATGTATATGACATCTATTCTTTACTTTCAAATGCAAAATTTGCAATTGCTTGTATTTATCTATACTGAAAGGGGAAAAAAGTAGCAGCCGTAAAAGAAAGTTACCATATCGTATAGGTCATAGGTAAAAATTTAGCAAAAAACCCTGAAAGATAATTTCCAAAAATACCCTTATCATGATATTTCTTTGCTGGATGATGTGGAAATGCAGTTAACAAGCCAGTTTTAAATTACATCTACTCAATTTTGTGATAATTATGTATAGTGTAATATTTTTTAATCAAAATCTAATGTGTTACTCAAAGACCTTGGAGAAATCAAAGTGTACATCAGCATAGTGTTCATCAGCCAGACCTGCAATTTTATCAATGTAAATGTTTTGAAGAATTCTTCATCCTATGGTAATTTCATCATTATGCTACAGAGTTAGTAACCACTTTATAATTCCCAAGAAATTTCTCTTATACTTAAGTATTTTTATGAACTCCTGCTCTCACTTTTCTTTCATGTTTTCAAGTTTTTCAGAATTTTATCAGATTTCCTGGACTGGGTGAAAATTAAGACTAGTGGATCAAATAAGCTTGCTAATGTATACTATGTTTTTAAGTAATGGAATTAATTTGAAAACATTTAGTGATCACAACTCTTTCTTCAAAATTTTCAAATTTTTTACATATGGTAATACTGACTCCTTACATATCATACAGAGTGGCTCTATCTTCGTTATTTATCCATACATAGCCCAAAGGTGTATTTTCAGTGTTAAGTCACAACGACCACCTTTTACTATATGCCTATCTGCACTTAACGCTCTACCTGTTCTCAGCCTATTTTTATTGCTAACATCCTTCACATCTGACTTTCTTTAGTCATATTGGCACTAGTACTTTGGTGGTTCTTTTTGTTTTCATAATCAGTGGTTTCACTTTCCACTTTTAATGTATTAACTAATATATGTGTCTTTCCTGCTCCCTTTGCCCACACATGCAGCATTTACATATCTTCTTTTGAAATGAATGCTTTTGCTCATATTTTTTATGGAATCCTGGCTATTTACGTGTTAAGGGTACACACTATTTTTTCGCCAAGTCATGGGTGTCTAAGGTATTTGTGGGAGCTATGCGTTGCAGGTGAAATACAATATCTATGGTAGACCTGTAAGCTTCTGTGATGGCAGCTGGCAGCCATAGGCAATAGATACATACTTTTAGGCAACTTAATTGCACTCTCAGTAATTAATCTTGAACAATTGTCATTTTCTCGTAACTTTGCAAATGCTAATTGAAGTCCACAGTCAATTTTTCTGGTATTTAGTTGAAGTTTTAGTGAGTATGATCTGTTATTAGTTCCAAATCAGTCTGAACAAAGATAATCTATTGTGTATGAATTGCAATTTCATCCTTTATTTTTTTTAGTTGAGTATATTCTGGTGTATATATTAATGTATTTCAGGTTAGAACTTCACTTTTCTGTGGTGTTTTCTTTTTCCCCACAGTTCTCAAACATTCTTGTGGATTCAGCCTACTCACATCTCTGATTGACAGGTAAGTCTCAGATAAATTGACTTGCAAGGGCAGAGAAGGTTAAAAGAGATCTGAGCGTAGAGTAAGAGCAGTTATTGCTCTGAAGCATTACAGGTTAGCTAGTGTGAAGCTGTGGAAGAAAGCAGAGACAGTCAGCTTGCCAGCTTTGTGGTCTTGTTCTTTCCTACTATTCTTTTATAAAAAGATCTGTTACTAGCCAATTTGTTGCATCTAGCTGTAGTTGTATAATGTTGGGATGAGGAAGTTACCTAGATATACCACATACCTGGACATACCACGTACCTAGTATGAAGCTTGATATCCTCAAGCTGTCTGTATAAGTAATGATATTGCTGTAATTAAGTGATCAATATTTTATCAGTATTACAATGTTATTCATTCAAATTTTGGCAGTGATGGTGTTAATAGAAAGCACTTATTCTTCTACCGAAAGCATATTGTTAAAGAGAATGGTTTTGCATACATTGGCAGTTGTCAGATCATCTCTTCTTCTGAAAACCTGAGGAAGGACAACTTGGAGAAGAAATAGGCAACTCTAGAAAAGAAAGCTCACTATGGAAAGCTTTTAGGTTGCAATTTTGGCCCTGAAGAACTCTGTACTACTGTAATCCCCAAGAGCAGGTAATTTATAAGAAAGTGTTGACAAACAGTTCTAACTGTACCGTTGTTGTGTGAACAGTTATAATATTCATAACAGATCATAATCCTTCACTGACTTTGACATGTTTATCATATTCAAAAGTTCTGTTGTTCACCCTGTGAAATGTCTGATGGATTGCAATAAGAAATGAAGCTCATACATCAAGATCTAATTGAACATAAGGTTTGATATTACATGAACATAATAACTTGAAGCATACAAAAGAGCCTTCATGATTTTTGCACCATTTCTTGAAAATCACTGCATCTTCATTTGATGAAACCAAATCAAAATCTGTGTTTTATAATAAATCCACATATGGGAAGAAGAAACAGAAATTAAAAAAAAAAAAAAAAAAAGAGAGAAATTACCATTTAATGTGGTTCTTCCAAAGAAAATAATCAGAAAAAAAATCATGTGATTAAGAAGAGATTCTTTTTCTTTCTTTTAACTCATCACTTTAAAGTGAATTTGGGTCATGATAAATTTTATGACTGAAATGCAGTCCTACAAACTAGACTGACATTGAATTTGGAATCTGGAAGAAATACGTAGATGGTATTCTTATAATAAGTTTCAGCAGAGGTTGTCAAATATGCATACAGTAAATAACTCTATGACTAAAAATTTGTGCGTAAAATCCTTCGGTTTAAGAGAAACTTAATGTTATGGCACAAACTACACCTTGTCTGAGATTAAAGACAAGATTCACTGCTAACCATTTTGCAGTTTTCACAAACATACAGTTCTTGTTAATAAAAGGTGATAATTTCATTAATATTGCCAAAAGTGAACCAAAAACTGAACAGAAAGAATGTTACAACTAATGACCTTCTGAAAAGAAAAGACTAGAAATTATCCTGATGGTTCTCTCTTCCTGCTGTGGTGTAAGTTTTTCAGAGTTTTAAGGTTATTTTGTTTTGTTGTGTTCCACCCAGAAAAAAAAAAAAAAAAAAACAAAAAAACCAACAAACTAATCTGTAAGTCCTCTATTGTTCCTTGAGAAACATTTTTTCAACCTAATACATCTCACACAGGGAACTCCCTGGTTTTTTGTATTAAAACTGAACATTAAATGTACTTTTTCATGATTATATGGTCTTTAGGCTTAATAATTCTTCTTCCTCAGTAGGTATACTCCTTTCAAATACAGTAAAACTCTTACTGTTCCCAAGACTATATTTACCATTTGCTCAAGGGCATATTTATCTGTTTTCATGAATCACATTCTCTAATTTCTTATAATATGTTTTGTTCTTCTCTGAACTTTTCCTAGCTTATTTAACTTTATGGTTGGCAGGTCCTGGTTATAAACTACCTATAACTAGAAATTTTATGAAGCTGCATAAGATAGCTACATGAGCCTTTTTTTAAACCATGGACAGAGATGGGCATATCTAGAGCACAATTAAGTCTGCTTCAGAACTGAATTTCCCTTGTGCGTGCCTTGGTCTCTGCATGGCTAGGAGTTACCTAGGGGACCTATCTATTTTCAGTTGTTTTTATCTAATGAGAAGGGAAAGTGACAACTTTGTCAATAGCAAGAGGTCATTATTAAGTAGATTTTATTTATTTAAATGTCCACTCAATTTTAAAGGAATGGCTGTTATTCTTAATGTGTAAATGCTTGCCAGGGAGTAAAAAGACAAAAATAATTTAGAGCTTGAAGCTTGGAATTTCCCCTGTACACTGAAAAGTAAATGAATGATATGCACTATTTACTCTAAAATTTGTGAAATCTAACGTATGTCCTCTCCAGGATACTCATAAGTCATGATGGAGTAGCCTAAATTTACCCAAATCCACATTAAGCTATTTACGAAGTGGCCCCAAAAGTAGGTGGATAATCTGAAATCAAATTTACCTACAATAGTTAGCATGATAGAAGCCAATGAATAAGTTGTTCAGTCTTGTGAAACTTGTTTAAGATAGAAAATATTTTCAAATCACTGATGCTTATTTGAAGCTTCTACTGGCTATTCCCATGTCAGTTTTCTTCAATTAATCTATACAGTCATCTCTGAAATGTGGTACCAAAGTAAGTCTAACGCATAAAAGAACAAAAAACCCAAAAAATACTGCAGTAAAAGTGTCATGGTTTGGACTAAAACACAATTCTGTTTTAGTGTTTTTACTTTTCAGTTAACTCTCTTCTAAGTAGCTGCACTTTCTGAAATCAACATCATGTTTTTCCAGAGAGTGACTGCTTCTAGCAGTAACAGTGCTTGATGTACCAAGTTCATACCAAGGAATGGAGTGCAGAGAGGTCCTTGCTTTTACTTGTTCTTATAGCAACCAAGGTCACTGCTAAATCTTGTACTCTGTGTTGGGGTGCCGTAAGTGAAAAAGTTCACAACTGCAGGGAGGAGCGAATTGGACAGGTGACCCAAACCTGACCAATAGAGTATTCCATCCCATATATGTCGTATTCAGTATAAAGCTGAGGGATCACGAGGGTCAATATGTCTTCTTCGACGGCCGACATCTGAGGAGGACTCTGTCTGTTCTTCTATCGTCAATCCCGATCCGTGCATCCCTGAATCCAGTGCCTGAGTCCAGCTCCTGCATCCCATTCCATCTGCTGCCGAGTCCAGCCTGGGACTGCCCCAGTGCCAGCCTTGCAGTGTTAGTGGTGATGTATCATCATCAAGGTGGGGGTAGTTGGGTTCCGTATTGGTTTTTTATCTATTTGTATATATTTCCTTATTTCCTTATTCTTACTATTATCTTTTCTTTTATTGTTATTGTTTCATTAAAGTTGTTTTAGTTTTCTTTTCCAAACCATAAAATCTCTCCCCCTTGTTCTCTCTCCTTTTCCCTTTTGGGAGGGGAGAGGGATTAATAGAGAAGGTCTGTCGTTTGTTAGTGGCAAGCCCAGCCTCAACCCTTGGTAAAAAGCTTAATGCCTTTTGTAGTAGCTGTGCATATTCACTTTCAGTTTCAGTTTAAGAATAAAAAGAGCTGTTTAGAAAAATTGCTTTGTCCTTTGTCTGCTATAGGGCACTTTCTGCTCTTTGCCAATAAAAAATATGACCCGCACCATATTAAAACCTACCACCAGGCTTTCACAGAGCAGAATTTGGCCAAGTTTTTCATTTAACAGCATAACAAAATTACATAGGATGACAGTGCAGAAGAATGGAAGCTCACAAGGCAAGGACCAGCAGGAGGAAGAGACTTCCCTTGAAGCCTGAGGTACTCTTGCAGAACTGCTTCACCACTCTGCAGAATGAAAAGACGAGTTACATAAGGGAAGACACTGGAGCTGAGCAAGGCAGCCCAGTCTTCTCCCCGTATAACAATCAGTGCAACTAAGAAAAGGCAATGGGTGATAGTAGTAGGCAACTCTCTTCTGAGAGGGATGGAGGCACCCATCTGCTGCCCTGACGCACTCTCTAGAGATATGTTCTGCTTACCAGGGGCTCATATCAGGGATATCACTGAGAGACCACCAAGCCTCCACTGACTGTTACCTGCTGCTGTTGTTTCACACGGGCACCATTCATACAGCCAGGAGCAATCTAAGGAGTATTAAAAAGGATTACAGAGCCCTGGGAGTGGCGGTAAGGGACTCTGGAACACAGACAGTTTTTTCATCAGTTCTCCCAGTCAAAGCAAAGGGATTTGAAAGGGCCAGTTGGATCTGGTGAATCAAGAAATGTTTATAGGACTGGTGCCACAGCCAGGGGTTCGGCTGCTGTGTGAGCCACCACAGGCAGGATGCAGGAATAACCACAAAACCACAGATGAAATACAAAAAGTAAATTTATTCTCCTTACCTCACAATCTGGAGGATCTCCACAGCAGCACCCAAGTGGAGGCACGTAAGTGGGAACACAGGCACTATGGAGCTCAGTCCTGCTGGCAATCAAATAGCTGACAACCCTGCTGCTTTTCACCTCTTATATCATGTATTTAGAGGCATATTTTTCCACTGTTGAGGCTGGATATTAGGAAGAATTTCTTTACTGAAAGGGTTGTCAGGCATTGGAACAGGCTGCCCAGGGAAGTGGTGGAGTCATCATCCCCAGAGGTGTTTAAGAGATGGGTAGATGTTGTACTTAAGGACATGGTTTAGTGGTGTTGATAGAGCTAGGAGAAAGGTTGGACTCAATGATCTTGAAGGTCTCTTCCAACCGAAACTGTTCTATGATTCTATGATTCTATGATCTTTCCCACAGCAGGGCAGGAACCTCAAACATGTTTGATAAGGCACTTCTGAGTTTATTGCAGCCCTATGTTATCTGAAAATAGATGTTCTACCTGTGAAACATACAGAACCAAACAACAATTACTGTGATATATGTGGTTTTTGACGCCCCAGCTGCAAGTCTCTTGAGCATGCTTGCAATCCTCCTCGCCAATCTGCCATTATTTTCCCACAGCTACTTAGACCATGTGACTCACTTTGAGAAGCCTGGTCTAATGGGGGCTGATGGGGTCCATCTGTCAGAGAAGGGGTAGAGCATCTTTAGTCATAGGCTTGCCAAGCTGGTGAAGAGGGCTTTAAACTAAAGTTGCCAGGGAAGGGGAACCTCACTCCATCCCACCCCTACCAGTTTGATACCAGTGCCAACAGTAGATGTCCAGAGCCTTGAGAGGGATCATAGATCAGCAGAAGAGGATGTAAAGAGCAGCGCAAAGGAATTCCAGCAAGTAAGTCAACTTCATTGGGGACCCAACTTAAATACCTATATGCGAACGCACGTAGCATGGGAAACAAACAAGAGGAGTTAGAGACGTGCGCACGCCTACAGGGCTATGATCTTAGTGGCATCATGGAGACCTATTGGGATGACTCATATGACAGGCTTTTAAGGAAGGACAAGCAGGGGAGGCAAGGATGGGGTGTTGCCCTCTATGTAAATGACCAGCTGGAGTTCATGGAGCTCCACGTGGGGGTGGATGAGGAGCTGAGCAAGAGCTTATGGGTCAGGATTAAAGGGAGGGCAGAGACAAGTGACATTCTAGTGGGGGTTTGCTACAGGCCACCTGACCAGGAAAACTGAGCAGGTGAGGCCCTCTATAGACAGATAGGAGCAGCCTCACATTCACAAGCCCTGGTCCTCATGGGGGACTTCAACCACCCCATGTTGGAGGGACAACACAGCAGGGCATAAGCAATCCAGGAGGTTCCTGGAATGCATTGATGGCAATTTCCTTTTCCAAGTGGTAGATAGGCCAACAAGGAGGAGCACTATACTTCCCAACAAGGAAGGGCTGGCAGGGAAGGTGAAGTTCAAGAGCAGCCTTGGCTGCAGTGATCGTGGAATAGTGGAGTTCAAGATCCATATGGCAACGAGAAGGGCACCCAGCAAGCTCACTATCCATGGAGTTCAGAAGAGCAGACTTTGGCCTCTTCAGGAACCTGCTTGGTAGAGTACCATAGAATACGGCCTTGGAGGGAAGAGGGGCTCAAGAAAGATGGTTAATACTCAACAATCACCTCCTCCATGCTCAGGAGAAATGCATCCCTGTGAAGAGGGATTCAGGCAAAAATGCCAGGAGGCCTGTGTGGATGAACAAATTGTTCCCGGGCAAACTCAAACACAAAAAGGAAGCCTACAGAGGGTGGAAGCAAGGACAGATGGCCTGGGAGGGATGCAAAAAAATTGCCTGAGCAGCCAAAAGCCCTGATAGAATTAAATCTGGTAAGGGATATCAAGTCCAACAAGAAAAGGTTCTATAGGTACGTTGGTGATAAAAGGAAGACTAGGGAAAATGTGGACCCTCTCCAGAAATAAATGGGAGACCTGGTTACCCAGGACATGGAGAATGTACTCAATGACTTTTTTGCCTCAGCCTTCAGCAGTGAGTGCTCCAGCCATACTGCCGAAGTCACAGAGGCAGAGGCAGAGACTGGGAGAATGAATAACCACCCACTGTAGGAGAAGAAGAGGTTCAAGACCATCTAAGGAACCTGAAGGTGCACAATTCCATGGCACCTGATGAGATGGATCTGAGGGTCCTGAGGGAATTGGTGGCCAAAGTGGCTAAGCCACTATCCATCATATATGAGAAGTTGTGGCAGTCCAGTAAAGTTCCCACTGACTGGAATAGGGGAAACATAACCCCCATTTTTAAAAAGGGAAGAAAGGAAGACCAGGGGAATGACAGGCCACACAGTCTCACCACTGTGCTCGGCAAGATCACAGAATCATAGAATCACAGAATGTATTGGGTTGGAATAGACCTCTAATGGTCATTTAGTCCCACCCCCCTACAAGAAGCAGGGACATCCCTAACTAGGTCAGATTTCTCAGAGCTCCATCAAGCCTGACCTTGAATGTCTCCAGGGATGGGGCTTCCACTACCTCTCTGGGCGACATGTTCCAGTGATCCACCACCCTCATATTAAAGAACTTTTTCCTAATGTCCAACCCAAATTTACCCTTTTCTAGCTTAAAACCATTACCCCTCATTCAATCGGTAAAAACCCTTGTGAATAGTTCTTCCCTTGCCTTCTTGTAGGGCCCTTTCACATATTGGAAAGTCTCTATAAAGGACCCCTGGAGCCTTCTCTTTTCCAGGCTGAACTCTCTCAGCCTGTCCCCATTGGAGAGGTGCTCCAGCCCTCTGAGCATCTTCTTGGCCCTCCTCTGGACACGCTCCAACACGTCTATGTCCTTCTTGTGTTGGGGGCTCCAGAGCTGGACGCAGTACTTCAGGTGGGATGTCAGCAGGGCAGAGTAGAGGGGCAGAACCACCTCTCTCAACCTGCTGGCCATGCTTCTTTTGATGCAGCCCAGGATGCGATTGGCCTTCTGGACTGCAACTGTGCAGTGGTGGCTCATGTCCAGCTTTTCATCCAGCAGTACCCCCAAGTGTTTTTCCACAGGCCTGGTCTCTAGCGTGTCTTCTCCCAGCCTGTATTGGTACTGGCAGTTGCTCTGGCCCAGGTGCAGGACCCTGCACTTGGCCTTGTTGAACCTCATGAGGTTCACCTGGGCCCACTCTCCAGCTTATCCAGGTCACTCTGAGTGGCATCCCATCCCTCTGGCATACTGAATGCATCACCCAGCTTGGTGTCATCAGTAAACTTGCTGAGGGTGCACTCAATGCCATTGTCAATATCGTTAATGAAGATATTAAACAACATTGCTCCCAGTAAGGACCCCTGAGTGACACCATTTGTCACCATTTTCAGTCTGGACATTGAGCCATTGATCACTACTCTCTGAATGCAACCATCCAGCCAATTCCTTATCCACTGAACAGTCCACCCATTGAACCCATATTTCTCCAACTTAGAGAGAAGGATGTTGTGGAGGACTGTGTCAAAGGCCTTGAAGAAGTCCAGACAGATGACATCCGTAGCTCTTCCCTTGTCCACTGATGCGGTCACTCCATTGTAGAAACGCACTAGGTTGGTCAGGCAGGACATACCCCTAGTAAAGCCATGCTAGATGTCTTGAATCACCTCCCTGTCCTCTATGTGCCTTACCATAGCTTCTAGGAGGATCTGTTCCATGATCTTCCCAGGCACAGAGGTGATGCTGACAGGTCGGTAGTTTCCAGAGTTCTGCTTTTTTTCCCTTTTAAAAAAATGGGTGTAATGTTTCCTTTCTTCCATTCACTAGGGACTTCACCTGACTGCCACAACTTTTCAAGTATTATGGTGAGTGGCTTGGCAACTGCATCAGCCAATTCCCTCAAGACTCTGGGATGCATCTCGTCAGGTCCCATGGACTTGTGTATGTTCAAGTTCCTCAGATGGTCACAAACCTTGTCCTCATTTATGGTGGGAGGGACTTTGTCTCCCTGGTCCCTGTCTTGTGGGCCATTAACTTGAGAACTGTGAGGAGAGAGGTTGCCAGTGAAAACTGAGGCAAAAAAGCTGTTGAGAACCTTAGCCTTCTCCTCGTCTGTTATTACTAGTTCACCATTGCTGCTCATCGGGGCCCGGGGGGGGGTGTGGGGGGGGGGTGGGCAGTACACTTTTTTTGATCTTCCTTTCTGGTTTACATACCTGTAGAAACCCTTCTTGCTTTTGTTTGCATCCCTTGCAAATTTCAGCTCCAGCTGCACCTTGGACTTCCTGACAACACAACCGGGCAACCTTATCCCTGTACTCTTTCCAGGATACCTGTCCCTGCTTCCACTGCCTGTGCTGTTCCATCTTGCCTTTTAGTTTGACCAGCAGGTCTCGACTCAGCCATGCTGGTCTCTTGCCCTCCTTGCCAGATATCCCGATATCTTACAGCTGGGGATTGAGAGCTCTTGTGCTCTATGGAAGGCATCCTTAAAGATCTGCCAGCTCTTTCTGCTCTTGTCCCTGAGGGCAATTTCCCAGGGGGTCATATTGACTAACTCCATGAAGAGCTGGAAGTTTGTTTTTCTAAAATTTAAGATCCTGACTATGCTTTTCATCTGCCTTATACCCCTTAGGACAGTGAACTGCAATAGAGCATGATCGCTGCAGCCCAGGCTGCCTCCAATCTTGACATCCCTGATGAGTTCACTTGCATTTGTGACCATTAGGTCAAATATTGCATCCCCTTGGATAGGGCTGTCTATTTCTTGCCTTAAGAAGTTGTCATCTAGGCACTCCAGGAGTCTCCTGGATTGCATACATCTTGCCATGCCGCTTTTCCAACAGATGTCCCTGTAGCAGGTGCACATACAACCACCGCCACCGCCACCCCACCCCACCCCCCCCCCCCCGCCCCCTGCCCTGAAAACTAGGGCTCACTAAAGACCCGATAATGAGCAGGTCTTTCAGGAGACTAGGCAAAACACCGGGCTCCTGCTGGCACCCACTTAATTAAAAATGACCACAGGCCAGACTCAACTTGGGTATAAAATGGGGCCCTGCTGGAGAGCTGATTTGAGTTGGTCCTCCTCGGAGCAGTGGCTCTGCAGTTGAGGCCTCTCCCCTTGGGTCAGGCACAGCCTGAGGAATCTCCCTGGGGCTGAGTGCCTCACCCCCCATCTTGGGTGAGGGATTTCTTCAGGATATATCCTTGAGTGAGCCCTCGTCCTTTTTGGTGGGTGTTTATAGCCTCTGGGTACCATACCTTTGAGAGAGATTGTCCCCCTTTCATGGGTGAACAAGTGTACGTTTTGGATTATTTTCCTAACAGGCCTATTTGAATAATTTAGGAATGCCTAAGACAGCTATGTAGTAATATATTCTCAACTGACATCCGAACCTTATTTTTGTCTGTCAGAATGCTATCTAACTTTAGTTGGAATAAATCCCCATTTATGGAGTAGTTACTTTTTCTGCTTTGTCAGTGCCTCTGCCTGGCATCCGCACTTGCAGTTTGCTCAGGTCTGTAGGGGTGTTCAAGTGACTATTCTGCTTGTTGTGTGGATGCCTCTGTGACAGTTGAGGTTGTTGAAATCCTCCAGCAGGATGACAGCCTGTGTGCACGATGTCTCCTGGAGCTGGAGTAAGAAGGCTTCATCAATAAGTTCACCTTGATCAGGTGGCCTGTAGTAGACACCAACCACAAGGCTCCCTTTGTTGTCTCAATCCCTACTTCTTACCCATAAGCTTTCAACATTTTCATGGCTATTCTTCACACTCTATCCATTTCTAAACATAAAGGGCAACACCTCCACCCCTCCTTCCGCACCTGTCCCTTCTGAACACCTTGTAGCCATCAATAGCCACACTCCAGTCATAGGATTCATCCCACCAAGTTTCAGTAATGGCCACTATGTCGTAACCTTCCTGTAGCATGGTAGCTTCCAGTTCCTCTTGTTTGTTGCCCATGCTGCGTTCATTGGTGTAGAGGCACTTCAGCGGGGCTTCTGGCCATATCACCTTCCTAGAGGGACATCCCTTTAATCCCCCAAGGAGTTTCATGGATGCTACCCTGTTGGCTCCTACTTCCTCAGGAGCCCCTGGCTCATCTCTGTAAGACTTTGCCTGTGCTGCATTGCCCACAGCATGCCTCAGGGCAGCAGGTTGAAGGCCCTTACTGTCACCACATCCCTCCAACCCTGCTGTGTCATCCTGCCATGTATAACAGATAACCTTGATATTATTATACCCCTCCCCCTTCACATCTAGTTTAAAGCCTTGTCAGTCAGCCCTGCAATCTCTTAAACAAAGACCCTCTTCCACCTTTGACAAAGGCATCTCCCAGTTAATGTCAGCATTCCTGGTGCCGTGTAGGCCATCCCATTATCAAAAAAAACAAAATTGTGGCTATAACACCAGTCACGGAACCATGTGTTGATAGCTTTTATTCTCCTGTTCCTTCCAAAGTCACTGCTTTCAACTGGAAAGAGAAAAGGAAAAATAACCTGCACCCCAGATTGTCTCACTAACCACCCCAAGGCCCTGAAGTCTTTCTTCGTCATTCTTGGGCTACTAGTTGTTGCTTCCTCTCCATCCACATGGAAACTCAGCAGTGGGTAGTAATCTGTGGACCTCACTAAGCTAGGAAGTTTCTTAGGGCTGTCCTTAACCTAGGCTCCAGGGAGACAGCAGACCTCCCTGTGAGGAGGGTCTACACAGCATATTGGACCCTCTGTTCCCCTCAGAACAGAGTCGCCTACAACTATAATCCTTCTTTTCTTCTTTTTGTGTGTGTTAGTGATATGGCAGCAGGCCTGTCTGACTGTCTAGACAACTCTGGTGTAGCTTGCCCATTGTCCATATCCTCATTTAGCTGTTCTTCCTCAACCAGAGCCACATACCTGTTGCTCAGAGGCATCTGGGGGGACAAGGTGGGCAAGAGGGGATTTCGCCTGCTGCCCTGCCATGAACTTGCCTCCACTCACTCTTTTTATTTAGGCTTCTGCCTTTGGCCTGACAGGGACAGATTACTTTCATCCTGTGTGGTCTCTGATGGCTGCTCACTTTTCTGTTTCAAGGAGGGCAGAGCCTGGCTCCACCAGTCTGTCATGTTCCACCTCCCTAATGCTCCTCAATCTTTCAACCTCTTCGTGCAGCTCTGCCACCAGGCTGAGCAGATCATCCACCTGTTCACAGCGGATGCAGCAGTTCTCATCACTGCCGCTTATCTCCCGCTCAAGGCTCTGGCACTCCCTGCAGCCTGTGACCTGGGCAGCTGCACGTTTCTGTGGAAGTTTTGTCTGGGTTCCCACGTTCATTCTGGCGAGCACAGAGCTCACTGCCTTCCTTCAGGCGGAGACCATGGCTGAGCTCTGTCACTCTCCCATGGTCCTGGCTTGTACTCACAGGCACAAGCGCTCACAGCAAGAAGGTCGGCTGCTTCACTCTTCACAGACAGCATCGCTTCCGGTTTTGCCGCTTTTTTTGCTCCTTTAAATCTCCCGCAGTTGCCCCAGCAAGGCCCCCAGCCACATCACCCTCTCAGCCTCACCTACGTGAGCACTGCTGGCTCCTGCCAGGTCTCACCACTCTTCCTTGGGTTCCCCTGGCCCTTGGAACCCCCTGTCTGCCTCTGTCTAGCACTCAGCTCCAGAACTTACCACTGCTGTCGCTGCTGCTTCACCCTTTGCTGACTGAGCAAAGATCCTGGAGCAGATCATGAAGCAGATCCTCCTAGAAACTGTGCCAGGGCACGTGGAAAATAAGGAGGCGATTGGTGAGAGCCAATGTGACTTCAGTAAGGGTAAATTGTGCCTGATGAATTTGGTGGCCTTCTACGATGCGATTACAGTATTGGTGGATAAGGGAAGAGCAAGTGATGTCATCTACCTGGATTTGTGCCAAGTATTTGACACTGTCACGCAGAACATCCTTGTCTCTAAACTGAAGAGACATGGATTTGATGGATGGACCACTTGGTGGATCAGGACTTGGTTGGATGGTCACACTCAAGCGGTAGTTCTCAATGTTTGAGCGGAGACCAGTGATGAGTGGCATTCCTCAGGGGTTGTTATTGGGACCAGCACAGTTTAATGTCCTTATTGGCAACATGGCCAGTGGCATCAAATGCATCCTCAGCAAATTTGCTGACAACACCAAGCTGTGTGGTGTGGTCAACACACTGGAGGGAAGGGAGGCCATCCAGAGGGACCTTGACAGGCCTGAGAGGTGGGCCCATGTAAATCTCATGAAGTTCAACAAGGCCAAGTGCAAGGTCCTGCACATGGCTCAGGGGAATCCCAAGCAGAAATACAGGGTGGGCAATGAGTCGATTGAGAGCAGTCCTGGGGAGAAGGAGTTGGGGGTGCTGGTTGATGAGAAGCTCAACATGACCTGCAATGTGTGCTCACAGAGCTGAATGTCAACAGTATCCTCAGCTGTGTCAAAAAAAGCATGACACGCAGGTTGAGGGACGTGGTTCTCCCCCTCTACTGCATTCTTGTGATACCCCACTTGCAGGACTGTTTTCAGCTCTGGGCTCTCAGTGTAAAAAAGACACAGACCTGCTCAAGCAAGTCCAGAGGAGGGCCACAAAGATGATCAGAGTGCTGAAGCAGCTCTCCTGCGAAGACACACTTGATCAGCCTGAAGAAGAGAAGGCTCCAGGGAGACCTTATAATGGCCTTCCAATACTTAAAGGGGGCCTACAAGATTGCTGGAGAGTGTCTTTTTACAAGGGCATGTAGTGATAGGACTAGGGTTAACTGTTTCAAACTGAAAGAGCATAGATTTAGATTAGATGTAAGGGAGAAGTTCTTTACTGAGAGGGTGGTGAGACACTGGAACCAGCTGCCCAGAGAGGTTGTGGATGCCCCCTCCCTGGAGGTGCTCAAGGCCAGGTTGGATGGGGCTTTGAGCAACCTGGTCTAATGGAAGGTGTCCCTACACATTGCAGGGGGGTTGGAATAAAATGATCTTTAAGGACCCTTTCAACCCAAAACATTCTATGATTCTATTATTCTATGATAATAAGTAGGAAAACTTCTGATGCAGTGGAAATCCATTCCATCCTTTTTGCAGAAGAGAATATTGTCATTCTCCCTGTTATGATGAGCAAAATGAATATTCCTGTGCTTACAACAAAACACAAACTGATTTAATTATCAGATCCTAAAAAGCAGAAAATAAAACATACAGTTCATAAACTTAAAGGCCAATTATGCAAATAAATAGTGCATTAAGTGTATACTCTTATGCTTTATTAAAAAATAAAGTTTTAAAAATAATCTCTCAGGAGTCAATTACCCTGTTATTTTACCTCCTGTATCTCACCTTCTTCATAAAGCAGTAGTTTAAAAGAGGGAAATAAATCTTTACCCTATGACTTCATGGTACAGGATCTTATTTTCTCACTATTTTTTACTCACAGTTATTGAATAATTGTGTATTGGAAAATAAAGCCATATCCTGATGTTTATCAGGATAATCGCTACTAAGTTATGTTAAAAAGCATTAAATTATTACATAAGTATAGAATATTTATTCAGACTGATTTTGTTAAAAATATAGATTTCCAGATTGAATATCCCCGTCTATAACTGTAGAAAACCTGGACTAGATGGAATAGAACTGTTGAAAAATCTGTTATCAAAATAGGTGGTGATTTTTTTTTAACAGAATATTAGAAAATTAAGTAGAAAAATCATAGAGAAGCAATAAATCAAAATTTTTCTCAAAACCGGAATCAGTTGTACCTAATCAGTTCCTGACTGTTGTTTGTCCAGCATCTTCTTGAAAGCTTCCAGGGAAGGAGAACCCACCATATTGACAGGCAATCTACTGCAGAGCTCGCCACTGCCTTTATGGTATTTATGTATGGTTAGGTCTGCTTCCAATCAGCTCATCCCATTGCCACTGGGCACAGTGAACAGCTTTTACTGTGCTCTGACTTTGCTGAAAATTGGGATCCTGGGTCCCTTAAGACACTTTTCTTCTTAGGTTAAAAAACACTAACTCTTTCAATCTTTCTTCATAGTTTAGGTTTTCTATTCTTCCGGTAATTTTTGCCAATGCCCTCTGAAATAATTCCTGTTGTACTACATTTTTCTTTACCTAAAGGCTATTAAAAATAATGACACTCCCATTTAAACTCATCAATATGATCATGGTTTTCCTCACAGTATGTCAAGGGTTGAGGCTGGGCCGGCCACTAGTGAATGACAGATGCTCTCTATTAACTCCTCTCCTCTCCCAGAAGGGAAAGGGGGAGAGAACAAGAGAGAGAGACTTTACAGTTCAGAAAAGAAAAATAAAACAGCTTTAATGAAACAGTAACAAGAAAATAAAAGATAATAAGAAGAATAAGGAAATAGTGAAATATATACAACACCTACATATAGATACAAATATATACAAAACCAATACCGAACCAAATTTCCCCCACCCTGATGACAATACATCACCACTGACACTGCAGGGCTGGCACTGGGGCAGTCCCAGGCTGGACTCGGCAGCAGACAGGAACGGGATGCAGGAACTGGACTCAGGCACTGGATTCAGGGATGCACGGATCGGGATCGATGACAGAAGAACAGAAAGAGTCCTCCTCAGATGTTGGCCATTGAAGAAGAGAGCAAGAGAGCCAGACCCTCGTGATCCCTCAGCTTTATACTGAATATGACGTATATGGGATGGAATACTCTGTTGGTCAGGTTTGGGTAACCTGTCCGGTTCGCTCCTCCCTGTAGGTGTGACCCTTTTCACTTACAGCACCCCAACATGGAGTACAAGATTTAGCAGTGACCTTGGTTGCTATAAGAACAAGTATAAGCAAGGACCTCTCTGCACACCATTCCTTGGTACGAACTATAGACACCAGGCCTTATCACTGCTGGAAGCAGTCACTGTCTGGAAAAACATGCTGCTGTTTCAGAAAGTGCACGTACTTAGAGGAGACTTAACTGAAAAGTTAAAGCACTAAACCAGAATTTGTTCTGGTTTAGCCCAAACCAGGTCACAGTAGTATGACAATGAGATGCTGAATCATCTTCAAATTGTAATTCTAAAGACACTTGTACTGGTTTTGGCTGGATTACAGTTATATTTCTTCATAGTAGCTTGTATGGGTCTAAGTTTTGGATTTGTGCTGAAAATAGTGTTGATAATACTGGGATGTTTCAGTTACTGCTAAGCAGTCCTTACATAGCATCAAAGCATTTTGTGCTTCTCACCACCCCACCAGCAAGGAGGCTGGAGGTGCACAAAATGTTGGAAGGAGATACAGCTGGGACAGCTGACCCCAACTGACCAAAGAGATATTCCATAGCGTATGACATCATGCTCAGCAATACAATTTGGTTGGAGGCTGGCAGGGGAGCCACTGCTCGGGGCTGACTTGACATTGGTCTGTTGGTGGTGAGTAACTGTTTTCATTTGCATCACATCTCTTTCTTGGATTTTATTTTCCTCTCTCTTGGTTTTTGTTTGTTTGTTTGTTTGTTTTTCCTCTTATTATTATTTTTATTTTTAAATTATTATTATATCTTTTTCATTATTAAACTGTTTTTATCTCAGCCCTCAAGTTTCTTTATCACTTTTACTCTTCCAATTCTCCCCACATTCTTCCAGGGGAGGGGGGATTGAGCGACTGGCTGAGTGTTGCTCAGTTGCCAGCCAGGGTTAAACCACAACGACACTACATCTCCTCATCCTCATTCCTGGATAAAGAATCTATTTAATGAAATAGGGGTTTGTTTTTCTTTTTTTTCAGGTTTCTATTAATGTTCTAGATTATTTGAAGTACTTTTAAATTTTATCTTCCACAATGCCTTCATCAGCACCAAAATTGTTATACCAACTCATTGAAGTGTGCGCTCTAAATCAAGATACTGATGAAAACATTTGAAAATCAGACAGCTTCAAGGTGAGTTTAGCCAAATGTCATCCAAAAGTTAAACCAGTCTCTCCTGGATAGATGGATAGATGAAAGAAGGACTAAAATAGGTTTTGTGATGAAGGTAGACTAAACGTAAGACAATAGTTACTAAAAAAAACCCCAAACAAACCAAAAAACAACAAAAGGAAAGACTGACAGATCTTATGCACTAAAAAAACTCTGCCATAAAGTAGAAAATCCACTCTCTTACAAGACTATGAGTGAAATTTGGGAGTGTGCATTCAGATGTCCATATTGATTTTTGTGAGGTAGAGATACTCTCTTTTTATACTACACAGTTTAAAAGTAGATTAAAATTCCCTGTTTTCTGCTTTGCTTAGTAACTCATAGATTAGTCTATGTCTTCCCGCCCTGCTTTCTCCTTTTCAGCTCTTTTTCAGCTCTTTTCTCCTTTTACACAACTGTGTGTTCTGGCATGGTTTACAGCAGGATCTCACTGACTGCACTCTAGAGTGTAAATGAATACATCATAAAAAGTAAGCATAATTTATTGCAGATCATATTGAGTTTGTTTAGGGTGCAATTCATCCCTGTGTAAAGGGCAACACTGCCAAAGTCAAGCAGTCAAACAAGTTGACAGATTTCCCTCCCTTCTTCCCTGCAAAAAAATGAGACTGGTTTAAATTATGGAACCAGAAATGAGCCTTTAAATTTTTGAGCCTTCAGGAAGCAATCACCTTTTGCTGATTATTTCAGGTTCATCTCCAAGTTTGTGTTTCTGTAAACACAGAAAAGTGGGCTTCTAACTGTTGAGAAGGGAGAAGTGGTGTCCTAATTGCACTTTTCTATCCCTATCCTTAACTTTTTACAAATCTTTAGGCCTTTCCTATTGGTTCTTCTGACAAATCCCCTCAGTTTTCTGTACATTTAATATGTTTTCTTGGTTTTCCACATACCACTGCACCTTCTGCATCCTTTCAATGTCCCTGATCCATCTTTTATTGTCGTGTAATCTGTTCTTTCTATTTCCTTAAAATTTGTCAAATATAGAATATAAGATAATGTAACAGTCTCTTCTGCTTGCCTTATTGGAAAAAAACCCACCAAAACACAACACACAAACCTGGAAGGAGGCAGTCTTTCCTACAAGCGTATCTTTCAAATGCAAATCAAACCACCTTGACAGAGGTCAGCTATGGTTCCATGGTATGCCACAGTGTCAATACTCATTTCAAGAAAAGTGAAACTTGGGAGCTAATGGAAATTGAGACTTTAGGGAAAAATGAGCTCATGAGCTTAGCAGTTCTGTAAAAGCTGTAAAAGCATTAAAATCAGTATCTCTTGTAACTCTCAAATGATGATTTTCTTTCTGGTTTTACTGATTCTGTGTGGTTTTTTGTTGTTTGGGTTTTTTTACCTAGTAAAGCTTTTCTTCATATCCATGCAAACTGAAAAGTACTACAATGAAAAGTGGGATACCCAAATTTGGTCCTATTCCGTAATCTCAGGCCTTAAAGTTATTAAATTTTTATTTTTCCTGCAAGCTGTGTAAAATCGTAATAAAATCACTCAGTGGACACACACTATGCTCTTCATTTGAATTGTTTCACTGACACAGGAATGAAATACAGTCTTTGAAACCATTCATGATAATCTAATAGTTATTATTTAACAGGTTAATAAAGATTTGCAATAATTTTAAAGTGCAGTTTCAGAAATATCTGTATTAGTTGTTTGTGTCCCTTTTCTTAAAATGTTATTTGATAAGAGAATCAGGCAGGTCAAGACTCAAATGAACCAATGATAAGAAATTTTCACTTTATCTTATAAAACATAGAGAAGAAAGTACTGTTGTCTATCAATTTTGTGAACAAAACACTTCTGTGATATTTCATAAGACCAGATGTTAATTTTGTGTTTGAACAAGATGAGCTATCATTACTGAAGGAATAGCAGTGGCATCAAAGCCTAAAGCTTGATTCAATGATACTGCAAGAGCATAAAATTGTAGTGTTTCTAAAAGGATACACTAACAGTACAAAGTTTAAAATAGAAATATATACCACTGTATTTAAAAACAAAACAAAACAAAACAACAAAACACAGGAAAAAAAGAATTACTTAAACTGCTTGTCCTAGACTGAGTATCAAAGCAGTTCCAAAGTGACCCTCTTTCACCTTCCTCCAAGCCTAAGCATTCAAACCCATCATCTTTTATAATGTATCTAATCACCAGCAATATGACGACACTGAACAGAGAAAAACGATGAAAGCCAGGATTTAAGCCACATCTATTGCTCTCTCTGTTTTCTTTGAATTGCCTTTCAACTGACTGAAACTCCTCTCAGATGTTTTTATATTCTGGACATCACTTCTCCTTTATGCCACTCACTAGTGATCCCCCTTTCCCTCAATCTTTTCCTGGCTTTATACATGTATTTATATACATATATGTAATTATACCCTCTGTTAACATCCTAATTTTGACTTTGTGAAGTCCTTTATACACCTGATAAACTGACAAATTTATATGAGAGATGATTAAAAGTTGGGAGAAAACCTGGATTATGCATATTTAATATTATGAACTACATAATCTTCAGAAAAAAATGACACATTCTGAGAGTCAGAGAGGCTGAACAGAAGCACAGCATACATTCTTAATTTAAGAGTTGGGCCTAGCTATGGTTTGTTTATTTTTAAAATACATTTTAAAACTCATTCAAAACTATACTCATGGTAGAGATTGCTCAGAACAGTTCATGCAAAATAGATATCTGCTACTTCTAAAACCTAAAAGCCATTTTCTGGTTATGCGAATAACAAGTACAGAAATGTACATGGATGATTGAGACCTATAGGTCTAGAATCAAATATGGTATAAATTCATGTTTGTGATTTAAAATCAAAGCATATATTAGAACCTTTCAACACATTTTTTCATATTTTTGGACAAAGTTTTGGACAAATCTAATGAACCCCTAACATTCTGTGATTCTGTGAATAAAAGAGAGTGAATTATACTTTCCACAGTTAATATAAGAAAATGAAAACTGTTGAGGGGTAAAGTTTGGGAATCCACTAAGTGGAATCTCAGAAAGCTTTTGCCTTTTCACCTTTAGTGTTTTTTCTTGCATTACATCAGAACACAATAAGTCATTCTTTGTTTTGTATCCTGTATATGGACCTGTAACACTCATTTAAAAAAATGCGTAGAGAGCGATAAACATGCTCCCATTTTCCTAGGGACAATTACACAGTCTGTTCTACAAAGCACAGGATATATTTTGAGCACAGATGGTATAGACCAAAGAGTCAGCAAAGGTATTTTTTTGTGTGCATTCATAGGAGGAAATGAAGAGCAATGTATTCTTAAACAAAATAAAAATTCATCTGTGCTTGAGAATGATGGACAGAGAACTTTTTATGAAAGATCAGTTGTGAGTGAGCAAGATGAAGGCTTCAGTTCTCATAAATGCTGCTACTTGGATGAGAAAAATTCTATTTGCTGTTTATGATAAAGCAGCTGACAGCCCTACAAACACAACACAGTTCAGAAGTGAAATATATAAAACATGATAACCTTAAGTTACATTTGTACATGAGATGAGACAAGATCCCTATTGTAACTATGTTTCCTATATAAAAAATATAAAAAACATGCACCTCTCTCAGGGAAGCTGAATATTTTTGAATACTGAAGAAAGAAATCCACTGAACATTCCTTTAAGCATCTGTAAACCATTTTTTACTGTTGTTTTCTTCCTTGCACTTGCTGTCTGTATATGTTTATTAGGATTTTTTTATTTGGTGTTTTTAAATTCTCCAGACTTGAATGCTTAGAAAATGTAAGAGAACAAAATCATCCATGGCTACTAACACAAAGGGCTTAATTTTCTCTTGGACTTTTATGTAAATGAGTAAGTGAGAATTAGAGCAAAGCCTTCTGAAGTCAGTCAGTTTTCAGATTTGTGACAAGATCATAAATAAGACAGTAACCTAGCTCACTATTTTGTTTTGAACGGGGCTTATGTCTCCCTTGTGAAGATTTTTTTTTTAACCTTAACTGCTGACAATCAGAAAGTATTAAGTGTAGACCTCTAATCTCCTTTGACTGGGCCAGGCTGAGCGACTAGCCACAACTGTAAATAAGAGGATGCCGTTCACAGCAAATGTGATGTTGTCTTAAAGAAGTGGTTCATCAAACTGAAAGGAGGCTGCTCAAGAAGCAATACCACAAATTTCAAAAGGAGAGAGGAAAGTGAAAAGTTTTACATCTTTATGTGGGGGAGCACAATAGAAATATTTTCTTAAGATTCTTCTCCTTTGTAGACAGAAAGTTTAAGTATCTAAAACTGAGAGAAATAGGAGATGATGAGGAAATTAATGTCTGAAAATTGGCCTGCTAGGGGAAAACTTCAGCACTTTACTGATTTAATACTTTACATTGACTTTATATTTTATCCTGATTTCATTTTGAGGCATTGCTGGTTGAATGTATTTTCATATTCTTTGTCAGCTGTTAATAAGTCTGTGAAAAAGAAGAAAGATTTGACTATAAACACTTTTTCCACTTTTAAGGTATGGGGAGAAGCTGAAAAATGGTGTGTACCCATAGGATCATTCTGTAACATGAAGTGGGCTCCTAGAACTACCATCTCACACTTCCTTTAATGAGTTGGTGAGATGTCATAGAAGTCCAGGAAGAGAAAATATTACTAATGAATTAGCGTACACTCTCACACGGAAGGAATCTCCTCAACTCTGCTTTTATTATGGCTTCCTAAGCCAGGAACAAACTAAGGGAAGACAGAAATAACTGTTGTCTGCCAGTTACCTCAAATAACGTATAAAAGCCTTGAGTTTCAACAAATGTAGCTGAAGACTAGAGGTTTCAGAGGTCCGAACTTCCAACATCTTAATAAAAAATCGCTAGTTAGAGAAGACATTCTCTCTCCTGGTGAAAGAAGGCGGTAAAGTGGGCTTGATAGTTGTATTTTCTGTTTGATCTGCTGGCTGTCCAGCAAATAGAGCTTGGAAACTGGCAGAGCATATGCTGACTCATCCTGACAATACTCAAGAGTACACTAGAGAGAGCTGGCTTTCAGGGTGAAATTATGATATTTGATGTAAACTAGAGAATGATCAGGGAAAAGAAAGAAAGAAAAATAAACAGAGATTGGTTTATTTCAGAGGAAGGTCTAGAAAATAAATTTATAGGAAATCAAGTTGTTAAGTCTGTTGTTCACACAACAATTTATTGATTTGAAATATGAGTAATTTCCTGGAGTATATTTTCCAGAAGTACCAGGTCAAGTGACTCAGGGGTCTTAAGCAAAGTGAATGACTGTGTCAAGCTCCATGTTCTGGGTGATTATATCATGTCACAGTGATTTTAGGAAAAAAAAAAAACAAAATCAAACACAAAGCATTTCCAATGTGACACTGCTGTCCCGAGCTGAGAAACAGGGATTACATGTGGGAAGCCAGGTTCTCATCTTAGTTGCAGTGAAAAGTAACTTCCATAAAGTTATTCTAAATTTATAGTGGCTTCATCAAGGTAAGAATCAGGTCTGCTACAGCCTAGAACTAATCACATGCTGGTTTTGGTGCTCTAATAGTTGTGTTAGCACATCTGAGGCAGGGCTGGGAGAGAAGGAATTCTCTTCTTATTGCCACATGCTGTTTCAGCTGCTGCCACGAAGATACTTCCCTGAAATGTAATAGCCAGTAAGCTCTAGTCAGAGACTCAGAATGTTTGATGTTTTCTTGGCAGCTTCTGATTGCAAAATACCAAGGACTCCTTCTTGCAATAAGCTTTAGCTGGGGAGCATGCAGCACTTGTATTTCCATCTCTTATGACCTTGTAAGGATTATATCTCTTATTGGGAAGGGAAGAAGTACCCATGACTACTAGGCATTTTGGAACACTCAGGAGGTGAAATATGTTCTTAAACTGGGTGTTAAGACAACTCTTTCTTTTCATGGTCTGTGTCTTCCCCCCCCCCAGTCTTATTCGAAACACAGTCTTTTGATATAGATTTGCAGGCAGCTTTGATGAAAGACTGCCATGCTTTTACAGACATTCTGGCTAGTAAAGGTCCAAATGAAATAGACCATGTTTAACAGCAATTCAGGAATACTATCACGTCTACCCACCCATCGAATGAAAAGAAAGCAATCAATAATGACTATTTCATAGGATCTTCAGTGAGAGGAAAAAACTGTGTGAGTAATGCAGTATGCGAGTAATACAGTAAACCAGTGAAGGAAAAAACCAAAAATATGTAAGGATTAGCTTTCTTACCCATCACTTCTGACAGGAATACAGCTATGATAATAGTTAGGATCATGAAAGCACTTCTGTATATGCCCACATTAGTTTTCTTTCTTGTTTGTTTGAACATGAACTAGATGAAGGACAAGGGAATAAAATGATTGTAAAATTAGCTTTACTTTTAGTAGGATTTGTGTTATGCATGTCTTTTACTGATGCAAATGCACTTTGCACTGCTTCAAGTTATCTGATGCAGCCCAATTATTCTGTATATTTCTTTTCTTCTTTTCCTCCATGTCTAATTTCATCTTACACAATTTAAATTTACAAGAAGAATGACAATAGAGCTTAAGTACCCTTTTTCTTTTGTACTTTCTGATTAATTCCCTCTTTGCATTTTGCCTTACCAGAATCTTTCACACACTGATGACAGTCTGTCACTCTTGAGTTTCTTTTCAGTATATGTTCAAGCTTGAAGTTTTGTACATTGAAATTACAAGACTTTCCATCTTCCAAATTTTCTCCTATTAAGCAAAGGAGTTTGAAGTATTGTATAAATCCAGTAAATGGATTTAGGTGTCATAGAGTTGTCATCTTTGAATCACTTGCATAATTGTAGAAAGGTTAAAAGACACAATTACCTTTATAGCTCTGGGGTATATTTCCAACAGAGATTACAAACTATAAAGTAAGAATTTGTGCTTGTTATCTGAGGGCTATATTAAATTAAGAAATATTTAATGTAAACAAAATTGAAAACTCTTCAAGGTAAGGATCCTGTCTCCCTTTCTAATTGTGAAATGTTTTGATAAATGGAAGTCGTAAACAAATCCAAGCAGATGTTCAGGTGCTTTGCTGTATTGTGGATAAATGTCCATGTGTGGTTTTATCATCACAAGCTAGTTTCACAAAAAGATGATATTGCCTTGCCAGGAATCATGACCTCTCTGCCTCACTTCTGTCTGCTTCTGTGTCTGTATAAAACTATCAAAATCCTGATGATCATCCATACAATATAGACTACTGTGTCTTATAATACCCTTGAGAAGTCTCTTAAGGGGATAAGAAAATTACATTTACCTGGCTGCCTTATTATAGTGTCTAAGAGGTTTAGGCTATTTCATCACCCTGCAGAAAATGGAGGAAAATGACAAAAACCGCTATGGTCTATATAGTAACATTTTATGGGATGTGCTTAAAAAATACTGCATGTGGTTATATGTCCAGATGGCATCTCTCTTGCTCCTACTGTGACTTTTCTCCTTGCAATAATGTGTTCAGATGTCTGATCTGTTGGAAGTCATAATGTAAGATGATGTATCTATGATACATATTATAATTTAGCTGTTTTAAAAATTTATTGGTGTTACAATCTTCTTCACCTTCTTGTATGTACCGAAACCTGTAAACTGTAGTAACATACAAATACAGAGGTTATGGTTACACTTGTCAAAAAAAGTCAAGGGAACTTGATAAGTGCTGGAATCTGATTATTTATAATATTAAATTGAGTAAAATGTGCCTGGTACTGTCTTGGTCCAGGTCCAGCAAGTACTTTGATAAACAATTCCTGAGTACAGTATGAGAGTTACCATGGAGAAGGAAACATTTTTCAGTGGACTGTCTTCATGCAACTGCTCCCCTTTGGAGAATGAGAGCTGTAGGTTATATATACACAGGCCTTTCTACACAGTTTGACCTCAGTGCAAACAACAGCCTAAGCACATTTACTATACCAGTGACTACACTCACTCCTTTTCTGACCCAAAGCATATTGAAAAGTTTCCAGGAAAAAGGGAAGAGCTCCAACATGTGGAACTGGATGGCCTGCTTCAGAGTACTACAGGCCAGATGCTGAGGCAGGTGGAAGTTCATAATGTGAATTTGAATACAGCTGTGAAAACATGGAGTTTGGTCATTTAGTTTTCAATGTGATCACTGATCTGTTTGGAGAAACAAAGAGGAATGTGCTATGTTTTCAAGTACTGATTCGCTGATTTTTTAAAGTACAGGATAATATATCATAGAATCGTATCATAAAATGGTTTGGGTTGGAAGAGTCCTTAAAGATCATCTAGTTCCAGTCCCCTGATATGGGTAGGGACACCTTCCACTAGACCAGGTTGCTCAAAGCCCCATCCAAGCTGGCCTTGAACACTTCCAGGGAGGGACCATCCACAACTTCTCTGGGCAACCTGTTCCACTGTCTCACCACCCTCACAGTAAAGAACTTGTTCCTAACATCTAATCTAAATCTCCTCTCTTTCAGTTTGAAACCATTACCTGTTGTCCTATCGCTACCTGCCCTTGTAAAAAGTCCCTCCCCATCTTTCCTGTAGGCCCCCTTTCAGTACTGGAAGGCCGCTATAAGGTCTCTCTGGAGCTTTCTCTTCTCCAGGCTGAACAACCCCAACTCTCTTGGCCTGTTCTCGTAGGGGAGGTGCTCCAACCCCCTCATCATCTTTGTGGCCTCCTCTGGACTTGCTTGAGCAGGTCCATGCCTTTCTCGTGCTGGGGGTCCCAGAGCTGAATGCATTACTGCAGGTGGGATCTCACCAGAGTAGAGTAGAAGGGGAGAATCACCTCCCTTGGCCTGCTGGACACACTTTGATGCATCCCAGGATGCAGTTGGCTTTCTGGTCTGTGAGCACACATTGCTGACTCATATTCGGTTTTTCACCCACCAACACCCCCAAGTCCTTCTCCCCAGGACTGCTCTCAATCCACTCATCACCCAACCTGTATCTGTGCTTGGGTTTGCCTTGACCCAGGAGCAGGATCTTGCATTTGGCCTTGTTGAGCTTCGTGAAGTTTTCATGGGCCCACCTCTTAGGCCTGTGAAAGTCCCTCTTTATAGCCTCCCTTCCTATCAGCGTGTTCACCACATCTCACATCTTGGTGTCATCAGCAAACGTGCTGAGAGCGCACTCAATCCTACTGGCCATGTTGCTGACAAAGATGTTAAACTATACCAGTCCCAATACGGACCCTTGAGGAATGCCACTCATCACTGATCTCCACTCAGATATCAAGCCATTGAGTGGAACTCTTTGAGTGTGACCAGCCAATTCCTGATCCACCAAGTGATCCATCTGTCAAATCCATGTCTCTCCAGTTTAGAGACGAGGATGTCATGCGGGACAGTGTCAAATGCTTTGCAGAAGTCCAGGTGGATGACATCACTTATTCTTCCCTTATCCACCAATGCTGTAACCCTGTCGTAAAAAGCCACCAAATTCATCAGGCAAAATTTGCCCTTCGTGAAGCCATGTTGGATGTCACAAATCACCTCTTTATTTTCCATAGAGGATCCACTCCATGATCTTGCCAGGCACAGAGGTGAGACTGAGTGGCCTGTAGTTCCACAGGTCTTCATTTCTTCCCTTTTTAGAAATGGGGGTTATGTTTCCCCCATACCAGTCAGTGGGAACTTCACTGGACTGCCACGACTTCTCAAATATGATGGATAGTGGCTTAACAATTTCATCCACCTTTATGTACCTTCAGGTTCCTTAGATGGTCTCGAATATGATCTTCTCCTACAGTGGGCAGTTCTTCATTCACCCAGTCCCTGCCTTTGCCTTCTGTGACTTGGGCAGTGTGGCTAGAGCACTCGCTGCTGAAGGCTGAGGCAAAAAAGTCATTGAGTACCTCAGCCTTCTCCATGTCCTGGGTAACTAGGTCTCCTGTTTCTTTCTGGAGAGGGTCCACATTTTCCCTAGTCTTCCTTTTATCACTGACGTACCTATAGAAGCTTTTCTTGTTGGACTTGATATCCCTCACCAGATTTAATTCTGCCAGGGCTTTGGCTTTCCTGACCTGATCCCTGGCTGCTCAGACAATTTCTCCGCATTCTTCCCAGGCCATCTGTCCTTGCTTCCACCCTCTGCAGGCTTCCTTTTTGTGTTTGTTTGGTCTAGGAACTTCTTGTTCATCCACACAGGCCTCCTGGCATTTTTGTCTGACTTCATCTTTTTTGAGCTTCATTGCTCCTGATCTTGGAGGAGGTGATTCTTGAATATTAACCATCTTTCTTGGTCCCCTCTTCCCTCCAGTGCTGTATCCCGTGGTACCCTACCAAGCATGTTCCTGAAGAGGCCAAAGTCTGCTCTTCTGAATTCCAGGGTAGTGAGCTTGCTGTGCACCTTCCTCACTGCCTTAAAGGACATGGAATTACATTTCATGGTCACTGCAGCCAAGGCTGCCTTTAAGCTTCACCTTCCCTGCCAGCCCTTCCTTGTTGGTGAGAATAAGTTCCAGCATAGTGCCTCTCCTCGGTGACTCCTGTATGACTTGGAAAAGGAAGTTACGCATCCTTCTCACTGCCTCCTGCAGCACAGCGACCTGCTGCAGGAGGTCCTCCACTTGGGCCCACCTTTTGCAGGCAGGTCTGCTGCCTGCTCCTGCCCCAGGAGAAAAGTCTAAGCATTGCCTGAAGTCTGAGGTCTGCACCGCAGCCTCTCTCTTCAGCAACTCCATCTGGGTGGAGATAATCAACCACCACTGAGGTAGATGGTGCAGATCCCCCAGACGGAGCTGCAGCCTTTGCTTTCCGACGAATACTCACCATTCTGCCTTGAGGGTCAGGCAGGATAAATGCTCTTGGCCTATGCAGATGGTCATTGAATGGTGCCCAGTTGCTCATATGTTGTTATATGTGCTTCCAGCCTCTCCACTCGGCCAGTGAAATGTCCCTCCTTCAAAGAGGTGCCCTCCCACTTACCCACCTGCATGAACTGCTGGGCCAACTGCAGCGTCACACCCTGGCTGACACGCCATGCCTTGTTTGCCCACTCTCTTCATGATACTTCTGGTTGCTGACGCTATCCAGGCCGTTTTTTATAAGCATTCTTCTGTGCAATCTGAACTTCACAAGTTAATTTATTCAAGAGGATAAATACTATTTAGTGGTAGATATCCTCTTAATTTTATTCATCTGTGATATCTTGAGGAGACCAAATTTTCAGACTTTTCCTAGCACTTCATGGGAAATATCTGATGCAACTTTCTAATTATATTGTTAGGCGTAAATCTTATTTTTAAGTACTCACTGGGCACCACGCTTCTTACATGCATTACCTGAATTGGATGATTTCCGGAAGCTGGCACATTATTATAAAGAGGGGGAAAAAACCTAACATCCCCACCAAAAAAAAAAAAAATTGGAAAGAAAATCCTAGCAGTCTCAGACCGTTCTTTTCAAACCTTAATTTCCACTTGTGTATCTGGCTAAGCATAATTATATAAATATTATCAAGAAAAATGTCTGAGAAGGTGAAAGTTCAGCTTAACTGTTTTATTCATGTTACTCCTGATTCTTCGCCTCACTACACCAGTTTTGCTTTTCTTTGACTCCGTTGACAAGAGTTCAGTCACACTGGCATGGAACTAGTTTAATGAAGTAGATGATTATGACAACAAGATCCTTAAAAAAGAATCTTTTAAGAAAGTAAGTTAAACACTTCAATTAGGGGATGCTGGAATTTAAGTTACTCAGGCAACGTCATCCAATACTTTTGAAAGTATTTTATGGTAGCCTGCCATTTCCTGAACCCCATAGGACCCATGATAACTTCGGTGTAATGAAGAGACAGCAACACAGAACTGAGAATAGTGTATCCTTTTCCTACATCTTTTCAAGGTGATCCCGCTGTATTTACTGATATTCATTGAAATACTGTACAATATAGGTAGTTCTTTTGCTTCCTGGAATTCCAAGCTGTGGTAGCCCTGCCATGTCAGTTATGTTTTTTCTTCTCTGACATGGTACAGCATTTCAAAAATAAGGATAAGCCTAAACCGATAGTTTCTTCTGTGGTCCTGGTTGTGCAGCACATCTTAGACCTGCTGGCATCCAGCAATATGATAATACGGGCTGTTACCTTTACTAGGTACCCATTCTCCCTTTTATATCAGTTATAAGTGTGGATGTTCATCACTATGTATATTAAGCTTCAGACTTGTGTAAGACACGAAAGATTATAATTAAATCATTGCCAAAAACTAGTGACAAGTGGCTTGTCATATAACTTCATAAGAATATCATAGAAAACCTGTAGCTGAGGCAGGGATTGGATTGAATTTTTATTTTATTTTATTTTTGGTGGCATTCACTTAAACCAGGAGATTTAAACTTTTGCTTCTGCAGTTCTGCTTTATTCTCTATGTAAACTCCCAACATCTAGAAAAAATCAAATATTCCTCCTTCCGCTAACACCATTTATGATGCATCTTTACTTCTTTACCTTGAGCCCATTCTTCCAGCATGTTGCATATGTTATGAGTGCTTTGGCTTAAAGAGAGCATAAACATCATGTATTATAATGCTTATGTGCAAGGGAGCTGTATCAAATGTTGGCATTTCCCTGCTTTCAGCCATTATAGTCTATATAGATTTTTTGTAATTAAAGAAATCAAAGACTAATTTTGCCTGCTATAGTGAGCTGAGAGGAAAGACATAGACACAAACTGGTTTATACAGCTTTGGTGTAACCCAGCACACCTTAACTAAGGGTTGGGGGTTTTTTTGTTTTTATTTATTAAATGAATGCTTCTTTCCTTTGTTACCTTGGGAGCTTGGATCTCTGATGACCTCATCTATGCACCACAGAAAATCTCTCTCATACACTCTCTGTGGTGACTGTTGAACTTGTATCTATTTCTGCAAATATATCTATAATTTCTTTTTATTTTTACTCTGAAAAAAAAACAAGCCAAGAATATGAAATATGCTTTTGTTTAACAATTCTGTAAAAATGTATTCTGTTAGTCATAAAGCTATGTTATTCTTTACTGTATACCCTAGTTTTTTGTCATTTTGCTGTGTTTATGTCCACCCACAATAAAAACACAGGTTTGAACTGTCATGCCTTTTATTTTCACTGCCTTAGCAACCCTAGAGAATTTTGTATTTGATGGGAGTACAGGTGCTACAAACACCCCATGACTTAGACTTCAAACTAATTGAGAAAAAAAAAAAAACCCACATTCTAAAGGATAAAGATGTTCCTTAAAGAAGATACTTACTATTCAAACTGGTTGAATAATCTGTGAAATTGTTCATCTTGCAAATGTATTTTTTAATCATAACTATTCAACAAATTGCTTTGAATAGGCTATTTTGAGTCTGTTGACCATTCACAAAGCAGTTGCTTTTACTTGCTCAAAATGTACTCTGTTTTGTGTGCTTTCCCACGTAAACCATACTCAAGGATTTTTTGTTTTGTTTTATTTTTAATGAAGAATCTTTATAGAAATTGCATGGTACATATCTGTCATGGTCCATGTTAAGAAAATTATTTGCTTGTTGTGCACAGAAACCTCATCCTATCACAGTGGTATACAAATGCTTTCCAGAGACTGAATACTAAACAAATTTTAACTGACAACAGAATTTTTTAGAATACTTTGTTTTATGTAGATTTCCCAGTTTTTTAAGTCCATTTATGTTCAGATATATTTTGTACAAAAAGCCTACAGAAATATCCATCTAAACCTTGGGCATGCTAACATATCTGTTAATAAATAAAAGATTTATTTTAGTAGCTTAGTCTCAAGAAACAGATTTTTATAGGATTAATTTCATTAAAACATTTAAACAATAGCATTTATAGCAACTTAGGGAAAGACAAAATACTAAAATCCTACTTGGCAATCTTTAGATTTAGAATTCATTTTGAAGGCTTGTAATAAGGCCTGTTTCAAATCTCAACAGATTTTCAAGGGATCTTGAACAAATCATGCATTATAATTTTTCTCCAATTGCTTACTTTACTGAGGTCAAAAGAAACTGGGGGTATAGGGTATAATACAGGCAGAACTCAGGCTCAAAACTTTTTCTGCTTCCGTTCCTCATCTATAAAACATAGCCAAGCAAAAGAACAAATTACCATGAGACTGTCTTGGTGGGAAGGTCTTATGAGTATGAGGTGGTAATGGCCCATCTGGAGTTCAACCATCTGAAGCTGACAACTGTAAGGTTTTGTGTTTTCATATACAAAATAGCAGAGACATTGTTTTTCTATTAAAACTGCAGTAAACCACCTTTCAATATGCAAATTTCTGTCTTCTAAGTTGCCTCCCAGTGACAAAAATATGCAGGATCTAGGAATTTATTACATATCCTTGGTGTAAACCATATGTCCAATTTATTAATCTCAGCTCAGTATTGGGAAATAAATAATGAATGTAGAGTCTTGCTTCTGAATCCAAGTAGAGCACAATTGCTGTTAATCATTCTCCACTTTAAAAATATATTGTTTTTCATTGCAGTGGTTTATGGTTGGGGAATTCTTACCCTCCTTTCTCTTTTGCTTAATAGTTCTAATTCCTGTTGAAGTGGTGGTTCTGAAGAATGCTAACTTCTGCCTACTTTCTCGATACCTTCTTGAGATCCAAGAGAACTAAAAATTCTTGTGTCTGCAAAAGGAAAAAGAAAAAGGAAAAAAAAAAAAAAGTGAAGTTTAGTCTTAAATACAGAGCTTTGTTGTTCTCGTGTGGGTTTTCATGGGTTTTTTAATCCGCGTTACAACAACAGTTCCTATCATATATTGCCCCTCACACTGTATGCAGTTTCCACAGACACACTATTACATATTTTTAAAAAAATCTAGAAACAGAAACCATTACATAAATTAATTATCTTCTTGAAAGCTGTGCATCATCTTTTCTTAACTTTTATATGCTTGAGATAAACAGACCTTTTCCTAAAACAGTAGCATAACCCTACATACTAGTATTTCTCTGCTGGCATTCAAAGAGATAGAACACTCCTCAATTTTTCAACATAGAATAAGGACTAAATTTGAGATTTAGACAGTCAAAAGAGGTGATTATCCCACTGTATTCAGCTTTGGTGTGGCCTCACCTCCAGTACTGTGTGCAGCTCTGGGCCCCCCAAATTAAGAAGTATGTGAGGGTCCTTGAATGCATCCAGAGGAGGGCAACAAAGCTGGTGAGAGGGCTGGAAGGCATGTCCTGTGAGGAGTGGCTAAGGACTTTGGGTTTGTCTAGTTTGGAGAATAGGAGGCTGAGGGGCGACCTCGTTGCTCTCTACAGCTTCCTGCGGAGAGGACGTGGAGAGGGAGGTGCTGATCTCTTCTCCCCAGTATGCAGTGATACGATGCATGAGAATGGTTTAAAGCTGCATCAGGGGAAGTGAAGAAGCATTTCTTCACCAAGAGGGTGATCAAATGCTAGACCAACCAGAGGTGGTTGAGGCTCTTTAGGTGTTTAAGAGGTATTTGGACAGTGCCCTTAATAACATGCTTTAACTTTTGGTCAGCCCTGGAGTGGTCAGGCAGCTGCACCAGATGACTGTGGGTCCCTTTCAACTGAAACATTCTATTCTATTCCAAAAGGAACTATTCTATTTTTTTCCCTTGTTTTTACCAATATATTTCCGTGTTTTGATAAAAATACTGCTTTCCCCATGTGAAAACAAATGGGGTTTTTTATTTTAAATACTTTTTGTGGAGAAACATCAGTTCTTTTAACACTACAACATGATCCTTTAGAGATGGTCTCTTAGAGAGTGAGAAATAAATGGAATAAGAAAATTTGGGTTCTTATGATTTTTTGCACAAAATTGTGACCATCATTAAAATTGAAATATTTTTTTCCAAATGTTTGGGAGAATGTATTTGAGATTTCAGTTTCTCTTTTTTCAGTTGTTTTATATATTTTGTTCAAAATACAAATATCTTCCTTTTTTCATTAAATTCATTATGATGTTACTGTCATCATTGGAGGACTCATTGTGACAAAAAGATCACACTTCGTTTTAAATTACATCTACCATGTAGTTCCAGTCACATCCTACTGCATCTGAAAGTCTTAAATTAAGCTACCGTAACTCACTGCATAGTGTGCTGAGTAAAACTCCTCAAATGGATAACAAGGTTGTCTACACGTTAAAAAGACTTAGTTTCCTCTACTTCTACATGAGAAGCTCATGTATCTGTGGAACTGTTAGAATGATGATAAAATGTTTTGCAAAATCCACTTAAGTAGTTCTAAAACTCTAAAGTAGAAAAATTTTGTGTAGTTCTAGATACCTTCCACCATAAGTGATTGTGTTATTTAAGCAAAAAGATGTGACAGACTGTGGCAGTGCTGATTAATTGACACCTTGGGTGTGTAGCAAGGCATGAAGTGAAGCTGATGCAAACAAGAAGTACGTTAATCACAAGAAGTTCAGAAACCTGAAGCATCTTATTGTCATTTTGTAATGAATAGGTTTTACACATAAAAATATATATTGTTTATGTCTATTTTTAGTGCTGTCATATGTAATAAAGTTTTATGGCCTTTTTTTTTCCCTTTAAAAATGTGAATTATACAAGCATTTTGGAAGCTGATTAATAGTTTAGAGAAAAGCCGCTTCCAATTGCTAGAAGCTAGCCTTCAAGGGCCTTTAAAAATGTATTTTCATGTGTGTATATATATATATATATATACACACTCATATTGCAGTTTTACAATATGGATTGTACTTGGATACAGTTAAAAAAAAAGACACCTCTAATTGTGAGAAGTCGCTTTAAGACAAGGATAAAGTTGGCTGTATAAAGTTGGCTAGTAAAGCAGCAACAGGAACCTGCCTTTCACTTTCATTACCTTGACTATTCTTTCTTGCCTATGCATTTGTGTCTTACTAACAAGTTATATGCCATGTTTGATTTTTATGTCTCTGCTTAATGAAAATTGTTATATATATCTTGCCAACAGGAGAGGAACAGAAATGATTTCTTAATTTTGATTTAAATACCTTAAACTTTTAGTAACACTCTAGGGACATCATTGTGCTTTAAGACATACTGGACGTTTTTTGAACACTGACCTATTAAACTCTCTAAATAAGAGCCTTCTATGCACCTTCTCATACGTAAATATTTATACTACTATCTTCATAGTATGGATGACACTGTCTAACCCTAAAACATAACTACAGTTACATACCACAGGAAAGGTAAAGGGTCTTTAAATGAAATCTGTCTGGTTCCTGAGTGATTCAGGAAATACTGAAAAATCTGCTGAACTTTTCACAAGCAGTTGAGTTCCAAAGGCCAAAGTCTGTGCAATGGCTCATGTCATCTTCATTCTAAAAAAGTGCCTCATGACTGGAGATATAATGCTCAAAAGTGCTCCTGATGATACGCGTGACATGTTTTATGTAATAATGTCCACAGTTCCACACAGTGTCCTCTTACATTCAGCTCATGACATTTTCTGATGGTTTCCTTCTTATAACTGAGACATTTCTGTGTCATACAAAGTGCATTTATTTTATTCCTATGCCTTAGAAGTAAACTATGGGATTTGAAAAGATCCAAAAGAAGCTTATGTTTCTAACTGATAGCACTTCTGTGTCACTTGTATGTTCCTCTGTGTGTCAGCAAGGTCATAAGTCAACACAGAGTTCTCATGAGAAATTGCATTGGATCTTGCTAAGGTCACAAAGATCACCACTATGGCAAGATATTAATGCTGTATTAGGAGAATATATCAGGATTCTTTTATTGTAGTGCTGATAGTTTTGGTTTGACCCATCTTGCCCCTTGGCTGTACAAATCTTTTTACTACAAATACTTCTTTCCCAACCTCCTTCCACTTAATCCCAGTGTTTATTTATTCATTTTTATATTATCTGCCTTAAAGATGAATGCTCCAAGGGAACTTAGAAATTCTCTACAAGCACTTCAGCAAAGACTAATTTTCTGTCAGCATATAGCTCAGCTAACATGTTTGTCTTGGAATCTATTTTAGAAAACGTAATTCAGTCATTTATTTCATTTAAGTGGGGTAGAACAAGGTTCACCATACAAAATAGATCAATTACATAAAACTCAGAAGCAAATCCACTGTTTGTAATTCAGCTTTGTCAAGCTCCATTCAAAATTTTCACAATTTTCTTAGAATTGTAAATATGTTGTCAGTTACCTTCTTTTAGTACTGTTGATTCAATTCACCCAGAGTCATTGAATTTTCCAACCCAAATAGCCCTAAGCCAAATAACTACTATATTCATTATTAAATTTTAGGATATTTTCCTGCTTATATGGTCTCTAATTATTTTCTTATCTTATTCTTTTTCATTGTACCACGGAGTTTGGAGGCTTGAAGAGAACTGAAGACACTTACAAAAAGTCATCTTGCATTTAGAGTTATGATACTTTCTGAAACTTCAATGGGCCCAGCAATCTGCAGCAGCAAAAACTTTTTTACAGACTCGTGACAAAATCATTCAGTGAGCTTTGGTCCTGTCCTGTCTCATGCGCTCTGCAATAAGATGATGCCTATGATTCATCTCAGCGTTCATGGGCTCCTGTGGGGTAGACATGTATTGTCCCCATTGAAGAAAATACATATACATAAATAGATATACATATATGCATGTATACTTCATTACTTGTAATTCAGCTGTGTTTTGAGGACTGCACTGTGGTTTGTAGAAAGCGTATTAGCTGGAGACAGAAGGCCTGTTAGAAGGATCTATGATATTAAAGAACAACGACACGTGAAATAGTGAAGATTTCTGAACATGCTGTTACTGAAATATGGTGTGGACATAACTTGTGCACTCCCTACCCCTAAACTCCTCTAATGCTACTTCAGACAACTTGTGACTTTCATGTGCACTCTGAGGTCGCATCCAGGGTAAGCAGCATAGACTGTCAGACTGATGCTGATAAGACATTGCTCTTCTGACTTTATGGTATAGCCACACATTTTCTCAGGCACTCCGAACTGAAAAATATTCATGAGGTAGTTGTAGGTTTTAGGGCCATAGAAGTATAAAATTTGGCTTAGAGGAAATCTTTGTGCTCCACTTTATGTAGAGTTGATGTGGCCTTAGTCTCTTGGCCTCTGGACTGGAAATTTCATTGCTACAGTTAGTAAAGATTTGCTGACGTATTATTTAGATGGTCACTTCTGATGATCATAATTAGTTTATTTCTTGCAAATCAACAGTATAGATATCTTATTTGTTTAATTTTTTGAACTGAAACTTTTAATTTTGTGGGGGAAAAGTGCAGTGACCCAAACCAAATGAAATTCTAACCCAAAGGATTTACCATTGTGAAGAACTGCTAACACAAGATACTGTGTTAAAGCTGGTGAAATTTTTACTACATCCTAAATTCTATCAAGGCATGACTTACGCAAAGGTACCCTAAATGTGTCTAACAAGAGACATGTTTTTCTTCTTAGGTTAACATTTTCCCTGTAACACTACTTTTTTGACACAGAATCAATTCAGGGATTTTGTTGAGGTTTTTTAATGCTTTAAAACTTCAAAAGAGATAATAAACAATAAATGAACAATGACACATTTGTCAGCTTCCATTTTGTTAACAATCTGAGAAAAAAAAAAAAAAATCATTATTATAAGAAACACCAGCATTAAATGACATACGTCTCTAGAAAATAAACTATTTCAACATAGAAAAACATGTTTCATCCCATAATGGTAAGACTAATGGAGAATTTTCAAAGCTTTCCTTTGAAAAACTCAGTACATTTGTTTTAAGTAAGCAACAATGGACTACTAACTGCTAACAAACACTTTGATTTCATGATAATTTCGTAGATGGGAAATTTCTATATGGATTTAAAATGAAGATTTGATTTTGAACATAACAAGAGAGACCTTGACACATCCAGTCCCACTAACAACTCTTAATTGTATTTAAATATAATACTGTCCATATTAATCTTTTAATGTCTTCTTCTGGGATATTATCTCACATTTAAAAGATTCCTGCCATAAATCTGCAATCCAGCCAGATAGTCCTTTAGCAGCTGGCCTAGGTTTCTCCTCAGGTTTCCACATCTTTGATCATAACAAAATTTGAATCTTTTGTCTTTGCTTTTCTTCATTCTGATGAAATTATCTTGCTGCCCTTCATCTCTTTTAATTTACTAATGCAAATCTCCTGAAACAGAGGACCAGACCTCTGTGCAGTACTCCTGTGTTGGAAGAAACATGATGGATTTCTGCAGTGGTAAAGCTTTGTATATATGGTTGTTCTTTACTTAGCTCCTACTAATTGCTAATACCCAATTATGCTTTTTTGATCGCTTTCAAGTACTGCAATAGTGTTTTGATGGAACTGCTTATATGTCTAAGATCTTTTTTGTCATAACTATTTTGGGACTTTTACTTTATGTTCCAAGATAGATTTTTTATTCATGTACATCACTGACACTTGTTGACACTGAATTTACTTTGATTTTATCATTATAAATGTGAATTTGATGGTCATTTTGGCAAATTTTGTCGCAACATTCCACTTATTATGACTTTATTAGTATTTTCAAAAGCAAAAACCTTAGAACAGGTCCCTGTAGATCTCCACTAGTGACCTCCCTACTCTGTAAAAGCTGTCTAATTATTCATATCCTTGCTTTGGTATCTTCTAACCAGGAATTAACTTACAAGATTAATGGTTTCTCCCTTTATGCTTTTGTTTCTCTCAAACCTTTTATTGAAGAATGTTGTCAGGTTGTGGTGGTGTGCTCCCCCTCTACCCCCCACCCCAACAACCTGATCTTTATTTCCTGTAAACCTGCTCAAGTGATAACTACCAGTGGCAGCTATAATGGATACATCTGGTCATGATGGCTGCGTATGGCTCACAGTGGATTTGGGGGAGACAGATAACAACACAAGAGCCAAGGGCTAATTTGAACAATGCGCCCACCTAACCACAGTGCTGATCAATGTCCGAATCAAGCCAAATTTGGAAGAAACTAGTATGTAAATATATCACATATGTACATACTAAAAATTAGTATGTAAATATGACTGTAAGTCAATTGTCTTACTCCATAATAGTGGACAGCTCCAGGGCCCATGGAGCTCTCCTGCATGGCAGCAGGCTGCACAGCAGGATGTCCCCTTGAGGAGGGATGTCTCTCAAGGCTTCTCCGCAAGGCTGAGAGAGTCCTTGCTGCAACAGATTCTTGGTAAGCGATTAATAACATGCTAAACTTTGAAATCCTAACTAAGTGATATAAAAGATTGATTGTGCACATATAATCCTACAGACATACACCATTGACCAAGTCTGGGACTACATCTGCATCCAGCCGCACCTAAACTTCCTTCTGAGAAGACGTTTAGATCGCAAAGGGATCCTTTCTGAATCTTGTGACTCAATGGGAGGGTTTCCCTGACAGTTTTGTCTGACCTTGTCCTCTATGCAGTAAATAATCAAGTGTACCTTACCATCAAATCTTGTTAAACCATTGTTACACTTACCAATGAATTTCATTAACTCTCTGTCTTACATCAATAAGCATACTGCTGCTTCTCTCTTACTAGTGAAATGCATCACTCCATTGGTGACACAAGTACCTATGAGAAAGATAATTAGCCTTTTGGACTCTATCTCTCTTGTTCACACACTTTTTGACTCCTTTAAAAATGTTTTAGGTTCAGACTTTCTTTATAAGTACCATGCTGACTTTTCCATAATATTATTATTAATCCTTAGGACCACAAATCTTTTTCTTTCATTTCGTCTTACTTTGATTTGTCTTTCTGGTTAGCATTTCGACAGGTCCTCCTTAAAGTTTTGAAAAAGAAAATAAAAGATCACCCTTCTTCTTCCCTCCAAAGAAGCCAGAAGAAACACATATGTTACCTTTCATTCTAGGGTACTAGGGAAATTATAAACGAGAAGTTATTACTACATTCAATTTTGACAGTTTAGCTATTTCATACTCAAGTTCCTTTACAACTCTTGGGGGAATACCAACTGTTTGTATCAATTTGTTACTGTTCATTTTGAGTTGTGCTGAAATCTCTTCTGTTCACACTTTAATTTCAGACACATTTTCTAAAGAGCCTTCTGTGAGGAAAGGTTCTGGTGTGGGAATGCCTAAGATCTCCAGGAACAGACACAGATGTGAAAGAATAAACTACTTTTCCTTCTATTCCTAAATTTTTAGGCACTTCCTTCCTTGTTTCATGGCTTATTGACCCTACAGATTCCCTGTCAAGTGTCTTGTATCAGAGACTTCCTTGTTGGATTTTTCCTGTTATCACAGTGTTCCTTTTATTCTTTTTTTTTTTTTTTTTTGGGGGGGGGGCGAGGGGGTTGACAGGCAGGGGGCAGGATCTTGTGTTATTGGGCTTTTTACATTTAATTTTCCACAGTTAAAGTTCTTTTGTATTTTCCTTGTGGACAAGGCTTTATTTTTCTTAATGGTATTTTCTTACTTTAAATGGCTTTTTGCATTCTTTCACTTCACTGTATTTTTTAAGTCTTTTCACAGCTGTCCCTTTCTTCTCTGGGCATCTAAACGACCTCCATATACGTAAGTATTTTATCCTTTCTCAGGCTTAGCAGTCCCTTAACTGGAAAAAGGTCTTTCCTTTGCGGAAATGTGTTTAGAGCAGTAGGTGCAATTCCCTTTTGTGGTGACCTTTCTTCGTTTGACTAGAGTCAATGAGCTTAGATGGTTGTTTTGAACTGAATACATAACTTTTAGATGAACTGCACACAACTAAGGCCTGAATAAATGCTTTTGATCCTTAAGATCTGACTTTCTTTTCATATAATACTGTTTTAGGATACCTGTTGCTCATGATCAATGCTGGAGCTCAAACAAGTGTTGCTCTATTCCAGAAATAGGCAGCAAGTACAGATCTACATGTTTTACCAAAAATAGAAATAAATTAAAAATTAAATATATTGCAATATTTTATATTAAAAACTGTTATCAGGTTCCCTGTCAGCTTGTCATTCCTAGAAAAAACAAGTAAGATGCTCTGTATATTAATGATGAGACAATATAATTATAGGACAAATGGTGGTTTGGACAAAGGTTTGAGTGTGCCTCAGACAGAAAAGAAGCCTATAGACCTGAGCCAGACAGCTGGGTGGTCTGGGTCACAACCCAGAGAGGTTGGGTACCACCTGCGGTCTAAATCAAATAGTTTTACTTAATCTGTACAACTATAATAAATTGGATGTACCAACAAAACCTCACATAAATGCATCTACAGTCAAGCCATTTTTTTCTGTGGGCAGCATGGAAGTGCGTGAGCAGAAAATCAGGCTCCACACTGATTCTATCACAAAAATCTTCTCCCTGCCCCTGTCTACAACAATACTACAAGACAGAAATGAAAAAATGATCAAGAATATGTGTGTGTGGTGGGAGAGAGGGAGAAGGGGGAGGAATGCAGGCATCTTTAAAACACCCTGATGGGATTTGTAGCATTAACGGCAGGAGCTGAACCCAGTATGTGGTGCATCAACATTAATAACATTCATTTCTACATTAACAATTAATTGAGGTGAGTATAGATTGGCCCTTTCCCGGGCCAGTCTTGCCTCTTAGTGAATTGGGCAGTAAAAATTTAACGGCATTTCTGCTTCACTACTATTACAACTGTGTGGCTGTCAAATCTGAATTCTACAATTTCCATAACAGCAACTGTACTTGTTTGCATGCTAAAAGCTAGTGTGAACCTGATGCTGGTGAAGGCCGTTGAAGATACAAAAAATTGCCTACATGCTAAATAACATAAGTGTTCACTCCTTATTTTTTGATTGAAATTGAGTCCTTATATACCCTATGGTCCCTTCAGAAATGTTGAGTAGGAGATAAAAAGTTGATCAAAAATAACCTTCTGTCATGTTTATAAGTACAGCAGTTGTTCATTGTCCGTTATTTAAACCAGGACAAGGAAAAGCTATTCAATCATGAACTTGTCCTTTATAAATCATCCTCTGCAGGTGACAAGCAAAGAACATACAAGTGACCCTTCAAGTCTCACAAAGATTTAGATCAGTCTCCTGGGGAATATCATATGTGAATGACACCATCAACTGATATTATTTCTCTTCCGTAAAGGTATAAATGAGGAGCTAGGAAGGCATAGATTTCAATTTTCAGTTAAAAGCTTCATGGTCATATCAAAAATCACAAGGACTTCCCAAGGTGGCATCTGGATACTACAACACTACAAAGAAATCAAATGATGTCAGCTTAATTCTAGCTCTGTTGCAAGCTTTCTTACTCTGGACTGTGACCTAAGCTGGATCTGTATGCTCCATAGGAGAAGGAGATGGGATAAAATTTGTGCTTCCTGACCCTGGTTTGTGTTTCATGTTACTGACAAAATGGCATGTCCAGTTGATTTATAGTATAAATCGTGTTGTCTTGCACAGTGGTGATGTAACCTCCCTCAAGAACATCTTTCTTCAGGTGTTGTTGTACTGTGCAAAGAGAGACTTTGCAAGCAGGATATGCACAGATAAAAGTACACACCAGTTATCCATTAGCTAATACATAATAGATCGCTAGTATTGTTACCAGCTTACTTGTTCACATGCTCACTATCATCCTCCATTGCTTTAAATTGCCTTTAAACAGTCATGCTGAGTTGTCATTTTCTGTTTGTTTGTGAGGGTTTTTTAGGGATGTATAACTTGTCATGAAAGCCAGTATTTTCTTGATGAACCCTTGAGTCATTATTGCCACCTCAAGACTGACTTTCTATGTTGTGACTTTTCTTATCTTGTATGGCTTTGGTTAAATACTCTCACACGGCTCAACATCATTTTTTTTTCTGTAAGAAATGAAGGTAACGCAGATAGGATGCACAAAATCAAACCTTAGGTCACAGACAGGTGACCACTCAGGCCATGATTTGCTGTGGAGCCACTCATAAACATGTTTATGAGCCACTCATAAACAAGTTTGTCTACCTTCTCTAGCCACCCTCAGTAGTGTAGGATATAACCAGCTGGCCTACAGTAGCAATGAGTGCACACTTGGGCTTTTTTCTCTGCCATGCTTTAAAATTCATGCATAGTTTTCATTGTAAAGGTTTTATATTCACACCCTGAGGTGCTGAATATATAAATGTAAAAATAAATCTGAGCCTTTCCAGTGGATGTTATATTTTGCACATAATCTTAATCTTCATTAATTGCTAGTTTATAATTTGGAAGTAATAATTTTTATCCAGTTTACTATGATGTTTGGGAATACTTTCTTCAGTATGTCTGAAGACCTTCAGTTTCATGATGCTCAAATCCATAGAAGAACCTCTATAGATTTCAGTGTTATCAGGAGTTAATTACTATAATGACTGGTGGTGGGGGTTATAACCTTCATTTAAACAGTACAGAAATAGCTGTACTCCTGCTTTATTGATCACTACACTGTACTTAAACTTTTGGAAATATATTTCATTTATGATGTGAGACAAACAATGTGTCAATCTCAGATGAAATCTGCTCCTTCCAAGCCATAGAATCATACTTTCTGTAACAGTTCCATGATTGATATAAACATTTTGATGGAAAATATTTGGTGGTGAATGCAGTGTAAAACTATCTGAGAATAAATGCACTGTGACTTGGAATACAGAATACAATTTTATTTGCATAGAGGCAAAATGAAGTGATCACAGAGTTCGCAAAACCTATTCTCCTCCTAAAATTGCACTTTGACCTTGCTTTTCAACAGGAGTCTTTCAGAAAGTTAGACTTGACCATGCAAGAAATTTCACATACTTTTCTCTATAAACTGGCAAATGTAATATAACAATGCCCAAATTCTTTAGTGTTCTGTACATGAGGATACTAACAGAGACCCCTGAGCTACCAGACCATAATAATCATAGTAGCAACATAAAATTGTATATCTTAACTTAATGGCTATTGGAATCCAGATTTCCTACTTAGTACACTACGTATTGTACTGAAAGACCATAAATCTGGGCTTATTCTCCCTTTTTGGGTTGCAGAAGTTCTCATTATTTAATGCAAGTGAAATCTTTTCCTCAGGAGAGTGATAGGGCAAAACCATTATAATTTGGACACTTCCCTGGGAAAGTATACAGTCAAGTTGCCTTGCACAAAGGAAATAAATAAATTCACTTTCCTATGGACATGGATTTTTCTCAAGTCCTGGAAGCCCTTCAGTTGGTAAGTGTATGAGTGTCATCATCACCTCTACCTGTTTCCTATAGCAATAGCTCCAGTTTAGTGTCTTCAAAGTTTTTAAAAAATGGGATTCAAATATTTGGAGAAGTTACAAGCCTATGAGTGCTGAATAGAGAGAGTGAGAAATTTTAGTACAAGAAAGAAACAAGATTTAAGGCGTGGGTTTTTTATATCAAATTTTGTATTGTCTGCCTCACACAGCTTCTTGTTAAAATGCAAATCCATTATGAAAAGTTTAATATGTTTCATACATTATACTGGAAGGCTATTTATCTATTTAAGGGAAGATTACTTTCTTAATTTACAAGCAGATCTTCATTTTATCTAGTCTCAGGAGTTGTTATATTGAAAACTTTAGTTTTAATTATCAAGCCTTCCATATATTGTGTGCTTTGGCACCTGCAATGTTGTCACCATTTTGGGTCTCATGGTGGGAAGAGTCTGTGATGCTTGGAGACAGCTCTGAGTATTTCCTTATAGGAAAGTCCTTTCAAACAAATTTCGCCATTAGGAAGTTCATCCTCTTCCCTCCACCTGTAGTGCTACAAACAGCCTGATTCCCAGTCATCCACCTAAATTGGTTAACATTCTGAAGGACATTTTAAGAAGTTACATTTTGCATATTTTTAGCTATGTAGGAAGTGCATAAGAGCAGTCCTCAGCATGGGGGAGCTGCAGATAACACTCCAGACCTCACTGTATCACATTAACAAGTTTGAATGTCAGCTAGGACTTTTGAAAATGTGTCCACATTATCATAGAATCATAGACTAGAATCACAGAATAGAATCATAGAATAGTTTGGGTTGGAAGGGACCTTTAAATCTCATCTAGTCCAACCCTCCTGCAGTGAGCAGGGACATCTTCGACTAGACCAGGTTGCTCAGAGTCCCGTCCAACCTGACCTTGAATGTCTCCAGGGATGGGGCTTCTACCACTTCTCTGGGCAACCTGTTCCTGTGTTTCACCACTCTCATTGTAAAAAATTTCTTCCTTTCTTCCTTACCCTCTTTTAGTTTAGAACCATTACTCCTTGTCCTATTGCAACAGGCCCACGTTAAAAAGATTGCCCTCATTAGCCAAATTCCATCCATATGGAATACGATACTAAAACCTCTGACGCTGATTTAAATGGTTAAAGAGGCAGGTCACTGCTATGCACTTTTCAGAATGTCTTTCTAAGGTTTTAAGTGTTCTGTTAATATGGCTGGAAAAATAAGGCAGCATGTGTGCTGGTTTTGGCTGGGATAGAGTTAATTTTCTTCGTAGTGTCTCATATGGTGCTATGTTTTGGATTTGTAATGAAAACAGTGTTTCACACCTGTCAACACATGGTTGTTTTTGTTATTCCTGAACAGTGCCTACACAGAGGCAAGGCCTTTTCAACTTCTCACACCAGCCCACCAGTGAGGAGGCTGGGGGTGCACAAGAAGTTTGGAGGGAACACAGCTGGGACAGCTGCCCCCAACTGACCAAAGGGATATTCCATGTGACGTCATGCTCAGCATAAAAAGCTGGGGGAAGCAAAAGGAAGGGGGGACATTTGGAGTTACGATGTTTGTCTTCCCAAGTACCTGTTATGCATGATGGAGCCCTGCTTTCATGGATAAACACCTGCCTGCGATGGGAAGTAGTGAATGAATTCCTTGTTTTGCTTTGTTTGCATATAGCTTTTGCTTTACCTATTAAACTGTCTTTTTCTCAACCCACAAGTTTTTTTACTTTTACTCTTCTAAGGAGTGAACGAGCGGCTGGCCAGTGCTTAAACTGCTGCAGTTAAAACACAACAGCATGGTATCAGGGAACTCCCATGGAACAGGGATATTTATTACAATTATATTTAGCCTCTGTAGTTCAACAGCCTATCAAAGCGGTATAAATAAAAGACAGTGTTTCCATACATTTTTAGGAGCTCCTCCTGCCATTTATATTGTATTCACACAGAGCAAGAACTTAGCATTGTAAATTAAATCACTGAAATATTGCATGTTAACATACTTACATCTCACAGCAAGGTCATTTTATATACCCTGTAGCAGCCTCAGGAAATAATGAGTAGGCTGAATAGATTACATTGTAGAACTGAACTGTGCTTAAATTAAATCATAAAATACAGGCTCTGACAATCTAGCAGAATACTAAAATGCAATAAAAGATAAGAAATCTGAAGCACGGACATAAGTCTACCTCCATCTCAGAGTGCCATACATATGTTGTATAAAACATATGAAGTCAAATCGAAACTTGGTGCAATTTGATATGAACTGAAATAGAACTGAAAAGATCTATGCCAACTCAGTTGAGTCAATTTTATCCACATTTATAAAATAAGTTCACTTACTGTAAAGAGACCACTGAACTACTTGGAACTCATAAAAGGTAAGAGAAAAAAGTAAAATTCTCACAAGGAAGTTAACAAGCCTTGACAAGGGAAGTAAAAATGAAATTAAAAATCGAACAAAAAGGAAGAAAATGAACAAAGAAACAAACAAAACAACACCAAGGAGAGGTTTAAATGATCTATTTTGAGATTCCAAAAGGTTAAGTGGGGGAGGGCAAATATTGTACTCAGGCTAGTAGATTTTAATGTGTTAATTAAGTATCTGTAGAAGGTCATGCTGGGGTGACAGCCTGCTGATGACACATTTAATTAGTTGAGTCTAATGTTTAGTGAGGTTATGAGGAAATCTAAAGCCACAGAACAATGGCACAGGAAGTCTTATAACTTCAAAGTAAGGCAAACTGGAGAGAAGCTATTGAGCTACTCAAGCAAACCTGTGGGATCCTCTGTAACTGTAAGCCCTCTGATAATTTCCTGAAGTAATTTAGAAAAAGTCAACAAAATAAAGGAAGAATAATGCTTTGCAAAGAATCAAGTACAATCAACTAACAAAAAAAAAAAAAAGGCTGAAAAATCAAAGCTCTCTGAAAATGTGTTCTTCACCATCTTAAGGTGAAGCATAGCTCATTCCACTGTTCCCCAGTGCACTGTTTCAGTAAGTGGTACATATTAGAACAGGTTGCTCCTGGCTATATTTTAAGACCACAGCTGTGACCGTTCCTTCCCCCACCCTAGGTACTGAATTCTCCATGTCCGAAATCGCTCTTCTGAGTTGCTTGATGAATGCTGTTTTTTGCAGGTTGTGACACTGTAGGAAAGGAAGATGCATGGACTTTAGTTTATAGTTAATAGGCAAAGCACATTTTGATATGCTATGATGCTATTGATTTTAAAAATATCAGCTATCAATGGGTCAGGATGCTAACTGGCTGTGTCACTGACAGTGTTACCACTGTAGTTCTCCCTACAGATCTAGTCTCTCTAGCTTCATATTAGGACTTTTTAAAATGTGTGAATAAGTCTTTTGATTATATTTCTATTGTACCTTCACTCTTTGGCATCTATCAATATTTAGATCAGGTAACTATAACAGGTAGGTATTAACTATCCCATACAGCAGCCTACTTCAGGAGACACTGAAACATCAGGCAGTCTGCAGTCTGCAGCAGTAGAAGCATCCAGGCAGATTCTGAAAGTTTTAAACAGGGATGGATTGCTCCCACATTTTTGATCCAGATGTTGCTCGACTTTTGCTGTTGACTTTCGAATGAGATGAATGAGGTCTTGAATTTTTTTTTTCAGTTTTTGACTTTTTGAAACCTTTTGCTTTTCCCCTATTAAAAAATTAAAAATAGCCAGAGAGATTTTCAGAAAGTTGGAGCAGGGGAGGTGGCTTTGCAGGTTTATTGTTTTCATTTGTTCTTTAATGTATTCTGGGCTGAAACCATATATGCCAAGGTTTACCTTGGAGCAAATATTTTTTAATGGTTGAGTTATAAACTCCCACAGAAAGGGTTATAATAGAAACACTGACAGGCATTTAACTATAACAGTAGTAGCAGAGTTGTTATAATAATTGGATTTGGGGTGGAATGCAAAGCTAAATTTACAGATTCTTTCTGCCTTGGGGGAGCCATTCATTTCTGTCTGAAACAGCTAAAGCAAAGCTTAACATCAGCATAGGAAAAGGCACTAGAAAAATGAATGATTCCATCTCTATTAGCTCCAAGAAAACATTTGTTACTTTATAGATTTAGTGATGCACGAAATATTGGAACCTGCATCTGGGAATCATTACAAAAAGAATAAATTGATTTATATTGACTGTCTTAATTTGTTGCTTTAAGTGAAAATGTGAAAGTTGATATCTGACACAAGTATTTTTTCACTGGATAGTTCACTGGAGTGTTAAATTAAACAAAAACATCCAAATAAAACTGAAGAAATAAAGGTGGATGCAATTAAGAGCTTATCCTGCAGATCTTTCTTCTGAGGGTCCTGTGGTTTAATTCAATTAAAAAAACAACCAACAAAACCTTGTCTTTCTTCTTCCTTTTTTTTTTTTTTGTATTGCTGAGTTTGTCAGATCTTGATAACATCTTAATGTTTATGCAAGTGAATGAAATTGCTTTGTTCTGTCAGATAAATAAATGAGATAGTCTTCAACAAATTACACCCTGTGATAACACAGAAATCTTGTAGAACGACCTTCACATCTCAGGACATTTTTTTAGTGTTATACCCTTGTCGAGACTCTAGTGCTTGTACATATCCAGTTGTCTCTAAAAAATACCCATTATGCTGTCTCATCAATAGCTCTCCTTTAGCTGTTAAGTTTGATTTGTATTTGAAGTAGAAAGTCATGCTAGGTCAGATCTGGAATTCAACTCAGTGGACTTAGTTGCTCCAGACATCTAGGCAGCTTGCACTATGATTTCTATCAAAAAACAACCGTCATCCATTGACAGGGGACAATTTGATCTTTTTGAAGAATCTGTACTTAACACGACCTGGATGATGATGTTCAATTATCAGGTAAACCCAACAGTATAGTCAAGCACCTTTAAAACTAGGCTTGAGCTGCAGTACTTGCTGAGCTAAAACTGAAGTAGAACTACATTTAGAATTGTATTTAAGGACGCCTGCATCAGAAAGTATTTGTAATGACTTTGCATTGTTTAAGTGTGTTTCAGCAGAAGAAAGGTTTTGGTGACTTTCGGTGACTTACATGAGGTCTGGCTCTCTCCCTGGACTGGGTTGGCAGCTTGCATTTCTTTCAGCAGATCATTGGGTGTTACTTTTCCTCAGTGGTCTCTATGGTAAAATGAAAGTCCTGATATATAGCATAAACTATGTGTTATACTATTCAGAAAAATGTTTTCAATGACAATTGAAAATTGCTGGTATGAGCATATACAGGACTATTTCAACTCCACTCTGAGCTTCCAAGAGCACAACACTGAACAGACTCTGGATTACACTTTTCCTTTTTTTCTTTGTCTGACAGAAGAGAAGAAATCTCTTCATTCTATCCAGTTAATTTTGTACTCTACATGTGCTGACTGTCCACACAGCCGCTGCCCATCATACACCCAAAGATAAGAGAGGGTGCTTCCTCCCTCCCTCTCCTGGACAAGGAGTTGGAGCAAAAGCAGAGCAGTCACTTCTCTGGAGTTGGTTTCACCACTCTACCATAGGAGTCTGTGTACTTTTTATAAGTAACTCGGTTCCAGTATACTTAGTGGAATTGTTGTGAGATTGAATTTTACTCCTCAGAAATCACGAAGGCATAATCTACCCTTTTCAATGCTTTCAGAAGTAAATCAAAAAGTTTAGCTTTGGAATTATTTCTAAGCTGAGCTACAAAGGTGCCTGATGGATCAGCGTACTCTGCTCTTGTACTGGTTCTGTAAAACTTTGTTTTCTAAAGCAGTCTCTGTTTTAAATGGTTTTTTCCTTCATCCTAAGGATATATTCAGTTTAATGACTGTATAGTTATCTGTTAGCATCCCCACAATGCTCTTTATAAGTGAGAACTGCCTTGTATCTTGGGACTAAATTGCTGAAGCTAATGCACAGTAATTCATTAGACAAGTGTTGCTACAAGAAACCTAACTACAGAATTTGTTCTATAGCAGTCTCCAGTAGCAAACTGCTGACATAGTTGGTTAACCAGAAGTGCACCTGAAGTTACATTTGTGACTCAAATACTGAATGCAAGCCAAAAAAATAGAAAATTGCCAAGAACTGAATTGTCTGACTGTTCATTTAATAGGATACTGAAAATGGAAATAGATTTAAAAATCTTACTTGTAATTATTTCTCCTTTAATTTTTCCCAATGCAGTTTTGTCTTTCATCTACTTTTCCAGGGTAAGTATTCTACAAAGCAACAAAAATTTCTGTTAGGAAGTTTTCCATTAACAATAGTGGAATATGTTTGTAGATTTAATCTCTTTCATTTTTATAATGTTCTCAGTATTTGCCATGACTGTCTTTGTTGTCTTGTCCATATAACAGTGTCTTAATTTCTGACATTTCTGTGGTTTTCATGCTTGGTTATCATTTATCCACAGGGTTAACTCCTTTTGCAGTTGCTTTCACTTCTCAGAGACTATAACAGGAATCAGGAGTATATAGACACTTTTTTTTTTTCCTTTGGGGTTATTTTTGTTTGGTTTTGCAAGATAATAATACTCAACTGCTCATCTATAGCACTGTTAACCATTAACCTGGGCTTCTCACTTGCAATCCTGCAGCAAGACCAGTTCTATGAGAGGAATGTGTTGTCTGCAAGAAGAAAACTATCACTTTTCTTCAATAGTTTATCTGCCATCATTTGACTTATCCAAAATACTTCTATTGCAGAGAAATTTCATAGTGGTTACTTGCCCTTTTGAATGTCACCTGTCAACTTACTTCGGAACGAAATTCTCCATAGAAGGACAGAATATGGAGTAGTCATTGCAAAATATTTATTCCAAAATAATAGGTAGTTTTCATTCATGTTCTTAAGTTTCTTAGCCTTTTACCTAAATGCAAATCACACTGGGTGGAAGATTTTGAAGGAGAGAAGGGGGAAGTTTTGGAAAGATAGGGTATTTATTCTGTCCTATTTTGTTCATTTGTTTGTTTGATGGAGTGGTAAGCTCTAAACCATACAGTTTAATGACATAGCTAGTAGAAAGTGAATTTGTCTCAAACCTTCTCATTCATTAATTGGGTGTCCATCGCTTAATCTGCCTTTCTAGAAGGTTTTCCATTTATGAAAGAAACAAAATTGTAATTGCATATCTTTTTGCCTACAGTATCTTGTGCTGGTAGTAAAAGTTTCCACAGTGACTTGAAGATGCAAAATGTCTTATTTTTTCTCTATTCAAAACCTTTAATAGATGTCATATTAGAATGTCATTGTTTATAGCATATCTCAAGGTTTTTAATATTAGCTTCTTTTCCACCCATAAGATCTTTGAATATCTCTTGTTTCTGAAGATGCACCTTCCCTTATACAATATTTTTTCAGTTGTGCCTTTGTTGAGGTGCTTTAAGATTCCTTTCCCTGCTACTAAATTATATTGTTTCTCATTGCATTCTATTCACAGTTTTCCTTCATTTCCAAATCATGATGTCTTGAATTTTAATGCTGTGACACTATCACTTTCTAGGAACACATTTACTAGTATGAGAACTTCAAATTGCTCAGGATTGCTGAAATTTTCATGTAAGTCTCACATCCAGTGTTTTACTACTTGAACTCTGCATTATGCTGAGAAATTAGCCACTAGATATATAAGAACATATGAAGTTATGCATGTTAAACTGAAGGTCTGTCAAGCCCAGTAATTGAGAGAGGATGTGAATAATAAAACTGTAAGTGTGTAGTGACACCCTTTCTGCTATATATTTACATGGTAAGTTCCATAGAAGAGGTATCTCTTTACAGAGTAAGCCTTATAAGTAAAAGAAAGGAGGGGTTCATTCCTGAGTATGTACTTGGGTATACACATAGTACTTATATTAAATACTTAACTCAGATGCCTGCACTTTTTCTATAATAATGGAGGAAGAAAATCCTCTTCAGCGAGGGATTGTGTCTTAAATTCACTCTAGACCAGTCATGGAGAGCACTTCAGGGATGCTGGGATACCTTCTAATGATGAGATTCCTAAATCAGGCACCTCAGGTAAATGTTTAAAATACAGCAGGATAGATAGCACTTTCCTTGGATGATTAGATAACCATTGTGGTAGGAGTCCAGAGGGTCTATGGTGCTCATGGCTAACCAAGAGCCTGAGGTTCTGAAAATTCAGTTTACTCTGTATTTCTAGAAGGAAAGGTAGAGCAAACCTCCTGCAGAATAAGCAGCTGAAATTCTCAGAGAAGAGCCCCTGTGGAATAGGTTTATCTGTCCACAGAGTGCACATGCTGGTGGGGCTCTAGAAGAGCTTGGTGTGTTCAGCTCCCCACAGAAAAAAAATCTAGTTTAAAAAGGGGAAGGTTGTACAGAAAAAGAATTAAAAAAAAAAAAAAAAAATTGAATTGTGATTCTGAGTGTGCTGAATGTTTGGATTGCTTGGATTAGAATTTATAGTTTTTATTAATCTGCATAATATTGGAATATAAGATGATTCAAGCTCTTTTAAACCCTCTGAGTAATATTTTATTGTTCTTTTAACATAGCCTTTTTACACAATATTATTTTCTGAGTGTCATCTTTAACATAAAATTTAATGATTCAGTATACAAGAGTACACATAGGAAGCCAGGTTATCACTTGAGTCTGGGCACGTGGATCTGATTTGAACAAAGATAAATGGTCTCATTTTATTACAGGAACTTGTCATTAATAACGCTATGTATGTCATGTACATTATAACAGGTTCAGTGCATTTGGTCCTTTTGACATTTTATGAAGCAATGGTAATGAAATTTGTGAGCTGCTACACAGCTTTGTGTAAAAGAAAACAGCACTTCAGATTATTTATAAAAAATTATTAAAAAATGTCAGGTAAATAAATAATCTATTTGAGGGAGATGTTACAAATTCCATTAAGGAACCGAGAAGAAAATTTCTTAAATCTATATTGCACTTCATATAATAGTATAATTTCTGCAAATAGTCTATACTAAAAGGTTTATTGCTATACAATAGAGATTTGTTGCAATTATCAGTAGGTATGTAATAATTAGTAATCTGGACTTCGTGAAGCATCTAGTTAAGATTATACATTTTTCTCTAGAGTGTTTATGCATTTTTCTCTATATTTTTTTGTGTGTTTTCTCTTAATGTAAAAGCAGTGATATTCAAATTTCTTAATGTGCTGCTTCTCTGAGGTTTAAGCTTTGTGAGCTTTGGTATTTTCTTTCTAGTAACTAAGTTCTCACCTTTGGTAAAATACAATATCAAGAGTTTAAATCGTAGTAGTAGTAGTAGTAGTAATACTAGTAGTAGTAGTAGTAATAGTAGCAACGGTAGTAGCAATAGTAGTAGTAGTAAAGGTAGTCCTTTACCTTCCCCTTTCTTTGAAAAATAGCACAGTAATTTGTTCTTGTAACATTAGACTAAGCTACCAATTGTTTCACATTTATAAATATTGTACAAGCAGTGAAAGAATGAGGAAGAGAATGTATTTAACATAAATTTAGGAGGTAGAAGTCTAGTTTTTTACATAGTTCTCAAGCTGACTGAATGAGGAAACTGGAAAATATACTATAGCATTTATCTATAGAGCAAGGAACATAATACCAGTCTATCAATCATGACTACTATAATGATTTGTTATTTAATAACTGTAAATTTCTGTTAAATTTAAAAATGTTAAATATTAGTGAAGGATTTTCTGGCTTACAACAAAGCGTGACAGGTCATTGCATAAGACAAGTGTGACAAGGTATTGTCGTAGTAATGGCTGGATAATCACAGATTGTGGATTAATTGTATTTGCACTGCTGCATTAAGCAAATGAGAATAATTGGTTAGTGGGTGAGGAAAACTTTGCTTAAATCTTAACAGCGAGAAGAAGCTATTAGCAAAATGTAGAAATGGAAATACATACATTGGGGAGAGTAACTATATTTCAGTTAAATTTTGATATGTGGATTTGGAAAGTTTTCTCAGTCAGAAAATCTCCATTTAGTAGACTGAAGAGCAGTAAGGGTTTGCTGAAATATCCCTAATGGGAAATGATATTTGAAAGCAAAGGCTAGTGAAACTGATTACTTTTCTCATTAGGCAGCATCTCTAACTAAATAAATCGGATGTTACTATATAAAATGTCACAAAATCTGTCAAACTGAAGGATATAATCTGGAAACATACCATGAAATTAGCATAGGTCCATGCAGAATTGGATTCAACAAGCATTTTCATCTTATACTAATTGACAAAAGGCAGAGCCACTGCTGCACACAATTTTATGTGCAATTATTAGAGGGACAAGTGAAAACATTCTGAACTACAATTTTCTCCTCATGTTTTGATGTCAAGTGCTACTTATATCAATGTCTCCAGTAAGTAGAGTTTTCTCTTTTTAGTACAGTGCAGTATATCCTTTAGCAGCACCTTCCCCTTTTCAAAGCAAAAGGTTAAATGAAATCCTTTCCCTACATAGCTCTGGGAGGCTGGGCAGAAGAAAGAGTAAAAACGTTTCTCAGGAAGGAGTGTGGAATTAGCTCAACGCACCAGCATATAGACCCCAGTGTGTTAGGCTCAGTGTCACAGAGCTAAGTAGTGAGAGAGCACATGTCCCTAAGGCCAAAAGTGGTTCCTCCAGGTTCTCTCTGCAGGTAATGAGGAAGAACGTCCTATTCCAGAGGTGGTTGAATGCTCCTGGATCAGAGGATGCTCTGAAGATGTTCTGTGCTGAACAAGTAATACTCAAAGGCAGGGAGAGGGAGAGGGAGAGGGAGAGGGAGAGGGAGAGGGAGAGGGAGAGGGAGAGGGAGAGGGAGAGGGAGAGGGAGAGGGAGAGGGAGAGGGAGAGGGAGAGGGAGAGGGAGAGGGAGAGGGAGAGGGAGAGGGAGAGGGAGAGGGAGAAGGGCCATGCATGGGGCTGCCTGTAGCCAAGACAAGAATTTAATTATTTAAAGCAGACTGGCATTGCTTTAACTGGCAAGGTGAAAAGACCACTCATGATAAGCTATTATTTAGCACTCCCAGCACTTTTTGGTAAGAAGACCTGAGTTCAAATCACTTTTCTAAGTCAAGAAAAAGAGGAAATCATGCTGCCTCTTCTATATGCTATGTGAATACTCAACAAAGCGGTTTGTGTTTATGTGTATGACAGGCATCAGTGTGGCCATCTGGGAATTTATGTATCTACTTTGCTGGCACTAGAACTTCTTTTCTCAGCAAGGTACCAAACATCCCGAAACTCTGGACAAATGAACAAATATCTATTTTTATGTGCTATGTATTTGATGTGTTTGCCAAACATAGAAATATATTTCGGAAAACAGAGATATAGCAGCCCTTCTTAAATGCTTGCTTGAGTCCCTTCAGCCTCAACTGTCTTTAAATGTCTTCAGGTTTGGTACAAGATGTTGACAGTTGAAGCTGGAGCTAGTAATCAGATTATTGTTGATAGTTGATATTTGATTGTTGAAATTTGACAGATTGCTGACAGTTATCATTTATCAGGCTAGCACATTTTGTACATATGTATCTTCAGCAAAGTTCCTATCTCTAGCTGAGCTTTACACAAGCTTTCTGGGAGAGGCACCTCTTTTGTTTGGTTGTTTGGTTGTTTTTTAAAAAAAATTATTCCCTTTGTTACATGAAGTGTACAATTCTTGCTAAATTAACAGTAGACAGGCAGTACACTACACTGTCTCCATTATCAGGTGGTCCAATGAAGCATGATATTCAGTTTCCTTGCAGTTAGTATTTTAGCATAACTCAGCACTGAATAGTTACCAACATTTAAACATTTGTAACATCATCCAGCTTTCCCCTGTTTCTTCTAATTTATCCACCTACTGAAGCAGAGAATGGTAAAATAGAATCATAGAATAGAATCATTGAATCGTTAGATTGGGATAGATCTCTAAGATCATCAAGTCCAACTGTTAACCTAATGCTTCCATGCCCACTAAACCATGTCCCAAAGTGCCATATCTACATGTTTTTTGAACACCTCCAGGTATGGTGACTCCACTTCCCTGGGCAGCCTGTTTCAATGTTTGACTACTCCTTCGGTAAAGAATTTTTTCCTAATGTCCAGTCTAAACCTTCCCTGGTGCAACTTGAAGCTATTTCCTCTTGTCCTGTCATTAGTTACTTGGGAGAAAAGATCTATCCCCATCTCACTACAGTATCCTCTCAGGCAGTTGTAGAGAGAGATAAGGTCTCCCCTCAGCCTCCTCTTCTCCAGACTAAACAACCCCAGTTCCCTCACCCACTCCTCATAAGACCTATTCTCCAGGCCCTTCACCAGCTTCGTTGCCCTTCTCTGGACACGCTCCAGTACCTCAATGTCTTTCTTGCAGCGAGGGGCCCAAAACTGCACACAGTATTTGAGGTGCGGCCTCACCAGTGCCGAGTACAGGGGCATGATCGCTTCCTCCTACTGGCCACACCATTTCTGACACAGGCCAGGATGCTGTTGGCCTTCTTGGCCGCCTGGGCACACTGCTGGCTCATGTTCAGCCGGCTGTTGACCACCGTCCCCAGGTCTTTTTCTGCTGGGCAGCTTTCCAGCCACCCATCCCCCAGCCTATAGTGCTGCATGGGGTTGTTGTGACCCAAGTGCAGGACCCAGCACTTGGCCCTGTTAAATCTCACAGCGTTGGCCTTGGCCCATCAATCCAGCCTGTCCAGGTCCCTCTGCAGAGCCTTCCTACTCTTAAGCAGATCAACACTCCACCCAATATAGTGTCATGTACAAAGTGACTGAAGGAGCACTTGATCCCCTCATCCAGATCATCAATAAAGGTGTTAAACAAGAAGAAAAACAAAATTTAACATGTGCTTCCCAAGCAGCCATCTCTTGCAGTTTGCTATGGATTTATACTTTTTTTATTTCATTGCCTATTAATGTTCTTGTTGAAGAAAATGAAAAGGCACTAAGGCAAAACATCCTCCTAAATCCAAAGCATGCATGATTACTCTTATAGGAGCTGTCCTATAAGAACTTTTATTCACTGGGGAGGCAATAAGTGTATAGTGAAAGGTCAGTCCTCACTGTTTCACATACCAATGTTCTGCATGCAAAGATATATATGACAGGGAAAACAATTATCAGTGTAATATTTCAGATTATAACAATTCTTGTAAAATAATTAAACATTCTGTTTACACTGACGAGTTACTGTGCTGATGGTATTCTACCATGATGAAATCTGTAGTTTTAAAGAAAAGATTTTGTAAAGTAGGTAACATTTACAGAACATTGGCACAAGCTGTGCTGCAGTTCAAGAACAATATGTGTTCTCTTGTGTAAAGGAAAAAGATGCAAGATAGTAGCTACATATATTAGCGGTAGTAGGGAAACAGGATAATTAAAAGATAACTAGGAAGATAATTAAATGATAACAGAGACTAACCTGATGTGCTTTTGGCTAAGTGCAATAATTAATCTTGATACATAGTATATAATAAGGGTTTTCCAATATACTCTCCTACACTAGCTTGCTATTATGAAATCACAGCTCTTTGTGCAGGAAATAATTGGACTAAAGTGAAATGTTCATGTTAGACTAGTGTAGTTCTTCTGTGAAAGGTGCATTTTAGAGAGCAAGCAGGAAGAACTGAACAACTCAATTAGCTATGGAATTTCTAAAAGGCCTGCAAATATATAGGAACCCTTCACTCCTCCCTGCTTTTGGCTTTCAATGACTTTAATGAGAGATACTGGAGTGGTTGGTCTGTAGAACTGAGATTCTCCATAGAGGTGAAGATTTATTGAACCGCAGTGCTACTTTAATCCTGTTCCAGAAGGGAACATTTCTCAGGAGGAAACTTCTTTCTATGTCAAAGTGTCAGAATATGGACCTTGGGGCACATTGCCATTTGCTTGTTTGTTTAAACAGATTTTAAGATTTTTAGGATTGTAACCTCAACTTGTTTGTAATTATTACTTTTTTTTAGAGTACAAATCTTATATCATCAGAATCTTATATTGTTCTTTTTAGAGGTAAATGAAGCACAATTTATGAAATAGCAAATGGTAGGCTACAGTCATTCATTATGTTGACTCTCTGGGGAAACAGCAGAAGTAAGTATTAATTACTGTCAACCATGATACTGGCTTTTATAACACTGACTTGTCTGAAATGAATTAAGGTCAATAATTTCCATTCATACAGCTCTACAAATAATGGCCACCTTTTAATGAGTATAGTTAGAAAGAGTTTAACAATGTAACACTTCCTTATAGCACCAATATGTGAAAAAAAGTACAATTGGTAGAAATAAATCATTTTTCTGCTTTTAAGCATAGAACATTTTTGCCTTGAAAACAATGCTATGCCACTAAAAATCTCGGCTTTAAGAAAAAGAGGTAGAAGAGTGAAGAACATGGGATGAAAAGCAGGAAATATTTACTAGATCACATTTGAAGATCTCCTTAAGGTTTAGATATTCATAACCAGAATCCCTAGACAGGATAAACTGAGCAGAACTCTACCAGTTTGTGCCAATAGGGAATGTAGTTATACTCATCTGTCTTTGGCTTGCCTTGCTACAAGTAAATTACTGACTCTTGTGAGCTGCAGTGATTCACATTTGCCACTTTGCCATCTATGCTCTAGTTATCTGTGTCATGGAAAGCAAAAGCAAGACTCAGAGGATGCTCTGCACCAGGGGGATGGAGGGTACAGGGTTCTTTCTGAATCTTGATCAGAAAGACATAATAGTAAATAGTAATAAAATTGCTTTAAAAGTAAGATAGAAATAGGAAGTATAATTAACAAATAAATCTTACGTCACTTCAGATGCTGGGAACCCTACTTTCATGCAGCATCGGAGTAATCCCAGGTGAATTCTCACAGCTCACTGCAGATACCCCATCTGCGGAGACTTTCAGGCTCCCTGCCATACTACGATGCCTTTTATCTTGTGTAGCAAACAAAACCATCTATCTTCTCCTGGTGGGATGACATCCACCAGAGCACAGCACTGACCAACTTGGGGACCAGCACCTTCCTCTACAGTGTTGCATGCTAAGGGGTTGGTTATGTGGCAGCTACCCATGCAAAGAGCAATTAAGTCTTCTCGAGCCCCAAATACAAGGCCAAATAGAGCAGGTGTGACTTGCCTAAGACCACCAACTCCTGCAGTACAATGTTTACCCCAGAAAACTCACTACAGAGGACTGGTTAGCTAGTGCAATATTGGGTAGCACTGATACACGTATTACAGATTATTTACCTTAACAGGCCACAGAAGTCTCTTTGACAAAGCAGAATTAAGTATAAAGCCAAAAAAATAAAGTTTGTGCGAGCAGGTTTTGTTCATATATCATCAAAATATTATTTCACCAAACCAGTGAAGTTAGAGGGGGAAGTTTCTTTGGAGGAGAAGATCACATGCTGCACATTCTTTTCATTTTCAGTACTTATATCTTTTTGTTTAAAATCTTCAACAATGTGCTTGAGAAGAGAAGGAGTGGGTGGAGGAATGCAAATAAAGAAGTAAAAATACACTTTGCAACCAATTTTTTTTTGATTTTCTCTGCTTGTAACCAGGGTCTGAAATACTTCTTCATGTCTTGTGGACATCTGGCCCTGAGTTTCTAGTTCTCTGCCTCATGGATATAAAAGCATTTAAGCTCATTAAACTTCTGCTTATGTGAAATATAAATGCTTCAGGAAATACAATTAATTTCTATGTCTTCTGTTTTGCTGAATTCCATTTGTGGAATTCTGGAAGTCATGACCTTACCCAGCTCTAATCCTGATTTATTTATAATTACACCTCCTGTGATTTTGAGATGACAAAATTACATAATCTGCCTGGTTTTCTCAAGCACAGAAGAAAACAATTGTGACCACGTTATATGAGAAATTGTTGTAAAATCTGTTGGTTGTAGGGATTAAGAATGGAACTAAATAAATTTTTGTTTGATTTTTGTTTACTCACTGATAGGAGAATTCAGATTCTGTTAAGAACTGCAAATATAAATTATGTCATATCCAGAAAAAAAGAATACTTTTCCTCTCATTCAACCAAAAGCAAGAAACTCCAGAAATCTCCCGAAAAGGCTGTTTTGCAGTCCTCCAGGTTAAACTGGTAAGCTTCATAATGGTTTGAATGAAATCTTGAAACAATTTGGCATCGGTTCACTGCTAAGATTATATGGAGTTGATTTGGATAGGGTTTTTTTGGCAGGATTCAATATGGGTCTTTTTGAGGAAATGCTACATGTTTGCAAATCCTGTCACACTGAGTGGGAGATGAAGGTTGTCTGACACTTCTGAGGAAGAACACAGAGTTACCAAGATCATGTTACCCATCACAGGACTAGATGGAGCAGAATTTTAACAGGACTTATAGCTACTATTTATTCACAAGGGGACAACAACAGATTAAAGTATATTTAGAAATGTAAGTCACATTTCACAGGAGAGAAAGGCAGCTTGCCATTTCTGCTGCAGTACTCATTTCTTATTACAATAATAATAAACAATAAGAATGATTTTGAGGTTACCGGAAGAGAAGGGAAAAACAAATATAAGCAGCAATTAATTTTCCAGACCAAGGAGGTAATTTTATGTATCTTGGAAATAAAAGCTACAAACAATGCCAACCAACAACTGGGAGGGTAGCTATTTAATGGAAGAAGAACTGCTTAATGATGGCAAAATTCAAATAAACCAAAATTCAAAAAAAGCCAAATAAACAGAAATAAATTGATATAACTTTGGGATGACTCTTGTTGTTTTGAGATAGACCTGTAACATGGCTCTCCTGATAATCTGTTCATCACTGTGTTTTATATCATATATTTTATTAATATTAAGTTTGTAATACGTTAAGCATAGTCCTCTTCAGTTGGATTCCTTTACTGAGAATTGTTCCTTTGGCTGTGAGCTTTTCCTAACAGCTCTCTTCCTAACAAACTCCTTCACCTGGCACTTAATAACATTCCCCCTGCCCTGGCTGTTACAGCTTACTAAGAAGTGCATCTAAATTTCTCTAATCTATCTATGTAAGTATCACAAAAGATGTTTTTACAACGGTAGTTTATTTGTAGAAGCTCCATCCCTGGAACTGTTCAAAGTTAGGGTGAACAGGGCTTTGAGAAATCTGATCTAGTGAAAGATGTCCCTGCTCATGCCAGGGGGTGGTGAACCAGATGATCTTTAACGATCCCTTCCCACACAAACCATTCTGTGATTCTATGATTCTTGTTCTTGTTTGAGTTATGTTCTTGATTACAAGGCTGGAAGCAATGCCGCCAAAGAAAGTATAAAATAACAAATCTTAATCTTAGATCTGACTTGACAAGGATCTTAACGGCTCCTGTATCTGACCTAGCTTGTGAGCTTTTTGGTTTATTCCATGCAGATGCACTCCTGCAGCAAAAGCTATATGAGCTCTCTTTTGCAATAGTAGCTTACAGGTACACGCACACTTCCTGTCTGTGAAAATTCCTTCAGACTAGAAGGAATAGCCTAAATCAGACTCCTAAGATACAGTCACACATTTTTGTTTTGTGAAAGACTGAACATGAACATGTTTCCCGGCAAACCACTTCTCCCAAGATTGCATCTAAACTAGCCAAAAATGACACAGTTTGTTGTTGGCTTTTTTTCACTGCTACATACACTAGAAAACATAACAACTGTGATTTTCAAACCACAGGGGAAGTTCTAAATTCTTATTCTGTCATAAAAAAATAGAAAAGCATACCTGAGTCAGCAAATATATTCTCCTGGTCCTGATGCACCAAAATAAGAAAGAGAGGAAGATGGGAGAAGACAATTGAACCTGAAAAGACTCCTACGACTCACTCTTGCAGAATATGTCATCCAAGAGTCAGTTACCAGAAGTCTCCTTCAAAAACATCCTTTCATATTTTGACAATGATTTGTACTTCCTAAGGCAGGCTTTTTCATTGAGCATTCTTCATTCAACTCAGAGATCCAGGCTGTCTATACCCATGGAAAAGAAAGCATCCTGCCTCTACAAGACAGAAATGCTCATCAACATATTGTAAGAAACGACCATGAAGCGCAAACTGTACTTGAGATATACAGTGAAAGCCTACTGGAGCAAGTATATCTTTAATGACATGGAAATTTTTCTTAGATTGAAGAGTAAACCCTTATAATTAAGTAAGATGCTTTGCATTTTCGGTTTCAGTATTGTTTAGCACCATTTTACAGGTGAAGAACTGATATTTTTTTCAGTTTAAAAGATCTTGTAGGGATAAATACAACAGATATTGTACATGCAACAGTATTTATTGCTTGCATTATTGTATCATGAAGGAGCATGGAAGGAGCCATCAGCTAGAAAAATAGAACAACCAGATATAGTAGGAACCTTTCACCATTCTTAGATGATATTATTTCACTTGACTTTATAATATTCTGAAACAATTTCCTGTTTCTTTATAATTACATTTGCAATTCTCTTTCAAAAAATGAATTAATTCATTTAGACTAAAATCCAAATGATGAAACCTTAATTAATAAACTATTAAACACAGCTTTGATGACTGATTTGCAGATTTGTAGCTCTGTATATTTGTTATCTAACTAACATTTGTTTAATGTTTTGAACATGACAAACACCATGAAAATACTAAGCACAATTAGTAGACTTTAGCTGAAAGAATTAGCTCAGCTGGATTAGAGAGGAAATAATCTGACTAAGTAGATGGATTTACAAGATGACAGTTAGATTTCATTACTGTAGGGATAAGAAGTAATTCCTGTTGTTAAAAGTCTATTTACGGGTGGCAGAGGAAAAACAAGGGACAGCATTAAGGACAGTGTGTGTCTAGCATTGTCATTGGCATGTACAAATAGGACACCTACTGTATTGGTTTTGTGAGGAAATGTTTTGGTAACAGGGGAGCTACAGGGGTGGCTCATGTGAGAAGATGCCAAAAGCTGCCCTTGTGTCCGATGACAGAGTCAATGACAGCCAGCTCCAAGAGGGACCCACTGGTAGCCAAGAGTGAGCCCATCAGTGGTAGCACTTCTGGAATAACATATTTAAGAAGGAAAAAACTTACTACACAACAGGAGCTGGAGAGAAGAGTGAGAACATATGAAAAAAACAACTCTGCAGACACCAAGGTCAGTGAAGAGGGAGCGGGAGGAGAAGCCAGAGCAGAGACTCTCCTGCAGCCCATGCTGAAGGCCATGGTGAGGCAGGCTGTGCCGCTGCATCCCGTGGAGGTTAACAGCACAGCAGATAACCAGCTGCAGCCCACGGAGGACTGCACTCCAGAACAGGTGGATGGAGCTGTGACTCCATGGGAAGCCCATGCTAGAGCAGGTTTGCTGGCAGGACATGTGACCTCGTGGGGGATCCACTTTGGAGCAGTCTGTTCCTGAAGGGCTGCACCCCATGGAAAGGACTCATGCTGGAGCAGTTCATCAAGAATTGCAGGGTATGTGAAGAACTATGTTGGAGAAGTTTGTGGAGGACTGTCTCCTGTGGGAGGGACCTCATGCTCGAGCAGGGCAAGAGTGCAAAGAGTTCTCCTCCTGAGGATGAAGGAGCGGCAGAGACAGCATGTGAGGAATTGATCACAATCTGCATTCCCTGTCCCCCTGTGCCACTCGGGGAGGAGGCAGAGAAAATCAGGAGTGAAGTTAAGCCTGAGAAGAAGATAGGGGTGGGGGGAAGGTGGTTTAAGATTTAATTTTGTCAAGAGTTGAGGCTGGGTCAGCCACTAACAAATGACAGACACTGTCTATTAACCTCCCTACCCTCCCAGAAGGGAAAGGGAGAGAGAACAAGGGAGAGAGAATTATGGTTTGGAAAAGAAAACGAAAACAGCTTTAATGAAACAATAACAATAAAAGAAAAGATAATAATAAAACTAAGAAAATAACAAAATATATACAAATAGATACAAAACAAATACCGAACCCAACTGCCCCCACCCTGATGACGATACATCACCACCACACTGCAGGGCTGGCACTGGGGCAGTCCCGAGCTGGACTTGGCAGCAGACAGGAACGGGATGCAGGAGCTGGACTCAGGCACTGGATTCAGGGATGCACGGATCGGGATTGATGACAGAAGAACAGACAGAGTCCTCCTCGGATGTTCGCCATCGAAGAAGAGAGAGAGACCTTCGAGATCTCTCAGATTTATACTGAATATGACGTATATGGGATGGAATACTCTGTTGGTCAGGTTTGGGTAACCTGTCCAGTTCGCTCCTCCCTGCAGGTGTGACCTCTTACATGCTTGCGACCCTTTTCACTCCCAGTACCCCAACATGGGGTACCAGATTTAGCAGTGACCTTGGTCGCTATAAGAACAAGTATAAGCAAGGGCCTCTCTGCACACCGTTCCTTGGTACGCACTATAAACATCAGGCCTTATCACTGCTGGAAGCAGTCACTGTCTGGAAAAACATGCAGCTGTTTCAGAAAGTGCAGTTAGTTAGAGGAGACTTAACTGGAAAGTAAAATCACTAAAATAGAATTAGGTCTGGTTCAGCCCAAACCAGGACAAGTTTTTATTTCTCATTATCCTACTCTGATTTGGCTGATAATAAATTAAACTAATTTTCCCCAAGTTGAGTCTGTTTTGCCCGTGACAATAGTTGCTGAATGATCTCTCCCTGTCTTAACCCACGAGCCTTTTGTTATGTTTTCTCTCCCCTATCCTGCCAAGGAGGGAAGTGATAGACAGGCTTTAGTGAGCACCTGACATCCAGCCAGGGTCAACCCACCACACCTGCATTTCCGTATCACGTGGCATGACAACAGCTATATGGTCATGCAGCTCTTTGACTGTGCCTCCACATGTCACATCAGCAGTTTCTTTTACTACTCTCATACTCTCTATTCTTTCATTGATCATGCTTCTTGGGTTTTGATTCCTACCTCTACTTACTCGCTGACTCACAGCAATCACTGACCTTTGATATATGTTAGAATAAAAGCCAGTACCCTTGAGTTTATCCTCCTGCATCCTGCAGGCCAGAGAGTTTCCCCATGATTCTTGAAGCAGTCACACACATTATAGTTGAACTGGCTTTCCTTCTTCTTTTCTGAAGATGTGGTTATTATGATAAAGAATATGTCTCTATCCTGTCCTATTCTCAAGAGAATACTTCCCTAATCTTATCAATCTTTTCTTTAAAAAAAAAGTAAGACAGATTGCAGTTTTCTCACCCTAGTATCAAGTAAAATGCAGCTACAAATAGTAAATAGGTTTATTTTCCTGTAAATGTTAATCTGGAGTTTCTCCAAAGTAATTGTGAAAATAATACGAGAGGAATGGCATGTTCTGGTTGTTAACCTGAGTAGACAATGTTATAGAAGGGAACAAAATTTGAATCTACATCTCTTATCTAAGTGGAAACCATTCTTTTTCTCTGTCAGAGAGAGAAGAAAGAGGCATGTATAAAGAATTGAAGAGAAAAAGCGACCCCTGAAATCCCCAAGACAACCACTGTGATTTTGCTTTACCTCCCTGTTTACTGAAACTGACTTATTAACGTTTAAAATTGCCCTGATAACGTCTGCAAGCAGTTCACTGGTGTTTTAAATAATGTATCTTGGTATTTGGCTAGAGCCATATCTCATATTTGTATTTGATGAATCTAGATTATATTTTCTTCATGGTGAGGACATGGCTGAAAGCATTATATTGATTGACCAACAAAAAGTGAATTAAATATTGCTTACCATCCTAAAGAATGTGAAGTTACTGAATGGTGTCTTGCATCTTGCTACTTGCAATCTCCCAGGTGATGGGATTCAGCGCTTTCATATCAGTTTTAAATATTCTTTCCAAAATTAGACATTTATTTCCTTTTAGGAAAACCATGTTGAATTAAGACCTCAAAACATTCAGTTTTCTGGGCAGCCCTTAGAAGTCACTGTGTACTAAATACTGCATTACATATGGTATCAAACAGCAAATCTTTTTCAGGGACAAATACCCTACCTTTTTTACAAGCCCCTGGTACATGATGCCAATAATCTGATCATTGTCTAGTAATTTTAAAATAGGATGAAGGGGTTGTCCCACAAGAACATCCCACCATGCTCAAAGATTATCACAGATAATCAAAACATTTTTTGAGAGTTAGTTTGTATTTGTAAATTAGAGTTTTTTGAAAGGTAGGTACTGCTAAACTATCATGTATCCATGATTATGAGGAGGTTCAGCAAGTCAAAGTGCAAGGTCGGGCCAATCCCAGGCATAAGTACAATCTGGGTAGAGAGTGGCTTAAGACTAGCCCTGAAGAGAAGGACTTGGGGGTATTGATTGATGAGGGGCTCAACATGAGTTGGCAGTGCACTCATGCAGCCCTTAAGGCCAACGATATCCTGGGATGTATCAAGAGGGGTGTGGCCAGCAGATCAAGAGAGGTGATTCTTCCCCTTTACTCTGCTCTTATGAGACCTCATCTCGAATACTGAGTCCAGTTCTGGTGTCCCCACCGTAATAGGGACATAGATCTGTTGGAACAAGTCCAGAGGAGGGCCACAAAGATGATCCAGAGGCTGGAGCATCTCTGCTATGAGGATAGGCTGAGGGCACTGGGTTTGTTCAGCCCGGAGAAGAGAAGACTCCAGGGCGACCTTATAGCTGCCTTCCAGTACCTGAAGGGAACCTATAGGAAGGCTGGTGGGGGACTTTTTACAAGAGTGTCCAGCAACAGGACAAGAGGAAACTGAAGGAGAGTAGGTTTAGACTAGATCTTAAGAAGAAGTTCTTCAGTATGAGGGTGGTGAGACTCCAGAATAGATTGCCCACAGAGGTTGTGGATGCCCCCTCCCTGGAGGTGTTCAAGGCCAGGTTAGATGAGGCCTTGAGCAACCTGGTCTAGTTGAGAGGTGCCCCTGCCCATGGCAGGGAGGTTGGATTAGATGATCTCTAGAGTCCCTTCCAACTTAAGCCATTCTATGATTCTATGATTTTGTATTAAATGTTTCTGAGTGGGTGCTGAGTTAAGGAAAAACCAATATAATATGCTCTTCTTGTATTCTCTTTGCAAACTTGGAAATAATTACTTTGATTTTAACAGTTATTTTGCTTCACTTTGTTTCTTCTAGCAAAGGCTGAATCATTGGTTGACATATTGCTGAAGTGTGTCTCTAACTTAGCATCAGTTTGCAAGTGCTGCTTTTACCCCTCACAGACAGCTCACCTTCCCCTTTCTCCTCACAGTCTGTTCATTTCAAGATGTCTAGAGACAAAGCTGACGATGGGAGGCAATCTCAGTTAACTGAAATCTTAGCTTATGGTAATAAAAGTGTCCCACTGAAACAGCCCTTAGAGCTGTCTCAGTTTTAAGAATTTTTTCATTTATTTTACTAATCTTTGTCAGAATAAACAGAAAATAACTGGTAACAGCTCGCTTTGCCTGTGATATTATTTTGGTCTATCTTATATTGAATCCTGTAACATTAGACCATGCAAAAAATATACATCAGTAACTTTCAGTAACTGCTGCAACACAGGGCTCTCCACAAAAAATGAGATGCGCTCTTATGAAACTGTAGAAGTTAAGAATTTACTACTGCCATTTAGCAGGTGACAGTGGCAAAAAGAAAAGAAAGAAAATAGGAAAACAAAGAAAAAAATTATTTTCTAGAGCAAATTCTACTCCCAGGTATATCATGTTAAAGGCACAGTTTATTTGCCTTGCTGTAGCTAGTATCTTTCTGTCAAATTAGTTGTCTTATGTACGACTTTGTAGTCATGTCTGCGGTGCTTTGTGGATGGAAAATACTGCTTTATCTGATACAGTAGCATAATTTATAGTGATTTTGCAACATTACAAGCAATTCTAAAATGTAGTAGGTATTACGTAAGGCTCCTGCTGTCCTTTTTCCCTTATCTTGAAAATTTGTTATACCTGAACTGCTTGCACAAGTGCTAGGTGATACTTTAAGGTGGCTCTTGGAGACAGCTTAGGATTGACATAGTTGAAGAAAATATATCTGAAAAAAAAATGTGAATTACTGTTTAATTTGTAAATCAAAAATGTGAATATTTCACATAATAATAAAATTGAAAGACATTTTTCATTTTCTCTGTTGACTTTCAGAATTTGATATATTCTTGTAAGAATCTTCTCATTTCTAAAGATATCTAAAAAAAATAATATTTTTTAAATGCCCAGAGCTCTCCAAAACTGAATCAAAACGTATCATAACAGGCAGAGGTACTACTCAAATGGAAAGATTTTTGTTGGTTTTAATTTGGATCAAGAACTCCTAGAGGAGAAGGAAGTAGCATATAGTAAGTATAATCAGAAAGGGAAATCCTATTCCAACATCAGATCAGATAGCTCCTGATGGCTGAAGATATATATTCAGAATTTTGGGGGTGAGCTGTAGAGCACCTAACTTGTGTAACTCATTTGTGCCTATATTGCAGCTGGTGAAGAACTGGTAAAACTATTCTTCAAATTCGGCTCTTCCCATACAGTCAAAGGAGAGAAATAAATTACTCTAGACTTTTGTATTGCAGTAAATATGAAAATTAAGAAAAGAGGATGTGACTCTAAAAGCCTTCAAAGACAATTATCTCTATTGCTAAAACAGGCATTCAAATGAAGGAGGATTTTAAAGGTGAAATGGGTACGGAGTTAAACCCACACAATAAGAAACCAGGGCAGTGGTGGAGAATGTAAAATTATTAATTTCTGATGGTAGTATGTATTCCTTCCTTTTGTGATGGAAGGAGAATTATGCTTGAAGTCTACCTTTTGTTGCCCAGTATGGGCACTGTCAGCCTAAGGGAAAACTGAGAAGGAGCATAACATTGCACAGTGGTAGCAGATAACTTGGGTTGCCCTCTTCCATTTTGCAAATAAACAATTGCATAAACCAACGTAATTAGTTCCTCAAGTGTTAGGAGGGCAGAAGAAAAGTAACTGATAAGTACCCACTCCTTGATACTTTTTTTCTGGGTTGCATAGTTCTGAAACAATGGGGAAAAGTGGAAAGTGCAAAGGCAAGTTTAGAATTTGGCCCAGGCCAATTGTATGAGGTTCAACAAGGTCAAGTGCTGGGTCCTGCACTTGGGTCACAACGACCCCATGCAGCTCTACAGGCTGGGGGATGGGTGGCTGGAAAGCTGTCTGGCAGAAAAGGACCTGGGGGTGCTGGTTGACAGCCGGCTGAACATGAGCCAGCAGTGTGCCCAGGTGGCCAAGAAGGCCAACAGCATCCTGGCCTGTACCAGAAATGGTGTGGCCAGCAGGAGTAGGGAGGTGATCGTGCCCCTGTACTCGGCACTGGTGAGGCTGCACCTCGAGTGCTGTGTGCAGTTTTGGGCCCCTCGCTGAAAGAAAGACATTGAGGTGCTGGAGCGTGTCCAGAGAAGGGCAACGAAACTGGTGAAGGGTCTGGAGAAAAGGTCTTACGAGGAGCAGCTGAGGGAACTGGGGTTGTTTAGTCTAGAGGAGGCTGAGGGGAGATCTTATTGCTCTCTACAGCTACCTGAAAGGAGGTTGTTGTGAGGTGGGGGTCAGTCTCTTCTCCCAAGTAACAAGTGATAGGACAAGTGGAAATGGCCCCAGGTTGTTCCAGGGAAGGTTTAGATAGGACATTAGGAAAAATTTCTTCACCAAAAGGGTTGTCAAGCATTGGAACAGGCTGCTCAGTGAAGTGATTAAGTCACCATCCCTGGAGGTATTTAAAACTTTTGGAGATGTGGTACTTACAGACATGGTTTAGTGGTGGACTTGACATTGTTTGGTTTATGGTTGGACTTGATGATCTTAAACGTATTTTCCAATCTAAATGATCCTATGATTCTATGAAAAATAAAATATTTCATCCCTCTGTGATTGTTCGGTACACAACTAGAGCTAATAGGATGCTTTCCATGCTCAGTATGCAGTATTAGTGCAATGTCGCTGCTGTAATACAGGAGGTGGTCTGGGACTGCACTTAGCAACCTGAAATGGGCCAGGAAATGCATTTTAAAACAAACATTGTTAAAGCTGCTAGAACTACATTGGAGGCTAGTGACCCAGACACATGAGGTCTTTTGCATATAAGTACAGAATGATGTGGCATGTTATTAAGAACTACCGTTTCTTAAGAATTATGTTTCGAGAGAAAAGACCATGCTTACTTTAGAAGATGATGAAAAATGAAAGGAAAAATTTGCTGAACAGAAAAAATGGGAAATAAGGCAAAACAAACAAACTAGAGGTCAGTTGAGATGTCCAGAATCAATTCCTTGCCTCACAGCTCCCTGTGCTCTCTTTTACACTTGTCAGCCAAGCAATAGAGTTCAAATTCCTCAATCCTGATTAATGGGCCTGAGAACAGAGACATCCTATCTGGAAAAACAGAACTTCAGTAGTGCCAGAAAAAAAATCTTGAGAATAGCTTGAGCAGCCTGGAGAACTATCTCATGCTGGCCAACAACAGCTGCAATAAAGCAGTTCTCCAACTCTGCAGTGCTGAATGCTGCATGACACCCCACAGAACTGTACCATAACCTGTAAAGAAAGAACAGATGATGATCCATCAAAGAGAAGGAGAACAAGAAATATCTCTCACCACTGGAGATTCTTAATGCTGGAAATGCACTTTGGCTTACCATGCTGGACTGCAAAGAAGCAGCTCAATTCCAGGAACCTGCAGAGTTGCGCATGAGAGGGAGGTCAAACCAGATGACCACCAGAGATGCCTTCCAACTTACACAGGATTTGATAACAAGAGTGTATGGGCAGCTACTAAGTTTCTCCAACTTGAAGGTGATCCGTAAGGAAGCAGAGCTGCTGTTTTGCTACTCAGAAAAAAAATAGACTTTTCTGGGGTTGAGGTGAAAGGGTGATCAATGTTAATAGATAAAAAGTCATTTCTCCTTGAACATCTAACATCTGATGAAGATGCTATCAAAAATTGATATAAGAGAATGAAACACAACTTGAAGGATGATGGCTCATTAAGAAAAGAGAATAATTGCATGCTGAGGCAGAAGATACTGAAGAGCAGTGATGATCACTGTATCTTTTAATAAGGACACAGGTGGCTCAAACAGTGTGATAATAACTCTCTCCCGGGCTCATGTTTTTAAAACTGATCAACTTTGGAGGATATAGAAATCACACTCTTAAACCGCCAATTAATCAATACAGCCTTTGGGGCACTGATTAGAAAGAGAAAAAAAATAGTTCTTTGACAATTACTGAAGGAACTTACAGTGTGAAAGCAGGCCAGATGCAAAGCCACGATAACCCATGGATGAGCTAACTGTAGGCATACTAGGTTTAGCCTTCCAGTTAAAAAACTGAAGTGGTAGGAAGCATCTGGAGATATATTGTTCCTATGCAAGGCATAGTCTTAAAGAGCAATCAGTTATTCCCCAAGGCTATTGAACAGAAAGAAGATACAGAAAGACTACAGATGGAAAAGCAGATTGCTTGGAGTTAACAAAAGACATTATGCTCTTGCAGCATACAGAGAATCTGCCTGCAGATGGGCAAGGCCCTGGAGAGAATATATGTTAAACTATCCCTTTGATGGAGTTCACAGTTCATTAATCTGTGACTTGGTTGCATCTTTGTTGAGGTCATGAGATGAAAACATATGAGCAGAAGCTCATTGTGTTGGGGGAATACAAAGACAGACAATACCCTGCTTCAAGAAGCAGGCTCACTGTTATGGTAGGAGTGCTGTAAATTTAAGTTGAAGATACTCTGTGGCTAGCAAAAGACAGAGAGGAAGTTTTAGGGAAAACAGATTCTAAAAAGGAGAGCCTTTATCAAGATAGTAAAAATACCTTTGAAAATCAGTAGTTTTCTAGATAAGGATTAATGTAAGAACTATGTGTTAACTGTTTCAGAATTAATGAATTTCTATAGGAAAAGTTGCCAAGAAAACTGACAGTGAAAATGAACTAGTCACACAGATCTGAATGCAGCTCAGTACAGACTAGTTTACTATTATTTGTCATTATTAGAATTGTTAAAATGAGTTATTTTTACCTAGTTTTACATTTCAGGTATTAAATAAAGCTTGCTTTAAAGCAAACCTTGATGTCTGAAATTTTATTTGGACTAGATTTTGTGAGATTTTGATCTTTGCATGTTTTTAAAAGATGCCCTAAAGCAGTTTCTAATACACATCCAAAATGCATAGGTATTCAAGGTTTGCAAGAGACTAATAAGAAAAACCTTTACTCTCAAAAGGTCTGAGGAAGAGGCTGGGTTCATTCATACTGAAAACTAGCATAACATTTTCTAAGTCAAAAGATTTTGTTACAGGTGCTTTGAAATCATTAGAGAAGCCAAAATTGTTCTGCACTGCTCAGCAAAAAAAGGAACCCTTCATTCATAAGGAGCTAGCAGTTCTAGTTCAGACATTTCCCACATCTTAAAATGAAGATATGTGCCCTAGAATGAAGATGTGTATCTAAAATTCTTCAGGTTTCTTTGGACACCTTTTTTTTTTTCCCAAATCACTTAACATCACAGTAAATTATGCTTGGATCAATGAGCTATCTACTTGCCGTCTTTGAATATCAGTAACCTTGCAAATGTTGGGATTTTTCCAGTGTTTCAAGATTTAATAAAAATGAGTGTTAGTAGGCCAGAAAACTCCACAGTTAGCTTATTTAGTAATACTGTTTGCAATTTAGCCAAACCTGCTGATTTAAAAAATGTTTATACCTAGTAGATGTTGTTTAACATCCTCTACTGTTACTAATGGTCTGGAAAGTGCTTCATCATGCTTGTGTGTTGTAATCAATCATCCTGTTATCTCTTAAATACAAAAGAAAAAATACTTGTTGAACACTTCTGGCTTTTCTGGTTTATTTTTAGCAATTTATGCCCATCTATTAATGGACTCAAACTATTCTCCATTTTCTAAAATTAATAAAGAAATAGCAACAATTCTTATTGTCATTACCTCCATTAACCATTGATTTCTTTCTTTGTTTGCTAATTTTCTCTTATCAACATATTAAAACCCTTAAGTCTGATTTTATATACTTTGCTGAACACATTTCCTTGTCTTCCATTCATAAAATACTATGATTTCTTATTGCTGTTTTGCTTAATGAGATTTTATCTAATGTCATCCTCTTTCTTGGTTATGGAATTTTAGCTGTGAAGACATTCAATGAACTCTTCTTAAAGATCTGCAAATTCTGATTTGTATTTTTTTTGTCTTCTTTGGTTGAATTATCTCAAACTTTAGGAAATTTTCCATTTACAAGCAGTGGACACATATTTACTACTGATAAGGATGTTTCTTTTTTTGCCCATTTTAAACACAAGTAATTCAGGATCACTGAGCTGACCTGTCAAGCCATTAAAGTACCTTAATCTCTCATAATGAGATCCTAAGGAGATACATGGTGGCAGAATTAGCCCATTTAGGCACATATGAGTTCCCAATCAATATGGAAAAATTATGTAGTGTTAAATGAAACCTGTAGCAAATTTACCTTTGCACATATGTACACTTTCTGGGCAGAGAAAAGTAATTGATTACAACAAAGAAGTAAATTATTTGCATTTTTTTCTTTTTTTGTTTTTTCTCAAAAATATGGGAACCACATCCTGTAATGACTGGTTATGAATTTTTATTATTAATCCTTACATATGTAATCCTATAATCATAACTGAAAAAGAGTCTCTCTCTCTATATATATATAAAAAATAATATAAGTAGGTGTGGTGCATAACACCTCCAAAACTTCCTAGACACCCTGAACAAACAAAGCAATGTGTTCTTCATTTCTCCCACTGCAACGATTTCCTTTGCTATACCTTGAGTTGTCTATTTAGTTGGAAGGCTCTTCAGGGCAGAGTCTGTCTCCTGTGTTCATGTAGTCCCAAGCACAATGGACCCCAAATTCCTGTGCCTCTAGGTTATGTCATAATACTAATAATTAACTGATTCACTTGATTTACAATAGAGATGGTTTTGAGCTACATCACATGGATTCTGTTTTAATTAGTTTCTTGTACTGAAGTCATCATCAGAACAGCTTACTTCTTTCCAGTCTTCTCCTACGTGCCAAATTTCAGGACAGTTAGATGCCAGGTTTTCAGCAAAGCTAAGACCTGATTGTTACAATAGACTAATTGCAGAGATACAATATATTAGAAGTCAAGTCTTACTTTACAAAAAACCTTCACAACATTGAAGATGATCAAGGGGCTGGAGCACTGCGCCTATGAGGACAGGCTGAGAGAGTTGGGGTTGTTCAGCCTAGAGAAGAGAAGGGTCCAGGGAGGCCTTTTAGCAGCCTTCCAGTACTTCAATGGGGCCTACAGGAAAGATGGGGAGGGACACTTTATCAGGGAGTGTGGTGACAGGACAAGGGGTAACAGTTTCAACGTGAAAGGTGGTAGATTTAGACTAGATCTTAGGAAGAAATTCTTCACTATGAGGGTGGTGTGGCACTGGCACAGGTTGCCCAGAGAAGCTGTGGCTGCCCCCTCCCTGGCAGTGTTCAAGGCCAGGTTGGATGGGGCTTTGAGCAATCTGGTCTAGTGGAAGGTGTCCCTGTCCGTGGCAGGGGGGTTGGAACTAGATGGTCTTTAATGTCCCTTCCAACCCAAAACATTCTATAATCCTATGATTCGTTAAGGCTTTTTAAGGGGAGCTATTGTACTACCCTTATGTAAGTCATCGCCAAGTATTTGTGTATACATCCTGCTTTTTACATTCTACTTAATAACTAGGATGCTTTTTCAATATGAAGTGTAAATTTGAAATACGAAGGATTATTGTATTTTCCAGTTTATTAGTCATTGTTCTCCTTTAGTCTAAGATAGGAAATGCAGTGTTTTTTCAGAAAAAAATATCTGGACTCCTGGTTTATGACTTAAGCATGACACTTGCAAATCTAAAACAAATCTCAGATATGGTATAATAATGTATCCCCTTGGCCTGGCACATACGTCTTCTTGCATGAGTTCTGAAGCTTAACAGAGTCCTGTTTTGTCACCCTGTTGGGCATGTTTTCCTGTAGATATAATAAAGAACTTAATCTGTGAATAAAGCTTCAAATATGAAAAATTTGCTCTTGCTGATAGTTACTTAGGCATATGAATGTATGTGTCAACAGCAACAGAACTATTTGCCAGAGTAAGGACTGATCAGTGTGTGTAATTGTTCCACTGTTGGTTCAGGAGAACTACACTGCAAGTTGGTAAGACAGAAAATTTCTAGCTGTTCAACTGCAAATGACTAACAACATATTTATTTTTTTTCAGAACATCTGACTATATCACTTTTTCTAACTGCAAAGTTCAAGAAAGGATTTTTGATCAGATTGTGTCGTTAACAGACTATGAATTCTGACAAGCTTTACTGCAAAGTCCAGTCAGAGATAAAGCAGAACTGTAAAGGCAGTTCCAGACACCTGATTGACAAGAGCCCTTTGTGGTGCTGCAGATTTCAGGAGCTGAAAGGAAAGATATTACGCAGATTATATCGTCTGTCTCTGTTTCTTCCTGCTGAATATTATTAAAGGAAACATAAATATTTCTTTTAATATTAGTTTCCCAGCTAAGTAATTGTTGTAATTTCCTTTAGGCAATGATAAGAACAAGGCAGAGTAGATGGGTTCAGGGAACATTCTCCCTTTTAAAATATGACTTTCCTCATTGATAACCTGCCTTTGCAGCATAGATACACAGTTGTGAAGTCTGAAATACTTTACCCATCCTACAGGAGGCTCACCATCCACGCAGTTTGTTTCAAGGATGTTATAGCTAGTGACCTCATTGCAGGCTTAGTAACTTCAACAGAAATCATTTATGGTTTGTCTTTTTCAAGAGGTATACTGCTCCTGCAACATCTGCAAACACAATAATGTATTTAGAAAGTGCTCATGGACTTTGAACAAGGCTTGATTAAAGCTGCTGGAATAATAAATGCCTCTGTATAAAAATTCAGTCTAAATCCTAGCTTATAAAGTCCTTCTGTGGCAATGTAATAGCTGCCAGTATGGGGAATGCCACAGTTGGAGGTGAATCAGCAGCAGCCTGCAGCATGTGTACAGGCCTCCCAATCACTCAAAGAGACAAGACAAAACACAGTAAAAAAAACAACCCAGAATGTTTTAAGGGAGGATAATGCAACATCCATACCTTACAAATGAGCTCTTGCTTAAGAATCTGGAGGAATGATATATACCATGCTGACAGAAGCCCTCCAGGTGATGCAGTATGCTCCCAGCACATGACTGAGAACAAGAACTGCCTTAATAGATGTCTCTCCACTAAAAATATTGATTTTAAGACCTAGACCTCTGTGAAAGTTTGGAAGGGGTGGAAGGGGTGAAAAAGTAGCATGAAGTGTTCTTTTTCAGGAAATGTTACACTTCTCAACAGATGACAAAAGTCTTTCTGTGAGATGTGGCATGAATGTGTCACTCCCAGTCAATCCACCAAGCATCACAACAGTATCTGTGAAATTAGTATGAGAAAATATGTTTCTTGATACCGTCTGGCTCAAAGTCATTAATGAAAAGAGCCATGCCACAGAACAGCATCAGTGAACAAAGTGCTTTGTGCTTTCCTGCCCTCCTCCTTTTTCTTCTGGTGCCTGTGCTTTCAGACTACTCCAAGCACTAGGCATCAGCAAATTGTTGGCCTTGTTTGAAGCCAAATTAGGTCATTAAAATCTTTAACATTGACTTCAGCCATCTCTGGTTGCACACTGTAAACGTGGATGTGATCTGGCCCTTCTTGATTGATAGACTTGACATATTTTCCTACTGACCAGGAACATTTTGGATAGGCAGGCAAGATTCTCTCTTTCTTTCTCTTTCTTTCTGACTATATTTGTAGATAGAGCCCTGTACTCTTTCCCTCTATGTACTGTATAGTTTAATTTGTCTAGTTACCAAGTTCCTAATTAACATCTAAGCCTGTACTGAACTAACTGACGCATTTTATTACCTATGTTTTTTTCAGAGTCATCTAATAGGTGAACAGTAAAAAAAGAATAAGTGCTCTTGATAGTCAAATTGAGTCACAGCTTTTTCAGGTCAATTTTATCCTCTATTTTTCCCCCCTATTTTTAGCCTTACACCCCTTTGCACCATCACTGACCAAATGTTCCTATTCTTGACTACTACCAGCTGCGGAGTTTTCAATAAGCAATTTTCTCTAAGTGCTTTCTCCTGTGTCTCCTTCACCTTTCCTGTATAGCTTGCAATCTTTCATATTGAAACAGAAGGTTTGTGATCGTTTCGACTAACAAAAGCACAAATGACAAATCAGACCTCATTTTGACAGTGTGTTTGGTGTGGGAGATTCATGTATTCAGAGACAGCTCTGTGTAAGTTCCTACTTCATCCTTATCTGAAAATACCTCCCTATATAAATTCACAATTTAACTAGGGCATGTGTGTATTCGAAGTAACTCTCTGTACTAAAGGATGATACAAGGTTCATGTCTCTGTATGCTCATCTCCACTGACTGTAGTGTAGCTATGACAAGCTAGGGAGGCAGAGAATTTCAGTTGCGAGACATGTTTCCACTTCAGGTTCTGGAGCGCTTGTGATGGCAGTATGACAGTTTTGACCATACTATATGTGAAGATTAACACTCAAAGAAATATGAACCAGGATTTTATAACAGTCTTAGATTAGTACTAGGAAAAGGCAAAAGCACACCTTTAAAATACACTGACATTATTACTGTCAACCACTGGATTTCAACTATAGAATCATATAATCATAGTATCATTTGGACTGGAAAAGACCTTTAAGATCATCAAGTCCAAACATTATCCTAACCCTACCAAGCACACCACTAAACCATGTCCCTAAGCACCACATCTATAACTCTTTTGAACACCTCCAGGGATGCTGATTCCACCACCTCCCTGGGCAGTCTGTTCCAATGTCTAACCACTCTTTCAGTAAAGAAATTTTTCCTAATGTCCAATGTAAACCTCCCCTGGTGCAGCTTGAGGCCATTTCCTCTCATTCTATCATTAGTTACATGGAAGAAAAGACCAACGCCCACCTCACAACAACCTCCTTTCAGGTAGTTGTAGAGAGCAATAAGATCTCCCCTCAGCCTCCTCCAGACTAAACAACCCCAGTTCCCTCAGCTGCTCCTCGTAAGACCTTTTCTCCAGACCCTTCACCAGCTTCGTTGCCCTTCTCTGGACACGCTCCAGCACCTCAATGTCTTTCTTGCAGTGAGGGGCCCAAAACTGCCCACAGCACTCGAGGTGCAGCCTCACCAGTGCCGAGTACAGGGGCATGATCACCTCCCTACTCCTGCTGGCCACACCATTGCTGATACAGGCCAGGATGCTGTTTGCCTTCTTGGCCACCTGGGCACACTGCTGGATCATGTTCAGCCGGCTGCCGACCAGCACCCCCAGGTCCTTTTCTGCCAGGCAGCTTTCCAGTCACTCCTCCCCAAGCCTGTACCGCTGTATGAGGTTGTTGTGACCCAAGTGCAGGACCTGGCACTTGGTCTTATTAAACTTCTTACAATTGACCTCAGCCCATCAATTTGCAGGGCCTCCCTACCCTCAAGCAGATTGACAGTCTTGCTTAATTTCATGTCATGTGCAGACTTACTGAGGGAGCACTCAATCCCCTCATCCAGGTCATTGATAAAGACATTAAACAAGACCGGCCCCAAAACTGATCCCTGAGGATCACCACTTGTGACTGGCTGCCAACTGGATTTAACTCCAGTCACCACAACTCTCTGGGCTCAGCCATTCAGCCAGTTTCTAACCCAGCAAAGAGTACACCTGCCTAAGCCATGAGCCACCAGCTTGTCCAATAGGATCCTGTGGGAGACTGTGTCAAATGCCTTGCTGAAGTCCAGGTAGACAACATCCACAGCGTTTCCCTCATTCACTAGGCAGGCCGCCTGATCATAGAACGAGATCAGGTTGGTCAAACAGGACCTGCCTTTCATGAGCCCAGGCTGGCCAAGCCTGATTCCCTGGATGTCCTGCACTTGCTGTGTGGTCGCCCTCAAGATGGACCGCTCCATAATCTTCCCTGGTACCGAGTCAGGCTGACAGGCCTGTAGTTCCCCAGATCCTCCTTCAGGCCCTTCTTGTAGATGGGTGTCACATTGGCAAGCCTCCAGTCTTCCAGAACCTCTCTCATTAACCAGGATTGCTGATATATGATGGAGAGTGGCTTGGCAAGTTCCTCCGCCAGCTCCCTCAGTATTCTCAGGTGGATCTCATCTGGCCCCATAGACTTGTGAGTGTCCAATTGTCATACTAGGTCATTAACTTCTACTTCCTGGATTATGAGGGAATCCTTCTGGTTTCCACCCCTGTCCTCCAGCTCAGGGAGCTGATTACCTTGAGGGTAACTGATATGACTATTAAAGACTGAGACAAAAAATTACCTGTCTTTTCATCATCCTCAGTGACAATGTTCCCCCTCACATCCAATAAAGGATGGAGATTCTCCCAGGCTCTTTTTTTTGTTATCAATATATATGTAAAAACATTTTTTATCATCTCTTGCAACATTGGCCATACTGAATTCTAGCTAAGCTTTTGCCTTCCTAATGGTCTTTCTACATGACCTAACTAAATCCCTGTACACTTCTTCAGTAGCCTGCCCCTTCTTCCAAAGGTATTAGACTCTTCTCTTTCTCCTAAGTCCCAGCAAAAGCTCCCTGTTCAGCCAGGCTGGTTGTTTCCCCCTCCAGTTCGTCATGGGGACAGCCTGCTCCTGTGCTTTTAAGACTTCCTCCTTGAAAAATGTCCAGGTGTCCTGCACCCCTTTGTCCTTTAGGACTGAATCTCAAGGGACTTTCTCAACCTGTGTCCTAAACAGGTAAAGTCTGCCCTTCGGAAGCCCATGGTAGCAGTCTTGCTGCCCCTCCTCCTTACTTTGTCAAAAATTGAAAACTCTATCATTTCATGGTCACTAAGCCCAAGACAGCCTCCAACCACCACATCAACCACCAGTCTTTCTCTGTTAGTAAACAGGATGTCTAGCAAGGCATCTCCTCTGGTTGGCTCACTTACCAGCTGGGTCAGGTAAGTTATCTTCCGCACACTCCAAGAACCTCCTGGACTGTTTCCTCTCTGTGTTTTATTTCCAGCAGATGTCTGGTAAGTTGAAGTCCCCCATGAGAACAAGGGTTGGTGATTTTGAGGCTCCTGCCATCTATCTGTAGAACACTTCATCAGCCTCTTCATCTTGGTTGCGTGTGTCTATAACAGACTCCCAACAGGATGTCTGCCTCACTGGCATTCCTCCTTATCCTTACCCATAAACATTCAACCACTCCATCCCAGTTGTTGTGTTCTATGCAGTTAAAACAGTCCCTAACATAGAGAGCCACCCCACTGCCTTTTCTACCTTGACTGTTCCTTTTGAAGAGCTTATAGCCATCTATTGCAACACACCAGTCATGGGAGTCATCCCACCATGCTTTTGTGATGGCAACTATGTCATAGCTGTCGTGCTGCACAACAGCTTCCAGCTCCTCCTGTTTGTTGCCCATGCTGCATGCGTTAGTGTAGATACACTTGAGCCGAGCTAATGATTTCACTCCCAACAGTGGCCTGCCACCCTTAGGCTCAACTCTGGTGAGCCTGGTTTCATCCCTTTCTGCTTTCAGATCTAGTTTAAAGCCCTTTCAATGAGTCCAGCCAGTTTGTACGCGAAGATCCTTTTTCCCCTTTGAGACAGATGAACTCCACCTGTCGCCAGCAGACCCTATGTAGTGTAAACCTCCACGTGATCAAAAAACCCAAAATTCTCCCAGGGGCATCAGCCTCTAGCCACATGTTAATCAGCTGAGTTTTCCTTCTCCTTTCAGAGTTCTTCCCCAGCACTGGAGGGATTGAGGAGAACACTACCTGTGCTCCTGAGACATCGAGCGAACTCCCCAGCACCCTGAAGTCCTTTTTAATTGCTTTTAGACTTCTCTCTGTAACCTCATCATTACCAACCTGGATAACCAACAGAGGGTAGTAATAGAAATCTATGTGCTTGAAGAATTTTCATTTGCGTAATTTCATTACCGTCTAGAAAAGCCAGTAATTGACCAAGTGTTAGTAAGAAAGCTAAATCAAAGCATATCATTTTCCAAACCAGCAGGTGGTTGCAGTTCTATTCTAATCACGCCTTCAAATATAGGTTTTACTTTATGTGGAATTTTAATGTTTACAATCATTAATATTAAAAAAGGCATATATTTGCAAATTCAACCAGTAAAATGTGGGTCCTGCAGCTTTTTTCCTCATTAGAATTATTCCACTAAATTTCTCCTTTCTGTGCTGCTCTATCTATAGTCATCTGCACAGTTCGAAAGGATGCTAAGGCAATTCATGAGAATAAGGGCAGTATCCATCAGATAGTAGTTTTAACTAATTAACTGATGTTACGAATCTGACGGATAATCCCCTTATTCACATGATGTCAAGAATCTGGATTCTTCTTCAAATACTGGGTAGAAACTGGCTGCTGTAAATTATTAACTGACTGATGGGAATGACACTAGGATTGTTTTTCAAACCTACTATATTATTTTATATTATTTTCTGCAAACTTTAAGGCTGCAACATTGATGAAAAGTGAAAGAGTAGAACCCAAACTAACTTTCTTGTTTTGTACTTTAATGTTCTGATCCTTCCCAAAGGTATTTTCCCTCTGAAACAGACACAAGGTATAACATTAATTGGCTTCACTCATAGCTTTCAAATTGCTTTGTAATTGGTGCTTTTCTTGGAACTATTTGAACTTAAAAGTATTCGAGCACATACGTCTGCAGATGCAGAATTACTGGAGGTAGGGGAGAAAGAGATGCACAAGACAGGGTTGTTTACCTTCCTTACCAAGACTAAAAGGTCCACCGCCATGTTGCCATGTGTTGCATTTCTATTCATACTAATGTGAAGGCCATTATGAGTTGGCCACTAGGCAGGCAAACAAATTGAAAGAATTCATGCTATTACACACTCACATGATTTGCTGAATTCGGAACTTCAGCAAGAAACTAAGCAAAATAAGCTTGTGGAAATGTGGGAAGCCAGAAATCAATGAACCTTGTGTATGGGTGTCTTGGTTTGAAAGACAGGTGTCTGCGGAGGAAGGCAGGAGCCTCCCTTGAAATGGAAAGTGCAACCCCCTTCCCTCCAAATTATTATAATTTTGAAATTAATGGGCCTTCAGGCAAACATATGGGGAATAGGAATAACAGTTCTTTACTAATATATATATACATAAAACAAGGCAGGGAAAACAAACAAACAAACAACTGGTTTACACTGACAGAGTCAGAAATACATCCTGACACCCTGTTAGGGTGGCAGTGGCAGTCCGATAAGATGCTGGCTGCAGTCCTCCTGAAGCGATGGATGTAGTTCTGTGGAAGCAGCAATCAGGTAAAAGAGTCTGGTCTTCCTCCGAAGGTCCAGTGGTAGGTAGATAGCTCTTGTCCTCTGGAACTCCAGTGGGGGGAAAAGCTCCTCTGGGAATCCAGTGGAAGAAGGCTGCTAGGGTGTTCAAAATCTCCGTTTTTATTTGACATGGACTGCTTGGCTCCTTCCCCCCGGGCGGAGCATCTCACAATGGGATGGGGAGTCGTGAGGCAGTTCCTTGATGGGCCATGAACAGGAGATAGCCCAGGAGCGAGTTACCGATGGGTCAGGCGATAAGGCATTGTTGTGCCCAGTAACAGGAGATAGTCCAGAGGGGGGAGGCAGGGAGCACCGCCCCACCTGGTCTCAACAGATCCTGAAGATTGTAATAGAATACTTTTTTTTCCTTTTGGCACATTTTACACTGTAACCTAGGACAATGGGGCATAAATGTTTTTCTAGTTAATATAATAATGCCTTGAAATAAAACACTAGGCTGTGTTTTTTTTTATTCTACCATCATGTGCTGCCATCTGCCAGACGTTGCCATGTTTACCCCAACCAGTTGGATACTTCTGAAGCTGGCGAACACAGACCTACTTTTCAAGTCAAGGGCTGCTTCCTTTTGCAGGTGCACTGACAAGGCTGAGAAATCTCAGAGGATGCAGAAAAAAGATTTTTTTGCAGGTTACTGCTCTTTGAAAAGGCACAACACAGACTCTTTCCTGCTTAAAAAGCCAGTGTCAAGTCAGAAACTGAGTCAGATTCTCTGAGTGCAGTTGCACTATTTTTATATACTGAGGCATTTACAGTTTTAATTTCACATACCTTTTCTTTGAATCTAGGAAGGCAGTCTTTAAGGTGGAAAGCTGTCTTTGTGGGGATCATTGTTCATCTTACTGTGATTTTTCTTCTGTTTGTCTTCTTCCTCTCCTCATCAGTGAAGGAAGATCAAAAAACCTGACAACTAGCAAACAGCGAAAAGGACTGCTACATTTCAAATATATAGAGCCCAATATTTGCAGACACTGATTTTCCTTCTGAGAAAGACTCATGACAGCTATGAAGCTAAACTCCTTGTCACCACTCACTTTTCATGCCCTTTCTGACTTGTGTTTTGTGAGAAGTAGTAGTAAGAGAAATGGGAAGTCTTGGGCAAGTTTCTGTAATGTGCCAAATTCTGATGAGATGGCAATTACTGCCAGCCTCAGTTTTCCTAAAATGTGTCTTCAACATTAAATGCCTGGCCTATTCGTGCTCACTTGTGTGTTGGAATTCTGAAATATCCAGGAACATCCTTGTCTTCATCCTCTTGCTTTAGCATGACAAGGATGTTTTTCCAGGAGTTTTAAAATATCAAAAACCTTTTAAAACTATTCTATAAAATAATCTCAAAGTAAGAGCAGTGTCCACAGGGATATCTGAATAGATAATTCATAATATTCCTTTTTTTTTTTTTTTTTTTTTAAGGAATCTTATATCCAGTCTATGGTGTTCAAATAACTGGTGATTTTCCTTTCTGCAGCTTAAATTTTGCAACCAAAAAACCCTTGTCTATTTTTATTTAACTACAGGGCAAGTTTAGTGTATTATTTAAGGCTTGTACTGTCTGGATCAAACATCTCTTGCTAAGAGTGTCTTAACTAAGAAACTTATGCTGGGCCATAGTACTCTCAGCCTTACTGATTAAGCTGAGCCACTGCAGCTCACTAGGTCAGAAAGAACACGGCATTATCTGTCACTAACTCTTTAGGTCATTGAAAGTCTTCAGGTCCAGTCCTTGCTGCCAGGATCAGTGTTGTATTTTGCCAATTGATTACATAAAGTGAAATATAGAGGTAACGTGGGGTCCAGGACCTGCAGTCTGGGTTACTGCAAATACTAGAGCCCCTTTCTGGTCCAGCACAGATACCTATTTGCATTCCAACACTTTCTGAATGTGTACCCATTTTTCTATAAAAAGTTTCCGGTCAAGCTGAGTAGTACTTTGATTCTGTTCTATGTACTGGCTTTGGGTGAGATCGAGCTAATATTCTTCATAGTATCTAGTAGGGGCTATGTTTTGGATTTATGATGAAAATTATGTTGGTAATACAGGGATGCTTTTGTTGTTGCTGAGCAGTGCCTACACTGAGGCAAGGCCTTTTCTGCTCCTCACACCACCCCACCAGCAAGGAGGCTGGGGATGCACAAAAAGTTAGGAGAGGACACATCTATGACAGCTGACCCCAACTGACCAAAGGGATATTCCATACTATATGATGTCATGCTCAGCATATAAAGCTGGTGGAAGAAGAAGGAATGGTAGGGACACATTTGGAGTTATGGCGTTTGCCTTATCAAGTAACTGTGTGATGGAGCCCTGCTTTCATGGAGATGGATGAACACCTGTCTGCTGATGGGAAGTAGTGAATGAATTCCTTGTTTTGCTTTGCTTGCATATAGCTTTTGCTTTACCCATTAAACTGTCTTTATCTCAACTCACATGTTTTTTTTTTTACTTTTAGTCTTCCAATACTCTCACCCATCTGGCTGGAGGGGAATGAGTGAGCAGCTGTGTGGTGCCTAGTTGCTGGCTGGGGTTAAATCACGACAGTCCTTTTTGGCACCCAACATGGGGCTTGAAACGTACAAGATAACAACAGATTTGATTGGAATGTGCCAGATGGAATTTATAGCTGTTATTACTGTTTAGCCATTAATTGGCAGGCTTCTGTGCTTGTCGTAGGGCTTGCTTGCCTTGCTCTATATTCAAGCCTGTTACTTGTCAGTGGTTGCTTTTTGCTTTCGCTGCGTGCTGTACTGCTGTACTGCTTATCATCTTACTCTGCTGTGCCTGGGAACATTTTGCTAACAGCAATGGTGATGTGCCTGGGCTGGCAGATGGCCAGGTCATTGCTGCTGTTTCTGTGCTGCTATACTGGACAGGTTGGAACCCTAGTGTGAACTCGAGTCAAAGGAACTGTTACCTGTGGCTGAGTCTACACGGGAGCAGGACACCCCAAAGCAGCTGTGGCCACGGATAAGCCCATGCCAGAACAGGTATATCTCAAAGTGCCTGTGGCCGTGGTCATGTCTGCACTGCAGCAGGTACACCTCTGAAGGGGTTGTGGCCCCAGGGTAAGTCCACACTGGAGAAGGCACACCTTGAAGCATCTGTGGCTGTGGATAAGTCCATGCTGCTGCAGGTACACCTTGAAGCATCACTGGCTGTCCATGAGGTCATGCTGGAACACCTCAAAGCATGTGGCCATAGACAAGCCCACGACAGAGCTGGTACAACCCTTGAGGTACTGCAGCCTTGTTGAAGCAGGTTTACTTCTGAAGGGACTGTGGCTGTTGGTAAGGCCATGCTGGAACAGGTGCACCTCATGTTGCTGTGGATACGTCTATGCAGCAGCAGGTACACCCCTGAAGGGACTGTGGCTCATAGATAAATCTCCACTGGGAGCGAGTACACCCCTAAGGGACTGCAGTCTGTGGATAAGTCCAAGCCAGAGCAGGGGCAAGGGGAGGAGTTCATTGTAATGTTAAATGTGGCGGTTTGGTCCAAAGGGACAAGGGGTGGTGATTGTAATGGAAATATCTTTAAATTGTTGTAACCTTGGATTTGAGTTGCGTGTTATGGGAATTACTACAGCAGGAACCACCTGAACCAATGGAGGACAAGACTTACGAGAAGCAGTGGAAGTGCAAAAGTGACCCAACCTGAGCTGACTTTGATAAAACATTAAGTATTTATTTCTCTTCAGGCATAGAAATAGATCTAAAGATGTCAGCGAGATGCCTCCCAGGTGCTCAGATATTACGCATAGTCTTTGTGATTTGCAAAACCGTTCTCAGCAGAGAATGGTTTGGTTTGAACTGTAACAGCCTCAATGAACTGTTTGATGTGCCCAGTGAGTTTGAGAAAAACAGCATTTTTTTGCACACTGGACAGAAAGGCAACCTTGTTGAACTGAATGTAGATGCTTCCTTGTTTCGGTTTGCATTGGACAGGAGCTATAGTTAAAATGCATCCCAGCAGAATTTACCACTAAAACTGCTCGATATTCTCCTGCTTACCTGAACCTCACTGATGATGGAAAATGCTTATCTCACCTTCAAGCAGTATGCTCCAGTACTTCTGATACAGTCATTGTAATCTCTGCCACTCACTCATATCTGAAGTTGGCAAACTTGTAGCAGGCCAATTCAGAATAGCAGGACAAGCTGAAGTCTCTGTTGTTTATCCCTGAAGCTACTGTGATTCAGAGAGAGTTTACTGACATCTATGAGACCAGAGGAAGCCTTTTCCAATCTCAACTGACCCAGTGCCCTGCAGCACAAAATGGGCCTCCATAGTATCCGTACTGAAATATGCCTTTTAGGGAAAAAATTACCATTGCAAAATTACTAGCAATTTAGATATCTTTAAGCAGAACACCAGCTCACACAAGGCTGAATTTCAGTTGTTGGAGCATTACTATCTTCCAGCATGCACAGAGCACGATTGGATATATTGTTCAGTGTCTTTTATTGGAACAGTGTCTCTTCCTGGGGGAAGCTCATTTATTACTTTGACTGAACCTGCTTTATTGTTATAAAATTGTATTTGCTTAACAAGAACAACTAAAGAGAACCACAGCTTAGATGATATTAAATAGTGGGAATTAGACCCCAAGGGACTAATTCTAGCAAAATTCTGTACTGAAAGGTAGAACTTTCCTCTTGGAGACTATACTTGAGCCATTCACCTCAGGGAGTGGATTGTGGAACGATATGTGTTCCTCATGCTTGCAACAGAAAAGCAAAGATTTCTGAAGTTCCTCTGAATGTTTGAAAGATTTTATGTATGTTCAAGGAAAGGTAAAAATTGAAGCATTATGAAAGGATTGTCTCTTCAACCGTGACTAAATGGCTGGTTCCATTTGCTGTCAACTTCATTAGAAGTCATAAGTCAGACCCACCCATCTGGTTTGCATTGCTTTCCTGACATAAAACATCTGCAAACTTGGCTAAACTGGTACTATTCCATGAATTATTGTTGATTCATTCAGCCAGTGTTACCAAAAGCTGCTTTAGGGAAAAACAGAACTATCTTTTCCCCCCACTGATTAGTAAAAGAAATATGTTAGTTGTTTAGACACTCATAAACTAAAAAAAAAAATCTGCTTGTGTTTGTATAACCTGAATTTACCTCATTCCACAGACACTTTGAAAAAGAAAATAGCATAAATTTCTGATGAATTCCAGTACCAAGCTGCATTCATGGTGTCTTAATCAGCATAATAATACTACCATTATATTTGTTAATTATTTTCTTCTCTTACATTTAAGACTATTCTCCTTTCTTTGCATCTGATTAAAAGAATAATATCTTTTATTATTTTGCATTCTCCCTTTAAAGACTTTTTGAGGAGAATGCCAATGTTATCACAATTAAAAGTCAATGTTCAAGCAGAGCTGTATCCTTCCAGATCTTTGAGTGGAGCTGTGTAGAGCTAGTTCCTTTAATTGAACTAATGAATTCAGCCTTCGGTACCCCATGCAGTTATTCTTTTACTTTAGCAGCTTTATTAAAGGTTTTCTATTAAAAATCACGTTAAATTGGGACATTTATTTGTCTGCATATTCTCAAATGTGCATGTTGATTTCTCCAATTATGCATCTGACTTTTTATTACACTGTAATCCTTTCAGGAGCAGGCATAAAGCATTGAAAATCATAAGGATTTCTACTCTTTGGTTAGAGAAAGCAATGTTCTTGAAGGTAAAAGAATCTATTTATCCTTCGCACTAAATTTTATTGTGATTTTTGTCTTCTCTCCATGCTCCCTAGTGGTGTTGCACTAAACACCATTTTGCTGGTAAGCTTTCACAGAATGGCCAAAGGCTGAGGGCAGATCAGCTGCTATTAAAGCTGACATGATTTGGACTGTGGCTGAGATGAGCTTTTTCTTTTAGAGTTCGATATAACTCATTTTTTAGTCAGCCTTTCCCTTAAGGTCCAATTCAGCCATACACTGAAGTCCATCAAAAGGCAGACATTGTCTTCAGCTGAGTTGGATTGGGCTCTCAAGGGCACACTAAGCATGTTTACACCATAGGCATAGCAGGTGTATGATTTTTTTCTTTGAGGAAGTAATTTTCAGAATCAACTTTCAGAAGAGGCAGCTAGGACTGATATTCGTGACCATCATATTTTTAAAAAAATTGTAAAAATTGTGGAATTAGATTTTTATCCTTTGTTAAAAAACATCTGATTTCATAAATACAACTGTTTTCACTAGGAAACTTGGCCATTTTTGTAATCTGAAACATTATTCTCTGTGAATAGTCGCAATCTACCTGTACAGATTTTTTCAGACAAGTTTTTATATAGATATCCACATTGTTTATATTTATAAATGGAGAAAACATCTAAATTGGTTTATTTGTTGAAGGAAAGAAACAGCAAAAATCTTGCAAAACATTAAACATGCCAATTTGTGAGTACCTTTTTTTTTTAAATGTTGGTAGTAAATAAACATTAATTCAGAGAAAGGTGAATTCATTATAGTGTAATATATCTAGCTAATACAATGCTACAGGGATTGTATTCTGTTGCACTGTATTTTATTTTATTTTGTATTATGTGCTGCCTGGAGGCTACAAATAATATAAAAAATATATTTTACAGGAACAAACATCACGCAACAAACAACAGGAACAACAAGGCAACAGAAAATCCTTGAATAAGGACCATCCAGTTTAAAAGAAGGGAAACTTTTTTTTTTTCCCCTGATATGTGGAGTTAGCAACTTTCTGCTATGATGTATGGGAATTAACTGCACCAAAATTACTGTAATTCATGTTCTAAAAATAGCATTATAGAAATGTCTTGTTGCATTTCTTCACCATTGTGTAGAATTATATACTTTCCCCATAGAGCTACGTAATTCTTTCCATATGTAGAGATGCATGCCTTACATATTGGGCTAGGTATCTGAGGAAGGTATTCTCAACTTGGTCTTTAATACCAGTCGCACAGAAAACAATTTTTTTAATTCAATGTGATTCACAATATAAACTGGACACTTTTTTTAAAAAAAAAGTTATCTATAAAAGAGTGTGAAAGGAAAAAAAATAGAACCATGTTAAAGCTCTAAGTAAGCACTTAAAATTTAAACAGGAAAGTTAAAAATTAATTATTCCGCTCAAATACTATAATATTTATTATATATTTCTGAACGACTTGTCCTCAATGTGGCTGAACAGAGTTTATATCATAACCTCTTATTATTTTGTGATATGTTGGCTTACTTTTAACTACTTTTCTTAAGATTATATTATTCATTTTGTCCCATCTCCCCTATTTGCCCCACAGTCATATGCGTCTGTTTCACATAAAGCTGTGAATCTATTTCCATAAGACTCTTGTAAGATGAACAGAGTATTATCGCTATTATACTAAGTAATGTTTGTTACCCTTGATTGATTAAATTCAAGAGTATCTGGAAATTCTAGGTGTCCAGTCTAAGAAATGCAGCACCTGATTTTGCAGAGAGTTTATATTGCATTTTATACATTCAAAGCACAATCTCTGTTGACTACATTTGCATTTCTATAAATCAGACCCCACAGTCTCAAGCTAGACACCAAGAAAATGAGAAACGTATAGTTGGTACTCTCCTCTGAAAAACTGAGTTTCAGTGACTTAACTACAATCATAGAATTATATTCCCACGCAAGTACTCTGCTATCTGGGTCACCAAGTAATTGCTTTAACTAGATCCTTCTTTCTTTTTATGCAGTCTTTCAAAGGGGTAAAATTTAGATCCGCTCTGTGGATCATATTGAGTGATATAAAATAACCACTGGCACCTGTGAGTTGTCATACTTTGAGAAATTCAGTTTGCCATGAGATAGATGCACAATTACTTAATGGATTTCACAGGTATTTGCTTACAGGGGAAGGCAATCTCTGTGCTAAAAGTGGACAAAACCTCTTAGGAATTAAACAGAGATCTAAAAGGAGGATTCTGTGCAAAACGAAGCATTTTCAAATTTGAGCAGATTTTCATGGGGACTTAAAGAGATTTCATTTCTTCAATTTCTCAATCAAAACAGGTTTAGTTTAAAAACAAAAAATCTACAACCTTAATTTACATATTAGTAGAATAATGTATTTGTTTCACGGCCTTATTCTTTGAAACAGCTGTACTGCTTAGGCTGTTTGGGGACGAGGTAGGTTTTGTTGTTTTTAGTAGATTGAAATAACATGCATTACAACTGTCAATCATATTGGTTTTTATTAAACTATAACCAACTACAAATATCAAGAGATCTAAGTTTTTCTTGCACCCTAATGACAAGGTAATGCTGATGTGTTCCTGCCGTGTTAGGAAGTCAGATGACCCTCAGCATTACATTAGGAGAGATGAATGGTGTCACATAGCTTTCAGATGCCATGGTGGGCAGTTTTCAGCTCATTCTTGAAGTTATTAGAGATAGCTTGATTGCAGCTACAGGTGGCAGCTTATAAGGTTTCTGCTTCTGCCACTTCTAGTGTTTTCTCGGATACTATGTACGGAGCGGAGCAAAAAATTTCAAAAGCAATGTAGTTCTTTCCTAAAAGTCATAAGAAGCTGTAAAAGCAAACCTAGGGCAGTGGAATGAGGCCATATGCATATTGATTTTATTTTAGTTTAGAACTTCTTACCAGTCTAAGTACCCAGTTGAGGGGATCAAATTTTGGTATGGAAGCTGATCATGCATTCATTGTCGAGTTTAGGGGAAAAAGTACTTCTGACAGAGCTCTTCTTTATATCTTAATTAATAATAGAAGGTGACAGCTCATCTGAGAAATTTTCAATCTACAAATAAAAAATTATGGAGATTCAGCCACTGAAAACATCTGGAGAAATAATTTACTGCAAACTTAAAACATCAGGTGTCTCTCAGCTTTTGTTTAAATGAAGTAACATCAGGAAAAATAAATAGCATTATCATTTTATCTCTTGCTTCTTCTGCTTTATTCTAGTTTATGCAGTGAAAACAAGCATTCTGCATTTCAGAATCATTTTGCCAGAGTGCAATTGGGTACTAGAGTTTAATAAGACTATGCTACTCTAGGGCAGAAAATAAATAGGATGTTACTGTTAGTTTTTATCTGTTGCCATTTCATTGTCGGACTAGGGCCGTCTTATTTGGAGTAAGGCACTATCAATCTGTAACACTCTGGGATAGAAATTATTTTATTTTTTAATGTAGTGCCCTAAAATATTAGGATCCTTAGCTTGACTTAAACATTGTGGTGTAATGTGATACAAACATTTCATAGTAATAGCCACTACCTATGGAAACTAAAGTCTGGTGGAATATTACTTCCCTTCTGGCTTTTGGGAAGATTCAGGAAGTAGCTCTTCAGGTCTGAAAACCAGAAGAAATGGAAATATTTCAGGGAAGCTGTGGTAAAAATATTGCAGGGGTCTTTCATAAAACAGATGTCCTTACTTGAAAAGGTCTTCATAGTTAGACATACTTTTAATTTTAAAAGATAGCTCTTTTTCAGTATTCTGGAATAAGTTAAGATCATCATCTCTGCTACATTTTTTTTACTCTAATTGGACGCAGAACAAAAATTTTCATCAATCCTGCTGACACCTGTGCTAAATGTCTTTTCTGGCTGTGAATGTGGTTTCAGGTATAATTCAGAATATTAATGATGATTTTTACAGCCTTGCATAGTCTGAGATTTGGGTTTCTCAGAGCTTACTGTCATTCTTCTTGTTATCAGTTACTAAGCTGGAAGGTTTGGACTAGCATGCACTTAAACACTTGTGTAGCTTTATTACGCTGATAATGTTAGAATTCTCTATTATTAATTACCTATCTAGTATAGTCATATATATAGTGTATCTATGTTATTCAAACAATAGGAACAACAACGGAGACATGCAAATGCAGTAATACGGGGAAAAAAATCCCCAAAATAGAGTTTTTGATGGAGCACCTTTCACTGCTGCTTTAAGAGCTGTTATCCCGCTACATGATGTCCACATTTAGAGGCTTTGTTGGTATAGTCACACTGGCAACCCATTCCTTATCTAGACAGGCTTTTTTAGCTCTGGAATCTGACAACCTGCGTAATCACTTACCCTCATCTTGACCCCCAATATTCGGTGGTAAAGACTCAGAGACAGCCACATGACTTAAAGATTCACTTGCATTGTCAGACTTTGAGCAATTCACTACGTCTCAGGTGTTCAGTGGTTTGTTTGGTTTATTTTTTCCTATGGTCTCTCTACTGCTTTGTAATGAAAAAATGTACATATAAGAGTAAGTTTATGTTCCTGTGTTTATCAGCCCTATATATTCTGCCTGCTTCTCTCTGTTTTCTCTCTATTTGTTATGAATGCCTTCTACAAATCAGGAAATCCTAGTCTCTACTTCATTCTGCAAAACCAAAGACACACTTTAAGATTCATATAATTAGTAAATTCAGACTTCATAAATGGGCAGATTTCTATTTTTAAACAACGCATACTCAGCTTTCTGGAATTTACTCATGCAGAATAGGTTGCTGAGGCTAAAAGCTATCTATGCAGGATCCAGTTAACCCCTGATTTTTGCATAGCTAACCTAAATACTCAGGGTGACTTTAATACAGCTTTGTAAAAGAAAGGTTTTAGGGAAATCTTTATTTTCACTCTCTTCTAATTGCAATGAATCAGGAGGAGGTTTTCCCCACTAAATATTATCCCACCCTATCCCAATACAGTCTCTTGAACTTTCTGTTCTGTATCCGCCATGGACCCACCATTAATAAGACACTGCAGTAGTCAGCCAGAGTGTGAGAATGCTGATGCGTGCTGACTCAAAAACGCTAGCAGAGCCGTGCTAGTGAGCGCATAGCTGCTCTGGCAGCAAGCATCAAGTCTGTTTGCAGTCGAGGAGGATGTTTTGTGCACGGGGTTGGAGATCAGTATGTGGGAGCTAACAGGGGATGCTGTGAATGAAGAGGCAGAGGTTATCAATGGGAGTAAAACTGGACACTGTGAGGGTGGTTAAGCTGTAAGGATGTAGAAGCTGAAGCTCAGGAGAGTGGTGGAACAGGAATGAGACGGATTGCATGGATAGCATGGCCCATTGCAAAAAATAGGAAAGGTTAGTACTAGCTACTCTGTTGGAATAATCAACAAAAGGAAGAACAAAACATTGTCCACTGCCAAGAGCTGGCTTACATGCACAATTTGAATGACTCAGTAATGCATGTCCTGTGCCCAGGCAGGGAGCAGGAACAACATCCGCCTATGTTCAGCAGAGGATCTCTGATGCTGTGATTCCCTTCCCTGCCCTAGGGATGTGGCCAATGAAAGCTTTTTCTCCTATTAATGTCTAGTACAATGTCTGGATAAGGATAAGGGTAGTTTGGCTGCTAATAGCCAATGAAGCTATAACTAATTATTCTATTGCACACTGATTCCATGCTAGCTTTTACTTACTTTTTTTCACTTAATTCTATGAAAATATTGGAATTATCTTAACCTTAATATATTAAAAGACCATATGAAGTAACTGCCCTTCCCAAACTGTTCTGAGTAAAGTCAGAAGTGATCCTAAGTTTTAGCATCCTACCAACAGGTACATATGGTGTTATTTGTTAGATATTTCAAATCTGTTTCAGTGCATGGCTAGAATTAACAGCCTTCTTTTAACAATATAGTCTGTTATTAGATATAAAAATACTCTTACTTAATACAGAGTCACTTGAGCAGGCAAGCACCCAATGAATGAAGCACATGTGCTGCTGTCAGAAGTGGAATGGAGCGTGTTCTATTTGTGAGAGAAGTTCCTGTAATGCTGACTGGCCTACATTTTTGCACAGAAAGCAGTGAAAAGACTACTCTACTAGTTTGGCTAAGGGCTATATAAACCTAATTAGAAACGTTCAGTCCCACAAGAGCACAAAACCGTATCTGGAAACAGCTATTTAAATATTCATTTCTACCTCTAAAAAAGGGAGAAAACACATTTTATTTTGTAAAAGCCTTCACATACAGGACAAAATTATGATCATAAAATTATAATTAGTGGTCTGTGGTTACAGAATCACAGAATGGTAGAAGCTGGAAGGGACATCTGGAGATCATCTAGTCCAACCCCCCTGCTAAAGCAGGTTCACCTACAGCAGGTTGCACAGGACCACGTTCAGGTGGGTCTTTAATATCTTGAAGGAAGACTCCACAACATCTCTGGGCAGCTTGTTCCAGTGCTCTGCCACCCTCAAGGTTTTTCCTTATGTTCAGATGCAACTTCTTGTGTAGCAGTTTGTGCCCATTGCCCCTTGTCCTGTCACTGGGCATCACTGAAAAGAGTCTGGCCCCATCCTCTTGACATCTGCCCTTTAGATATTTATAAGCATTGAAAAGTCCCCTCTCAGTCTTCTCTTCTCCAAGCTAAAGAGCCTCACGTCTCTCAGCCTTTCCTCGTAGGAGAGATGCTCCAGTCTCCTTGGCATCTTAGTAGTCCTCCACTGGACTCTCTGCAGTAGTTGCCTGTCCCTCTTGAACTGAGGAGCCCAGAACTGGACACAACATTCCAGATGTAGTCTTACTGGGGCAGAGTAGAGGTCGAGAAGAACCTCCCTTGACCTGCTGGCCACACTCTTCTTAATGCGCCTCAGGGTACCACTGGCCTTCTTGGCCACAAGGGCACATTGCTGGCTCATGGTCAACTTGTTGTCCACCAGGACACCCAGGTCCTTCTCTGCAGAGCTGCTCTCCAGCGTCGACCCCCAGCCTGTACTGGTGCATGGGGTTATTCCTCCCCAGGTGCAGGACCCTACACTTGCCCTTATTGAACCTCATTAGGTTCATCTCTACTCAGCTCTCCAGCCTGTCCAGGTCTCCCTGAATGGCAGCACAGCCTGCTGGTGTGTCAGCCACTCCTCCCAGTTTTGTGTCATCAGCAAACTTGCTGAGGGTGCACTCTGTCCCTTCATCCAGGTCATTGATGAGTATGTTGAACAAGACTGGACCCACTACTGACGCCCGGGGAACACTGCTAGCCACAGGCCTCCAGCTGGACTCTGTGACACTGATCACAACCCTTTGAGCCTTGCCGTTCAGCCTGTTCTCAATCCACTTCACTGTCCATTCATCTAACCCAAACTTCCTAAACTTACCTATGAAGACGTTCTGGGAGACAGTGTCAAAAGCCTTGCTGAAGTCAAGGTAAACTACATCCACTGCTCTCACCTCATCTACTCAGCCAGTCATGCCATCATAGAAGGATATCAGGTTGGCCAAGCATGATTTCCCATTGGCGAATCCATTTTGAGCACTCCTGATAACCTTCTTTTCCTTCACATGCTTAGAGACAATATCCACAATGACCTGTTCCATCACCTTTCCACGGATGGAGGTGTGGCTGATTGGCCTGTAGTTCCCTGGGTCCTCCTTCTTGCCCTTTTTGAAGACTGGAGTGACACTGGCTTTCCTCCAGTCCTCAGGCACCTCTCCTGTTCAGCATGACCTTTTAAAGATGATGGAGAGCAGCTTAGCAACAACATCTGCCAGCTCCCTCAGCGCTTGTAGGTGCATTTCACTGGGGTCCATGGTTTTGTGGGTGTCCAGATCACTAATCCAATCCTCCTTCACCCAGGGAAAGTCTTCCTTTCTCCAGACTTCCTCCCCTACCTCCAGGGTCTGGAATTCCTGAAGGCCAGGCTTAGCAGTAAAGACTGAAGCAAAAAGACCATTCAGTAAATCCACCTTCTTGTATCCTACATCACCAGGGCACCTGCTTCGTTCAGCAGCAGGCCCACATTTTCCCTACTCTTTCTTTTGCTACTGATGTACTTGAAGAAGCCCTTCTTGCTGTACTGACATCCTTTGCCAGACTAAATTCCAAGTGGGCCTTAGCCTTCCTCGTTTCATCCCTGCATACTCTGTCAACACTCCTATATTCCTCTCAAGTAGCCACTCCCTTTTCCACATTCGGTAAACTTCCTTCTTCCATTTGAATTTTTCTGTAGCTCCTTGCTCATCCATGCAGGTCTCCTGCCTCCTTTGCTTGATTTCTTCTTCATAGGGTTGCTCGAATCTTGAGCTTGGAGGAGCTTGAATATTAACTAGCTGTCTTGGATCCCCCTACCTTCTAGAGCCCTATCCCATGGGATTCCTCCAAGCAGGCGTTTGAAGAGGCCAAAGCTATCTCTGCTGAAGTCCAGGGCTGAAATCCTATTTATTGCCCTTCTTCTTCCACACAAGAACCTGAACTCCACCATTTCATAGTCTCTGCAGCAAAGGCTGCCCCTAACCTTTGCAAACCCAACCAGCCTCTCTTTATTAGTTCACCATATCCTGCAAAACTTAACTTAGCCTCAAAATAGAGCATTGAATTCATACTCAGTGCTTTACTGTGAGGCTCAATTTAACTTTGTGAATTACATGCAGCATAAAACTTAATCTAAGAAGGAAAGATATTGTCACTTTCATTGTTGTAGGGTTTTTTTTCCTTCTGCATAATAGAAACTTTGAGATGTAATAATGGTTATTCATAAATGGATTAATTTTGTCTTCATTTAAATTATTTCTTACAGGTGTTGAAATAATCATGCCTAGTTTTCCTTTTCCTCTTTTTCAGGTTCTCTTTTGTGATGCAGACTGAACTGAGGAACTGGAAAACAAACTCCTTTTCTAATCCTTTTCTATTACTTGCTAACTTTTTTTTTTCTGGTGATATTAAAAAATAATAGAGAAAAGCATGTTATTCGATACAGAATGCTGTCAGGTAAAATTGAGTAGCAGCTGCCAGGTTTATGTCTTGTACTAGTTCATAATCATACAGTGTAATTCAGCCACTAGATTTAAAAAATGCAACTAACAATAATAATCTTGCTGTTGGTTTAACAATTTTATGAGTATGTTCTCAGCATTTAATGTAACTCACTATTAAATTGTTCACAATCATCAGCCTATTTTTCCCCTTCTTTCTTTTGCTTCAAGAGTATTTTTATTTCTGTAGGGACCTAAAAATAAAAGATAAGATGTCTCTCCATTTGTCTTTCTTGAATAATCCCAAGCCAGTGTGAATTCATATTTTAGCTCAGGAAGTTTGTCTTTAAACTCTCAGTTCAAATCTGACCTCAGGAAACATGCAGCTCACATAACTGTAGGAGCAATTACCAATTTTAACATTGTTCCTAGTGCTGGTATCATTAGGGGCACCATCCTTAGATTGCAGTAATGCAAATGGTTTTGTTAAATGCTACATTTTTCATAGGTCATGCCATCCAAATGGGGACTAACAGGAATATAATTTTCTTGGTCATCATTTTGCTGTTATATGCCTCAGACCAGAAGACAGTCGGATCTTGGGGTTTTTTTCTTGACTGCATTGTAACTGTTTCTTCTTGGCACTCACATTTTATTCACTCGAACATCCCAGGGGTACTGGGAAGCTTCCTACATAATGAAGTTCTCTTTTATTCTTATTTTGTTCAACATCATCATCATCTTAGTTATTAACATTGATTATGCTTTGCAGATGTTAGATAACACCTTTGTCAAAACCAGTGTCCTTAAATATGCCTTTCTTTCCTACCTATGTGTATTGCTTTTCATTTGGAATGACTGGATTTAGAAAGGATTAGACATGCTTCCATTTTGCATGTAATAACAGTCTCAGAATTTGTTAAAATCGCTCACTGACGTTTTGCTTTATGTTTCTGGTCCAGTCGCTTGCTGAATTAGAAGTACAGGATTACACACACTTAAATGAAAACACACTTGAAATTGGTGTGTATATTTTGGGAGAAGTATTTATTGAGTAAACTACTTTCTTCCATGTGGATTCTTTCCTTCCATGGAGACCTTTAAGTTTGCTCTATGAATAATTTCCTGCAGACTTTTGTTTATAGTGGTTTCCCTGGGCCATTTCACATATAGTCTTAAGAAGGAAGAGGATAAGACCTCACCAGCAGCCTCAGCAATGCCAGGGCACAGGCACAATTGTGTGAACTGGACTGTCTATAGGTGTTAACTGTGATTTTGGCTCAGGCCAGCCAGCACTTTAGCTAACAGCTCCATGCAAGGGTCAGGAGTTCAGACAGGTCAGGTCATTTTTCCAGCTTGTGATATAAATTCTAGCACTTTCTTTCAGAGGTTAAAATACCTTTTTAGTTGGCCACAAGTTCAGGCACACTTTGGTTTACCATTACTGCTATAGCCCATTTCTATCAGAAACACAAATGCCTGGTAGGGGTTTTTTTTTGACCCTTTCAGGCATGGTAACTGGGTATTGATTTACTTGCATTTTGTTAATATCAACAGTACATCATGTAATGATATGCACTGAACTGGCTCCACTCTATCAACTATCCTCTGAAAATACAGTTGTCTATTTTCTGCTCCTATACCTACGTGTTTTAAAGAAGGCTGAGTCATTCTGTAATACCCTGGAAAAGCCTAAACTACCTATTCTCTGAGCAGAGACTCAAACCCAAAGGGCAGCTCCTTTTTCGTACATTGTAAATTGCAGCGTGGACCAGAACACATCCTCCTCTGCCTGGCTCTCATTAAACCAGCAAAGGAACTTGGCATGATCACAAGGAAAAGCTTTATCTTGAAGAATATTGTAGAGAATTCAGACAATTACAGGTGTGTGTGGATGTACTGAAATAATTATCTCTTAACAAATGATCCCGAAAGGTTGACACATCTGAAAAACTGCCAGATTCCTTCTTTTTTTTTTTTTTCTCCCTGCTCTCAATAGTGAATTCACAATGTCAATGCTCAGTGTAAAAATAGAGAAATTATTAGTGCTACTAACAACGAGCATAATGAGAACAAAGTATTGAATACAGCAGAGAGTTTTTTGTGTGCAGCACCTTTGATAACCCAGCCATAAAACAGGGCTCTGATTACTGTAGCAACTATTTGAAGAAAGAAGTTCTCATGCTGAATTTCTCTTTTAGCTTTAAACATAACGCTAACCTTGCACATTCAGCAGAATTCGCCTTTCAAAGCCACAGACATGCTTTCTGCTTCCAGAAAATAATGTACTGAAGTGTTCTCATGGACTTGGCAATCAATTAGAAGAACCCATTCCCAGGAAATATATATATTTTTTTTTATATATAAAAGCTACAAAGTTACTCCTTTGCAGCTCCTTTAGAAGAGTGTTTCACTGTTTCAGATACTATGACAGGCTGCATTTTCATGTTTTTCAGCGGATCTGCTTTTTTATGTACTTCACTTGCTTGTGCTCAAGCAGAATGCCATTGTAAAAGAGTACTTCTTTAAATAAGAGCTTTGGTCATTAAATTTTGCAGAGAATCCCACACCACAGAACTTCAGTGTAATGAAAACCACTTGACTGCAGACATTTGGTGGTAATATTCATAGTTAGAGATGGACAGCAAACTAGTCCTGCTGTGTTACATGCATTGGCCCACTAGTATGAGGCATATTAACTGAAATCAGCTCTGCAGTCAATAGATTTCTTTCCTCCTCTTAAATGTCTAACTCACTGGTGGGCAACAGAGACAGCAGGAAGCAGAAGGACAAATGGAGAAAGAATCTAATAATTATGCACAATACATTTTGAATGCTTGTTTTCTATGATTATTTGGTCATTCTGAATTTTAGAACTCAACAGCGAATTTTGTAGTTTTGTAGAACAAAAAAAAAGATTAGAATTGGGTTATACTTAAAAGATACAAATATTGATTATGTTGTTCAGAAAAATGTAAGTAGTTATATCTATTTAAAAAACATTGACACCAACAGGAGTATTGAACAACTACACTAAAATAGCATTAAAGCATCAAAACATTTCACTAAATGGCAGAACATTGTTATTTGCTTTTCATAATCAACTTAGAATAGAAATAACTGAAATTCAAACTTTTCTTGTTCAATTTCTTTTTGTAACAAATGAAATTACATCTCAGAATTTTCCAACAGAATGGCTCAGTCATGTATTTTCAAAATAATGTATTTTAAATCTTTATAACCATTTTTACATTTGAGCAAATTTTCACGGCAGAAAAACCCTCACATTCCTTATATCAAAATGGCAGACTCCTATTTAAAAACTTACGTCCTTTCACCAAGAATAGAGGTGTTGCCGTTTCTCATTGCTGCTACTTCGGCAGTTTCAAGTCAGTTGTTTCTAACAGCAGTGTATTTTCCTTATTCATCTTGTTGGAAATGGTCAAAATTTAACTGATACATTCACAAAACCTCAGATGGTGACTTGGACAATATCCTCACATATTTATTACTGGGCAAAACTGCAAGCAGCCAAAAGGAGATATTCATCAGGGAAAGAGATAGGAAGTTTAGCTATTAAGAGAGTTTTCAAGACTGCTCTGCAAAAGTCCATTGTGAAGTTTATACCAGTTTCCATCCTAAGCGTATTATCCTTTTAATGGTTCTTTCATACTCCATTAACCCGACCTTTTTACAGTTAAGTATCATGTAAACCAGAGTACAAACCATTGGGGATACAGGGCTACCCTATGAATTTGTATGCTACTCAGCATACTGGGACTCTTGCCTGGTTGGGACTTACAAGTAGTCCAGCAGTAGCTGTCAGTGCATTTTGATAAATCACACATCAAAGATTATTCAGTTATAAGATTACAGGCAGGAATTGTGTTACACTGTACTTTTGAGGTTGGTTTGCCAATGTAACAGTTCTCCTAAAACAGGTTTCTTCTTTCCTCAATGTGTTTATCCCTTTCTATCAGTATGTTTCCTGTTGCAAGACCCACAGCCTACCCTCCTTCATAGATAAGATTCAATAACCGACAGACGTTTTAACGGATATTCAGAAATGAGTATTTTCGTTCATTTCATATATTTGATTGCTTTTCAGTAACAAATAAATTAAAACAATATTCAAGCCTGGCCATCTATACTATAAAACTAGGTTTTAAGGTGGTAGAATTTGTATAACGTAACCAGAATGTTAAACGTCCACCTTAAAATAAAATTCTGATATAGGCATACTTTTAAAAGGGAAATCTTTTCCATCTATCAGATTATGGAGAGATATTTAAAGCCACAAATGAAAAAGCAAGATCTTTATTTGTCTAATTTATTTCCCGTGTGCTGTCTACATGGCAAGGTTTTGGTAGCGGGGGGGTTAGATGGGTGGCTTCTGTACGAAGCTGCTAGAAGTTTCCCCTATGTCAGATATAGC